>NC_054373.1:13099060-13808226 GCF_017654675.1 Xenopus laevis
ATGTGGCCCAGTGACTTGCAAGCAACATGTTACTCACCAACCCCTTGGATGTTGTTCCCAGTAGCCTCAAAGCAGTTGCTTATTTTTGAATTCCAGGCTTGGAGACAAGTTTTGGTTGTATAAAAACCCAATGTACTGCCAGAGAGTCCTGTAGACTGCCAGTCCATATAGGGGCTACACAATAGCCAATCACAGCCCTTACTTGGCATCCCCCAGAACTATTTTCATGCTTGTGTTGCTCTCATTTGAATGTGGGTCACGGGTACAAAGGTTGGGGACAGCTGATCTGAGAGGTCATTTACAGACACAACTGCAAGTTCAGGTGTTCTAAAATGACCCCAAGGTAGAAGGCATGTTGACCCATTATATAAGGTATTTTTATCCAAACCAGCCTCTGCTCTTCCCTATGTTTGCAACTGCATCCATCCTGCCTCTTCTGATGAATGGGGCTACCACAAATGAAACAAGAAAGCCATGGAGTTGCCACCACCTTGCACTTGGCAGAAGCTCCAGCGGGTTGCATTAATAGGCACAGCAGACCTTCGTCCAGCGAATCTGATGCAAATGCCATTTTATGTGCACATCAGAAGTGACAACCCCCAAGTCTGAAAATGCTACATGCAATTTGCACCTAATTTGTCTCAAAATCCAAGGCAATTGCAGGGGAAACACAACTCAGAGCATGGCCACAATGATGTTGGAATTATGGGGAAATGCTGCATTATGGATAAACAATATGGTGCGTTGCTTCCAAAACTGCACATTGAACTTGTGTTCTTAAAGGGCCTCTAGTGTTCTCTACCCCGGTGCAGCAACACCTGCCTATTTTGCCATTAGCCAGTTCACTAGGATTCTCCATCTCAGAGGAGCTAATTTCTCCAGGCCAGAGCTCATTTTTTCCCGATTGCTCCCTGGCTTGACCAGGAATGGGGTCATACTGTAAGTATTTTGCCTAGGACTGCTCTATATAAGAATCACTACAGGAGCTCTATACAAATACTGTGCTACAGCTTCAGTTGACACCATTCAGAACAGAATCTGGAGCAGACTGACTCAATTACCATTCCAAACTGATTTTGTTGATTAATTTTAATACAATTATTTTTATTAAAAAAATGTAATATCATTCCACAAAGCCAAAGTATGACTAATATACCCCCAGTAGTGCTGAGTTCCATTAGATGCAGGGCCCGTGCCGACTGAAGCTGTGAGAGTCCCTTGGCTCAGCAGACATTCCGAATGAATCATGACAAGTATGTGGTGAGGCTGGGCAACGCTCCGCACATATTCACAGTGAATTCTAAATAAATATTTAGCCTAAGCACTGTATTACTGACAAATGCTATAAATACCCCTATCCCCTTAACTCAGAACAGCTGGGGCAGGGCTAAAAGTCTTCATGACGTTGCTCTTATCCCTCTCCAGAAATACTTTCCCCCCACCCAAAGTTTATTAAAATGCTCAGTTTAATTACTGAAAAGTACTTTGCACTTACTCTGCCACATAATCAGTTTCCTTTGGTTCCTGGTTTGCAGATATCAAGTCATGATGATAGAACCATTTGCAGGAATCTCTATTTGTGGTCAGGTTAATGTGCAAATCGGAGAGGGGGAAAGGCTTGTATCAGCTCAATGGTCGTGGCTGCCTTTAAAAACCATGTAGATAAATAGGTGTTTTTGTGGTCAATGATAGTAAACGAGTGGCATCCTCTATGAGATATAGTGGTAGATATTAGAAAGAAAATAAACTCATGCGAGAGGCACTGCCTTACTGTGTGGTGCAGTCTGAACAATGCAGGGTCACCAATGAGAATTGAGCTTTGATTTGTCTTTTGCAGTTTAAATAATAAGAGCAATAATCTGATTGGTTGCTGGAGAATAGTGTCATTTTTATGGGGGGGGGTCATTATATTTTAAAGGAAGGGCAACCCACGACCTATAAAAGATGTAAAATACAACTTCCAGTATCCTCAGTTATCCTTAAAAGAAGGGTTTACAATGTCAGGATCCCATTTTAGGGACTCCCCAGGGACTTGCTTATCCCATATCCCCGACCAGTGAACCGTGACCAGTGGCTCATGGGCAACATGTTACTCTGCAAACCCTTGGATGTTGCTCCCAGTGGCCTCAAAGCAGGTGATCATTTTTGAGGCAAATTTTGCTTGTATAAAAACCAGGTGTAGACTGCCAGTCCACATAGGGGCTACCAAATAGCCAATCACAGCACTTGTTTTTACCACTGAGGAACAATTTTCATGCCTGCATTGCCCAACTCTCTTTAAATCTCAATGTTGGGCATGGGTAATAAAGTTTGGGGAGCAACTTCCCAGAACAAGACTCCACTTTTTACATTGGGGGTTGTTTATGGAAGGCATTGTTAATGGTAGGAGGATAGCTGGGAACATGGAGGAAGATGACGGCCACCATTCGGCCATAAACAACCCTGAGCCCATGTGATTTTGCACCCCAGTGATTTTACTGTTCCTTTAATTTAAAAGGATACTGTAAAGTCCCTTTCCCACCCACCACCAGCCCTCTCAACTACAGTGAAGCATCCCCTAGAAGTGATAGACTCCTAATTTTAATCAGCTTTAGAACTGTTGCCTTGCTATTACAAATGTGTGAGTAAGGGTAGAGTGAGGGTAGTGATGCTACCAACTTGTCGAGGGCTCTCTAATTTAATCCACACAGCCCTGTTAACACCATAAAATAAAGCCTCCTTCAGTTTAATCTCATTTCCTCATATTCTCTATTGGCCAATGAGGCAGATGGTTTATTGTAAAGTCCCATGATACAGTGTATTTACAATAAGTGATCGTATCAACTCCCCCCAAAGTCCTCTCATCTTGTGCAAACAAACCCAGTCAGATTGGGAATCCTTGGATCTACCCAAGGACCTGACCTCAAGGTTCCCACCTGTCTCCGACCCTGAACAACCCTAACATAGCCAGTGTATCAGAAGACATCAAAATTCTATTAGCTTTTTTATCCTTTTGTAGACTCTCACTATATAAATAAAATACCATAGAAGGCTTTATATATATTAGACCAAGTGTTTCTTTGTCTAAAACTCATTCCCTGTCTTGGAGATTCCCTTATAATACTCCCTGAGCCATGGGTTTTAGCAGTCTCTTCTCGTTCCCCTGGTTTAATGAAGCTGTTTATTAGCAGTTTGTAAATTTGCAGTGAAGAGGAATAATAAGGACTCCCCATGTGCATTCATTTCACTCAACTCCCCTCTGAGTTATGGGAAACCGAGACCCACCACAAGCTCATTATGTTTTGGCCAAGTAACTGTGGCTCTTCTCTCCCCATTTCCATCTTTGTTCCACACACCATAATTTAAATAAGTTTATTTCATAAATTATTATAAGGACTTCATGCCAACGACTTGTATTCATGCCCAGCAATTCTTCAGGGACCTATCTGGCTACCAGAAGGATTTATATGGAGCTCTGTGTACTTATAGCAAGGAGTTGCACGTGGCTTTGCTTTAGGCTAGAAAAAGGCAGATTTTATTGTTTCATTCTTTCATGTGCTCATTCTTTAAAAAAAATACATAGGTTAAAAAAGTTGTTCTTAAAATACGGCAGCAGTATCTATAAATGGTCTAATTTCCTCAACATTCTGTGCTATTAGGAACACCTCATCAAATTCTACATACGGTAATCCAGATTACAAAAAAAGACAAATACGTTTTTATTCTGGAGAATTCTATACATTTCGGAAAGAAAGGAGGAGTAGGATGAGTTATACAGGCCAGGGAACTCTGAGTATCATTCTTGTATTATAAGGGATAATTTACCCCCTACTGTAAATGATAAGGATATTAGAAGTCACTGAGGGGTTGTTCTGTGACCATATAAAGACACAAAGCTGCAGACTGAGTTATACGATGAACTCTGAGTATCACTCATGTATTAGAAGAGATAATGTACCCCCTCCTTTAAGGGTTTAATGTACCCCCTCCTTTAAGTGTTTAAGCACACAGGCAGATTCGGGGAGATTTAGAATGTCCAACAGTTGGTCATGGCCCCATTTAGCTCATAACGAAGCTACAGATACAGATGGAAAACTGTTATCCAGAAAGCTCCAAATTACAGAATGTCCATCTCCCATAGACTCCTTTTATCTAGATAATCCAACTTTTTTTTCTCTGTAGTAATAAAACAGTAGCTTGTACTTGATCCCAACTAAGATATAATTAATCCTTATTAGAAGCAAAACCAGCCTATTGGGTTTATTTAATGTTTACATGATTTTCTAGTAGACTTAAGGCAGGAAGATCCAAATTACGGAAAGATATGATATTAAGAACACCCCAGGTCCTGAGCATTCTGGATAACAGCTCCCATACCTGTATATGGAAAAAAGTTCTAGGACTATGTTGGGCAGCATGAAAGTCTTCACTTCACATCTCCCTCTAATTGACCTCCAAGTTAAGTTTTCAGGAGTATCAAAGAGAAATATCAGGTGCTTCTTCGAATCTTCTGCCTTATACAGTACTTTCCACAATATCTAATCCAGGGATTCCCAATTTTTATTACCTGTGAGCAACTTTCCGATGTAAAAAGAGTTGGGGAGCAATACAAGCACAAAAAACTCTCTGGGGTGACAAATAAGGGCTATGATTGGCTATTTGGTAGCCCCTATGTGGACTGGCAGCCTACAGAAGACTGTTTGGCAGTACACCAGTTTTGTACCAAAACTTGCCTCCAAGACTGGAATTTAAAAATAAGCACCTGCTTTGAGGTCACTGAGAGCAACATCCAAGGGGTTGGTGAGGAACATGTTGCTCACTGGCTACTGGTTGGGGACCAGTGATCTAAACAAAAGATAAACCCTATTTAGTAAGAAGCTTTCTTTTGTTTCTTAACATCTTAATATATTAATAGTTTATTTCCCCTTAACAGTTCCTCTGCTTTAATTGTCTTTTTGGCCATAATTATAACATTTGTTATGATCTTTTGTATGATCTCCAACCAGCAATGTATTTCTTTGTTTAGCGCACATCTGGTGTAAATAATAGCTCTATAAATACAAGCACAGGAATGCCAGACCATTGGGGAGAGCATGCATCATTAATAAACTGATCAATAGAGCCAATTACTCATTCATAATGCTTTGTCTTGAGTAGCCAAGGATTATTTTTGAGATTGCTCATGTATCATTTTTGTACAATAGCAGAACTAGAAAGGAAACGAGAGTGGAGCTCCACTAAAGCTAGCCACACGGAGAGCAATATGATCGGACAATTCTGCTAGTTGAAAAAGGGGATTCAGTCGGGTTGAGGTCAAGGTTTTGTGCAGGCCAGTGAAGTTCTTTCCCATCTCAATAAACCAATTCTGTATGGACCTTGCTTTGTGCATGGGGGCATTATTGTGCTGAAACAGGAAAGAGCCTTCTCCAAACTGTTGCCACAATGTAGAAAGCATGAATGCTGCATCCAATGGAACAGGACCCAAGCCCAAACCATGGAAAAGTCCCCGAACTGTCTTTCTCCTTCACCAAACTTCACCATCAGGAATTATGTATTCAGACATCTACAGGGCATCGTCAAAACCCAGATTTTCCCATCAGACTGTCAGATAGTGGCATCCTGTCTATCACTCCAGAGTTCAGTGGTGGTGACCATGAATAGTGATGGGCGAATTTATTCCCCAGGCGCGAATTTGCGTGATTCGCTGCGAATTTGCGTGAATCGCCGCCAGCGAATATATTGGCGGCGTCAAAAAATTTTTTTTTAAAAAAAACAGACGCCGGCGTCGAAAACGGGCGCAGGTGTCAAAAACGAGACGCCGGTGCCGTTTCGCGATTTTCACACGAAATTCACAAATTTTTCGGCGAAGCGAAACAGCGCAAATTCACCCATCACTAACCATGACACCATTCCAGGATTTTGTTAGGTTTGTTTGCCTCTCACCCATAAATCCTCATGCTCCCTATGGATAGTTCTTGTGCTGACATTGCTTCCAGAGATAATCAGTAGGTATTGAGTGTTCCAAATGAGGATGATAAAGGGTATGCGCTTCACCAGTGTATCCAAGTAAAGGAGAAAAGCCTACCCAATCTTGACCGATCCTTCACTTCTGCTCTGGCCACAGGACAAACATCCACAAATTGAAAACTGCACAGTAGGATCGTAATGCAGAACCAAGATGGTAAATGCAACCAAACTTGCTTAAAATCAAAGTAGCTTTATTCATCCATTTAGAAACAGAATAATTGGAGCGGGCAGGGAGAGATAAGGCTTAACGCTTTTTGTGACCCACTAGTCAGAAGCCAACTGAGTATATCATTTTAAATGGAGTATCCAGATACTTTTGTCTATATTGTGTTTGTGATTCTTCAAACTAAAGTCTGTGTCTGCAAAAAATTACAAATTACTTATTAATTCCAGTATTTAACACCCAATAAAAATCTTCTTTTTATGGACTGAAATTATTACAAATACATAAAATACACTTTGATAAACCTAGTATTTTCCTAGGGCAAAAGAGAAGCTGGGACTTGTACACCAACAATAGGCTATTAACATAAAATATGCTAGGATACTAGGATATTACTAGGATTGTAAGAGGTGCAACATGTTTTAAATGGCACAATGGAAGCCTTTTACTTCACTTTTGGAGATATACTTTAGAATATTTGGTTTAATTTATATTTAAACTAAAGTCTGAGATTATTAACAACAGTTGTATCATTATGATTTATTTTATATTATCCTCAAACCTCTAACCCACCGGCTCACAAACTGTGGCCCTGGGCCCCTGGGGGTGGTGTTGTTGTTGGGGGAGGCTCAGTATGAAGGCCAGTTAGGATGAGAAGTGGGGAGAATGGGCATTTACTCTTCTAGATACACCTAAAACCACAGCTTGAAAGTCAGTTGAGGTAAGATTTGGGGTAAATATGTATTTGCTGCCCTAAATATTTTTGATCTTAGGCTGAATGCCTAATACGCTGATGTGTTCCTGTATTTGTACCCATTTCATGAGCTAATGGGACCTTGACCTAAGGTTGGTCCTTAGGGAAGCTTGAACTGTGAAATGTACAGCTGCTGTTCTAATTCAATGGTTTACATGGAATGGAAAAGGAAAATAGGGAAGAATGGTTATTTGCTCTTCGTTATACATCTAAAAGCCCAGCTTGAAGGTAGGTTAGGGTGAGATTTGAGGTGAATATATATTTCCTGTCCTAGATATGCTTGGAACTGTGACTGGAAGACTCATACACCAAAATGTTCCTATATCTTTAATTTTTGAGTTATGAGGGCCCTGACCTATGGTTGGACCTTCAAGGGAGCTTGAACTGGAAAAGTTTAATAGCCGCTGCTTTAATACAATGGTTGACAAGGAATGGGAGTAAAAAAAGATTAGGGTTATATAAAACATGGACATTTTCATCTGCACAATGCAGATTATGAAGAGTGATGTTCTGCATTTAGAGTACTAAAAATATGAAAACTATTGTAAGTCTCAAGAAGGGAAGATTAAGTTTATAAAGAGCCTTATCCATGGAGGCGGAGAGATGCGGATGGTAAAAAGAGAGAAGGAAAGAGGCACAGCTCAAACTGTGGAAGTGAGACAAGTGAAAGAAAGAGGAAGGAGGAATGTGCAGGCAGAGATAATAGCAGATATGGACAGATGATGGACATATAACAGAAAAGGGACAAAACAAATTAGGTGAGGCTGTAAAATGAAACAATTCAGTGATCAAGTGGAAGGCAAAAACACACACAAGACAAGAAGGCCTTGGCCAACAGAACTACAATCAATGGCTTTGGAAATCTTCTGTATAATAAGATCTTCCTCTATTCATGTGTCAGTCTCCCTCCTATCCTAAGGTATATGTGATGACTCTCAAGGGCCAACCATCCAATTGTCCAACCATCAATTTTTGATCAACTTGATTTTTGATTGTTGGTCATCTACAGTGTCCTGTTTTACTAACAATGGCACAAGGAACCTGTCTACATGGTGTGCATGAGGCATAACACCTTTGGCCTGACATGGACTGCTCTATAATGCAACAAAATTAGTTTGGGACAATAGTGCCCTTTTAAGCTCCACTATAGACAAAGCTTCTAATTGTATAAAGTGCTGTCTGATTTGCAGTTAGTTCCCATGCTTGGTGAACCATTCCCCTACCTGGATGTATGTGTGGTGCCTCTAGGTGATACTCTACTATTAGTGTAAAATAGTTGTAGGCCACCAGGAGCTTTGCTTAACAATCATAGTAAAGCAGTGGCACTATTGTCAATGACATGGCTGAAGTCCAAAATTCCTACCCTAACCTATATGGCTCAGCCAAGGATCAAGAGGGGACTTTTCATTGACCAGACTTACTTAGATCAGCAGAAGAGACGAGATAAAGCATGCCAGACCAAGAGCAGCTCAATTAAAGGTGGCCATATATGGGCAGAGAAAATTTTCCAACAGACAGTTGACCAGTATATGGGGCCCTCTGATGGGTTTCTGCAATCAATATCTGGCTTAAAATTCACATTGAATTGAGGACCACAGTGGTTCTTTGATGCAGGCCTCGATACCACTGCCTGCATTTCTGGCCTTGTGATCCAATCGTAGGGCCCACGATTGGCTCAGCCCAATATCATCAACTCATTTGGCAACCTCTGCAAACGAGCCAATCTGCCAATGTATGGCCACCTTAACACTCCATTTCATTGAAAACCAATGAACCAAAATATCTCAAAATTAGAAATGGAACATGTATTGAACAGGTTGCAACATTCAGTCGCCAAGACCTTCAGTTCCTCCCAGTCTTATTCACTGATAAGGAGGAGATAGACATTGGTATGGGCAAAGTAACCAGAAATTATTACACTTGAAATATACTACTGGGGTTATTTACTTAGAACTAAGTGGGGCAAAATATACTTGCTAAAGAAATATGTAGTACAGTGTTGGGTAATATAGTCAAATATTTTGCCTACTCGGGTTTATATTATAGGTGTTATTTGGATAGAATTGTTATGTTGAGCAGGGCCATCATCGGGGTGGCACTGGGGGAGACATTCATCCCGGGCCCAGTAGCTTTCAAGTGTTAAGCGGGAACAAGCCAGGGCCCCCTTTACGTCGCCAAAGCTGCCAAAGTATGTGCTGAAGATGTAGAAGATGCTAAAGTAGGAGCCGAAGCTGCAGAGAGAGCTGCCAAAAAGAGGTAAAGCTGCTAGGGATGCACCGAATCCAGGATTCGGTTCAGGATTCGGCCAGGATTCTGCCTTTCTCAGCAGGATTTGGATCAGGGCCGGATTTGCGTGCCTGGCGCCCCTAGGCCAGCAGGTCCTAGCACCCACCACCTTTACAAGCACCCGATCCTAGCGCGCTGCTCGCTGGGGAGCTGCGGCTCCCCATTGCTAAAGGAGAATGCAGCGGGGTGGCATCCCGTCCCTGAAAATTTTCTGCCATAGGCCCGGGCTTATGGGCCTCGCCATAAATCCGGCCCTAACTTCTAGGGGGGGAGCTGCCACCAATAGGTTTTATTTGCTTGTGGGGGGCTAGTCACCAATGGTTTTTAACTTGGTGGTGGGTGGCCTGCTTTTTTCTTTTTATAATTGTGGTGGGAGCCCAGAAAATGTTGTTGTACGGGCCCCATGAATTCTGATGGCGGCCCTGATGTTGATAGACGTTGCAGTATATGTAAAGGGATCATATGCCTTACCAATGGCTCAGAGTGCTCTTCTGAACACTTTTGCAATTCACATTTTTTTTTTTTTACATTTCAGCTTTTTATACTACCAATACCATGAAGGTATAACCTGCTGTTTGGGGTCGGTAGGAGAGGCAAGAGACTATGGGATAAATTTACTAAACAGTGAAAATTTGCCTGTGACGGCTTCGCAGCCATCGCAACACTTCGCCAGGCCTAAATTTGAGCTAGCGTTACTTCCAATCAAAACGAAGATGCATTCAATTATGCCTAGCACAACTTCGTTAGAGGACTTCGTTCAGGCTAATTTGCATACAGCGGGAAATTTAAAGTTGAATATGCTGCAGCAAATACATTACATTGCACAAGTCAAATTGCACAAGTCCAGGGAACCATAAAGGGCAACAATCATAACTAAAATAATTTACTAAGGGGCATATTTATCAAGAATCGAAATTCGAATTCAAAAAGACAAACTGAAATTAAGTCTACGTTTTTTTTTAATAGGTCAGTTTTTGATCGAATAGATCCGTATTTGGCCGAATTCGAATCGTACGAATTGAAGGAATAGCGCATTCGATCAAATTTGATTCAAAGTTTTTCACAAAAAGTCCACCAAACTCCAAATAGGTTCTAGGAGGTCTCCCATAGGCTAAAACAGCAATTCCCAGGTTTTAGATGGTGAATGGTAGAAGTCGAATTTTTAAAGAGACAGTACATGATAAATTTCGATATTCGAATTTTCAAATTTTTTACAAATTCGAATTAAATTTGGACTATTCCCTAGTCGAAGTACACAAAAAATAGCTTGAAATTCGAATTTTTTTCATTCGACAATTCACCTCAACCTTTGATAAATCTGCCCCTAAGTAAATACACTATGTGAAAGTTCAAGAAATATAATTTTTAAAACAGTTAGAATTGTTTGTATAATGTAAATGATCAGCTCACTATTCCTTCTGCAAGATCTCCCCTATCTCCCCTGCAGTTCTAGCTGAGGCAGCCATCTTGGATTTCACTGGCTCCTCCTACCTATATCTTCCCAGCCAACTGAAGCTCTAAAATCTCGCACATGCTCAGTTGAAATTCCTTCTTGCTTATCAACCCTTCTAAGCTATTTTCAAATCAGCCAAACCTGTATGTTAGCTGCTGTACAGTAGTGCTGCCACCTGCTGGAAGTTAGTGTGTGCCTGTCCTTTGCATAATGACATCACCAGCAGGGGACAAGATAGGGAAATCTGCTGATACTTCTAGTGGAGGAGTTTACTAAAACAAGGCATTCTGGGTAGAATACTCAAAGCAGTGTTACAATCTGAGCATGCTCTTGAAATTTGCATATTATAGTCTCTGTTATAGTCTCAGTATGGCCTCCCTCAGTGAAAGAACCCATTTGACAAAGTAAGGGATTATTTAAAACCTGCAGTTTTTTTCATAAAACAATATAACTAGTTTGATTAAACGTGTTTAGGTTGTACTGGTCAGATTTTTAATATGTGTTTGATTTTGGTTGTGATTGGTGCCCTTTAATAAATAAAATAGAGTTGTTGTATTGTCCTATACATGAGCCCACTGTATAGTTTATGTTCCAAATGTATGGGGGAACCCGGTTACCCCAAAAAAGTTTTTAAGGACTTTTGCAGGCTAGGCATGGGCGAATTTTTTCGCATTGTTTTGCCATGGAAGTGACGCCCATGGACTTGTATAGCGTTGTGCAACAAAAAAAAAAAGACGCCCATAGACTTTAATAGGCATCGGCGACATTTCGCCGGCTGCAAATTTTTGGCGAAGCTAAACAGGTCAAATTCGCCCATCCCTACAGGCTATCACTCTGAAAAGTCTGTCTCTTTCGCTAGCGAAGTAGTTACGCTTGCACCCGTTAGTAAATCGGCAAAGTGCCTGAAAGCGGTATCGCCCTTTAGTAAATCTGCTTCTATGGCGCAAGTTTTTGGGCACAATTCTAAATAAATGATTTGGTTATACCATGAGAGGAAGGGGTTAAGAAGGCAGCTCCCTTTACAGGAGTTCTTAAATTTAACCCCCTTTGAATAGTGGAGTGTCGGGCTAACGTAGGTGACAACCACATGGCTCATACAACTACAGGGCTGCCTGCACAATAAATACAGTCAATAAAAAGTACAGTAACATATCTAAAAGCAAAAAAAAATGGGGTGGGACTTAAATTGCTTAAAATAGGGTTCCTTTGTTTATAAATATGGTGCTAATTGCTCGCCCCACTTCTACAGCCTGGAGACATTAGCAGCAGTTCAGCCTTTGTGCAGAACGGGACCTTCTTTTCTCAGAAACTTCTGAAAAGTTGAGAATTGAAAAGAATGTATTTTGGCCTGAGTTCTGTCACGATGTGGCTGCCAACCAGACCTCTGCTTATTACATTATGAGCTGCTCAGATAGTTCTATGTGACTATGGAATGCAACAGAATTATTGGGATTATACCGTATCATATAGACCCAAGGAATAGTAACTGGGGGCCCAGAAATAATGCTTTCTCCATTTACTTCTCTTTATTGCCCTTTCATGTCATTTCTATCAATCAATTTTAGTGCTAATTGGCCAAATTCCTACTTCTGATTTCCATACAGTTTCCCCGTCCCTTGCAATGATTTGGGGGCAGATTTGTCAAGGGTCGAAGTGAAAATTCTAATTAAAAAAAAACGAATTTCTAACTAATTTTTGTGTACTTCGACTAGGGAATCCAAATTCAATTTGAAATTTGAAAAAAAAATCGAAAATTTGAATATCGAAATTTATCATGTGCTGTCTCTTGAAAAATTTGACTTCAACCATTTGCCATCTAAAACCTGCTGAATTGCTGTTTTAGCCTATGGGGGACCTCCTAGAACCTATTTGGAACTATGAAAAATCTAAGGGTTTTTTTTGGAAAAACTATGAATCAAATTCGATCGAATGCGATATTACTTTAATTCGTACTTTTCGAAGTCAATCGAAAACTGACCTATTCCCCATAAAAAAATGATAATTCGAATCTTTAATTAGAATTTTGAAGTTATGGGGGTTGAAAAAAACTTCTAAATTCGACCGTTGATAGATCTGCCTCAACGGGTGAATTGTACGAATCGAAGTAATAGCGAATTCAATCGAATTCAAAACGCCCATTGACTTCAATGTGTTTCTCCAATTTGTTTGCCATTTCGCTTTGCTGAAAAATTTTCGGGAAATTCGCGCAACGGAGAAACACATTGAAGTCAATGGGCATCAAAATTATTTAGGGACAAATCGCCCATCACTACCCATAACATATAATGCCCAGGTAGCCTGAAAAAGAAATATGATAGATAAATAAAAAAAAAAATCCCCCCAAAATAACAGAGAGTGGCAGAGCTACCAAAATTCAGTTTTGGGTGCCCATTACTGTGTCCATCTCGGTTGTGCTCAATATGTCTTACAATCAGTAATGAGCAAAACTTTTGCCAAGTTTGACCACAAAAATGAGGCCCATAGACCCTGATGAGCGAAATTTTTTTTTCGCAGATTCACAATATTTCCGCAAAGCGAAACAGGTCAGAGAAGCCCATCACTACTCACAGGCGTTAAAATGAATTAGGGTGCAAATGGCAGGGAACAGGGGACTGGGCTCAGGATCAAAGAGCACACGGGGAGGACAGGGTGACTACCAGGTTTGCAAGGTTTAGGGGTTTTCCAGCCCAGACGGATTTTAAAAGTACAAACTAGCCAAGGTATGGATTTGGGCTACTTTTTGGGCCTTTGGCTGGTTTGTACTTTGGAAACCAGCCAAAGTTTTTCTTGACCTAATGTGCCAAACATGTGTCTCCCAGTGCATGTTGGGTAATGTAGTTTTTGTTTAACAATTTGCTGACTCCCAAGTTTAATATAAGACTACAATACCCAGCATGCAATGGGACTGACTTGTGTAGAAGTCGGAAGTTACCAGATTTTGGGCTTTGGGGCAAATATCTGCTGGCCAGCAAAATGACTAGAGGTTGACCTGTTTTACCAATATTTATTGAAATTGTATATGTATTAGGGCCTTATGGGGCCCCTATACCTCCTGGGCCCCCTCTGTAATTACACCCCTGGTAGGGTTGGCACCCGGCATGGCCAGTAAAAATGATGGTTGATCCCAATGTTATTAATAGGGAAAAAAGATAAATATATAGGAAGGCCAGTAATTTTTTTCCTGGTTTCCTGGTTTTGCTACATGGAAAAATTTGCGAAAGAGTGAAAATTAAATAGCGTATTTTAACATATTTTCATTTATTTTTAGACTTTTTTATCACTATTTTTGGGCTACTTTTAAAGTACTTCTTGGCTAGTTTTCGGCTGGTTTTGAAAATTAGACCCGGCAACCCTGGTGTCTCCCGAAAAATGTGTGTGTCTTGACATGTCTGGAACAGCAGAGAAGCCTGAATGGCGGATGTAACGTCCCCATTCTTTCTCTGAGAATCTGCAGACTCAGTAGATTGGGGTAATATTTCTCTTTCTGCGCTGCTGTTACAGGAGGAATTTGTGGTGCTTTTTATGTAGGGGATGAGACCTGATCAAGCAGCCGGCCTGACATCGTATACAGTGACCCAGAAGAAGTTTTGGGGCAGACATAAAAGCCAGAAAACTTCATTGACAGAAGATTTCCTAAGAGCAGATCATTTTTTTCATGGTGTGTGGAGCCGAAGCAGTCACGCACACATTGGCCCCGGAGCCCCTTCCACAGCAGATTCATTTGCTTTTCATGTTATGCAGAGCAGCATCCTCGGTGGACAGAAGCCATGATCGGGCCTGGGAATGATTTACTGGCTTGAATTAGTTGTTCGTCTGTACGGCTGCACTTCTGCCAACACTATGCTTGACTTCTATAGGACACGGGAGAGGCCACCCCTTCTGTCTTCCCATTCCCCCCCGATGCCTTCCCATCGACTGATTCTGATTACTCTGGCGCCAAATAAATGAAAACATCTCAAAAACATGAATTTAATGGTCCCTGCCTCTGTGAGGAGGAATAATATTCCCTACTTTTTTTTTTTATGGAAGGTCATTTTGGCTCTGTTATTCTGACAGCAGCCGAGCCCATCCTGAATCCCTTTGCTGCTGTGAGACAACTGCCGACTCTAACTGCCACTTCACAGTTGTTTCTTATAATATGGGCAAAGTGTGCAGTTTGGCTCAGGAAACCTCAGCAGCCAATCAGATTTGCTTTAGTGATTATAAAATACTGAGAGAAAATTTCTGGTTGTTTTGTAGAACAAATTATGGCCATGTTGCAACTAAACCCAATGGACTCCAATGTAAGGTGTGATATTCTGCACATCATATACTGAAGCAGCTGAATTGACTTTATAGCCTATATAAACATTGTTTATGAGTAGAGAGGAGGGTGCAACTTATTCTGTGCACAAAACATTTTCCCTTATATTTATAAACAGAAATGGGACCTGTTATCCAGAATGCTCTGGACCTGGGGTTTTCTGGATAACAGATCTTTCCGTAATTTGGATCTTCATACCTTACGTCTACTAGAAAATCATGTAAACATTAAATGAACCCAATAGGCTGGTTTTGCTTCTAACAAGGATTGATTATATCTTGGTTGGGATCAAGTACAAAGTACAGGTATAGGATCTGTTATCCAGAATGTTCAAGAACTGGGGTTTTCTGGATAAGGGATATTTCTGTAATCTGGATCTTCATACCTTAAGTCTACTATAAAAACATGTAAACATTAAGGGGCTGATTCACTAAGGGTCGAATATCGAGGGTTAATTAACCCTCGATATTCGACTAGGAATTGAAATCCTTCGACTTCGAATATCGAAGTCGAAGGATTTAGCGCAAATAGTGCGAATCCAACGATCGAAGGAATATCCTTAGATCAAAAAAAGTTAGCCAAGCCTATGGGGACCTTCCCCATAGGCTAACATTGACTTCGGTAGCTTTTAGATGGCGAACTAGGGGGTTGAATGATTTTTAGTTCGAATCCTTCGATTCGAAGTCGTAGTCGAAGGTCGAAGTAGCCCATTCGATGGTCGAAGTAGCCCAAAAAATACTTCGAAATTCAAAGTTTTTTTACTTCGAATCCTTCACTCGAAGTTAGTGAATCGGCCCCTAAATAAACCCAATAGGCTGGTTTTGCTTCCAAAACTTGGGGGGGGATAAAATATTATCTGAGTGATTAGAGGTTATGATTAAACCTATGGAACCAATAACATTCAGATGCCAGTGTGTGCGGTTGCTTGGCTTAACAGCACTGATAACTGTTGCCTTTTCTGTCTCACTCGAACCTGTCATTAAATCTTTAGATCTCTTTGTTATCTTCCCTTTGGTTTCCCTTTAAATAACATGAAAGTACTAGGCCAGAGCTGTATACCATTTATTCTGCATGTTCGCATTCATACACATGAGTGCTCCCAGCCATACTGTTTGCATTAACCGTGGCCTTCTACATAAAATCCAATATAATGAACAACTAGTGGGGCTACAGTATATAGTTGAGTTTATGGAGCATGTTTCAGACAATCAATATGGCAGCAGAGTGGGTGAGAGCACAGATACTGGAAACTATATGTTGGTGCATTGGGAAGCCAACTGCATTGGAAAGCCATGCGACTAACTGCAGGGGGGCAATGCATAACAGGGGGATCTACGAAAATGTTAAACTGTGGGGCAATGTAGTGTAGGGGCCCTGGGATACAGAATATGGCCTCCAGGGGTGCAAGAGGGCATTAGGAGCATTTGATGAACTGCAAGGGTTTGGGGGAGCCTGAATGAAGGAAACATTGGGGTTACTGATCCTACGTTACAGTCTTGTTCCTATTCTGTTAGTAATGATTCCCTTATTCACCTTGTTAGCACCCGAGCCTCCATTTATGTAAATGATTGAGATACAAATGAGCTGAATCTTGAAATATGTACTTTTCATGGTTTGGGAGAGAGCGAAACAGTTATCAGTCAAAAATGGTTCCAAAATTCTGTTACTTGACGTCTATGACTTTGAGGAAAAAAGTATTTAACAAGTATGAAAATATCTTATTTTCTTCTCTCGTTTTGCCAAGAACAAAATTCTTTTTTGCTCCTGTAGGAAACGAGGGATTTCGCCGGGTCGGGAGCGCAGAATATATTTCATCACGTTTGTCTCAATGAGAAATCTGCTGACGTTTCTTATAAATAGGCTGGAAGGAGCCAAAATGCTTGGAATTGCAATGTGCCGAATGGAACATTTTAACAAAAATTGGATTTGAACTGAATGAAAGAGTAAAAAGCTGTGAAGAATATCTGCTTTAACTATTTCAGCCGTTTTTTAAATGAAGCACTTGGTGTTCTGAGGTTTAATACCTGGTACACAGGGCTGCCATCAGAAATTTTTGGGTCCAGTACAAGTTATTTGCCTGGGTTTCCACCAATGAACACAAGAATGTAATACCAATATTAGTTGGTAGGTTGAATTTAATGGATGTGTGGTTTAAGGTCCAGGAACTATACGGGGGGTGCAGGGACTGTGACTGATAAGCAGCTTCAATAAATGTTTATGGAAAATATTTTGTTTCCAAAGTTTAAGGGCCCCTTGATCTTCCTGTGGAACAACCTGGCCAGGAATCACCTTGAGTTCAACTTTATGGGGCCCTTGCACCCAGGGCAGCCATCAGGGGGGGATAGGGGGGAGAGTTGTAGAGGGCCCTGAGGGTAAGGGGGCCCTGCCACGTTGCACTTTCTTGATTAGCGGGGCCCCCCTGCTTTCTGAGAGCTGCTGACTTCGGGAAGGTGGGAGCACAAGGGGAGGTATCTTCTATCCATTACTTCCCCTTATTGGTCACTGAGTTTAAGTCCCGGTTGAGCTGCTCAGGGAGTGGATAGCTGAGGTTTGAACTTCCCCTCCAGCTCATCCAATCAACATGCAGCTTTAACAGGACTTTAAATTCTGTGACCAATAAGGAAAGAAAATGTTGTCACTGGAAGAAGATGCAGCCACCTGTGCTCCCCTCCTCCCTTCTGTAGTTGGCAGCTCACTGACAGCAGGTGGGCCACACTAATGAAGTAAGTGTAACATGGCAGGGCCCCCCTAAAGGTAACCCTTTGTGGTCCCTGTTGTGTGGTGGGGCCCTGGGCACCAAATTTTTTTTAAACTTCTGGGGTGCAAGTTTTTTTTATATGGATGTTTAAGGGGGGTCCTGGCCACCAATTTTCTTATAACGTGGGAGGGGGCCCTGACCACCAATTTTTTTTCCCCATGTGGGGTCCTAGCCACCAATATTTTTTAATGGGGGTCCCTGACCACAAATGTTTTTTTTAATGGGGGGCCCTGACCACAAATGTTTTTTTCAATGGGGGGGCCCTGACCACCAATATTTTTTTATTAACATGTGGTAACCATAGCCACCAATGTTTTTTTTTTTTAGTGTGTGGTGGGGGGTGGACCTGTGGGGTGGGGAGGGCGGACCTGTAGGTGGGGCTTGTGGTGGGCGCAGCCCAGGGGGCCCAGGAAATGTTTTCGTATGGGGCCCTGCGATTTCTGATGGCGGCCCTGCTTGCACCCCACTGATGATGGCCCTGCTGGTACCACTGCTAAATCTTCATCTCCTGTGTCTGCTCTCATCAGGAGTCATTTACAAAGTGCAAGACAGGCTGCAAAGTGCAAAAAAATTTAAATGACCCTTCTAATATTCAAAGCACTTTTAGGCCTGGCTACCTTAAGCCATCGTGGAGATTGGGATGCTGCCAGCAGAAGACCAACTTTGTTAGTAGGGTTGCCACCTGTCCAGTTAGCCAATCACGGGCTTGTGCATCAAAGCCTGCCTACTAATATCACAATATGTCAACTTGAAAATCATCATCCCACCCCTGACACCATCAGCTCCACAATTAGACATCGCTCACACCGTGTGTGGACATTTAAAGTTGGCAACCCTATTTGTTAGCCTCTCAACAAAGATATCTAAATGTAATATTTTCTATTACTATTTCTATCTTCTATTGATTTCTAAATCAGCCTTAAGTGACTTTATAGACTGTAGCATCTTCAAAACAAAAAAACTTCTTGGGGGGATTCCTGCCCTTGGATTAGCATATATTTTATTCTGCCCACCCTCTAATCTCAAAGCAAAACATACGGCATGCATTCTTTCATCAATTCTGGGATATTTCCAGGGATATTCAAAATGTCAAATAGGCATCCGCCACAAAAAGGCATGTGAGAGAGTCAGCCTCAAAGACTGCAAGCCAGACTTGCTTTCCTAAAGTTATCATTAAGAACATACCATATACCCACATGGACATTTATATTATGAACATTAGTTCAATTCCAGCTGCACCCATCTATGCATGATACATATAGTTATATAGTTAAGTTGGATTGAAAAAAATGTCCATCAAGTTCAACCCCTCCAAATGAAAACCCAGCAAACATGCATACATACACACACTCACACCAACCCCTCTATACACTCACTGAAACTCTATATATATATATATATATATATATATACTAATATCTATACTAATTGTAGATTTTAGTATCACAATAACCTCACTGCCCTCACTGTGAAGAACCGCCTACACTGCTTCAGATTAAAGTCCTTTTCCTCTAGTCTGGAGGGGAGGCCTCTGGTGCATTGATCCTCTTTATGGGTAAAAATATCCCTTACTATCTGTCTATAATGCCTTATAATGTACCTGTAAAGAGCAATCATGTCCCCAATCGTTGTTCTTCCAGTGAGAACAACGCCAACCTTGACAGTCTTCCCTCATGTTATCTTAGATAGCTAACAACTGTTAAGGTGGCCATAGACGTAGAGATCCACTCATTTGGAGATTTCGCCAAACGAACATATCTCCCCCTGATACTGAAGTGGGCGATATTGGGGTGATCCAATTGTTGTCCCTAGGGCCCAACGATCGGATCATAATGCATCAGATATCGGCGGTCGGATCGTGGGACTGCATAAACGCACAGATGCAGGCGCAATCTGATGGGATTTTTTTTTCTATTGCCAGGGCACCTGTACCTCCTATTACAGTAGTGCACAATGTATACACCCGGCATCAGGCACTGAGTTTAGGGTTCCCATTGTGCATTGTGCACCCTTGTATCCTCAAGCAAAGTTCATAACAATGCAGCTCATCCAACATTAATAAATGAGACCCATCACATTCGTTGTGGTGCCCAAACCATTGGATTAGCCAGATTACCCAAACAATACATCACATGTCTAATAAGACTTTTTGCCACGTGAGGAATGTGACACGCCTTTATAAGAAAAGATAAAAAAGTATAATTTTGTCATTAACTGTACAACTCCACTCCATGTGTTTCATAATTAGAGAAAAAAGGCAATTTTAGCAGCAGATGGAATTCTGCAGAATAATGTGGTCGCCAACAAAGCAGATGTTAATCTGTTTCCAGAATAAGCTCTGATCCCAGCTGCTATCCGCTTGGATTTACCTCCTAACCAGCAATTACAACCCCAAGCCTTTTCACTGTTAGAGGCAAGCCAATGGGAACACAATGCTTCCAATAGAATAGAGGTGTTGTGCATTCACCAGAGGGGAAAATGATCCTCTTATTCATTGGGTTTTATTGTTGGGCCACCTGATCAATGCATGGGCTTTTCCTACAAAAGAACAGGCTAATGCATGTAATGTGGTCTTGTAGTGATAGACTCTGACCTGTGGATATAGCCAACAGCATTCCTTGGCAACTTTTTAGGCTCAAAGTCCTACAATGATACATACAATGTTTCAGGTCAATAATATCAACAGTGGATTTCAGAACTTTTGCAATAGTTTCCCTTTATGTTTCTATAACCTGTATCTCACACATGTATGTGGACATCAGAATTTCCTTGGGAGGAAACAGAGGAGGAGCAGGGTATCAAGGTCAAAGTTTTCGTAGGTTCTTCAGCTGGTTTCTGTGTGACTCTTTCCCAACCCTACATGACAAATGGAATTCATGCTTAGCAGGAGAATTAGTCACTTATTTACTGGTCTTGGGTGGGGCGACAGGAATTTGCACTTATTATCAGTGGGGAGTCAATATTGGGTGATAGTGGGAGGATATTGCATTACTTCAACATCTTCCACCCCTAGACAGATCCCACAGCATAATCACATGGAGTGCTCATATTCTTGTGTATTCTGGTGGGGCTAGGGAGTAGAGAATGGGATAGCCTAAAAATGTATGAATATCACTTGCTATACCTGATATATTCAGCCTAAGGGCAGAGACACACGCTGCTATTTCAGGAGATTAGTCGCCCAGCGACAAATGGCTTCTTCTTCGTGCGACTATTCTCCCCAAATTGCCTTCCCGCCGGCTAGAATGTAAATCGCCGGCAGGATGGCACTCAGATCGCTTCAGCTTTCCGAAGTCACCCGAAGTTTTCTCGTGAGGCAACTTCGGAAAATGAAGCGTTACGATTTACATTCTGGCCGCCGGGAAGGCAGTTCGGGAGATTAGTCGCCCGAAGAAGAAACGATTTGTCGCTGGGCGACTAATCTCCCGAAATAGCAGCGTGTTTCTCTGCCCTAAGTGTTATGTCAGTGCTCTCAGTATTTAAAGGACAGAGGAATGTTTAGGTTGGCAATGGAATGCAGGGCAGTTGCCATATGCACCTGGTTTAAGACAGCACCATCACCCCAGACAAGTAGCGACCCCAGAAGGCTTTCTCTTCTCTCACTTTACCCTTCTTCTTGTAATCTGTCCCAGCCATTGGGAGAGGAGAAAAGTAAAACTGACAGATCCAACAGAATGGAAAAGATGCATAGAAGGCACTGCCCTAGACCTGGGGGTGATGTTTCCCATGACATGGGGTCAAACCCTGTGTCAGGTACAATCAGCTCTTACTTGATGCCCCATGAGTCTGTAGCATTCCATTGAAGCTGCCATTTTGGTCTTTTTGCTGGTATTAATCCATTTTCTGTAATGTTCCTACTAGGAGGTCTGGGGTTAATGTAATGCTCTGAACCCATTTTCTGCAGTGTTCCTTCTGGGATGTCTGACATGAATCTAGTGTTTTTCATTAATTTTCTGCAGTGTTCCTACTGGAATGCCTGGGTTTAATGCAGTGCTCTGAACCCATTTTCAGCAGTGTTCCTTCAGGGATGTCTTAGTGTTTTAATCCATGTTCTGCAGCATTCTTACGGAGATGTTTAGGGGTAATGCAGTTCTCTGAATCCATTGTCTGCAATGTACCTACTGGGATTAAGTTAGTCTGGGGTTAAGGTAGTGCTCTGAATGAATTTTCTATAGTAATCCGACTGGCATGTCTGGTGTTTGTCTATTGGTCATTATCCTTACTGGGATGTGTAGGTCATTACACCAAAGGGAAGTGCAAAAAGGACTAAAGAGCATGACTTCTCTGTTTTTTGGGGGGCCATATTAAATTGAGGCTGCCGTAATATGGAATGTGGAATTCTCTATAAATTGGACATAAATCTTAATAGACAGTGTCAGACTTGAAGTCTGCCAACTTCAAGGCCCCCCTCACCAGCCGCAACCCTCCTCAGTCTACCTCCCTCCCCACCCTCGACCAGTGGGTACCTGCTTTTCTTCTATCCGTTGGGGAGAGGTCAGGGAATGCAGAGTTTCAGGCAGGGGGGAGCGGATCTGTCACATGGCAACATTATTCGGATACCCATTGATTTAACGCCAGCGTCAGAATTGACACGACGGCAAAAATCGCATTCCGAAATTTTTTCGCCATGAATTTCCCTGGAAATTCGCAAATTTTTCAGTGAAACTGGACAAATTCGCCCATCACTAATGGACACTTTTGAACCTTTTTGTCAATTTTTCTTGCTGGGCAGTCTGTGTATATCAGTTTTTCATGAAATTTTATGTTTTAAAACTGTTGCTCTCTGACCTGTTTGCTCTGCCAAGCTAAGCTTTTTTTATTATGAATATTGTAAAAAAAAAAAAAACAAAAAAAAAAACCCAAAAAGCAATGTGTTAAATTATGTAAAGTAGTGCAGTTCGGGAATAGACCAAGCAGATTTTTTTTTTATGAGAAGTTCTTTCACTGCTTCATTGTGCAATATATTTTTACATACATGCTATAAGTTCTGCAAAACAAATGCTTTACTTCTGAAAAAGTTGTAGTCATTTGTTGTTCAGGCATGGGGGAGTGTATTTCCTGTTACTCATGTGTCTCAATCTACTTCCTTTACTTGCAGTAAAAATCTATTTGCACACTGTGAATCTCTTTAATGGAAAATAAGCAAAGAGAAACCTTGATGGAGACATCAGAAGACCCAAACTGTCTTTGATGCCTAACCTTGGCTCCATTGGAAACTTTCTGACAACTCTAGTACATGTTGCACTAGTTTCTTTTCTTGCAAACTTTATTTTCAGCCAACTGTAGCCAGAGAATTGTAATGAACAGCAAGTGGCGCTGTTGTTTTAAATGAAACAGTGTTAAAACTGCTGGTATCCTGAAATCTAGAAGAAAACAATATCATGTCAACTGAAAAAGTGCTCAGAGGAGCACTCTGAGCTATTTTACAGTAGTTTGTTTGGGGTGTTTCATTTTTAGATACTTGGTCAACCCTACAATGTTTTCAAGTTGTGAGTCCCCGAGGGACAGCAGGAGTAAGTGGTTGTACCAGATGAAAAGTGCAAGGGAGTTCAGCACCTGTCAGTGAAATTGGAATGCCAGAATCGTTTGCAGCAGGAAAAAAAATCTTACAGAAGGTTGTAGAAGCATATAAATATTTTTTTTTTTTCATAAACAGGCATGGATCCATTATCCGGAAAGCTCAGAATTATGGGAAGTCAGTCTTCCATAGACTCTATTTTAATAAAAAAAATACAGATTTTTAAAAATGATTTCCTTTTTCTCTGTAATAATAAAACAGTAGCTTGTACTTGATCCCAACTAAGATATAATTAATCCTTATTGGAAGCAAAACCAGCCTATTGGGTTTATTTAATGTTTATATGAACATCCAAATTATGGAAAGATCCTGAAAACTCCAGGTCACCAACATTCTGGATAACAGATCCCATACCTGCATTAAAAACTATAAGATGAAAAGTAAACCAGATTTACCCTTGCATTGTATTAGCTACGGCATTGCTTCCTTTATATTTTCACTGCTGTTCGTGCCTTACACTTGGATAGTAAGCTCCACAGGGCACTGCGCATAGAAAATTACCTGTAAATAGATCTGCATGTAATTAGTGCTGTTTGGAAATAATCATAATGAGAGGTTAATTGTGCATTTTCTTTCTTGCCCTTTCTCAGCTCTGCTGAATAGACCTGTAGGCACCTAGATTCCCCCTTGAAGTTGAGAAGACCTGCTTGTGAATTCACCGCTCATCAGCGTGTTCCCACCGAGGCTGCAAGATCAAGCCTGTCCCAGAGAATGCTTGGCTGCACCTCTATGAATAGTAAAGGTTAAGTACAACTGACCTACCTTGCACTACTAGTATTAACTGACTAATAACAGAGATCCCACAACCTACAATTATCTGAAGATAAGCAGCACCTTCCAGCGAAGCCACTTGACAAGGCCAATTGCAATAAATGGATGATATTATTGTTGCACTGGAACTCCTATTGCTGGGGGATAAGCTCCCAGGACTCACACTGTGCCGCAAGGGTGAATTATGAATGTGTTAGGGCTGAACCCTGACTTATGGGATAATTTAATAAAAACCACAAAGTTTGCGCTGTGTCTAGTAAGCCATCGCAACCAATCAGGAGGTAGCATGTACCAGCCACTCATTCCAAAACGAAAACTCGAATGAGTTGCTATTGGTTACTAGACTTGGAGCAAACTTTGCATATTATTTTTTTGTTGTTGTTATATTACCTCTATAGCCAATGTTACATAGTTACATAGTTAAATTGGGTTGAAAAAAGACAAAGTCCATCAAGTTCAACCCCTCCAAATGAAAACCCAGCATCCATACACACACCCCTCCCTACTTTCACATAAATTCTATATACCCATATCTATACTAACTATAGAGTTTAGTATCACAATAGCCTTTGATATTATGTCTGTCCAAAAAATCATCCAAGCCATTCTTAAAGGCATTAACTGAATCAGCCATCAGCCAATGTTGACAAGCGTTAGGGGAAGGGAGCCTAGGAGTAGTGGCAGGGGGGTTCAGTGTAATGTCCAGATAGGGTAACATTTGGGAAAAATACATATTCTCTATCTTTAAGGGTGAAGACACACACAGAGCTACTAGTAGCAACTTGTCACTACTTTGTTAAGACACTACATATGTTTTAGCAAAGGCAATTCTTAATATTGTTTATGACAGGGTATTTTGTAGACAAAGTAGCTGCTACTAGTAGCTCTGGAGATATTAATAGCAGCCAGGGTCAGTCTGGGGGGCCCAGCCCCACTGGGGCTTCTGTCTCAGGACCCCTCGTCCCTGCTGCAAAGCCCCTTCTGGACCCCTGCCAAAGCCCCCTTCAGCCCCCCCCTCGCGCTTTTTGCTGTGACAAGGGCCAGACATGGTGGTTGGGGGAGTAAGGTAGCAGGGAGCGGGTCTGGGCCAGTGGGGCCCACAAGAGCCGGAGTCCCATTGGGCTTTTTACCGGTGTCCCGCCGGCCCCGTCCGACCCTTGTAGAAATTACCTTTTGTGAGTACAAAATGCCAAAATAATATCCTGCCATAGACAATACTGAGAATTGCCTCAGTTAAAACAGACGCAATGCCTTAGCAAAACCAAGTATTCCTATTGTCTATTTTGTAGCCATGACAAGTAGCTGCTACTAGTAGTTCGGTGCGTCTTCACCCTAAGAGAGCAAATAGGTATCCTTCCCAAATGTTCTGTGTCTCTGTGTATCTTCAACCTTAGATAAACTTGAAAGTCTGGTTTGAAAACCATTTAGGGTGAGACTTGGGGTAAACACGTATTTACTATGTTAGATCTTCTTGAAACTAGCAATGAGCAAAACTTTTCACCAGGTATGGGTAATTTTGTTTTTAGATTTTTGACTTCGATAAAATGCCCATAGACTCCAATGTTTTCTGAGAAAGTGGCCTGCAAAATGCTCCGCGTAAAAGGTCACCCCAAAAAAATCTACCAATGAGTTTTATGAAAATTCACATCAGACAGATTTGTTCATCACTACTTGGAACTATGGCTAAAAGGATGATAAAGCAATGCTTTCATATATCTATAGTCTTGTTATTAGTCAACGGGGGCCCTGACCAAAGGTTGGACCTTCAAGGTGACACTGATGACAATTGCTCTATTGGTACCCAACTTGTCCAGGCTGTGAAACACCACCAGGAGCAGGGCCAGATAATAATAATAATAATAATAATAAAGCACAGTGTCTATTCAAAATCAATCAGACTGGAACATGTGGTTAATAAGTCAACAATATTTATATTTTTAAGGGATTTCATTGTGAATCCCTAAACTTAATATTGGTTCATACATCTTACTCAGGTGCAGTCCCAGACTATCAGAATGAGCAGTTTCGACGTATGTATGTCTAGAGCCTTGACTGTAGGACTTGTTCAGTTCAAGTACCCCTTTGAGGCCTAACATTTGGCCAGGGCCCCTTTTAGCTCATAACAAGTACAAATATATAAGAATATTACTAAACTGGCCATTCAGCCATTATGCCAAGAATATCTAAGACAATAAAAAAGTGTTCCTCCCAAATATTGCTGGAATTGGCCTACAAGATGAGCTTCAGGAGAATCTAAGAGAGCAAAAGTGTTGGGGGACAGCCCACATTTTGGGAACCACTGGTCTGGATGGTGAAAGAAGAACTCTTTCTAATTTGTCCATATGATTTATGGGCACTGATAACTTTTATAGTATTCATTATAACATGAGATGCTGGTGCAGGGATGTGTTATGTGACACTGACGATGATTAGGAAGAGAGTGTTGAGGACAAGAAGCAGGAGGAGTCGGGGGTTATCCGTTCTGCACAGATGCACCCCAGTGTTCTGCAATATTAGGGTGAGTGTCACGTTCATCAGCTTTTGGCAGGACTTTGGAAGGTGGTCAAGCTTGAGCATTGACCAACAAAGCATAGTAGAGTACATAGGAACCTGTATGTTGAGGAATATAGTTGACATTGGGTATATATGTGTGTGTGTGTTTTTGCATATGTGTGCACCATGTGTTAATGTTAGGGATGCACCCCTGAACCAAATCCAAGCCCTAATTTGCATATGCAAATCAGGAAGGTGCAGGAAAATAGAGCTGCGGGTGGCTAAAAACTTTTTTACATTTTGTGACAAAAAATCAGATGATTTTAAGGATTCGGATTCAGTTCGCCCAGGAACAAGGATTCAGCTGAATCTTAATCCTGCTGAAAAAGGCAGAATCCTGGTGGAATACTGAACCAATTCCTGAATTCGATGCATCCCTAGTTTATATAAACCAGTGGCTCCAAAATTCATGGTTGCAGGTCGCCCAGCCCAAAGTCCCAGTTGGAGGTTGACTACCTATTTAACTGGATATACCTGAGACTGTAGTAGGGTGGTGAATATCACAGCCATGTTTATAGGCTAAGAGGGGTCACAACCATATTTTGGACAAAAACATTTTGACCTCTGATGTAATTGAGCCCATATTACATTTCCATATACGGTATGGAGCACTATCACCACAATCTCTTCCAAGACCAGACATCATTGACCATATATTTTTTGCCGTCCTAATCTTCTTTCTCCTGTGAGGGACCCTCCAACTCTCTCAGGTGCCATCACCAGTGACATCCCTGAAAGGAAATACAATCTTTTTATATATATTTGTTTGCATCCTCTCCAAAAACCTGGTCACCAAACAAAGCTATAAATTAAAGTCCTTTTATTCCTGACTAGGCTGAGCTGATGTGATGGATAATTGCATCCATATCTGCTTTCAGTCACCGTGCGGAATTGTGGCTTGCCTTCCATCCACGAGTTCTTCTGCATTACCCGGGACTATTTGCATAAGAAGGGACTGAGTCATAGTTCTTCCGTACAAGCCCTCTCTGTGCATCGTATTTTAGCTACAGCCAAGGGGAGGGCAGGTGGAGAGGAACCACTCGAAGAACTCTGAAAGGAAAGAAAGTCGTAGACATCACGTCACGTGATACCAACCAGCCAATAAGGGGAGACTGATAAAAAAGGGGAACAGTTACATTTTTTTTCTTCATATTTTGGGTTGTGTGCAAGACTTGTTTGGGCCTCATAAACAACCACAGAACCACAAGCTGAGCACAGACACTCGACAGTGGATCCGGGATATTGGTCAGCAGAAAGGGGCGAATCATTTTCGTTGACTGGAAATAAAAAAACCACAAGACTTTCATACATTGGTAAGCGGAATCCTAACCACAGCCAATCCACTCTATTTATTATTATAATTGTTATTATTAATATTGGGGTTTCTTATTTTACTTTTCCTTTTGCACCATTTTGAATTTTTCTTAAACTGCACGTTTTGATGCAGCAGGGAGCCGAGATAGGGAAAGTGCAAATCAGGGAGGATGGGTGCACTTTTGGGCAATTTTGGGCTTGCAAGCTTTAAATTTGAACAAAATTTTACTTTTCAGCTGATTTTTTAAAAAAAAACACTAAAACCCCAGGCAGGAAGTTGAAGCACACGCAATGGCCTCACATAGTGCCTTCCAGTCATTTCCTTTATACCCGCCGTGCTTCTTCAGAGGTGAGTTTTTATTCTCTTTTTTTTTTGTCGCATTATTTTGGGGGGAAATGGTAAGAATAAGTAAGTCACCATTAATGGTAGGGCAGTAGGAGGGGAGTATTGGTCCTGGGCTCTCAGTATTACAAAGGAAAATGTTGTTAAAACTATGCAATGACATATTATATTATGTGGTTATTTTTGCACTGTATATATATATATATATATATATATATATATATATATATATATATATATATATATATATATATATATATATATATATATATATATATATATTGTACAATATATAAACTGGGGCCCTTGATCTGTCACTCAGGTCCTGGCCAATGTTACTTCCCAATTATTTGTGACATGTTTATACTTTTTTTTGGGTTACTGGAGAAGCATTTCAAAACAAATTAACTTATTTAGTTGTGTTTTTGGTGGCTTTGGGTGGAATGGAATATATTTGTTTATTTAGTGACACTACTTGGAGCTGTCTGTGGGGGGTGCATGCAAAGGGGACCACCAAGCCCCCAATTCTGTTTGGGGCCCTGCAGATTGTTTGCAGAGAAAGAAGATGCAAAAGAAAACGTTTAGGTCTCTTCAGGCCTGTCCAACCCGCATTCTCCACCTGTTGCTGAATGGCAGTTGTCAATTAATGCTGGAAGTTGTAGTTGAAATGTGGCTGCAGGTTGAGTTATAAACAAACTAGACCTTCTGGCCAACACTAAGGACCGCCCTGAACTTATCTTCCAATGACAATACTAGCCTGCCAGAGTGCTGGGATTATTTTCAGCGTTTATTTAAGTTATGGCCTAAACCCTTACAGTCACCATTATGTTGGTTGCACTAATGACATACAGCAGCGGCTTGGGCCTTAGACACAAACCTCAAGTCCTGAAGTTCACCTTTAAATCAACATTTAGCAGCTTGTAGATGCTCTTCGTAGTCACAAGATTTGTTCCATGTCTAGTAACCCATAGCAACAAAACAATCAATTCTCCAATGAAACAAGCACCAAATGAAATGATGCCTGCTTATTGGTTCAAATAAATTACTAGATGTATTTAATGAATTACCCCCGATAAGAGTTAGATAGCTTTAAGAAGGGGTTGGATGGTGTTTAGCAAGTGAGGGAATACAGGGATATGGGAGATAGCTCATAGTACAAGTTGATCCAGGGACTGGTCCCATTGCCATTTTGGAGTCAGGAAGGAATTTTTTCCCCTTCTGAGGCAAATTGGAGAGGCTTCAGATGGGTTTTTTTGCCTTCCTCTGGATCAACTGGCAGTCAGGCAGGTTATATATAGACTTGAACTTGATGGGCGTGGGTCTTTTTTCAACTTAACTTACTATGTTACTATCTACAGCAGGGATCCCCAACCTTTTGAAACCGTGAGCAACATTCAGAAGTAAAAGGATTTGGGAGCAACACTAGCTTGAAAAATGTTCTTGGGGTGCCAAATAAGTGCTGTGATTGGCCATTTGGTAGCCCCTATGTGGATTGTCGCCCTACATTAAGGCTCTGTTTGGCAGTGCACCTGGTTTTTATGAAACTTGCCTCCAGGCCTGGAATTCAAAAAATAAGCACCTGCTTTGAGGCCACTGGGAGAAACATCCAAGGGGTTGGGGAGAAACATGTTGCTCATGAGCTACTGGTTGGGGATCACTGATCTACAGAGTTGTCCTTAATGCTGGTGGTGTAGAGGGCAAAATATTGCTCTCCTGATGTTATTATCCTGCAACTATGAAATTCTTTGTTGTCAGGGGATTCTGGGAACTGTAGTCCAACTATAGCTAGAGTTAATATTTTGGATAAATGTTACTGTTATTATTTATCCTGTTATTGTTGCAGCCCCTTCCCAAACCAAGTGAGATTTCTTCACCCACCCCCTTTATTCAGGGGGCACAGAGTTGTACCCTAGGCAGGGCCCCAGCCTCAGCACCCCATGCCGATGCCACTGACTTACAGCTTTAAACAGAATTCTATGGGTGAGGGTGCAGATGTGTTTTAAACCACAGAACAGATGTCAATTGATATTAAGAGGATAAATGTGTTAGTCAACAGTCATTCACACAAAGAGCCGGGTAGAGGAATGCAGTCAGCTGCCTGATAGTCACCCCAAGATGAATCATATCGTGAGAGCCCCACTGCTGCTGCTCAGCTCCCCTTGGCTCACACACTCACAAGCAGAAGGCACAAAAAGAATCCGAGTTGTTAACAGTTTCTTAGTTGCAAATAAAACGGCTTTTCCAGGCATTACTGGGGGATTTAGCACAACTGACTCATGCAGATTTGTATGACTCGCACATTCCTACAGTGGCCCGGAGAGAGGGGGCTCCCTCAGCTGTGCCAGAACAAGCAAAGCATATGGGCCCCGGCCAATCAGAAACGCTCATTGATTGGATGCTGTTTAGGCTGTGGCCCCTGAATGGGGAATAGAATTTGCCTGTGGTATTATAGCGAATGACATTGGCAGAGATGTATTGGCAGAGATGTATTGGCATAGAATTGAGCAGAATAAATTCGTCTGGCACAAATTTGCAGTGAATTTCCATGTTTCGCCGCCTGTGAATAAATTCACGAATCTCCTTGGGAAAATTTGCCGGCGTCTATTTGCGGATTTCACATTTTTTTCACAATATTTTAGAGTAAACTTTCAAATTTCACGATTGTTTTGTGAATCCGTTCAAATTTCACAATTTTTTTTCGTGAAAACATCCGGATTTCACGATTTTTTTTCACGAATTTGTCGGGAAATTCACCCATCACTAGTGAGCAGTGGTGGGACTACCGGGGGAGTGGTGCAGGGTGCAGGACCCACACTCCTCATGGTTTGCCAAAGACGCAGATAGGTGTAAATCTAGTGTAAGCATTGCATCTGGAGGGGGGTGTGGAACCTGCATTTGGGCTCCGTCAGTCATGGGTGTCCACAGAAGGGGGGTGAGAGGAGGCAGTTACCCCACCCTGACTTCTTTAGCTAGTTCCAAGAATGTAATAAAAGTTGCAAAGAGCAAAACAATTTGCACAAATAAGAATTAAAATTTGCGTTTCGCTATGTAATACTCTCATTTAAACTGGTATCACATTGCGAATTTTCATTGCGCATTGCCCACATTTAAGAAGTGCTGGAAGGTGTCGTAATCTTTTGGAGCGAACGTAACAACGTAAGAAGTTTTATGACATTCACTTCTCACTGGCGCAAACTAAAAAAAATCGCAAAAATCTTCTTCTTCACTAAACAGTTGCACAGTGAGTAGTGAGTAGGGATGCACAGAATCCAGGATTCGGTTTGGGATTCGGTCATTTTCAGCAGGATTCGGCAGAATTCTTCTGCCCGGCCGAACCGAATCCGAATCCTAATTTGCATATGCAAATTAGGGGCGGGAAGGCAAATCGTGTGCCTTTTTGTCACAAAACAAGGAATTAAAGGTGTTTTCCACTTCCGACCCCTAACTTGCATATGCAAATTAGGGTTCCGATTCGGTTCGGTATTCGGCCGAATCTTTCGCAAAGGATTTGGGTGTTCAGCCAAATCCAAACTAGTGGATTTGGTGCATCCCTAGTAATGAGAATTCAGTGACAATAGAAGTGCTTTGTGTGTATGGACATTGATACCACTGGGGTCTCCCAGCAACCACGCCCCCCCTCATTTTCGGCTATTGCCCTCTATTGCCAGAGTGCATCTAAATATTGTTTTTGGTTGGCGACCGCTACAGAGCAACAACTGCCCCCTAGGAAAGGAGACAGTTAGGGACGGAAAAGCTCAGATCCCAAAAAAAGGGGGGCGTTCTATTCAACCCAAATATAAAATGAATGTAAACTTCAGATCGTTCCTGCCAGCACTTTTGCAATTGATTTTTTCATTTGCTATATAAATGGGTTCAGATATATTTGCAGTTTTAGACTGCTGATTCCAGGCTTTTGGTTGAGCAGGGTAAAGTTACAGTCTGTATTGGTATCGGTAACCAGTTCCTATCAGACCCGAGTCCTGCTATGTTTTAAAACTGATTTACAACTGAAGAACAGGAAATACTATTTGCAGCTTGAATTGCCTTCCCCACAGTTTTACTGTAAGAAGCAGTAGATACAATATTATGGTCTGGACAGACCTATAAGTAAATTATGGGAGCAGCTTATTTAGCCTATTTGTTTAGACAGAACATTCCTTCTTCACCATATTTCTTTCCTAAACCAGTGTGTTCTCCGTAGCGTTCGGATGGAAGTTTTTAACATGAAAAATCAGTAGCTTTAACCCCTGTTTAGCTGCCAGTATACTGTGCCCTATGCAGTTTGACATGTCACTAATGAAGCAGCAATGGCCTTGATATGGGGGTGCTGTAAATTCTACTATAGGGCACTAAATGTTTAATTTGTTGTTTTTCATTCAGTGCAGATGTTTATTGGGTTAATACAGACTTTATACAGATGGAGCTCACATTGCCATTGGGCACACCTTGCATTACTTGTCATAGGTTCGGTGGGAAAAGTTGTAATGTTTTATTTAAACCAACTGACACAGAGGGTCTTTATGTGCCTTCCTCTGACAATGCTGCACCTTAGAGAGACTTGTGACTGGTTTCAAGAGAATAACAATGGGTAGAGCAGACCCTGTGGCTGCTGAGAAAACCCAAAGAAAACTAGGAGCTCTCTGACCAATGAGCAGATCCAGACCTCCCAACATTTTGGAAATAAAATAAGATGGACAAAAAGTTCCCGCGTGTAGTGTGGCAAAATATTTTTGACCACACCCATTTTTGTGCCACACCCCCTAATTACCATGTTCATTTTACAAAATTTGGCAGGTTGAGCATAGTTCTGTGTTTTTTTTTCAGTTATTACAGTTTTGCTAATGAAGGTGAATTGCCCTTTAATCTGTGAGTCTAATTTTTCCCAAGGGACCTGTTATCTTATATTGTTACAATATCTTGAAATTGTTACAAAAGTATCTTATACACAGCTGTGGCTGTTTTGGGCTCTCTGCCAAAAGAAAATTAAGTTAGAAACATTGTTTCTTTTTCTGTTTGTTCAGTGCAGAGAAAAATGGGACTTTCCAGAACAAATGAGGCACTGCGGGTTGAGCTGTCAAAAGAGACTGTCCCTCTAAAAACGGGACAGTTTTGAGCTATGCATATCTATGGGGCAGCTTTGGCCAGACTGAGTTGAACTGCCCCTGCAACTGCCACTGTAGTCATGCAAAAATACATCCAATTGTTGTGCGCACTTGCACACTATAATGCAGTGGCAATACCCCAATAGCCCGTTTAGTCCAAGAACGGCTAATGCTGGCCAAACACAGTTCAGTTAAACAAATTATATGTCCCAAAACCTATAATTGGTAAAAAAAATAAAAAAAAATTATTTAATATTACATCATGGCATATTAAAAATTAGAAAGTATGACCCACCTTACGCGTTTTGTACCCTATAGACATAAACACCTATGATTAAGTACCGGAGGGTACAAAACGCGTACGGTGGGTCATATGGGGTCAGTATGTACTAATTTTTAATATGCCATGATGCAATATTGAATAAAAAATTTGCATTTTTTTACCAATTTTGGGTTTTGGGACATATATTTTGTTTAATTGAAATATGGTGCAGAGGAACTGGGGCACATCCCTATTACCCTACTGCCACTGTTTAACTGACAGCCTAGACTCCCCCATCACTTCAAACACAGTTCAGGTTGTGCAATGTTCTACGAATCATTCAGTCCATAACAATCAGCAGAAGTTATCACAATGATGCTGCTTTTTGGCGTTAATATTACACAGAAAATATTATTGCAAACAATTATTGACTGCAAAAAATATATAATATTATCCTTGTGTTTATTAAGATTAAAAAACTTGTTTTTATATTATACATATTGGCAAAATCTATATCATCAATGACACATATTGGTGTAATACCCATAATGCACATTAAGAGGCGTATTTATTAAAATATTATTAAGATTTTTGTGATTTATTATACCATACCTCCCAACTGTCCCACTTTTCGTGGGACAGTCCTGATTTTGACAGCTCAACATGCAGTCCCAGATTAATACTGAAATGTACCGACTTTCTCTTTGATCTCCTGTACTGAACATCCAGAAAAAGATACATATTCGCGATTTTTTCGGCGAAAAGGGAAAAATTCGCCCATCACTATTCCAGTTAGTATTTTAAAATACAGTCTGAAAAGAAAAAGAATGAGAAGAAAATAAAAAAAATATATTCAAAAAAATTCTGTGGCATATTAAATGTTAAGTTGAAATACACATTCTTTTCTTTCTATATTAAACTGATTTTTTTACGTATAATTGTTGTTTTTATTTTTATGTATTTATATTATTTTTATGTTTCTTTAATAATTAATAGTATTATTTTTTATAATTTATACAATTAATTATAATAATAACTATACAATAATAATTATATAATATATATAATGTAATATATTATATAATAATTATAATAATTATATAATTAATCATATTGTTATTATTTTATAATTTATATAGCACTTTACATGAATTCATAACAAACTAGGGCACCATAATTAACAAAATGAGGGAACTTTGCTTTCAAATAAAAATATATGGCCCATTGCAAAAAAAAAAGAAAGAAATGCAAAAAATTAAGACAAAGTGTGAAAGAATGTAATTCTACAGCTAGTTAAAGTGAATCTTATTCTTTTTTAAATTCTTTATATTATGTTGTTTTCATTTCTATAGTACCATTGAATCCCTTTACCGTGATTTATAAAAAGCAGTTCTCTTACAAAGTATTAAACAAACCAGGAAATAAATAAATACATTTTGTTTAATATTTTTTATTATTTTTTTAAATAAAAAATATATGGCTCATTAAAATTAAAATTAAACATAAAATGCAGAAGAATACTTAAAAAAATGGAAGTTCCTTTTATATTGACAGTCCTAATTCATTACATTTCACAAAATAAAAGAATTTACTACTAAAAAAAGTCACAGTCAAAATAAACATCATGGCCAGAGTCTGTCTCAGAGGGTCAGAGGTTAAAAGGCCAATGAATAGGCTGAATTCTATTATCTAATATCTGAACAGGGAACCTCAATGGGAACAACACTGCTCCTTTTACTTTGGTGCAAGAATAACAGGAGACGGATTGTTCTTTCCCATAATATTCAGCTTGTTGTTTACCCAGACTACCCACCATGGCCTCTCCAGCCAATGAAATTTATGGCAGGTGAAACTGCGAGTTTGGAGGAAAAAACAGAAAGTTCTGTACTTTGGGCTTTACTTTATCAGCCTGTACACTTGTCACAAAAGGAAATCCATTCCCCTTTTTTTAACCCGATAACTTGAAAATTTAAGAAAACACCAGGCGCTTCTTCCAGCATGTTTTGAACGTTGTCAAAGGCTGTGACATATGAATGCATTGCGGTGTACCACAAGAGGTCTGGGACTCTATCGGAGCAAGCCATGCCCTCCTCTGCTTTTGTTCAACTATTTTCTCCTATCCAGTGTCAACACGCTATAATGTTTCAATGCTCGGCAATAACATAGAGCGTTTCCCCCATCAAAACACAGAGAACAGTCTGCAGTCAGTTTTATTACTGAAGGGTTGTAATGGAAAAAACATGATGTGATACCCATGGAAAACAATAAAGAAATACCAGCTACTAACTACTGCACTGGGATTTTAGCTGGGCACTATCTTTAAGGAGTATTTTTCCCTTGTTTGTGTTGTTTTCCACATTCCAGAAAAATACAGGGAGATTCATTGACTTCTGATAAATTTGGCCTACCTGGAGTCCACCTTAGAACCTCCCCTGCTGATTGTCTTGCTCTGCCTCCCTATGCTTAACTGAAAATCCTGTCCTAATTAGATAAAATATTTCCAAAAGTAAGCGATGAGCTGGAGTATCATCAGGCGACAGTTGAGGTCCCCAGGCACAAGGGCCCACCAAAATTTTTCCCATTATCCTAGTGGGGCAGTCTGACCCTGGGTCTTAATATGTTGCGTGAATGACACCTAGTAGTTCCCAAACTTTGGGGCTAGACCCAATGGGGGGATGGGGATTGGAGCTTTGGTAGGAGTCACCCAGCCTGAAGGCCAGTTAGGGTGAGAATTGGGGTGAAATGGTCTCATGATACACCTAAATGTCCCGCTTGAAGCTCAGTAAGGGTGGGATTTGTGGTGAATATGTATTTACTCTCTTTGATATAATTAAAACTGTGAGTAACCGATACATCTTTATTAGCGATGAGCAAATCTGACCCGAAAATTTCGCGAAACTTCGCAAAAAATGAAGAAAAGGTGAAAAGTTTGCTAAACTCATTAAAGTCAAATAATTTTGAGGAGCAATAATTTTGACACCCACCGATTTTTAGGATGCAGCTCATTTTTTCCATGGCGAAAACGTTAGCACCGCAAATCCATGCCTGGCGAAAATATTCTCCCATCACTAATCTTTATTTTCCTATATCTATACACATTTAATGAGTGAAAGGGGACCCTGACCAAAAATTGGACCTTCAAGGGTGACCCTGGCCAAAGATTGGACCTTCAAGGGGACCCAGGCCAAAATAGCCAAAAAATAGAGTGAGCAGTGTGACATTGATAGCTATGTTGTATTAGACTGGCAGGATGTTCTTTGTTGTTTGACAGCATCTGATGAGCTGTAGGCTGGACAGACCTAGTTATGATGGGACGCCAATAAGTCCCAGGCCCCACCACATCTAAAGAAAGCCCTGAGAGAAAGGACACTTGTGAGCATTTGTGTTTCTCCTGGTGCTTCTTAAGGAAAGAACCCGTTCATTATATGATGTGGTCAAAATCAATTCACATGAAGGCTATCTAGTGAATATTCAGATATTGTGTGCCATAATGAGCTTCTGTGTTACACGTTCTTCCTCCATAAACTTGAAGGCCTTCTGGTAAGAGAACATGCTGTTGTTTTTAGAATAGGTCTGTTTTATTTTCATGTTCATCTTGTACTTATTATACAAGCGGTAACGGCAATAAAACACATTCATAAAATATGTGCGGTAATGGAGAATCCCCACTAATCCTTAGTGGCTCCAGCTTCTGGACACAGAGAGCAACCCAGAACCTTCCAGCCTTGTGAACAATAGAGACTCAGAGGGAGACAAACAGTCAGTCAGAATGGACATCGGAGCTACAAAGTATCTTGTATTAAGAAAACAGGGTGAAACGCCAAGGGGCCAAACATTAGTTTCCCACTAACCACACACTGGTCATACACAGTGGAGCATCAGAAACTCTCCGTGTGGCAAAAGACTGTGGCAGAAGGGGGGGGGGGAATTGAAATACAAGTCTTTTTTTGTTTTGTTACTAGAGAATTTAGCTGTGTTAGATCTTTATTACATTCCTTCCGTAAAACTGAGGGAACTTCTCGTAACACCGCCAGGCGTGTTTGTTTTTCTTCTTATTCCTGATCATAGACGTCCATGTAGCGCCTACATAACAACACAGCGCAGCTTTCAGCTCGGAGAGACATTTAATACTTTAGAATTCACTAGGGATCTGCAATGGGCACGGTTATGTTGTCCTTTCCTTAAATGCTATATTTAGTGCCTTATTATTACTTTCATAAATGGGGAATTTCTCATAGAAAATACAAGCTTACAGTAGCCCTCTCATGATTGCAAAACTTTGTATATGTACAGGTATGGGACCTGTTATCCAGAATGCTCGGGACCTGGGGTTTTGCAGATAATGAATCTTTCCGTAATTGGGATCTTCATACCTTAATTCTACTAATTATATCTTAGTTTGGATCAAAAACAAGGTACTGCTTTATTATTACAGAGAAAAAGGAAATCATTTTTAAAAATTTGAACTATTTGGATAAAATAGAGTCGATTGGAGAGATCCTTTCCGTTATTTGGAGCTCTCTGGATAAAGGGTTTTCAGATAATGGATCCCCTACCTGTATAAATATGTAAGTGGTACACTACATTCAAAACTTTTTTTCTGGTTTCAATGAATTACCAACTCCTTTACAAAAGAGCATAACTGAATCGGAATTCTAATTTGCATAATTGAATGTGGATAAAAAAAACCTGGCACCACCAAAAATGCACGTTAGCTTTGGAAACCCAGTCCTTTAGAATCCTGGTACTTTAACATTGTTCCAGGATTTGGGGCACCCCCTCATGGCTCTCTGGTCGATCGTGCCTATCTATTATCTATCTATGATCTATCAATCTTCTATCATCTATCTATCTATCTATCTATCATCTATCTATCTACAGTATCTATCTATCTATCTATCTATCTATCTATCTATCCATCTATCATCTATCTATCTATTATCTATCTATGATCTATCAATCTTCTATCATCTATCATCTATCTATCAATATCTATTTTTGCCATCTATCTATATAAAATGTAAACAAATATATAAAAATATCTATCCACTCATCAATCTAAAGGGATAGAGTTGGAGAAAATGGAGAGATAAATCAATATAGATTGACATTTACATGGTAGAATCTCCTATTTTAGGCTAAGTGCACACATGGTATATATCTATCATCTATCTATCTATTGTCTATATATCTATATCTGTCATCTATCAACCAATCATCTATCAATCATCTATCAATCATCTATCAATCATCTATCAATCATCTATCTATGATCTATCAATCTTCTACCGTCTATCTATCTATCATCTATCTATCTATCATCTATCTATCTATTTAGGCTAAGTGCACAAATGGTAGAAACACAAGTGCCCACTCAATACTGCCTCTGCCTCCTGGTGTTCATTTTACCTACCTATCCCTGTGCCCACGGGGTGAAATTTGTCTGGTACAAAGCACCAATACATGTGTACCCTCTTAGCCTCAGGATTAATGGTTGGCATTTATTGGATCTATATAACATGCTGTTGTTTTTAATACCTGCTCAAAATAATATCACATTTATTGATCAGTTAAACACGAAATGAAGCAAAATTAAATTTAAATAAAGTGAGAGAAAAGCTTATGAGTCCATGGAAAAGAATCACCTTTGTGTTAGATATAAGTGGGATTAAGGGGCGTCACTAGTATTCACAATTTATGTTTATACTATAGATGTTCCCGCAGTGCAGAGCTACTTAGTGCTTATCTCTTTTTTGGACTTTTCAAGTGTGAAAAATGAAGACATCTTTGTATGTACAAGTGTGAAAATGTTGCTACTCGGAATACTAAGAATATATCACAAGTTTTTTTGCCCACCTCAAATATTTATGTCAAATTGCCAACATACCTCTAAGCCACCTCTCTGTGGACAGTGGCGAAAATTTCCACCATCTTCATACAGAACAGCTCCTGGTGTTCGCTCTGAAAAATTGCTCCCTGCCCTGCCGCCTACAATAAGATTTATTGTGTCTCCGGCACCCCCCCCCCCCACAGTATTTACACCGCCGTCTGTGATCTGAGCAGGTCTGGAAAATTGCACCATAGATTGATCTTTAGAGTATGTTTTACCATCCAGAAACCCATTTTCTATCCAGAAATCCGTTATCCAGAAAGCTCTGAATTACGGAAAGGCCGTCTACCATAGACTTTTACCCAAATAATCCAAATGTTTAAAAACGATTTCCTTTTTCTCTGTAATAATAAAACAGTAGCTTGTACGTGATCCAAGCTAAGATCTGTATAATAGCTCCCATACCTGTATTGGATCCATAATCTACAAACCTGCTATCCAAAATGCTACAAATTACAGGAAGGCCATCTCCCATAGGCTCCATTCTATCCAAATAATCCAAATTTTTAAAAATGATTTCCTTTTTCTCTGTAATAATAAAACAGTAGCTTGTACTTGATCCCAACTAAGATATAATTAATCCTTATTGGAAGCAAAACCAGCCTGTTGGGTTTATTTAACGTTTACATGATTTTCTAGTAGACTTAAGGTATGAAGATCCAAATTACAAAAAGATCAGTTATCCGGAAAACCTCAGGTTCCAAGCATTCTGGATAACAGGTTCCATTCCTGTATTGCCAGTGGAGGGGCATTTTCGAGAGATTTGTCTCCCGCAGTAACGCAAATTTATTGCAATCAGCAAATCTCCCTGTTGCCCATTACCTTTATATTTTGAGGTTTGGATGAAACTGGGTCAATACTGGAGCATTTATCCCTCCCACACTTAGGGCTAGTCCACACGGGGAGATCGGCAGGCGTTTGCGGTCGCGGCGACAAAGCGCCGCGCCAGTCGCCGCGACCGGCGCAGGCGACAGTTTTGTATGGGCGCCTATGTAAAAACGCCTGTGCTAACCACACCAGGCGATGCGCTTTTCAAAAGTCGCCTGAAAAAGCCTGGCGAGGCATTTTCAGGCGACTGTTGAAAAGCGCATCGCCTCGTGTGGTTAGCACAGGCGTTTTTACATAGGCGCCCATACAAAACTGTCGCCTGCGCCGGTCGCGGCGACTGGCGCTGCGCTTTGTCGCCGCGACCGCAAACGCCTGCCGATCTCCCCGTGTGGAATAGCCCTTAGAGCTAAAGGAGACAACAAAGCAGCAGTGCTGTAAATGTAAATGAGTCTTTCAGATAAAGGCTAAAGGCACCCAAGGGCTGATAAAAGTTGCCGACAGGCCAAGTCGGCAGCTTATTGGCCCGAAAGTCGGCCAGATCTCGATCGGGCAGGTTAAAAAATCCCGTTGTATTGCGGCCGCATCTGTGCATGTATGCGCTCCCGTATCGGATGCATTATGATTCGATCGTTGGGCCCTTGGGCCCACGATCGGATCAGCCCGATATCGGCCACTTCAATGTGGGCATATCGGGGAGAGATCTGCTCGTTTGGTGGATTTCTTACTCTATGGCCACCTTAAATAATCCTGCTCTGCTTTTGATGATTCAAGTGATTCTAGACTCGCTGCCAGAAAGCGCGGCAGCACTGCTGTTGTTTGAAAGTCAGTAGAAACAGCGAATAGCAGTAAATACTCTTCTCCAATGAAAGTGCTGCACTGATTATAACATTTTGCAAAAGTAAAGTTAATAATTGTTTTTTTGCCCATAATTCCCTATTTATCCAGTATCACACACACACAGTAATTACACCCGGCAGCTTTGCATGGCTGTTCTAGAGCTTGCGCCCGTCTCACAAAGAAATCGCTGCTTTTGCCAAGCTGAACTCCGGTCTCTCGTCATTAGCCCAATTAGCTTTCCAGCCTTCACAATCAGCACAGCAAACACCTAATTAGCAGCAATTTAATAGACGGTGAAGTTAATTACTTGCAAACATCTCGCTCCTTTTGCACATTCAATGGATTGTTTCACCACAAGTTGCTTCCTCCCATCTCACCATTAGCCGCTGCTGCCATTCAATAAACATTCCATTGTGTGCCATTATTTGGGCTTCACCCTCTCTGCTTATTGGAACCCTCTCCTGCATCCTCATTACTTGCCCTTTACTTTCTCCCCATCTCTGCTCATACCTTCCCTTTCTCCCAGTTTTAAGCCATCTGTGGGCCCAACACTTTAATAAAGAATAAACTCAATATTCAAATAATAATTTTATTCATTTACAGTCCTGACAGCTAATTAATCAGTTTGCAGTTCTAGCCTTTAGCCACCAGTATATTAAAAGAGATAATGTACCCCGTACTCTAAACCAGTGCTGTCCAACTTCTGTGATACCGAGGCCGGAATCAGTGATGTAACTAGATGTTACTGGGCTCCACAGCAATCATTTTAGGGCCCTCAGCATATCCAAAGGTTGAAACTGTATATGAATTAGAGCCTCGTGCGGCCCCCTATACCTCCTGGGCCCCCTGCAGCTGCAGGGTCTGCTTCCTCTGTAGTTACACCCCTGGCCGGAATTGTCTTGGCCTACATGGTGGAGGGCTGATAACAGAAGGCTTAAGATATTAGAAGTCACTGAGGGGTTCTGTGACCATATAAAGGCACAAGGCTGCAGGCTGATTATTACAGGGAACTCTGAGTATCACTCATGTATTATAAGGGATAATGTACCCCCTACTGTAAATGATAAGGATATTAGAAGTCACTGAGGGGTTCTGTGACCATATAAAGGCACAAGGCTGCAGGCTGAGTTATACAGGGAAATCTGAGTATCACTCATGTATTATAAGGGATAATGTACCCCCTACTGTAAATGATAAGGATATTAGAAGTCACTGAGGAGTTGTTCTGTGACCATATAAAGGCACAAGGCTGCAGGCTGAGTTATACAGGGAACTATCAGTATCACTCATGTATTATAAGGGATAATGTACCCCCTACTGTAAATGATAAGGATATTAGAAATCACTGAGGGGTTCTGTGACCATATAAAGGCACAAGGCTGCAGGCTGAGTTATACAGGGAACTCGGAGTATCACTCATGTATTATAAGGGATAATGTACCCCCTACTGTAAATGATAAGGATATTAGAAGTCACTGAGGGGTCCAGTAACCATATAAAGGCACAAGGCTGCAGGCTGAGTTATACAGGGAACTCTGAGTATCACTCATGTATTATAAGGGATAATGTACCCCCTACTGTAAATTATGAAGATGATGACCCCTCACAATGATGAAGAGGAGTTTGGCATCTTATTTCTCTGAACCTTAAAAACCATTTTATATAAATTATTATACAAAATGTTGCTAGTATTTAATTATATAACTTAATAGAATGGCTTGGCTTGGGCATGGCTCCTAGGAGGCGTAACCTGACCCAGTCTTTAGCCATGAGCAGTAGTAAAGCTGATCTCTCACATGAAGGTGTCCTGTTTGTTAGGAGCAAGTGACAGTTAAAGAATGTGTTGCAAGAGAAGGGAAACCGCAGGGCTGCAGCTCTCTGATAACAACTCTCTCAGCACCAGTTCCGTCCTTGTTATAAAAAGAGATGGGAAAACACACACAGAGGTGTCGGCCCTTCTTTCCTGTTCTCAGCAAATGCGAGAGCTCTGACTCCCAGGCGCCCCATTTCAGTTAGTCCTTCACATGTGTGTGTTCTGCAGTGACTGGCACCGCTCGCTTCAGCCGGGTACAGAGTATGGCACGTAGGCAGCGGGGAGGTGAAGGAACATCACTGTGCCTTATAGTCATTATAATGAACGATGGTCTCATAAAAATATATATATTTAATACACAAGAGCCATGAATATCCTGTAGATTTTAGCCTTATAAACGGTGCTTAGTGATGTCATCGGTTATAATCAGAGCTTAGTGATGTCATTTCTGTCACACAACTCAATAAAACTTGTGTATTATAATAAATAAAGTGCCCTCTGTGGCAAAATATGAGGATATTAGACGTCACCCCGGAGTTCCATGACCTGTATAAAAACACTCAGCCTTCAGCCTCTTGTATTTATATGGTCATGAAACTCCTCGGTAACTTGTAATATCCTTATATTTTACAAAAGGGGGTACTTTATTTACTATATATTGAATTGTTTGTAGTAAAGAGGTGGTTCGCCTTTAATTTAACTTTTAGTACAGTATGAAATAGATTGGCTAATTCTAAGTAACTTTGCAACTCGATTTCATTTTTTCTTTTTTTTATAATTTTTTAATTATTTGCCTTCTTCTTCTGACTCTCTCTAGCTTTGAAATGGGTGTAAGGCTACAAATTTATTGTTATTGCTACTTTTTATTACTCCTCCTTCTTGTTCAGGCCTCTCCTATTCATATTCCAGTCTCTTACTTTGGTACTTTGTACCCTAGCAACCAAACTGCTGAAATTGCAAACTGGAGAGCTGCTAAATATAAAGCTTAATAACACTAAAACCTCAAATAATAAAAAATGAAAACCAATTGCAATTTGAGTAAGAATATCACTCTCTACATCATATTAAAAGTTAAATTACAGATGAACAACCCCTTTAAGTGGAATCTATTGCCTGCTTATAAGTGTGGGATGTTCAGATAAAGGTGCATCCCAGCCATTGCTATTTTGTATATTTGCAGAGGCAACCACTAGGGGGCATATATGTATCAAAGGGCTAAAATAGAGCTCAGCACAATTTATCAAAGGCAACCACACCAGCATTCTGTTTTCTTGTATAGGATGTACTGGACCTGCCTATATGATCCAACTACCAATCACAAGGGGCAATGCTTGATTACATGGGAGATGTAATAAGAATGGAAACCAATCCCAAGCCTTCCTGAGAGATAGAAACTAAAAAAACGTTGCCACTTTGCACTACAACACCCAGAATCCCTTGTCAACCAAAGGCCGCATTGGGTTTGCAACCCCCTGCTCCCACCCTTACATAGGACATCCCTGAGCATTATGGAATATAAGCTGACGCCCTTCCTGGGTTCAAAGAAAGTAAAATGTGCTCTTGTGCAGTAGAGGTTTAAAGGCCACAATCATTTTCCATTTGTGAGTTATAATAAATCCAATTTCCCAGGGACCTGTGCAATGATAACATTATTCACTGTCGAGCGAAAGGAGTTGAATTCTAGTGAAACAGCAGGCGCTGCTGGTGTGCCGGGCAGTCGATACAATACAAACATTTTATGACTTGTGGGAAGTGAAAAAACAGAAAGCCACACGCACACCACTGATCCTACCACAATCTCTTCCCACTGCTGATAGGGCAACACGTACAGTATGTAAATGAGCTTGCACACTCGGCTGGTGCTGACCTCAACATTAACACAGTCACACTCAATTACTACTCGTAGTAGTTAGTGCTGGTACCAACGACTGAACAGACTGTGCCCAATGGGTCAGCCAACTGAACCAGAGATCTTGGCACCTTTAATCTCCTCCACTAAAGGGTGGGGTACAAAGTGCATTTAGCCCTGTACTATGTAACAGAGATTATATATTTTGAATATATGTATTAGGAGTGTGCAACCTGCGCTCATTGGCAACCTGCGCTGCATCTGGCCCTAATGCATGTTCTAATTCTCTTGATTGGTTACAAATTGCTTTAAGCTGGTCATAGACGCAAAGATCCTATCGTACGAATCGACGATTTTCGGCCCGTGTGTGGAGAGTCCCGACATTTTTCGGCCGGCGGAGATCAGTCGTTTGGTCGATCGAACAGGTTTCATTTGGTCCCGACTGTGCCGCCGGAGCCCATTGAGCTCTCATCGCAATCCGATCGTTCGGCCATAGGGCTGAACGTTCAGATTACCCCCAATATAGCCATCCCCGTTAGTGGCATATCAGGGAAAGATCGACTCATTTGGCAATGTCGCCAAACGAGCGGATATTTGCGTCTATGGCCACTTTTAGGCCTACAAAATGTCCAATGATTTATCCTCCCCAACCAAAGGTGCAGTCTAATAGAGCTTGCACTCTTGTTGGGGGTAACTGTAGCTTTTTAAAAAAAATGCCCCCAGCCAGTACCAGGAGAGAGCTCCAAATGCGAGCTCCCATGTCGGTCAGATCGCGTAACTCGCTTATGACATGACGCTTATGCAAATAATAAGCAAGTTGCGACATTCTCTTATTATACGCATGTATGTGCCCCAACATAGTTGCTCGCACTGGGAGCTCCCGCACGCTACGGGTGTCCTAGCACTGGCAAGGGTAATTTTTTTTAAATAAAAACTACTGTTACCCCCAACCGGAATACAGGCTCTTTTAGCCTGTCCCTTTGGTTGGGGATAATATTTTTTGGCAACAGGTGCCCTTTAACTGATATAGAGAGTGATATTTTGAGACAATTTGCAATTGGTTTTTAATGTGTATAATTTGTGGGTTTTAAGTTATTTAGCTTTTTATTCAGCAGCTCTCCAGTTTGCAATTTCAGCAATCTATTTGCTAAGGAACTAACTGCCCTAGCAACCATGAGTTGACTTGATAGAGAGTGATATTTTGAGACAATTTGACATTGGTTTTTAATGTGTATAATTTGTGGTTTTTGAGTTATTTAGCTTTTTATTCAGCAGCTCTCCGGTTTGCAATTTCAGCAATCTGGTTGGTAGAGTCCAAATTATCCTAGCATCCATTGGTAGACTTGAAGAGGCGAATGGCTATGAATAGGAGAGGGCCTGAATAAAGAGATGAGTAATAAAAAGTCGTAGCAAAATATTGGTAGCCTTACCTAGCATTTGTTTTTTTAGATGGGGATCCCTATTTGAAAGCTGGATAGAGTCTGAAGAAGAAGACAAATAATTAAAAAATGATAAAAATTAAATTAAATAATAAAAACCAATGCATTCATCAGTTACTTAGAATTGGTTGTTCTATAACATACTAAAAGTTAACTTAAAGGGGAATCATCCCTTTAAAGGACCAGCAAAGTAATTTTTTTTTTAAAAAAATTAGTTTGTATAGAATGAAAAAAAAACACCAAGCCATATGTAACATGTAAAATCGTAAAGTCTTTATTAAAAAATAACTTACAGAAACTCCACTTGCGCTCCTCTTCAGAAAAGGCAATACGGCGACGATCAATCACGAGGCGCTCAATTTCTCCTCCCTGCCTTCTATAGGAGATAACCAGGGAGGAGAAACCAGGCGACGCACGATGGATCGTCGTCCTGTCGGCTTTTCTGAGGAGGAGCGCAAGTGGACTTTCGGTAAGTTATTTTTTAATAAAGACTTTGTGATTTTACAGTTACAAATGGCTTGGTGTTTTTTTTTTTCGTTCAATACAAACTAATTTTAAAAAAAAAAAAAAAAAAAAATTGACGTTACTGGTCCTTTAAGGTGAAAATTATTTGAATTGGTATATGCCAGAAAACATTGACTTCTGACAAATTCTAAATTGTCCTAATACCCTTTAGGAGTTGTAGGGGAAATGAGAGCAGAGCAGGCAGTAACCCTTCCAGCATTTTGCCTTGTTGTGGTCAGCTCTGAACTGTTGATCTATCTGTCCATTCACATTATTTTCCCCTCCTCCGTCCCTGTTACGGTTCAGTAATGTATCAACACATCAATGTATGGATCTGCTTCCTCCATCAGTGACCACAGAAAAAGCTTGTGGGCAAAGGGCCAGTTATTAGTGCAACATATGTATATCATCCAACATGCGTGGCAGCATTTACACGTGGTTTGTGGTCGCATTCACTGATTTATGGGCATGGCTCAGATGGCACAAAGGCACTACACAGTATCCCACTTGCACCGGATGATCCCATAGGGAGAGTCACCTGGGGGGTGATTTTCTGGTGCAAGTCAGACACCTGCAGTGTGTTATATAAGCGGCAGTTGCATGTATTTAGCATATGAGATAATGGTCCCAGGCCTGAAATATTCATTAGGAAATGATGCTGCTAATGTTACATCTAATGGTACTTGATGATAATGTCACCTTGTGGCTGGGCCTAATAGAAGCTTGGACCACCTTGAAAGTGGGGTACCTCCTTGCTATTTATTTTATTACCTAGATACACGTCTCAGCGCAGCCTACAGCAAAGGAGATACATCGTGTTCCTCAAGTTCTGGGTGCAGTTTGGAAACCCCCATGCCTTTAAAGACACTTGATCACCATGAATAAATATTTATAATTAGATCATAACATAATATTCCAATTAGCGGTGCTCTGCTGTAACCATATAGTGGGTCATTTATTCACTATAGTACATGCTTGGGGGCCAGATTATAATAAAATGGTGGTGTCATCAGAAGTGGTCAGTGGAGATCTTGAACAGCCTGGGTGTCATGAAAATGCCTTTGTGGATCTGCTGTAATAGATATACCCAGATGTCCTCAGATAATCCAAGGGCTTCCTTTAATATAAAAGATGTTTCAGCTTACAGTGGTTAAAAGAAGAGAGCTGTGAAGTCGGGGTTTCCCCTCAGCGATGGCACCAAAAGATACAATGGATAATTTAGAACAGTGATCCCCAGCCAGTGGCTCCTCCTACCCATTGATGTGGCCTCATAGTAAGGGCCTGTTTTGAAATTTCTGGCTTAAATTCATGTTTTGGAAGCATAAAGACACAGGTTCTATCCATCAGACCACATGGAGATATCAGGTAGCCTATCACAGCCTTTATTTGGCACCCCCCAATGATTTTTTTTCCCACTTGTGTTGCTAGCTCAACAATTTTTACATTCAAGTGTGACTCGTTACAAGTTAAAAAGATTAGGAACCCCTGATGTAGAGAAAGTGTGAGGTGCCTTTTTTATGAGATTGGCCAATAAAAGGCTACTGCTTAATGGAGAATTGTAGTTCTTAGATACACCAAGAGGCACTGGTTGAAGCTTAGAGCATAATTATCAGAATTGTGTAATTTGAACGGTTTTTGAAGCAAAATAGTTTTTTCTGGTCCTTTTTCTGATCCAACATTTGTTCAGGGGCCACCTTAATTCAGATCAAGAATCGTTTATGCTAATGTCACCACTGCTTTGAGAGGTCTCTGACTTATCTATAAAGTAGGAAGGGAAACATATAGGAAATGTGAGCCTCTAAAGCACTGGCTCCTCCATTAAGGTTCCTAGAGCAGTGGCTGAAGGGAGGGCAGCCTGAAGGTGAGAATGTTGATTTGTTCTTCTAGATATTCCTGGAATTATGGTTGTATGGTTAATACACGTAATATAACCAGAAGGAGTTCTGAGCAAATGTTGGGCTTCAAAGGAGGGCTTCCCAAACATATCAATAAGGATAGCTCTTGTGTAATAAATAAAATAAGTCTGTATGTAAAAAGAGGGAACTAAATATGCCATGCGAGTATCCCTTTACCAACTATGGGTGTTCCCCTACGTGCACACAGTTTCGATTAATTTGAGTTAAAGAGAAACAACTAATTCAATGTTTATGCCCCAACGGCCCCTACTTTAATCCAGCAGCAGCTGCCATGAGACAGTCGCTTGACCCTCCGCTGGAGGAAGCACACAAAAGGGGAACGCTGCGCCCGGCATACTCGGGTTACAAGCCAGCTGCTCAGCCGAATCTGTTAAGCTTTTCATGTTCAAGGGCCCCATTATCTTTTGTGCTTCTCTATAGGCTTATATCAAGTAAAATTCTCTCCCACATAAAAGTGAAGGAATAGTGACTTATTTGTGAGCACGGGGAGGGGAGAGCTAATCTCTCTGCTTTAGGCCTTGAAGTTAAAGGTATCGAATTATTCTATATAAATACGCATTCTAAATAGGCTTAGCCTGATGGTTTCAATGGCACATGGGATAACATGATATGTGGTCTGACTGCCACACTCATGGGGGTATAAGCTTATTGTGTAAGGCCAAGTACCCCATTAAGAGCAACATGAAAATAAGTGCATTTAAAGCGTACGGTGTAAATACACTAACCCCTCAATGACACCTCCACATATATCAGTATACGTGGCAACTTTTCTGGAGAAAAAATACCAGCCTTTGCATATCATTAGTATTGTTTTTTCTATTAATAACACTGCCATGAAATAATGTAAGATAAAGTACATTGCACCCAAGTCACTAGTAGGCACTGGTACTGGTGATCAATTTTTTTTTATTGAAGCTTGAGCATGCTTCAAATCCCAAAGGGCAAAGTGCAAACATAAAAGTGCAAACACGTGCAGAAAGGGTGCCTTAAAAAAAGGCTAAGTCCAATCTCCAGGGTCACCCGACCAAAAGACGCAAAATGATGAAGCTGAAGCTAGCGGGAGCCCCTTTATCCCTGGCCAAAGGGCATGGGCAGGGGGCGAGGGTCTTCGAACTCCCTTCGCCACAAGGCTAGGGGGTCCCTTTATCCATTCCCCTCCCGCCAAAACGTCAAGGAAAACAAGTGGACCTCTGAAAAGGTCCCATCAACTGGGTGCACCCTCGTAGGACCAGGGTTCAGGAGAGGAAGAAACCTTATGGCCACACATCCCCCCCCCCCCTAGATCCGCACTTTGACCCAGGGGTCTAGCACCAGATCCAAAAAGTGCGTAAGAGCCAAGGTGACTCTGTGAGGAGTAATAGAATAACTAAGAATAAAATTCATAAAAAAGTGGCAGTGTGGTGCCCCAGCATATTGGGCGGATTAAAAAAAAATTTTTAGGTCTTCGTCTAATGGCTGGGGGACTTAAGAGCTTAGTGCAAGTAATTAAAGTTCTTAATGGTGTTCAATGCTATATTAACAAGGCACACATGTTTTTTGAGATGTTTTGTGTATATTTAAAGGGATACTGTCATGGGAAAACTTTTTTTTTTCTAAATATAGTTCATAGTGCTGCTTCAGCAGAATTCTGCACTGAAATCCATTTCTCAAAAGAGCAAACAGATTTTTGTATATTCAATTTTGAAATCTGACATGGGGCTAGACATTTTGTGAATTTCCCAGCTGCCCCTGGTCATGTGACTTGTGCCTGCACTTTAGGAGAGAAATGCTTTCTGGCAGGCTGCTGTTTTTCCTTCTCAATGTAACTGAATGTGTCTCAGTGGGACATGGGTTTTTACTATTGAGTGCTGTTCTTACATCTACCAGGCAGCTGTTATCTTTTGTTAGGGAGCTGTTATCTGGTTACCTTCCCATTGTTCTTTTGTTTGGCTGCTGGAGGGGAAAAGGGAGGGGGAGATATCACTCTAACTTGCAGTACAGCATTAAGGGCTAGTCCACACGGGGAGATAGCGACGCGTTTGCGGTCGCGGCGACAAAGCAAACGCGTCGCTATCTCCCCGTGTGGACTAGCCCTAAAGAGCGATTGAAGTTTATCAGAGCACAAGTCACATGACTTGGGGCAGCTGGGAAATTGACAATATGTCAGATTTCAAAATTGAATATAAAAAAATCTGTTTGCTCTTTTGAGAAATGGATTTCAGTGCAGAATTCGGCTGGAGCAGCACTATTAACTGATACATTTGAAAAAACATGTTTTCCCATGACAGTATTCCTTTAACCTCTCCAGGGTTTTTTTTTGGCCATACCCCACCAGGTCCTCTCCCACGTGGGGCTATAAATTTGGGTAATCCCAAAATTTACAGGAGTATTGGCAGGTTGTGTTTGGGGCTAGCTAACAGTAAAGGAGGCCCAGGAATGATATCTGCTCTTCTAAAAGAGGTCCAGGTTCAGATACAAAGTCACAATGGCCCAGCAGGTTACAAGGAGATCTGTCACTCAACCTAACCTTCCCTCTGGTCTACCAAGTTGACCTAAGTTCTCCACAAACACCATGGTTCTTTTCCCTTATCCCAGCCTAGGCCACCCCACTTCTTTCAGAGCTGGGCTGCATGTCCAGTCATTCTGTGAGAGATGTGATCCTAAGATATACCTATACGAAAAAACCCAGTTAGAACTCTAGAACCCAGAGCCAGGTCAAGTAGTATTAGCACCCAAAGCAATTCAACTTGGCCCCACCCACACCACAGTCTATATACCCCCAGACCAATCCTTCCTGTACCTTGGTCAGAATGTCCCCCTTGCCACCTATTCTCTATGTTACTCTCCCTCGTGCAACTGCCTACCCCTAGATCTGACCCGGACATCAAGGCCCACATAGTGTACAGAACCATTCAAAATACAGCTATAAAATTAAAGTTTGCAACTATCCAACCATCTATTCTGCACAAAACTTGACACAAGTAGAGCAATTTCCTGCATCCTTGATAAATTCATTTTAACTTAATTGAATTAGGAAAAGGAAAATGGCTGAAGTTATGAAATGAGTTCACTTTTGTGATTTCCTGTGTCCCACTCGTTCAGTTCTTCTTACAGAAGTCAATTATATATATTTATTAATACATGGCGACTCTGGGTGTCAAAAAGTCTAATCTGACATATCAGAAGCTCACGTTAGAAATATTTTCCTGGCCTGTTTGAGAGACGGAGGCCTAATTTCCCAGAGGTGGTGGCACAAGGTTAAGAAGTACTAATTCCGTCCCTGAAATAGATCAAGTTTCCTTTTGTCGCTGCTCTAAACTCTTTGGGCCAAACAGTGAAACCGCGGGTAATTGGCTGTTATTCAATGCACACACGCGGCCTGACTTCCATTCTAATATCTGTGCATCTGCTTCTTCATTTCAATGCTCCGACCATCAACACCTTTAGCCTTTTTTATATGCACATTATTTCCATTTGACGTCTTAATATCAGTGTAACTCCATCTTTCTACGAACAATTCCTAAAAGCCCATTTATTGCCATGCTGTAATTGTTCCACCTTGGCCATTTGCTATTTAATGCTTCAGCTAATAGAACAAATCATTTATCAAGATAGTTTTGCCCAGCCAAAGTTACCCTGTATTTTTGGAACTTGGAGGCAGAACTGTGTTTTTTTTAGAGAATCCAAGCAGGGGACCTGTTTATAATTGGACCTTATATAATATCTAGTATTTAGAATGATTTGGGAAAGCTTAGCATGACACAACAAACATAAAAGTTATGCCCAACGTGTGGGTAGGGTAAAATGGGGTAGAACAGTTTTTAAAAACAAGTTGCTGGTCACTAATGTAGGACGTGGTTGCTAGAAATTTATCGATCAATTACTCTACAGTAGTGGTGGTCAAACTTGTGCAATTCATGTTCCTTGCGATATCAAGGGAACTGCTCTCCCAACATCCACCCTTCTGTCCTCTTACCCCTCCCCCAACTGCCTCAGCCACCTATGTTTTACCTCATTCCTCAACTGTTGTAATTGGGTGACAGGGAGTGTTGTGGGAGCGTCCGCAGTGCCAGGGGAGCAGGATTGGGTTGGCTGGGGGCACATGAAGCCAAGGCCTACTGGGTGTTTTCCTAGTGTACCGCTGGCCCATTCCAACCTTGCCAACCTTTAGTTAAGGACCCCCTACTCCCGTACAGATATAGCAATATACACAAATACACCCCAAATATTACCCCAACTTCAAGCAGGATTTTCCTGTATCTAGAAGAGGAAATGGTTATTCTCCTCAATTCTTACCCTACTAGCCTTCTGGCTGAGCCACCTCTCACTACTCCAAGCCCCAAATGGGGCTAGACCCCAGTTTGGGAATCATTTCTATACAGTAATTATGAGCAAAAGGTCAGAGCATGCTCCTTAAAGGGGAATGGCATGGGGCAAATGGATTATATAGTGCTGACCCAATAGCTAAATGAAAACAGAGAAGATTAGATTAGGCTGCTATTAAAGTGCAACTAAAGTCTAAAATAGAATAAGGCTAGAAATGCTGTATTTTGTATACTAAACATAAACATGAACTTACTGCACCACAAGCCTAATCAAACAAATGATTTATGCTTTCAAAGTTGACCACAGGGTGTCACCATCTTGTAACTTTGCTAAACATCTTTGCAAGACAAAGACTGTGCACATGCTCAGTGTGGTCTGGGCTGCTTAGGGATCGTCATAAATTATCAAAACAGCACAGTCAAAGACTGATTAATAATCAGAATAGGCAGACTGCACTGGGTCCTGTGTTGTCATGTAATCTAATGTGGATTTTATAGTTTTTGTATTGTTTAATACAAACTTTCTCCAACTCTGCAGAACCAGTGGCTGCAGCAAAATAATCCTCCAAATAGAATCCCAGTTTATCTGTTTAAATCTGGCTCCATGATCTTTGTCCCTGCAGCTGGAGTTGGAAACAGTAAAGGGGATGTAAAGGCAAAAATAAAATCCAATGCAAATCTTTACACAGTTGCCGACTGCTCTACAGGGAAACAAACAAAGCTGCTTGAGTTCTGCATGGCTGGGAAGTAAGGCGGGGGCTCCCCCTGCTGTTCATAAGTATGATTGTTTCCCTGCAGAGCAGTTACTGACCGTCTGACAATTCTTATCCACAGCAGTAAATGAAGGGAGAATTTCATTGCATACAGTCAGGTGTTTTATAAAAACGGTACACATTTTTTAATTAAAGTATATTGGAGATAGGTTTCTTTTTCACTAAAAAGTAAAAATGTGATTAAGATGGCCATAGACATTAAGAATTTTCTACCAATTTTCGTGCGATCTCGACAAATCTGTCAAATTATTGTGAGGTTAGTGGGCAACGTACGATCGTGCATCTAACAATTTTCATCCGACATCGGTCACAGTGAAATTTATCAATTGCCCAATTGTTTGCAGGGTCGAGCAGGTAGCTTACCACAGTTTCCTAGCTTTAACTAGACAATATCGCTGGAGATGGTAGTTTTTGTCGATGGACAAATCGTACATTTAATCGTTTCAGATCCTACGATAGCGAAAAGATCTTTTAAAAATCTTAATGGCCACCTTTAAATTGTATCAACAGTCTGAGCCACCAGGGCAGAGAATAGGAAGGGAGAGACAAACACTGCTTTCAGTAGCATTAAGGTGGCCATAGACGTAGAGATTCGCTCGTTTGGCAATGTCGCCAAATAAGCGTATCTCTCCCCGATATGCCCACATTGAGGTGGGCGATGTTGGACTGATCCAATTGCGGGCCCAACGATTGGTTCATAATGCATCCGTACAGGCGGTCAGATCGCGGGGCCGAATACACGCACAGATGCGACCACGATCCAACAGGATTTTTTTAACCTGCCCGATCGAGATCTGCCAGACTTTTGGCCAGATATTGATCGGGGAAGTCCATTGGATGGCCCAACTCAGTCTGTCGGCAGCTTTTACTGGCCTGTGTATGGGGGCCTTAACATATACAAATAATTAAAAAAACATAGAATTTGTAATGAATGTATATTGCAAAGTTGCTTAAAATTATGCAGTGGTATAACTTAGGTTGCATGGGCGCTGGTTCAGGTTGCTACTAGGGGCTGTAATGCATTAGATTGACCCAATCTAATCATGGGAGTTCCCAATGACAGAAATATGGGCTGTTTACAACATTTACGATAATATTCTATTATGGTACTTGTCGGTACGGAAGCACTAACCACAAGCAGATTATCTTTACTGGGACACAGATAATCACTTGGATTTAGGATTTGCCAGTTTAAACCAGTTCAACAGTAATGAAAACAGATCTTCATTGATATGTATTGCATAACATGTCTTTCTTGCAAGATGAAAAGGCTGCTTGATTAATACAAATGTTCAGGATTAAAGGAAGCATACGCCTAAGGTACAAGTTCTGCATATAAAAGAGCTGTGTGTGACTAAAATATGTATATATATATACATCTGCACAACTGCCTAGACCTGAAAATGTTGGAGACAGACAGAATTGCCAGGGGGAAGCCATTTTGTTCACTGCCAACAGATATCATGCTGGTACTACACAGGAAGTCCTTTTGCAAGAGTATTGTTTACTGGCCCCATCTAAAAAACAAATGCTCAGTAAAGCCAAACATTTATGGTTACTGCTACTTTTTCTGCTCATAATACTACTCAGGCCTCTCCTATTCATATCACAGTCTCTTGTTCAAATCAATGCATGGTTGCTAGGGTAATTTGGATCCTACCAACCAGATTGCTGAAGTTGCAAAGTGGAGTGCTGCTGAATAAAAAGCTAAATAACTCAAAAACCACAAATAATAAAAAATGAAAACCAGCTGCAAATGGTCTCAGAATATCAGTCTCTGCATCATAATAAGGGGCTTAGTTAATAAATTCCGAATGCAAAACTACAAATTTTTAGGAATTTATTAAACCCCGAGGATGAAAAAAGTCTGAATCAGAAAATCCGGCATCTCAGCCCAGTCGAGATTGCATATAAGTCAATAGGAGAAGTCCCAATGATTTTTTGATGTGCGCTGGGTTTCATCCAATATCCCAAAGTTTTCGGAGTTTTTGGGCAAAAAAGTTAAGAAATCTGAGTTTTCGGGTGAAAAATCTAAAAAAAAAATGAATTTTCGGGTGAAAAATCTCAAAAAAGTGAAAATCTGATTTTTTTTCCGCAAAGCAAATTTTCGGGAAAATGTAATAATAAATAAGCGTAAAAAAAATCTGAGCGGATTTGATCAGAGTTTGTAGCAGAAAATGCTGAGATAAAATTGGACTTTGATAAATAACCCCCTTAGTTAATTTAGAGGTGAATAACCCCTTTAAACATATAACGATTCTTACACAATGTGCATTGTATTGTTGTGCTTAGTAAAAAATGGGTTCAAGCCAGTTTCCAAACTGTGGGTCCCGGTGCAGTGGCTGGGGTGGAGGGGTAACTTGAGGACCAGTTAAGGGAAGATTTGGGGAGAACCAGATACTGCTGGAAGCCCAGATTGTCAGTAAGGGAAAGATTTGGGGGAAAATATATTTGTTGTCCTAGTTATTATTTTAGTAACATAATGATTAGGACATATTGGCAAAGGCCTAACGCGTTTCGTGCCTGTTGGGGCACTTACTCATAGGCTGATGGTTATTATTTTATCTTTATTGCTGAATGGCTGATACAGTTGCATTTTCATATACCTATAACCTTATTATTAGCTATGGACACAGGAGCTTCGAGAGAGAAGTCAATGAACTCCCATGGTTTGGAAGGTGGTGGCCTGTTGCACAATGCAGAATACCTTGCCACCTGTAGGAGGAGCTTAAAGATCTGAACTTCCTCCTCTGTTACATCATAACTCACACTTCCTGTTTATAACAGAAAGTTCCTGTTAATAACAGGAAGTTTAACTTCTAAAGTTACTTGCGTTTCATGGAAGCCCCTCGTACAGGCGGCAAGGGTCTCTCTGGGATTTTCACACAATAAACAACTCTCAGGAGATTCTTTATGGCTAGGGCCTTAGTCCCCCTTAGTTATTGATGAACTCATAGCCCTTCTAATCCACTAATAAAAGAGACCTTTTTGATGTGGAGAAAGGGACACTGTTATTTTTGGACGCTGTCACGTCGAATAACGTAGACAGGACTTTATTGAGCAGCCAACACAGGATTTATTGCATCAGCTTTAGAGTCTGCTTTCCTCATCTTAATTGAATTGAAATAATAAAAAAATCCGTTGAAGCTGACTTCAATTTCTCTCTGCTCCGAGATCAAAAAAAAAAAGGTTCTGCAAAGGGAGAGAACAGAAGTTTGTGTGAGTCACTAATTGAGTCACGGACGTCCATAATGGGTCAAATGCGCTGTGGCTGCCCCACTCAGCAATAAACCCAGCCGGTCTTGGGGGCCTCTGATTCAGAGGCTGGGGGAAGAGCTTCTAGCCGTTCTTTTTGTGTCGGCATATGGAGGTCATCGGAAAAGCAGGACATAACTAGAGCCATGTGTGGAGGTTCTGTATATAGCCAAGCTCAAATTTGCCAGCGTGTGCATCTGTCACTGAGCAACTATAGGGAGTTATCCTTCGACGAAAATAAACTGGAAAAATATGGTCATAGGTTGAACCCACTGGTGTAGTCCGAGCGAGTTGTTGGGAGTTGTTCCACTGATGTACTACACAGGCTTGGAAACAGAAGTGTTATTGCTGCCATCTTGTCCTACTGCTGCCAGTCTTCTCATGGACAACCTCTGCTCTACATGGCATAGAGTAGTTGTTCCTGTTTGGACCCTTATAAAAACATATTCCTACCTCCTGAAGCTGATTTGGATGTTAGATTGGATATCAACCATGGATGAGACACTCCTGTCTGACTGTCACCACTCCTAACACTATTGAATATAAAGCAAAATGCTTGCCTGTCAACGTTTTAGAACATACAGGGAAAACTGGGTCTGCAACTTTTCTCAGCTGGAGGGCAGAGGCAGTCAAAACAGACAAGGCATGCATTAAAATTAGGTACCGGAATGGACTAAAAAATTGTGAAGAATATTGCACTGTAGCACTTGCATACTTTGCACTCATTTAAAAATGACACCTTACTTTATATATCACACTGAGACAAAAAGGTTATTTCTGTTGAGTTTGATGAGTTTTTGTATTTTGGACATTTATATGCTGCAAGAACACTGATAATGAGTCACAGCCAGATGGTCAAGTGTCATCAGGGACACAATGAGCATCTTTTTCATCAGCAACATATAGAAATAAGTTTCCACGTGTAACACATGCCTATAAGGTTTATTCAAACTGTTATAGGAAACTAAAGTGTAATAATTAGAAATAAAATAGATTTACCCCAAGCATGGTCAAAACATCTCTGCAGGAAGATGTAATGTTGTGATTGACTTTCTCGATTGCGAAATACAGTAAATATAATATGCTGGACAGATGCTCATGGCTGCCTCTGAGTCTGTTCCTAGAAGTGGAGCCGTGGTGCCGTAGATAACATTCTGCAAAGTTCCCATGTGAAGGACTGAGGCAGCACCTCACATTGAGGTTGTAATTGTGCAACCGTTTCCTGCCCTCCTAACTCCTGCTACTAAAGCGCAACAACAACATAAATGGCCTACTGAGGGCTTACAGCACCCTGGAGAAAAAAGGCATTTGTCATGGGGCCTACTGGCTCCCAGCGGGAGAAGTCTGGACCAAGGAGGAAGCTTAGGGATAAAAGTCCAAGTTTGCGGTATCCAAAAGTCAAGTTCAGACAAGAGTTCAGTAAGGCAGGCAGCAGGAATCAGAATCAAGGTCAAGCAGAGGCTCAAGAAGCCAGGAAATAACAATTCAGGAATTTAGGAAACCCAGGAACACGATTCAGCAATTCCTATAATCGGACATCAAACCCGTGACCTGGGAGTCCTTTTATTTTCAAAGTTTGCGGCAGGTGCGTGATGTCATCACGTTGGCATCAGGGCACCAGTGATGGCCCACGTGGGTCATGGGCGCCACCATTTTGGAGATGGTGCCACCGGAGACGGCAACTTTGGCACAATTTTTCAAAATTGCCCCTATGGCATCCCCAACCAGTGGCTCATGAGCAACATCTTTCTCACCAATCACTTTGATGTTGCTCTTGAATCAGATTTTTATTTTTGAATTCCAGGCTTGGAGGCAACTTTTGTTGCATAAAAAACAGATGTACTGCCAAACAGAGCCTCCTGTGGGCTGCCAGTACATATAGGGGCTACCAAATAGCCTTAGTCCTTATCTGGTATCCCCAGTGCCTTTTTTTTTCATGCTTGTGTTGCTTCCAACTCTTTGCATTTGAATGAGGCTCACTGGTAAAAAAATAATGGGGATCCCTGGCTTAAGGCATAATCAGTTCCCAAAACTTAATTTGCACCCCTGTAGAAGCAACATTCTCATTCTCCATATAACCTCAAGCTTTTTCTAACAAAATGTGGCACTCATAAGATACAAACGCTTTAATTTCCCCCCTATCTGTCCCCTTGCATTACAAGCAGAACTGGTGTCTAGTGTGGTTTTAATTGCTTATTTCAAATTTATTATATTTTTTTTAAATTAACCTGAACCCTTAGCCTTGAGGCTTAAAAACTTAAAAATATGACAATCTGATATAATGAGACCAGAGTCCCAGAAATGACTAAAGGTGACCACACACCGCCTGGCTTTACAGTTATCTAAATGATCATCCCACAGCTATGAGGGGAATCTACTAAAATATGGCCAACCACCTGGATGAACAAAACCATTATCAATCAAGGGGATTGATTAAAAACAAGGACCTATGACTCCTAGAACTTCCTCATCTGCTACTGCAACATCCACCTGCGCAGGAAACGTACCAATGACCAGGTTTAATCCTGTGGGATTTCAGGATGGGCTGTTAAATCTACCAACCCAAAACTACCAACCAACCCCTACAAAAATCAGTATGACCACTTTATGTCACCATTAGAGGTCGTTTCTGTTGGCTTGCTTTAATGAATTATATGTTGAACGTAATATGGGGTATTTATTTATTACTTATTACATTAAGGGGGCTATGGGCTGGCAGCGTCCAAGGCAGCGGGTGCTCTCTAAAGACTAAAGTACTACTGCTTACATCCTCGCTAGGCTTAAAATAATAAACTGAATGCATATTATCATGGTGCAAGCTATCTTTCCATGTATCCAACTGCTAGTGGTGAAGCATTAGAGAAAGCTGAGATGTCACAGTTTGAGTACTAATGCAGCTTTACCTGTAACCAGTGAGGGTCCATCAAAGCATTTGATGTCCCAGCACCAGAAATAAATAATTAACTTCAGTCAGATAAAACATCAGCCCATCAGTCAGCGTAGCAATAAAAAGGTCAAGTCTTTATTTTCCTTAAGAAAAGTGTTACTGCCTTGTGTTGTTTAATCTCTGTAAGAAACCTGCCTATACTGACATCAATAGCCCTTCTGCTATTGAAAACAGGAGTGGGTACAGATGCAACCACTACCTTGAGGCTAACCTTGACAGCAGCTTGGGTATCATAGAGTTTGCTCCATCCCCACCTACAAACTGCCCCCTGTAGTGACCCATTCTTGACCTGTATCTTCCACCTCAGTGGATCAAGGGAGAGCTATTAAAGGACTAGTCAACTTCAAAATAGAAATTTCCTTATATAAGAAAATGCTCCAATATACATTTATTATGTCCAGTGCTCTTTAAGTTATTTGTTAAAGCAACTTCTACTAAAAGCAGAATTTTCTTAACTCCTGGTTGTTACTTTTTAAACAGTCTTAGTTCCCCAGCAGCAAAGACAGGTCTGTTAATCAGCTGCCTTGTCTCACAGTGGGGCAAATTCACTAACCTCCGAAAATTCTCCAGCGACGGCTTCGCTTACATCACAACACTTCGCCAGGTGTAGATTCTCCAGGATACCGCTAATTCACTAAATTCCGAAGCTGCTTCCAGGGCGCTGAACGCTGGCGAAAGTTGCGCCAGCGTTAATGCGCCAAGCAAAGCGAAGTTGCGCTTGCGTTGGCTAATTTACATATGGTGGGAAGTTAAAGTTGAATGGACGAATATGTTGCAGCAAATACATTACACTACACAAGCCTGGGAAACCTTAATAAAATAGATTTGTTATAATGCCCTAAACATGAGCCCAGTGTATAGTTTATGTGCCAAATATTAGGAAATGTAGAGGAGAAGCCGGGTACCCCAGAAAAAATTTTTGCAGCCTATCACCCTGAAAAATTAAAAGTCGCCAGCGTTTTTGGGACTTAGAAAAAATGTCAAATATTTTTTAGAGGAAGTCCTATCTACTCTATTGCAGGCAAGTATGGCGCAAGAGGTAACGTTCAGTAAAATCCGCATATTAGTGAATTTGTGAAGTTGCGCTCTTTCCCCAGAGCAAAACTTCGCCTGGTGTAAGAGTGCGAAGTAGCGCTAGAGTCTATCTCCTTCGCTAGTGAAGTTATGCCAGCGGCCATTAGTAAATTGGCGAAGTACCGAAATGACGTCACGCTGTAAAATTTTCGCCAGCGTTAGTCACTTCGCTTAGTAAATTTGTCCCAATGTATCAACAGTCTGAGCCACCAGGGCAGAGAATAGTCAGGGGCAGATAAACACTGCTTTCAATATCAATACAGGATGAATATCCCTTTTGTAGATTGACATTTTAAATGGTATTATTATTATTCTGTGTGATCTGGATCCTACATATTCTTGTTTGTTGTGGACCTTGGTTTAGTCACTTCCGGCAGGAGAGCCATGTTGTGTCAAATATCAGGACGGAGCATTCGATCGGCCGGCAGCTTCTTGCCCCAGAGGGCTCCTATTAAACTTCTGAATGAGTGTGAATATAAAAGACATGACTGCAGGGTAGAACAAATTTCAACATGCCACTTACTGTGAAGGCGGTGTAATTAAATCTATTGAGGCACTTAAAAAAGGAAGTGCTAACAACCAGCAAATAAATTGATCCCGTGTCCCAGCAACCTACTTGCCTGCATATTCATGGAAAGTTACTTTAGGGCTCCTTCATCATCATCATCATCACCATCATCATTTATTTATATAACAGCAGCAAGAGAACCTGTTACTATAATTGTATAACAAACAGTCTTACATTAAATTAACTGACAAGAGAAGAGCAGTAGGGTTGAAGGGCTCTGCTCAGAAGAGCTTACAATCATCAAAACAATCTGCCTTGGTAGTAAGAATATTAGAAATAACAGAAAAAGGTAAATTGGTAGATATAACTTTGATCAATCACGTGACATCATAGATTTTATTAATAAGGCACCCTTACTTGTATAGGTTCTAGCCTATATCTATATCCTAGCCCACATCTATATCTGTGCCGGCATTTGTTCGATTTTGCTGGATTGTTTTAGTATTTTTGCACAGAGGTCAACATTCGCTATTGCTGCTGATTGGTATTGTGATATTCATTCTTCAGCCAAAATGTAAACAAGTACATTTCCAGGTGACAATTGGGTCAGTTGGATGCGATTTTGGACAGTTTGACACCAGTTTTGTTTTTAACCTCAAGGATCAAAATGCCCGAAATGCCAGTATATAAGACAGAAGCCTACATGAAAATTGTCTGAATAAGCCTAAAGGTGTTAATTAGTTTAGAGTGGTACTGGGTATGAGCCATAACAAGTGGCAGGTAGAACTGGAGGCACCAGGGATGGGCTTGGGGCAATAGGATGTTTGGCACATGCCTCTACCGCCTTTTCTAATTCTTACCAACTGAGAACATGAGACATAGTAGGGCAAATATGTAGGTATCTTTGTCTTGGGTGCCAGTGGCCCAGCTGTGCTCTGCACCTTGCCCAGTACTCATAGGTGTAGGTCTTTGCACTAGGAAAAATAGTGATGAGCGAAACGGCGAAATTTCACGAAACACATTGAAGTCAATGGGCGTTTTTACACACTCCAATTTTTCTCGCTTCAAATGCATTAAAGTCAATGGGCGTTTTTTCTTATGGCGACTTTTTTGTCCTGATGCATTAGAGTCAGGGCACACAGGCAGATTCAGGGAGAATAGTTGCCCAGCAACAAATCTCCTCTTCTTCTGGGCGACTAATCTCCCCAAACTGCCTCCCCTGCCTTCCCGCCGACTAAAATGTAAATTGCTGGTGGGATGGCACTCTGAGCGATTCGTTCTGCAAAGTCGCCCTCTGAAAACAAATCGATTCCGGCGATCCCTGTCTGTGTGCCCTGACCCTTAAAGTCAATGGGCATTTTTTTTCTAAGGGCGACTTTTTTCTCCAAATGCATAAAGTCAAAGGGTGTTTTTTCTTATGGTGACTTTTTTCTCCAAATGCATGAGTCAATGGGTGTTTTTTTTGCCAGCAAAATTTTCCAAAATATTTGCTGCAGTTTCACGAAAAAATTCGCACATGGCGAAATTCTGAACTTCGCTGCGAATCCATGGCCAGTGATTAAATTCGCTCATCACTTCTAAAGAATGGAATGCAAAGCCCTGCATCTCTTTGATGAATATAGTACCTGTAGCACTTTATTCAGGAGCGGCAGCCATGGGTTTCTGCCCTGAGGCTGTGCCACCCCCATCCTTCCACTACCCCAATGGGCTCCTCACCCCAACTGCAACACCCCTCTGCCTCCCCACCCGCCAATACGTGCGTTCCTTTCTCTGTACTTCTTGGTCAGGTGTGGGGAGGTCAGGAAGTCCACAGTCTAACGTGGTCATGGGGAGCAGTTCTGGGTAGGTGGGGCCCATGAGGGTCGGAGCCAACCGGGTTTTTTCCTGGTGTCCCACCAGCCCCATCTGACCCTGGGGGAATCACACCCTTTCCAAGCCGCATACTTGCGCAAGTGAGGATGCACTGGTGGGCATGAGATGCAGCAGTGCCCTGTAAATACATTCGGATGCGCCCTGTACTTCTCTCTAGATTTTTAATTCAGTGCAAGGTTCAGAGCACATCAATGCCCTAGACATAAGTGGTGTGTAAATATTTATGATGATGATGATGAAGCCATTTTCCATGCCTTAGTGCTCATGTGCTTGCATTCAGAACTGCATTAAAATAACCCTTTAGAGGACCCAATTTCTTCTTTTTTTTTTTAAATGTTCCTCTTTTTTTATTCTGGGACACAGAGCCACAAATCCCGGCAGTCAGATAATTTATGGGCAGAGATAAGTCCTTTAAATAAAGAAAAAGTGACAACCAATGACCTGCTTGATATCATGCTGCTAATTGCAAGCTTATTATTTTTAATAAAATTATCCAATTCCTTCACCAAAGAAGAATGCTTTAGCCACACTCTCTTCTTTAGGATAATTAACATGGTATCAATGCTTAGTTTGCCTTTAATTAGTCTCCTTTCGTTGCACCGAGGTCATTTACATCTCACTCAGCGCATTAAAGAGCCATCGCTGATGAATAACTTCCTTTTCAGGTGACACACAGCAATGAATGTTTCATGTCACCCAACTGCACAATCTCTCCCCGGGGACTGTATAATGGGACATCATCCGCCGGCAGTTGTCTGAGGAACTAACAGGCAGAACGGCCAGTGGTGACTTCATTAGTTTCTAAGAAAGGGGACAGTTCCCCCCCCCACCTTGTCCCCTGTCCCCCTGCCTGGCTGTGTGTCAGAGCTCGGGTGCCCCTTGCATGTCTCGCCCTCGGTAACTTGTTAAACACTCAAAGAGACAAGGGAAGTGGGTGACAGCAAAGCAGACTGAACTGGATTTAATTGAATCTTAAGGCAGCGATTCACAGAACAATGATTTGTCTGTCTGACCCGGACTCCTCGCAGCAGGGAGCTGGTGGCACAGGCTGCACCATCCAAACCAAGATTATTTAATGACGTTCAAAACAACGTGAAATTAAAGGCAGATCTTCGTGAATTAATTGGACAGGATCTCAGACGGGAATGAAAACAAGTTAGAGAACAGTCGGCTTTACTGTAGGGAATGTGGCTGCGCTCTCTTGTGGAATAGAGATTGGCATAATGATTTGGCAAATGCTTTTATTTCACCCATATGTAAGGATTCATCACATGATCTTAGATTTCAGTCAATATCGTGTCATACAGGGGGTCCAGGTGTAGCAGGTAGCCCTCCAAGCCATTATCATTCGCTCCACCCGCATAGCCGAAGTGTGGGTTCTCTTGCCTCTTGTTCTTGTGTTAGGTACCTACAGTGTTGGACTGGCCTGCCAGAATACCTGGAAAATTCAAGTTCCCCAGGGTCCTCTTGGTCACACAACCATTTGACCTTCTGTGCATACATCATGGCCATTCCCCAAACTGCATATAAACTGATAGGGGTATATATCAAAGAGTGAAGTTAGAGATCGCCACAGTCTACTAATGTGAAATTTCACCACTCTCCACTCATTTGTATGGGATTTTGAAAGGTGTATTTATTAAAGGATGAACTTTCTTTTTCAACCATTGATAAAAACTCTTTTAAAAATCCCATAGAAATTAATGGAGAGTGATGGAATTTCACTGTAGAGGACAGTGGCGTTCCCTAACTTCACTCTTTGATAAATATACCCCTTAAGGCCCCCATACACGGGCCTTTAAAAGCTGGCGACAAACCGAGTCAGCAGCTTATTGGCCCGTGTGTGGGGCCATCAGACGGGCTTTCCCGATCGATATCTGGCCGAAAGTCGGCCAGACTTTGCGTGTATGCGGTCCCTCAATCCAAACGCCAGTTCTCCTGCATTATGATCCGATCGTTGGGCCCTAGGGCCCATGATCAGATCAGCCCGATATCGCCCACTTCAATGTGGGCATATGGGGCAGAGATCCATTCGTTTGGCTACATCTCTACGTCTATGGCCACCTTTAGAGTAAAGGTATGGGACCTGTTATCCAGAATGCTTTTTACTAAACTCTGGTTGGGATTTTTGACACAATACTCTAATTTTTTTTTCCAACTCAAATCTTTCAAGATTAAAGATTAAAACCTGGTGCAGCAAAATGCCTGAATAAAAAAATCTGCCATGTCAGACCTGCTGATGTTGTGTATAAGTCAATGGTAGAGTTCCCTATCCTATTTTGCCGTTTCTGTGGTCTGCTCTGGAATTAGCCAGAAAATGCCACCATTTCAGGAATTTTGTGCAAATATCCAAAAAGTTTGGGCTTTTCGGGAAAAAGCCTGAAAAATTGAGCAACTCGCGGAAAAAGCCTGAAAAAATCGAGAGAATTCACACGAATCCCAGAGATTTCATACGATTCAGGTTTTTGCTCGATTTTATTGAGTTTTTACTTGAACCGATTAACTCGAGCTTTTTTAATAATAAATAAAGTAAAAATGAGATAAATTTGGATTTTAATAAATAACCCTCTTTGTCTACTAAAAAAATATTTGAACATTAAATAAACTAAGTGTGGTTATCTTACCTCCAATAAGAATTAATAATATCAGGTTGGGACCAAGTACAAGATACTATTTTATTATTACAGAGAGAAAGGAAATAATTATTAAAAATTAGGATGATTCGATAAAAATGAAGTCTATGGGAGATCCCGTAATTTGGAGCTTTCAGAATAATGAATTTCCAGAATTGATCTCAGACCTGTTTTGGGATTGAGTCCCTGCTATTAACTACAAACTAACTATTGTTACAAACTGTGGGGCTGGTCCATCTAGGAGGGGGCAGCGCCACTATTAAAAGAATATGGGGTACAGCAATCAGGGTCCCTGTGGCAGAAAAAAATGGGCCCCAGATGAAAAATCGTATACTTCATGGGTATCTAAAACGGCAAGGCTTGCAGTTGAGAGGGTGGGTTTTTGGCAGATCATGGGTGGCGGTTGACATTAGGGTTGCCTCCTTTTCCCAAATATTTTACCGGCACGTGGGGGGCGAGGACAAAAAGGGGTGGATAGTGATGCCAAAAGGGCGGGACCGTGTCGCAAAAAGGGGCGTGGCTATGGCACCAAGATTTTCAGACGGGGGACAAAGTCAGAAAAGCTAAGTTTACTGGGGATTGGGGGAAGGCCAAGGGGTCTTTTTGAAGGGTATTACAAATTTACCGACAGCTACATGGTGGCAACCCTAGTTGACATACTTGAGGAGTTACCAGGGTGGATCAAGGCAGTAGCCATGCATGCAAGGGGTTTCTGTATTAATTGGGACCCCATTTTATTTATTGACAGGTTCCAGGGAGGTGACAAGTGAGCTAATAATTGGGCTCCCTTGGGGTTACCCTGCTAGTACGAGGCCCTGGAGTGGGGCAAACTCATAACCAAATAGCTGGGAGTCAGCTGTAGCACATTTAAAGGACTTTGCCTATAATTTTGGTGCCTTGCTGTCTGCAATAGTGTCCATCAGTCTACTACAAAGAGAGCACCGTCCTGTTACATAATATAGTATATATAGATATATATAGGTACAATTTGCTCCATTAGTTAATGCATTTCTCAGCAGCATCTCTGGAGTATTGGCAACTATTGTATCAATTCTAACAGCTGCCTTTAATGAAACTCAGGGTAGAGTTCTGCAGCTGGTCGGGTACACGCTGGTATCTGCGAGTTACCCGCAAAAAAAGTGGGTACCCTTTGCGATGAGGGTAGGATTTTCAGGTGGGGTATAGACGCGGGTCTGCAGGTCGTGGTTCTGCGGGTTACTGGTCAGGTTGTGAGTCTCATTGTATATATATATATATTTTACGCCTTTTAAACAAAACTTTTTACTGATTCTGCCGACTTTTGATGGTGTCACAGCAACAGCACTTCTGTTTAATGGTGGTTGCGGATTGGTTTGCGTAAATATGCGGGTTGCGGTTTTTGGTTGTGGGTTTGAGCCGGGTTAGGGTCCCAAAAATTGGTTCCACGCAGGACTTTAACTCAGGGATTCTGCGCAGCAGGGCCACTAGCGATATGTGGGTCGACAAACCCGCCGCTCTGCTTACCTCTATATACCTGCTCCTGACTCATCCCCATCTCTGACATCCTCGAAGGGGTAGGGTGGGGCAAACAGGAGCGCGTCTGTAATTAGATGCTGCCGGAAGCGGAAACACCCCAGACTTGGCCCACACATGACTACTCCCCACCCCCTGAGCTGCCTTAGAAAGACATAAAATTTACACTTCAACATTAGAGAAACGGTCACAATTTGAAAATAGAAAGTGATTGGAAAAAGTCTTCATTTCTGGGGAACTATCTGAAAACAACTGAACTGAAAAAAGTGCTGGAAGGTGAACGTCCCCTTTAATAAGAAAGGCAGAGCTGTATATGGGAACAAATAATTCCCATGTTCTGGTGGCGTCCCTATGTGAATCCATTGCAGCCTAGAAAGGAATAAATAGACTTTATGGCAGTGACTCGTATCAAAGTGGAGCAGGAAATCTACAGCATGAGGATTGTGACATCAGCAGCAGCATCAAAGTGTTTCCCCATCAGTAGATGAAAGTTGGGAGTCGGCAGCTGTTGCTTTATCAGAACTGGCAGGAACATCAGGCAATTCTGTAATGAAATTGCAGCAGCTGCTTCTGGGTATCAGCGTTTCCGCGCTGCGCTCGCATGTACTAAAGCACGAGGCAAATGGAGAACAGGTTGGCTATTCTGATCAGGAAGCGCACAGCTGTGCATGACAAGGAACTGCTGGAGATGCCTTCTAATCCAAGCTATGAAGTGCAGCTACTATTGGAGAAGGTCATGTCCCGCTAATAGCAACAAATTATTCACTGCTGCTCCGACTGAATCCCATGCACGAAATCAGGGCAGCACTTACTATTCCTCCTAATATAACCAGCAGCAACGGGGGGAGCAGATATCTTTCTATTTACTTACCTATCTACTTACCTATCTATATCCAGCTATTATCTATATCTTTGTTTATCATCTATCATCTATACCTCTATCCATCTCTTTGTCTATCGCTCTATCATCTATCTACTTACCTACTTATATCTATTCTCTATCTATTCTCTATAACTCTGTTTATCATGTATCGTCTATTTCTTTCTATCTACTTACCTACCTGTTTTCAACTATTATCTATATCTTTGTTTATCATCTATCTTTCCATCTCTTGCATCTCTATTATCTATTGATCATCTTTCTACATCTTTCTATATCTATCTATCTATCTATCTATCTCTATCTACTTATCTACCTATTTATATTATCGGTTCTCTGTTTATCATCTATCTATCTATCTATCTATCTATCTATCTATCTCTCTATCATCTATCTATCTATCTCTCTATCATCTATCTATCTATCTATCTATCTATCTATCTATCTATCTATCTATCATCTATCTATCTATCTATCTCTCTATCATCTATCTATCTATCTATCTATCATCTATCTATCTATCTATCTATCTCTCTATCATCTATCTATCTATCTATCTATCTATCTATCTATCTATCTATCTATTATCTATCTACTTACCTCTACCTATTTATTATCTATATATCTGTTTAGGGCCACTTTAGAAACAAACAGCACTGTCCTACACCTTTAATAACAATAACATGTTCCTAGTTGTAGTTATTAGGAACATGTCAGTATCACTTTAAAAGCCCCCCCCCCATTATAGAAAGACACCTGGTCCAAAGCATTCTGGATAATAGATCCCATACCTGTAATACTGCAAAAACTGAAGGGTAACAGATTGAATAATTTTTGTCTATTTGGTGTGCAGAATATAAAGCTAAAATAACTGCTCTTAGGCAATTGTAGCAAATTTGTGGATTTTTACCTGATCTGACCACCCTGGTGGTGGGCCAAATCTAGTGTCGGACTGGGGGCCCTTGGGTGCACAGAAGGACCTGACCTCGTGGGCCTCCACTGCTACAGATTGTTGCCTTTAATATTAACATTCCACACCCACCCCCTACTTGGTGACATTGCTCCTCCCCTCTGAAAGCCCTGCCCATCAGACATACCCCGCCAACCTTGCGCAATGGCATTAGGGTTAACCAAGATTTCTCCGGGTTTGCTGGTGGGCTTGCTGGATCCTAGCCATATTACCTGATTCAACATTTGGAGCTTGGGTCACTGCTAAGAATAGTAACAGGAGTCCATGCAGATCTTTCAGAAGAGGACCACATCAATGGCCTAAAGTGTTCCTAACCCAACATGTATTTCAAACCTGCCGTCAGATACCCCATTCAGCAGCCAAATGGCCAAGACACAGCTAATATATACTTGGTAGTTTGCTTGTATTTCATCAAGGAGAAAAGATAAAGATAAGCCTTGTGTTTTATTCTGCAGGCCGTGCAGACCTGCAGTACCTTTTCCTGCTCCACCTGCCATTGTTTCCTTAGGAAGCTTCACATGATTTTTTGGGCGTCTCCAGCTTAATAAAAGCAGAGGAATATCAGTGTGAGCTGATTACATGGCTAATAACCCACATGCCTTTCCCCTAACACTCTCCTGTTCTTCTCTTTGTAGACAATCTGATCAGATTTGTCTTCCCCGGCGCTCACCAACAGTCATACATCTTGAATCGTGTTCATGGGCAGACTCGTTTGATTAATTCAGCTATTTCTTTCCCCCAACACAGGCCCATATGCTCAGCAAACTAAGCTAGCAGCTCCTTGGCTTGCAGCGGCCTCACTGAGAGATATCATATGTTCCACTGGCACAAGTACAAAGTGACGCTCACTGTTTGATCTACTGTCTTAAAGTCATACACAAAATCTGATAATTGGGGCAGTAAAAGAAGAGAAACTATTAGAGGATTTTCATTTCCTTTTCCTATTTGTCCCTTTTTGTTTGTTTCATCTTCTCTCTGTCGTTCTGTTCAATTTCTGATGTCACAGGGACTGAAGGAAGCTCCGTCTGAAATTGGCAGGTCATGGGGTTTTACCCCAGTACTGGTATTCTTGATTGGGTAGCAGCATGAGCAAAATTTCACCCAGTTCAAAAAACCCATGCGAACCAAAGACATATTTATTTTCATTAGTCTACTGATGTTATCTGTTACACATAGACCAAGGAAAACTTTGCCATGGAACCCACAAATCCAACTAAGCAGTTTGCACAGAAAACACCTCATTTCTTGGTGTGCTATGCCTTCATTAATTTACCAGAAAAAGTGGAACCCTAGCAGTGGCAATGGCATGGGGTTTATCACAGGTGGATTAGTCAATAACACAAATGGGTCAACATAACATAGGTAGCTCAGTAAGTACCACAGGTGGATCAATAACACAAGGAATCATTCATTATCACAGGGGATGAGTTAAAAACACAGGTGGATCAGTCAGTAACACAGGTGGAACAGTTAGTAAAACAGGGGGATCAGTCAGTAACTCACGGGCATCAGTCAGTAACAAAGGTGGATCAGTTAGTATCACAGGTGGATCAGTTAGTAGCACAGCAAGATCAGTCAGTAACACAGGTGGAACAGTCAGTATCACAGGTGAATCAGTCAGTAACACAGGGAGATCAGTCAGTAATACAGGGGGATCAGTCAGTAACTCAGGGGCATCAAGCAGTAACAAAGGTGGATCAGTTAGTATCACAGGTGGATCAGTCAGTAACATGAGGGATAAGTTAATAACATAGGTGGATCAGTCAGTAACACAGTGGGATCAGTAAGTAACACAGAGAGGTCAGTCAGTAACACAGGGGATCAGTCCAGTGTCGGACTGGCTTCCCAGGATTCCAAGAAAATTCCCAGTGGGCTCAGGTGTCAGTGGGACTCTTGCTTCTAACCATTTGGCCTATTTCATTGTCATTCCCTATTTCTTTATGGGAACAAATAGGGTTAATAATGGAAGAATAAAGGATAGTATGTACAGAAAAGAGACTAGGAGAATAACGAGGTTGAGTAATGAGAGGAGGTATAATAGTTTGGAAAGTGAACCCTCAGCATAAGGTTTTCTGGTGGGCCCCTGGCATCCCAATCCGACACTGGATCAGTCGGTAACACAGGTGGACCAGTCAGTAACACAAGGGATCAGTAGCACAGGGGGATCAGTCAGTAACACACGGGGACCAATTTATAACACAGGTGGATTAGTCAGTAACACAGGGAATCAGTAATTAACACAGGGGGATCAGTCAGTAACACAGGGGGTCGGTCAGTAACAAAGGTGGAACAGTTAGTAATAAAGGTGGAATAGTCAGTAACATGGGGGATTGGTCAGTAACAAGGGTGGAACAGTTAGTAATAAAGGTGGAACAGTCAGTAACACAGGGGGTCGGTCAGTAACAAAGGTGGAACAGTTAGTAATAAAGGTGGAACAGTCAGTAACACGGGGGATCGGTCAGTAACAAAGGTGGAACAGTCAGTTACATGGGGGATCGGTCAGTAACAAAGGTGGAACAGTTAGTAATAAAGGTGGAACAGTCAGTAACACGGGGGATCGGTCAGTAACAAAGGTGGAACAGTTAGTAATAAAGGTGGAACAGTCAGTAACATGGGGGATTGGTCAGTAACAAAGGTGGAACAGTTAGTAATAAAGGTGGAACAGTCAGTAACATGGGGGATCGGTCAGTAACAAAGGTGGAACAGTTAGTAATAAAGGTGGAACAGTCAGTAACACAGGGGATCGGTCAGTAACAAAGGTGGAACAGTTAGTAATAAAGGTGGAACAGTCAGTAACATGGGGGATTGGTCAGTAACAAAGGTGGAACAGTTAGTAATAAAGGTGGAACAGTCAGTAACATGGGGGATCGGTCAGTAACAAAGGTGGAACAGTTAGTAATAAAGGTGGAACAGTCAGTAACACAGGGGATCGGTCAGTAACAAAGGTGGAACAGTTAGTAATAAAGGTGGAACAGTCAGTAACATGGGGGATTGGTCAGTAACAAAGGTGGAACAGTTAGTAATAAAGGTGGAACAGTCAGTAACACGGGGGATCGGTCAGTAACAAAGGTGGAACAGTTAGTAATAAAGGTGGAACTGTCAGTAACACGGGGGATCGGTCAGTAACAAAGGTGGAACAGTTAGTAATAAAGGTGGAACAGTCAGTAACATGGGGGATTGGTCAGTAACAAAGGTGGAACAGTTAGTAATAAAGGTGGAACAGTCAGTAACACGGGGGATCGGTCAGTAACAAAGGTGGAACAGTTAGTAATAAAGGTGGAACAGTCAGTAACATGGGGGATTGGTCAGTAACAAAGGTGGAACAGTTAGTAATAAAGGTGGAACAGTCAGTAACATGGGGGATCGGTCAGTAACAAAGGTGGAACAGTTAGTAATAAAGGTGGAACAGTCAGTAACACAGGGGATCGGTCAGTAACAAAGGTGGAACAGTTAGTAATAAAGGTGGAACAGTCAGTAACACGGGGGATCGGTCAGTAACAAAGGTGGAACAGTCAGTTACATGGGGGATCGGTCAGTAACAAAGGTGGAACAGTTAGTAATAAAGGTGGAACAGTCAGTAACACAGGGGATCGGTCAGTAACAAAGGTGGAACAGTTAGTAATAAAGGTGGAACAGTCAGTAACATGGGGGATTGGTCAGTAACAAAGGTGGAACAGTTAGTAATAAAGGTGGAACAGTCAGTGACATGGGGGATCGGTCAGTAACAAAGGGGGAACAGTTAGTAATAAAGGTGGAACAGTCAGTATTGCAAGTGGAACAGTCAGTAACAAAGGTGGAACAGTCAGTGACACAGTTGGAACAGTCAGTAACACCCCTATTGTAATTCCCTACAGCATAGTATGAGATATTTCACTATGTATAGACATTTGCAAGGTTTGATGTGCCGTTAAAAAGGAAATTAGGTTAGCATTATATAAAATGTATTTTTAAAAATGGTGATTAATTCGTAAAAAAAAAAACCCTAAACTTCCAGGCTATTAAAAGTTGAAAGCCTTCCATAAAGTTCCTTAATGCAATTACTTGGTTAAACTCGTCTAATTTAGTAACCGCTACACGGTTAAGCAATATAAATGTCAATAATTATCCTCTGAGGCCTGGACTCTGGTGGCCAAAATGCGACCACATTTTAGCATGGCCATTAATGTATTTCCATCATAACGTTAATATGCGCCATGAAGCGAATCTCAGCAGCCACCGGGGACTCCCTCACTTATGACAGGGACCTTCTAGTTAGTCCATACCTTGCAACTTCACATACTACTGACTATTATGCACATTGGGATTTTTGTGTTCAGTCCTCCATTTAAGTCACGTTGCATTATTCCGAGCCTGACTTTCTGTGGTACAAGATGGAAATGTCTAGGGCCTGTGTAGGGCTTTCAGAATGAGGCCACTTCATTAATTCAATTAAACTCGTTCATTCAATATGAATAGATATTGCCACCGCATCATCAGACTGGGTCGCCTAACTACAGCAAATTAGTCACCCAACAGAGGATTAGCACCAACTAAAACAATCTGGTTTTAGGGTAGAGGAAAGAGGGTTCCCCAGGTTATGAATTATGGGCTCTTTCAGGGATGTTCAACCTGCAGCCCACCATCTTTCTTAAATGTCGAGGTTGCCAGGGGGATACTGGGAGTTGTAATTTAAGAAAAGCTATATTCTATAAAGGAGCCTGAAGGCCAGTTAGGGTGAGATTTGTGCCTTGGGTACCCCTGGAACTATAGGAGGGTGACTGTTACCCCAATGTTTCTATATATCTGTAACCTTGTTATGAGCTAAGGGGGCCCAGTCTGAAAGCCAGTTAGGGGGAGATTTGGGGTGAGTGTTTATTTGTGCCCTGGGTACCCCTGGAACTATAGCAGGGTGACTGTTACCCCAATGTTTCTATATATCTGTAACCTTGTTATGAGCTAAGGGGCCCAGCCTGAAGGTCAGTTAGGGGGAGATTTGGGGTGAGTGTTTATTTGTGTCCTGGGTACCCCTGGAACTATAGCAGGGTGACTGTTACCCCAATGTTTCTATATATCTGTAACCTTGTTATGGGCTAAGGGGCCCAGTCTAAAAGCCAGTTAATGTGAGATTTGAGGTGAGTGCTTATTTGTATTCTGGGTACCCCTGGAACTATAGCAGGGTAACTGTTACCCCAATGTTTCTATATATCTGTAACCTTGTTATGGGCTAAGGGGACCCAGCCTGAAGGCCAGTTAGGGGGAGATTTGGGGTGAATGATTATTTGTTGCCCAGGAATTGTAGTATGATGACTGTTACCCCAATGTTTCTATATATTTGTATCCTTGTTATGAGCAAAGGGGGTCCCTGAACAAATGTTAAACCTCAAATGGAGACTTGACCCAAAAATTCTGAAGACAAACCATAATACTCATTTTTTACATTATTATTTTCAACTCTATATTTTTTTTTCTCGGTTAAACATATACAAACTCATGCTGAAAAATGCCATCAGAAAGATTTATTTTATTTCAGTTTTGTAAAGACTCCAGCCTTGAAATCACCATCCAAAAACTGAAGGGTTCCCTATTTATTCCACAGAATGCAGCCAGTGTGCAGTAAAATGAACAATTAATGAAGTACCAACACTTGACTGATGTTACTATAAATAGGGAAGACAAAAAGGCCATTTTTAGAAAAAAAACTATATATATATATTTGTTTTACTAACGATATTAAACGGGCGACCGTTGAAAGAGACTGGATGAAAAAACAAACCAAGACGCTGACATAAAGAAACCTAATTGGCTGACAAGGCTGGTGCTTTGATGTGCGCTGAAGGAGATTAAATATCCACATAAAGCTCAAGATTGGGGTGGTCTGGGCTGTTTCCTTTAGCATGCATCGCTGTGTGACGACTGCTTTTCAAACAGAAGAAATTCGCCACATATTTAATACAGTGATCTAAACACCCAGGCTCACATCAAAGGCAGCCGGTCTGGGAAGCTGAGTTCTCCCTTCTAGAACAATGTATGAAGCCTGTTTCTGCTTCGTCATACTCATCACATTCTCCAAAATAAAAAAAAGTAGGGGCAGAAATGTATTCAAATAATTTTTTAGGTAAATGTGGAATCAGATGAGCAGGATGCAAAGAGTTGTAAGTATATGGTATAAAGGATGACTTAACCCCAACTGACCTGGGGGGGGTGACAATTTCTTAGGGACTCTCCAGTGACTGTCCCCCAGACTGTGGGACTGCCTTACCCGAGGGGGACCTAGAGCAGTAACCAGGGGGTCTCAGCCTGCAGGTTAGTTAAGGTGAGATTTGGTGAGAATGTCTATTTGATCTCCTAAATGAAAGCCTTTGGAGATGTTGCTGTCAGGGTTGGACTGGGTCAACGGGACAACGAGTAAAAACCTGTGGGTCCTGGCCCTTGTGGGTTCCACCGACCCAGAATCACTTCAGCTCCCCGGCAGGTCCATTAGCTGCTATAACCCCCCCTCACTGACTGCAGCCACAGAAAGGAAGTAGAAGGTACACTTTCCGATCGTAGGGGCTCTCATGTGCCCCACCGGCCCAGCCACACTCCGTGCTTGAAGTATTGCCGATGTCCCAAGCTCCCCTCTCTGGCCTTGGTCGCTACCATGTGAAGAGGTGGCTTTGCAGCTGGGGGGGGCCGATGCCGTTTACAAGAGTCTGAAACTGGATGGGGGCCCTGAGTCTGCAACCTGGAAGACCCGAACACCCCGGTCCAAACCTGGCTGTGGTTCTGAAATGCAAAGAGAGGACTATTTTGTTCTTCATAGACCTCATAGGCACTAGGGGGTAGGGCAGATCCAAACTGGCAATCTGTGGATTCTGGCCAATGCCAAAGGGGCTGTCATAGTGGGGGGCTTTTTGGGCCTCTCTGTACTTGAAAATCTCAGGGCCTATTTTAACTCCCAATTCACGCCTGGGTGGGAGGGGCTAATGTACTGGCGAACTGCCGGGGGGCCCTGAGGGGGTGTGGGCTGCTCCACTGGTAGTTACGCCACTGTTTGTGCCCTAGGCAAGTGCCTCTTTTGCCTACCCCTAGTTCTGCTCCTACTAAGGTCTTTAGTAAAGGCTGTGGGGGTTGATAGGAGCTGTAGTTCAACAAGAGCTATCAGGGCTGGATTTACATAGCAGGTGCCCCTAGGCCAGCTTATTTTAATTGCCACCCATCCCTTCATCTTCCTTTGTGCAAATGCTCAAATTTTCAGCATCGGTTTGGGAGTACTGGGTATTGAAAGCACAGGAAATTTAAAAAAAACACTGTATCTCCTGTGAATCCCCAGTGCTTCCAATACAATTTGGGTGTGGTTGGGTGGCATGCCGCCCCCCTAAAATTCTGCCGTCCTAGGCTCAGGCCTTTGTGGCCTTTTCACAGATCCGGGCCTGACAGCTATAACAGCCTGCAGGTAGAACATATCCCTCAGATGGGACCCCCAATTTTCCGGCTGTCTCTAACACTAAGCCTAAGCTGTTAGGAAACCACAAGTAGGTTGTTTCAGCTTCCACCAGTCGCAAGTGAAGAAAATCTGTGTCTTTTGCAAATAAAGTGATTATTTGGGTTACATAACATAGAAAAATCTGGTTATTATTTAAAAAGCGTGTTCTCCATATTGGCCTTACATTAACATCAATGTCCCCTTTCCAAATAGCCTGGCAGTGCAAGTTTCATTGTGCACTTTATGTCCTGTGCTTTTAATCGAAATCACAACCATCTGCCTCTTTGTTGGCTACCAAAGCACTACCGTTAGATTCTGCGCCAGCACCATCCATCCCATCATGTGTTTTTGTTTACTCCTTTAAACTATTAATTAGGGGGTGTTTTTTTTTTCTCCTTCTCCCATAAAGTTAAATTTAGCCGAGCTCCCTCCCAAGTGTGAAACATTTCATGAGAACACAATGGATTTCTCATGGATTAAAAGATAGACGCTTAATAAATATTATGTTATACTCTATTTATGGATTTAAAGGGACCATATACTTTACCGACAATACATATGCCGATTATGACGCCGTTATTAATATAGTGACAAATAATTGGGTCAGACCCCCATTTTTGTAAACTTTACCTCAGTAAGTATCCTCGTCATAGGAGATGGAATCATTTAGTTCCTTTCTCATAGTTCAAGGATGCAGAGAACGTCCCTGTAATGCTGTGCTGCCTTTGCTCTCAGGCAAGGTGGTGGCTGTTACATTTTGGACCTGTTTTGTTCTCATTTAATATATAAAGCTGCAGGGAATACCATTGTTTGACTGGGGTGTGTGGGGCATTCCAGGGCTGCCATAGGGCTCCACCATAGGGCCCCACCTGCCATAGGGCCCCACCAACCCACCCCACAGACCCCCCACCCAACCCACAGCCCCTCCACCCCACAGCTTTATCTTGGCATCCAAATGATATCAAGGGGTGCTGTAGGTCAACATCTATCTAGAGAGCTGCAAAGCAGACACCCTTGGCTTAGTAATTAAAGGAACAGCAACATCAAAAAATTAAATTGTTTTAAAGTAATAAAAATATAATACAGTGTTGCCCTGCACTGGTAAAACTGGTGTGTTTGCTTCAGAAACACTACTATAGTTTATATAAATAAGCTGCTGTGTAGCAATGGGGGCAGCCATTCAAAGGAGAAAAGGCTCAGGTTAAACAGCAGATAAGCTCTGTAGAACATAATGGTGTTATCTGTTATCCACTATTTAACCTGTGCCATATAGTCTTTTTTCAGTTTCCACCATTGCTACACAGCAGCTTGTTTATATAAGCTATAGTAGTGTTTCTGAAGCAAACACACCATTTTTATCAGTGCAGAGCAACACTACATTCATTTAAAACACTTTTTGGTGTTACTGTTCCTTTAAGGGGGGAAAGCATTTAGGCTAGTTCCCCTTTAAGAATCAAACTGCCAGGGCTTGGATGCGAATCAAAGTTACAGCTCTGTATAATCAGACAAGAGACTTCAGAGACTGGTTACGCTGATGTTCTGAGCAAACCCTGATACGCTTCCCTTATAATTATGGCTTTGATGTCCTGATAAAAACCTTTCTCGGCTTCTCCCCGGCCCACTGGCTTTAGGCTTAACCCAATCAGTTTAGGGCGACTGCCACAGGTGAGAGTGGGAAAGGTGAATAACAATACTGGTAAATATATTTTACACTTCCCTTCAGTCACTGTATTGTAGCTCATTCAATAGCAGAAATCAGCAGTGATCAGTGCCCAGCTAATCGCTAATTATTGCTTTACGGCCAGGGAAGATGATAGGCCTTATAGCTCAATGAATGATTATTGCTTTACAGCAGAGTGAGAAAAAGAAAGGTATAGGTAGTCTATAATATACTGCATCTTTTCTTATGTCTCCAAATCATCAGGCTGCCATACAAGAGTCTGCAGCTTACTTATTACAGCTTATATGAGGGTCTTGCAATATTCTGCCAGAACAATATCTGATGGAAGACTTGCTGTACTGTCACCATCATAACCTACTGTTCACCTCCTTGATCTGCTGTACCTGCAATTGCACTAATTACTCCAGTAGAACTGCTGCTCTGCAGAGCCCCGGGGCCCCTATTAGCAGTCTGTGCGGCACACTTCTGTCATTATAAAAGGAAATCCTAGTTCATATGCTTTAAGGTGACCTCCTTTTGCTAATTTTACAACCTGCCTGCACTGTTAACCCTGACTCCACAGTTTATTCACATGCAATTGTTTCCTTATGGCCAGTGTCACAGCCAGGGGTGAGCCGACAGGTTTTTGGCTGGAAGGCAAATGAATGCGAAGATCAGTGGCCCCTGACACTTTCACTCCAGGTTGGGACTGACACTTGTTACCAGGACACCTTGCACGCAACTGCCGGCTCTGCTTCTTCATATGGAATCTCTGCCATCCAATGGCTTATTATAGGGGAAACCAATGCAAATGTATGTGGCGCCCCAAAGCAAGGGAAGGTGTTTTTTGCCAGTCTGACTCTGAAAAAATAGAACAGGGACCCCTTATTTATATAACGTAGGGCCCTCAACCCGATAGGGACCCCCTTATCCAGCAAAATGTAATTGGTGAAAAGCTAAAAGGCACATTATTTCATTAGTTGTCATGTTAGGGGAGACAAAACTACAGCCCTTCATCTGTTACTGAACTACAAATCTAAGCATTCCCACAATACCCAAAAGCTCAATAGGCAGAACGGGGCCCTATGAAAAACAAAAAAAAATCCCCATACGTCCATGATAACACCCCTGATCTGCAGAGTTTGTCCACTCTCCCTGCTGGAGTCATGCACATTGATTATAAAGCAATAGGAATGATTTGGGTAGAAGATTAGGAGGACTATGGTCAGCCTGTCTGAGAATAATGGAGAATTAGGAAAAACTGACCCTGGAAGCAAAATCAGGAAAACCTGTAATAGAAGCTAGGAAGAATTATGTGAAATCCTGCAAATGGGAAATTTGTTAAACCAACTTTTTTTTTTTAAAGTACTGAAAGGATATAAGAACAGAGGTCAGTTTTACTTTAAAAAACATTATTTACTGCTTTAACAACAAGGCAGCATGTGCCTGTGTGCCAGTCACATACACAACCTAAAGCAACAAGTGATTGGTGCAGGACTGTATAAGGGGCAGACTAATTATAATTGACTATTTACAGAAAGAACCCTGGCAAAATATACATCTGGTTAGTATGTTAAACCTCTTTTTTTTAGGTCACAGGCGACAAAGTAATTTCTGGGAACATCAGGACAAAATGTTTATAAAATCCGGGAAAACATTATGTAAAATGTGGGAAATGCACCCATTGAAATTCATTATAAATGGATGGGACCACAAATAAAAAATGTAAAATGCAGGAAAACTTATAATCAGGGTACACAAAATCGGGGTTTCACTGTAAACACATTTTCAATGTAAAAATCTGGCTAAGCTGCTCTTAGATCTTCAGTGACAACAAGAATGGACTAATGTGACTTGCTGTCTGGATGGCAATTCCTTTATCCATAATGGGGCCAACTATTCAGTGTATTAACTTGAAATTAAGGAGGTTATTTACTAAACTCCGAATGCAAAAAAAAAATGCATTTTTATCAAACCTGACTTTTAAAAAATCACGAATTTTTCGGAATTTATTAAACCCCGAGGATGGAAAAATCAGAAAATACGGCATCTCAGACCTGTAAAGGTTGCATATAAGTCAAAGGGAGAAGTCCCAATGATTTTTTGATGTGCGCTGGGTTTCGTGCAATACCCGGGGTGAAAAATCCGGAAAAATCTGATTTTTGGGAAAGAGTAATAAATAAGTGTATCAAACCCAAGCGGATTTGATTGACGTTTGTAGCAGTTAAATATTGAGATAAATTTTGATAAATTACCCCCTAAATGTAAACTGACACCAAATACACAGAAATTCCTTTAACTCCTTTAATGCCGGGGGGGCACAGACGAGTGAAAACCAAACCGGCTATAAAACAGTGGGTTAACCTGGGAAATATGGGAAATAGCTTTATTGGCCTTTAAAATAGCAGGATAACAGCGATGTGTGATTAAGAGGCAGGGCTGTGCTTGGGTTTCATGGGCAGCCATAACAAAGGTTCTTTAGAGCTGCACTTGCTGCACCAAAGCTGTAATACTCCTGGATCCAGATTACAAAAGGGGTTCCTGGAACTAATTTAATTGCATCTGTTCCAGAGACCACCCAGTTCCACTGCTGATAAATTCAGACCCCCATTTAGCTCTCTTCCCAAAGTGCTATTTATATATTCAGATAGTCCTATCAGGCCCGTTTAGAGGTTAAAGGGGAACTCCACCCAAAAACATTTTAAATACATATACATTCATTTATACATTGTTTTAAACTTGTGCGCAAATGGAATTGTTATTGAAAGCTAATCAGCAGAAGTGAGATCACCTCCAGGTCTGTTTATCAGCTGGATTTTATGTTGTTTCATGAGTCAGAACCAGAAGTGCAAGCAAAAGTGCAAGATTTCCATTTTTTTTTTTTGAAAAGTTGTTTTTATTGAAAAGTTTTGTAAACAGACATACAGCACATACAATAAAGCAAAAAAGATAAGGGCAGGAGAGAAATAATAAATCAAGGTCAAAATATAATGCGGTATCAAGGACATACAGGAACAACTCGCCCGACAGTAGGAGGAGTTGTGAAGAGTGGTCACATCCACTAGCCAGACAGCCTGGCCGAGATTCAAGGTACAGAGGCTGCATTGCAATAAAATAACAAATAACACTCCTGCAATTAAATCAGTGGAACATGAAACACAAAACATTTACCCAACGTGTTCTGGATGTTGTCGTTTCTGAATCAGGGGGGGGAAAGGAGAAACTAGGGGGTGTTCTCAAGTGGTTGGCGGGGGGTTCCCTAGATCCAACACTTCCTCTGTGCGGGGCAGCAGTGATGGCATATGATCGGATAGCCACGGGGACCAGATCTTTCCAAACTTCTTGGGGCAACCTCTACGCATATAGGTGATTTGATATAAGGGCAGTGAGTCATTCACCAGTTCGATCCACTGCTTTTTTGTAGGCGGGTGCTCGGACTTCCATTTGAGAGCAATCAAGCGTTTCGCTTGAATAAACAGGAAATTTAACAAAGCCCTCTCAGCTACTGTGGGGGCTGTTTCTTCAACTTGATTTAGGAGTAAGACCAGTGGGTCCATAGGAATGATAAGAGCCAAGAGCCCGCTAACTTCCTCTGTCACCCTCCTCCAGAACATGGCGACACAGGGGCAACTCCACACCATATGAATAAAGTCTGCTGGGGAAGAGCTGCACCTGGGGCACACATCCGGGATGGAGGGGTTCATCAGGTGTAGTCTATGGGGTGTTAAGTAGGTTCTATGCAGATACCTAAATTGAATCATTTTGTCTTTTGCACTTATCAGCACAGCCATGTGACTGTCTAGAACATCTTCCCACATATCAGGGGTAAGGTGAGGAGCATCAAGAGACCATCTAGAGAATAATTTCGGTAAAACTGGTTTCTGAGGAGTGTTCAGTAGGGAGTAAAACCGTGAAACTGGTTTACTAAGGGACAAATCAAAAGCCAAAACCTCCAGCCGTCTGGGCGTTGTATCAATTTTCATGGCCCCAAATTGCGCCCTATAGGCGTGTCGAAGTTGAAGATAGCGAAAAAACATGGTATTTGGTAACTGAAACTTCACTTTCAGATCGTCAAAGGGAAGCAACTCGCCCAAGTCAGTGATTTGGCCCAAATACTTAATATGACAGTTAGCCCAGAGTTGGACATCTGGAATAGTTCTCAGCTGGGGGAGATGAGGATTAAACCATAGGGGTAGGCAACCAGAGTATTCATTCACCTTCCTGGGGAAGTACTGTAGGGCTATCTTCCACACTTGTATCGTACTAAGCATAAGTGGGGTGGTGGCGCTAATTCCTCTTTTACCACGATACAGTAAATTTTTTAGGGCCTCATAAGAACCCACCAGTTGAGCTTCCAATATAGTAGCAGCATTGTGTGAGTTTGGGGCACACCACCACCAGACATTGACTAACTTAGAAGCAAGGTAATAGAGGAACAAATTGGGGGCAGCCAGCCCCCCCATGTCAGCTGGATGGTGTAGCGTTGTCAGGGCTGTTCTAGGGGAGGAGGCAGCCCAATAGAAAGTGATCAGCAGCGACCTGAGTTTCTGAAAAAAGCTTGTGGGTACGGCCACCGGGGCCTGACGGAATATATACGTAAATTTAGGCAATAGTATCATTTTGAACAGGTTAATCCGGCCTAGGAGTGTCAAGGGAAGGCTGCACCATGCTTTAATTTTATTTTCAAATGTTAACAACAGGGGCTGTAAATTAAGTTCTACATATTTTCCCAGGTCCTTGTGGATCCAAACGCCTAGGTATTTAAAAGAAGAGGACCATTGGAGGGGGCCTTGTACCTAATGTTGTCAAGCATGAAGTCATCAATGGGGAATATAATGGATTTGTTCCAGTTGATCCGCAAACCAGAGTAGGTAGTATGGGTGTCTAGTAATGCAAGCGCTGTGTCTAGTGTGTCATAAGGGTTTTCCAAAAACAGAATAGTATCGTCTGCATACATTGCCACCTTCTCAGTATGGGGCCCCACCTGTAGACCCCTAACCTCCACTGAGTGCTTCATGAGGGATGCTAGGGGTTCCATTGCGATAGCAAACAGCAAGGGTGAGAGGGGGCAGCCCTGCCTGGTACCCTGTAGAAGCGAGAATGGAGAGGAGACATTTTGGTTGGTTTTAATCCTAGCCCTAGGGTTTCTGTAAATGGCTCGCACCCAGTTTCTAAAGTTCGGCCCAAATCCCATGAGTTCCATCGTGGCCCAGAGATATTGCCATTCGACGGAGTCGAAGGCCTTCTCATTGTCCAACGCAACAATGACCCTGTGACCGGCGTTAGCGTGAGGTGCAACAATGTTAGTAAATAGCCTACGGACATTAATGTCTGTCGTTCTACCAGTAATGAATCCTGTTTGATCAGGTGATATTATTTTGGTGATAACCTGGTTCAATCTAATGGCAAGAATTTTAGCTAGGAGTTTCGCGTCTGCATTGATCAAAAAAATGGGCCTATAGGAAGCACACTTATGCGGGTCTTTTCCCGGTTTCAAGATAAGGGTGATTAGAGCCTCACTCATGGTGTCAGGCAGGACACCCCCCCGCAATACACCATTGAATAGTGGGGTCAGCATCGGTACCATCTTCTTTTCATGTTTATGATATACCTCGGGGGGGAGGCCGTCTAGGCCGGGAGATTTTCCCGATGCCAGGGAAGCAATTGCTGCACTCAGCTCTAGGTCAGTGATTGGTGCCTCAAGCATATCTGAATCGCCCTGTGACAGACTGGGTAAGGGAATGTTACATAGATAAGAGTGGATCTGTGGGGCGGAAAACGTTATGCGGGAGGAGTACAAGTCAGAGTAATATTCTTTAAACACCCTGTTAATCGCAATCGGATCAGTTACTAAAGAGTCGTTGCTGTCACAAATAGCAGGGATGCTCGTCAAGGGGGTTAATTCCCTGGACAGTAAGGCCAGTAATTTACCATTTTTGTCACCTGTGGCAAATACGTTGGACTGTAAGTAAAGTTGTGATTTTCTGACCTGCATCAGCTGTTTAGTATACAAAGCTGTTTGGGCTGTAACCCAATCATGTTTCGTTTGCGGGTTGGGGCCCTGAGTAAAAACCCTTTCTGCAGTTAGTGCCTGAGCCTCTAGCATATCAATTTCACGCTGAGTTTTTCTGTTATGGGACTTGATTTGCAGGATATACTGCCCTCGAATGTAGGCCTTCAGCGAGTCCCACAGAATTTGAAAGGGGGAGGAATATATACATTGACTATATTATACATTTTCCCATTCAATTAACAGTTTAACAATATAAATCGACCCTCGCGATCCGTCACAATTTGAGACAACGTAAATGCACAGGACCTAGTTACCAGAATCGAAACCCCCCTGGCATAGGAGGAGTAGGTGGAGTGATAGCAGGCCCCCAGCCAGGATCTTCGCAGAGTACAAGACCTTCTTGCCTTCAAGGTGGGTTTCCTGAAGGGGAATCAAATGTGGCTTAACCCTCCTAATCACCTTAAACACGAGACCCCTCTTTATAGGGCTACCCAGTCCCCGGACGTTCCAAGATAACAGTCTTACCTCGCCATGGTCTAAAAAAGTGAGAAAGTCTCAGAGAAGGAGAGGGCATACTCACGGGGAAGTAGAGGTCGAGTGGAATGTAAATCCAATAGTAGAGAATGAGACTGCCCAAGAGCAGATAGGCAAATTCGAGTAGGACCAGAACAACAACATCCAGTAAAAGGTTCAGCAGTGGCAAAACAAAAAACATCCCCTCCCCACCCGTTCCACCCCAACTTGAGCGGGTTTCATTCCCAAAACTGGAAAACATAACTGCAGGGGGAGGAACCAAAGGGTGTAGAACGTAGTTCTCCGGTTCCAGGGCTTTAGACAAAGTAGGTCTTCGTTGCTTCTGACGCCGATGTCACTCCGAGACATGAGGCAGGGGAATTCCCTCACAATGGTGGTAGCATATCAAAACTGGAGAGCCAAATGTTAGGCTTCAAGATGCACAGGACTTGGTGAACGTTGATCTCGCGGCTGTCGGGCAGGTAAGGGTGGAGAGAAACTTGCTTCAATCCAGCGCCGCGCTTCTTCAGGAGCAGTGAAGAAAAAGGCTCTGTCATCTTTTACCACTGGTAGACGGGCAGGGAAGGACATGGAGTATGGAACTTGCAGCTTCTGTAGTCTGTCTTTCACCTGATTGAATTTCAGCCTCTGATTACGGACCTCCATAGAAAAATCAGGATATATCGAAACTCTATGGTTCTCGTATTGTATGGAACCAAGGATCCTGGCTTCCCTCAATATCGCATCGCGATCCTTGTAATTGAGGATGCGGGCAATGATTGGCCTTGGTGGGTGCCCCGGGGGAGGCTCTTTCGTTGGGACTCTGTGAGCTCGTTCAATTATGAAGCAGTGTGAAAACGGTTTCTTGCCAAAGGTATGAGCGAGCCAGAATTCAATAAAAAGCTCCACTTGCTTGCCTTCCGCACGCTCAGGAATACCCACAATGCGGATATTATTCCGCCGTAGCCTGTTTTCTAAATCATCCGTTTTGGCTTGTAGGATAGAGATTTGCCGAGCATGAGCCTCCAGAGTAGCACTGTATGGCCCAGTCCTATCTTCTAGGTCTGATATGCGCCTCTCAGTCTCCTGAGTGCGCTCTCTACGTTTTTGCACATCCAGTTTCACTATATTAGTCTGTTTTCAGCTCATCAAGCTTATTCAGTACAGAGACGTGATTAGAGCCAAGTTGTTGCATAATTTCCCCCAGAGTAGGCTCTGGGGGGGGCTCCACCTGGGTGCACACCGCTTTCCCCAGGGATACTGGAGCAGCAGCCATGGAATGGCAATCTGATGGTGGAGGGTCTTGCTCAGGTGTTCTGGCGAATTTACTGAGGGAACGTGCTGCATTAAGGCTCACCTTGCTTAGCTGCGCAGCATCTCGTTCCGACTCCGCAGTCTCCCACACAGTATCAGGCCCCGCGGCGCCATTTTGAGGAGGCGCATGGTGCGGCTCTGCAGATTTGGATCGTGCCGGAGTTTTCGCAGGGTTATTTCTGCCCATGACTGACGGTACCGGACAGGCTGCAGGTACTTCACAAAGGCAGTAAGCGACAATAGAGGCAGATTGTGAGGGTTTACAGGGTAAAGTCAGGGGTTTCTCTCGGAGCGCTCACACTTCAGCGTCCTACTCCATGCGTCGCTGGCCACGCCCCCCAAGATTTCCATTTTTTAGTGGCATAACTACCAGGGATCACACTCCAGCCGCCCCTTTGGTCCCAACTCCCGTCAGAGCAGCAGGGAAGGGTAAATTTTTCACAATTTGTGGGGGACGGGGCGGGTGCACATCCAACATCCTGGCAACTACAAAATGAGGAAGATGAGTATTTAGGGGGTAATGTGATTTATTTATGGGGAAATTATGGGTGCTATACATTTTGGGGAGCAGGTGCATACTATGGTGTGCTATGATTACTAGGGATGCACCAAATCCACAATTTCGGATTCGGCAGAACCCCCAAATCCTTCGTGAAAGATTTGGCCAAATAATGATCCGAATCCTAATTTACATTTGCAAATTAGGGGTGGGAAGGGGAAAACATTTTTTATTTCCTTGATTTGTGACAAAAAGTCACGTGATTTCCCTCCCCGCCCCTAATTAGCATATGCAAATTAGGATTCGGATTTGGTTCGGCCGGGCAGAAAGATTCGGGCCGAATCCTGTTGAAAAAGGCCGAATCCTGGTCGAATCCTGAACCGAATCCTGGAGTCGGTGCATCCCTAATGATTACATTTTGATGGTGTTATCCATTATCGGACTTTGATTGGCATGATTTTATTAATCATATATTTTTGGCTTCTGTGGGTACTGTAATAGTTTACGGGGGCTTGTTTGATGCTGTGATATATTTTCACTGCTGCTTGAGGGGTTCACTAATACTGCCGTAATGCCTTAAACTATATAGTAGTATCTATAGTCATGATTACTTAAATTGGAAGAATCTATTTTGTGGCGTGGGTAGGTGTTTTGTTCTAATGGGGTATGGTCAGGCTGGTTCAATGACATGGGCCTGGCAATTTTTATTTTTTATTATGGGGCCCTAATTCAGTTGTTGACATAGCCATTCACTCAGGGGGCCGATGTTAATAATTAAGGCCCCCTAGCAGGGAGGACCCTGCTAAATTAGTAGTATGTTAGAACCAGCAGTGCAGATATCAGGGAGGGACAGATCAACAGTGGGAAGTAAGCTGCTCAAAATTACATTTACTTTAATTCTGTAAAATTTTGTATTTGGGTTTCTGTCCCACTTAAGTTCTGCAAATGCAGGAATGGCTTTGGTTTCCCCTATAAAAAGCCATTGGATGGCAGAGATTCCATCTGAAGAAGCAGAGCTGGCAGTTGGGTGCAAGGTGTCCTGGTAACAAGTGTCAGTCCCAACCTGGAGTGAAAGTGTCAGGGCCACTGATCTTCGCATTCATTTGCCTCCCAGCCCAAAACCTGTCGGCTCACCCCTGACTGTGACACTGGCCATAAGGAAATGATTGCATGTGAATAACAGGGTTAACAGTGCAGGCAGGTTGTAAAATTAGCAAAGGGAGGTCAACTTAAAGCATATGAACTAGGATTTCCTTTTATAATGACACAAGTGTGCCGCACAGACTGCTAATAGGGGCCCCGGGGCCCTGCACAGCAGCAGTTCTGCTTCTTTCATTGATTCAATTGCAGGTACAGTAGGGAAAGATGGCAACAGCAGGTCAATATGTTGAGAGTAGGTGAAACTGGTGAAAGGTAGCCAAGGTGGCATCAGAAACCCCATACATCAGTGTTGCCAAACTTCCAGCACCCACTGACAGCTAAATGCTATTGGGGGGGACTTGGTGCTGTAATTCAACAACAGTTGAAAGGCCACAGGAACAGGTTGAGTTTATAAGAATAAGGGGGGTCCACCCATGCCAGATAACACCCAGTCTAGCAAGCTGTAACCTTGCACAGGAAGAAGAAGTCATATATGGGGACATTACTAGGCAATAAGGCAGGATTTACAGCAACAGGACTGGTTGAACTTGACTATGAATGCAGCAGCCAATCACAGCAGCCTCATTGGGACATCAAAAGAAACAGTAACATAACCAGCAATTTACGGGCTCCATGCAGACATGGGCGTACCCAGTGCCGATCCTTACCTAAGGGCCGCCTGAGTCGGCTCCTGCAATGCCGCCCCCCCTCGCCAACTTACCTGTCCGGAGCGGAGGCAGGAACACTAATGCGGAGAGCGCAATTGCGCTCTCTCGCATTAGTAAGGCCGAATTTCCGGTTTAAAAAATGGAAATTCGGCTCTTAAAGGTGCAGGAGCCCCTGTAAACCTCTCCGGCGTTGCCGCTTGAGGCGAGCGTCTCAGCTCGCCTCATTGGCGGCGCGCCCCTGGGCGTACCTACAGAGGAAGCAGACCCTGTGGCTGCAGGGGGGCCCAGGAGATAGGGGCCCCATGAGGCTCTAATTCATTTAGAGGTTAAATAAAATAAATATTGGTAAAACAGTTTAACCTCTAGACATTTTGGGGGACTGAAAAATAATTTGCTGTGGGAGAGAAGTGTGCCGTGTGATGTAAGAGAGCTGTGCCTGAAGTCAGATGGGAGGGGGAGTGGAGGGAAAGTGCAGCAGGAAGAGACCCGCTACCCGACCCATGACCCGCAGACCAGCAACCCCGCAGACCTGCACCTGAAAAGCCTACCTTCTTTATGGAGGGTACATGCTTTTTTTATGGGTAACCCATGGGTGCCCGACCCGCCGCAGGACTCTAGAAGAAGGGTCCCCTGGCAATGAAGGAAGTCTAGGGTCACTCATTTCACAAAATCAGAGATGTCTAACCTGTGGCCCTCCAGCTGCAACTACCCCGCCAGCCTTCTTGGTACTGATCATACATGTTGGATAGATAAACATATTTAGGGCAATGATTGTGTTCCCAGATATTATTTTTGGGTGCATTTGGCTCTGGGAGTATTTCTTGCCATTTCTAAGAACCCACCGGGGCCCCGGAGGCAGAACAGCAGTGCATCATTCCATTTGGCAGCAGATCGTATGACTGACACTTCGCTCCCTGTCGTTGCCTTTCCCTCTTTTCAGTTGTTGTGTCAGAAAATCAATCAGTGAATTGAGCCAAATCTGGATCCCTTTCCCCATCTATCAAGTGCAGTTAATTATTCAGCAGCCGTCGTCCTTTTCATTTAAAGGCACACTCCACACGGCATATGCCACACGGGAGGTACTCACACACTGGCCTTTTGCATGTAAAGTGGCCCCTTTACTCTCAATTTGATACGCACAGGTTTCCTTTATTTTGTAAATCTGCATAATGTGAATTAATGGTGATTTCTGAACTTCTGTTAGATGGGCCCCAAGCCTTACACCTAGGCTGGGCACTCAACCTGATGTACAACTTACATCCCTTCAGCTATTGTTGGACTACAACTCTCAAGGCGAATATTGTTGATAAGAGCTGATAAGGGCTTTCCTGCTTGTGGTGTTGAGGAACTGGGGAAGATTATCCTGTTTGGGGCCCCATTATTAATACAAAACAGTTACAGGTATGTGACCTGTTATAACCAGAATGCTCTGGACCTGGGGCTTTCAGGATAATGGATCTCTCCGTAATTTGAATCTTCATGCCCTAAATCTACTCAAAAATCATGTAAACATTAAATAAACCCAATAGGCTGGTTTTGCTTCCAATAAGGATTAATTATATCTTAGTTGGGATCAAGTACAAGCTACTGTTTTATTATTAGAGAAAAAGGAAATCATTTTTAAAAATTTGGATTATTTGGATATAATGCAGTCTATGGGAGATGATCATGCCGTAATTCGGAGCTTTCTGGATAACGAGTTTACGGATAACGGATCCTATACCTGTATTATGTGTCATTTGTGATTTTCTTCTAGCAAAAGAGACAACAGACCTTTGGGGGCCTATGGGTGTAGAGGACCCAATGAGGGTCTTGACAGATGTGCAAAAGGGTGAACAGATCTTCTTTCTTAAGGTATAGGACACCCTTAAATACAAGACTGCAGTCAATGCTATTACCATGTGACTTCTTTGTATAAACTGTTGTTTATGGTCAAAGAGCTTCCAGATCCATATGAGGAAAGTGTGCAGCTGACTATTGAGGGTGACATGTTTGGGTGGCTGGTTATGTGCTATTCTGTTTACTATTGAAGCTATAGCAAGACAACGTCTAGACAGACTGACAGACAGACAGACAGACAGACGGACAGACGGACAGATAGATAGATTTGTAATATTATTGGTTATAAGCTATGTTCCTGACCACATACATAAAATAGAGAACTGAAAGGGGTCTTTGACTACAATTTCCATCAGCCTTTATAATAAAAGCCTATATTATTATTTAGCCTATACAACCAAAGGTTAAGCATATCAACAACATGTTAAGGTCAAGGTTAAAGGGGTGGGTTGTTTTTTGTTTTTTTGTAGTTTTTGAATTATTTGCCTTCTTCTGACTCTTTCCAGCTTTCAAATGGGGGTCACTGACCCCATCTAAAAACAAATGCTGTGTAAGGCTACACAACTATGGTTACTGCTACTTTTTATTACTCGTCTTTCTATTCAGGCCTCTCCTATTCATATTCCAGTCTCTTATTCAAATCAGTGCATGGTTGCTAGGGGAATTTGGACACTACCAACCAGATTGCTGAAATTGCAAACTGGAGAGCTGCTGAATAAAAAGCTAAATAACTCAAAAACCACAAAAAAAATGAAAACCAATTGAAAATTGTTTTAGAATATCACTCTCTACATCATACTAAAAGTTAATTTAAATTTAAAATTGCCTTTTGTTTATTGTAAAGGACACTGACATGATCAGAAATAATGGGGCGCCATCAAGGCCCCTCCAGTTATTGGTGCACTGCCTGACGGAGCTCCTTGGGCAGTTGTCACTGGCAACTAAGTAGCATGGGGCCCAAATAAAAAAGAATAGGCAACTAAATTCCTGACTTCACCTCAGTAATAGTTATGTCTCACTATACCCAAAACAGGCTAAACTCATACCCTGATGACTCCCACAACCCTTTGCGTCCCATGACTTGGAACTTTCCTTTCACTGATGGGACCTTCACCCTGTTCTCTCTTATGGTGGCCCTGGCAGGTGTACTTGGGCACTCCTGAAACACGGTCTAATTACACAGCTTTATGATGAAGAGAATGGCTCTATTTAACAATATGGCAGTTCCCCAAGCTATGAATAAATAGAAATATGCAGGTAATGATCTGTGAGGGCTGTTGGCATTTCCCCTATACCTCCCTCTCTGCTTGCCTAGTATTTACTTTCCCTAAGTGGTGAAACCTTCAATAGAAAACAAGGGAAAGTTGTCCTCACCACTATTTTTTAAAACCATTAGGCAGGGGTGCAATGAGGCTGTGACCACAAAATACATATAGACAAATACAAGAGTCCTCTGCACTCAACCCATTATCAATATATTTAAGACAGCGACATTTTGTGCATACTGCTACTGAAAAATGCCTTACCCTTTAAACAAAACAGGGATTGTTTGTCCATATATTGGAATTCTTAATGAATCAGATGAAATTGAGCATAGGACTGGCCAGATATGGGATGACTTTGACGTAGTTGGCCAGCTTAAATATATTGCAATATATGGACAAACAATCCCTGTTTTGTTTAAAGGGTAAGGCATTTTTCAGTAGCAGTATGCACAAAATGTCGCTGTCTTAAATATATTGATAATGGGTTGAGTGCAGAGGACTCTTGTATTTGAAACCTTCAATAGAAACACTCCCCATTATATTATTGTAAAACCCTGGGATACAGGTATGGGATCTGTTATCTGGAAACCCATTATCCACAAAGCTCCGAATTACAGGAAGGTCGTGTCCCATAAATTCCATTTTAATCAAATTTTTTTTTCCCAGTAATAACAATTAAGTAATATCAGGGTTGGACTGGGGGGCCCCGGGGCCCACCGGGGCTACTGCCCTAGGGCCCCCCTCTGCACAGAGTGCACACTTAAAAAAAAATTGCAGCGACCTCCGACAAAGGGGTTGCAGCATTAAGAGGCAGATGTATGTACGGACCTGGGCCGACGGGGCCCACCTGTTTTTTTCCCGGTGCCCCCCCTGCCCAGTCCGACCCGGTGTACCATGTACTTGATCCCAACTAAGGTATAATCATCCGAATCAGAGGCTAAACAATTCTGTTGGGTTGGATTAATGTTTAAATGATTTTGTAGCAGACTAAAGGTATGGAGTTCCAGTTTACAGAAAGACCCCTTATCCGGAAAACCCCACTTGCTGAGCATTCTGGATAACAGGTCCCATACCTGTACTTAGTCCTTCTATACTATAGATGTATGTTGCTATATAAAAATGATTTCTTCTCTGTGCCCCTAGAATAAAAGTCCATTCAGTTCATATACGTTGTTTTCCAAACCAGCTTGGCACTTACCCCACAAAGTGTCTCTGGGATAATGATGTCGTGCCTCATATTTTTCAGTAATTCAATAGCAGTGAGATTAATCTTTTTCTGACCTGGATTAACTCTTGCACTGCCGTGCCTTCCTGCTACCGTACAGAACAGCCCGTTCCCTCTGTGAGCCCAAAACTCCTATAATGCATCTTGTTGTCCAACCCAATCAGCGGCAGAATCACAACTTCATGTCACGGTGATACATTGTTAACTGATATGTCAGAAAATCAATTCATTACTTTTAAGCAGCAGTTAAGAGGAGCTAGACAATTCTTCCATTTGAATTATTAAAGAAAGCGAGGCTGGCTCGTTCCTGCTCCCCAAACTCAAGCCCCGTCTGAGAAAGTGCAAAATGCTGCTTCTGCCCTGGAGCCCAATTAACAATACTGAATCGGCTTTAGGGGCTAAACGAAAAAAAAATAAATGCAGAAAGAACAGAACAAAGGGCTGAAGATGTCTATGCAATTAGCCGCTTCCAAGGGTAAGTTAATTTGAAGTACAAAACTCAAGGCTGATTTTTGGTGTATGTGTAAGTATTGCAGTACTAATCAGACTAGTAGCGCTGACTTTAATGGGGAACTAGATCCTTTGTTCCATATCGGAATTACTGTACTTGATTGGTCAATCCCAGAGACATCTGCTATAGTTCCAGCTATATCTATATACCCAAAAATTCCACTTTATTTGAATTTATTTTGTTAGTAGAACAAATAGACACTCAAATCTAACTCTAAATGGTCTTCAGCCTTTAGCCCCACTACGGCCACAAAATAGGTGGGACCAACAGTTTAGGAACTGCTGATTTACAAGGCTGGAACTAGGGGTAGGGAAGAGAGGAACTAGCAGTTGGGAAGGGGGGATAAGTTGCAGAGAATGGCAAGGGACGTGAGCGCTGAGGGAGAGGATAATGTGGGCCAAGTGAAACTTAGGGTTTTATAGGTGACTTGCAGACTGAGCTGAGCTGGTCATAGGATTGGGTCGTGCAGGTGTGGGGCAAGCCTTGGGCGTCAATACAACTTGGCTTGGACCTTCTGATTTAGAGGATCCCACTCATTTAAATGAGAGCTGCAGTTCTGAGTTAGAGGTAGAGTGATGCCACAGGAACTGAAAGTCCTCTCCATCCAAACCAGTTCTGTGAAGCCCTTGGCTCCAATGGAGAAGCTTTGCAGAACATCTATGCTACAAGCTCTGTAATGCAATCCAATCTTGGAGCAGTGGGCAGAACATCACCAATGTGGGCACCCTGAACAACATTATGGTTTCCATTGACTGTATCTGTGCACAAGTGATGAGGTTAAGGTGCCTGATAACATGTTGGAGCTCAAAGGGAACTTAAAGGGGTTGCTCACCTTTAAATTACATTTTAGTATGATATAGAGAGGGATATTCTGAGACAATCTGCAATTGGTTTTCAGTTTTTTGTGGTTTTTGAGTTATTTAGCTTTTTATTGACCAGTTTGCAATATTAGCAATTTGGATCCAAATTCCCCTAACAACCATGCATTGATTTGAATAAGAGACTGGAATCTGAACAGGAGAGGCCTGAATAGAAAGATGAGTAATAATAATACGTGTTGCATTACAGAGCATTTGTTTTAAGATGGGGTCAGTGACCCTCATTTAAAAGCTAGAAACAGTCAGAAGAAGGCAAATAATTAAAAAACAGAAAAAAAAGGAATAATTTAGGCCAATTGAAACATTAATTAGAATTGGCCATTATATAACATACTAAAGGTACCACCAACATACCATACCACCAATAATAATGGACCTCTCTGAACTGCCCACTGTCATAGATAAAGGGATAGTAGAGGTAAGAGGACAAGGGCTCAGATAAATAGAGTATATAGACATTTGCATGGAACAAACTAATAAAAAGCAAAGACATTGAAAAAAGTATATAAGGAAGCTTACCGCTTTCCATATGGGGTCCGGGTGCTCATGCTCCAAACCTTCAGCAAGGGGAGAAAATACATACAATACTGGAAAATAGAGCTGGCACTACTCCGGTACCCCAAAAATATGATCAAATTAAGTAGAATCCAGGAGTCTCAAAATATTGGTAAAGTAGTACAAAAAAGTTTTATTGCATCTTGTATAAAAAATAAAAGCCTGACGCGTTTCGTGTCTACACAGGACACTTAATCATAGGCTATAGACATTTGAAGCCTTACAGAGCATTGGTTTTTAGATGGAAGCAGTGACCGCCATTTGAAAGCTGGAAAAATTCAGAAGAAGGCAAATAATTAAAAAACAAAACTATAAAAAAAAAATAATGAGAACCAATTGAAAAGTTGCTAAGAATTGGTCTTTTTATAACGTACTAAAAGTTAACCAGTGGCGGAACTACCAGGGGAGCAGGGGGTACGAGCGGGCCAGGGCAAGCACCCCCTCAGGGCCGCCCGCCAGCTCGCACGCAACTGAAATCCGGGCCGAAAATCACGTACGGAGGGGGCTGGGGCCTGGCTGTGCGTCCCGCACCAGGGCCCGCCCCCCCTCTAGTTACGTTACTGAAGTTAACTTAAAGGTAAACCACCCCTTTAAACCCAATAACTTGCCCTGCTTTTAACATTATTTTATTGAAGGAAAATAAATCAACCCGCATGGTGTCCAAAAACAGAAAATGAGGGACGATCCCAAGTATTTAAGTCAAAATGAAGTACCGAGCTTTCTTGTGTGCCAATAACATGTTGTAAGCAGGGCCGGGTCCTTAGAGATACAAGTGTTTGTTATCTGGTCCCCGGCAGAAGGATGATTACATCTCCCTGCAACAGCGTCTGTGCAGCCAGGAAGCACCTTGCCCAAATCTTGCTGAAATAAGGCCTCTCCCGGCTTTCATGTGTCTCTAGGGCAGGAGATTGTGAAATGGTTAATGCTGGTTGGGTCATATCAGGCACCATCAACACTTGCTGAACTGCAGGCAGAGACGGTTACAAGGAAGGATATGTGAGAGGCCTGTCACCCTGTCACCCGAGAGCATATTTAAAAAAACTGCCAGGGGTGCAGAATTAAAAACAGCATTTGTATAGAGACAGCAATTGACTATACTGATATAACTTTGCTATGTTATACACTTGCACCAGCTGCTACATGTCAGATTTGCATTAATACTGGCATCCCACTGTATATCAAGCACAATGTGAATTGTCATCAATGATGTAGAAGGTGATATTCTGAGACAATTTGCCATTGGTTTCCGTTTTTTATTATTTGTGGTTTTTGAGCAGCTCTCAATTTTAGCAGTTTGGTTGCTACAGTCCAAATTAACCTAACAACCATGCATTGATATGAATCATTATGAATAGGAATGGGGCTGAATAGAAAGATGATAAAAAGTAGCAATAACAATACATTTGTAGCCTTATAGAGCATGTGTGTTTCAGATGGGGTCGGTGACCCCCCATTTCAAAGCCGGAAAGAGTCAGACGAAAAAGGCAAATAATTAAAGAAAAACTCTAAAAAAATAAATAATCAAGACCAATTGAGAATTGGCCTTTCTTTAACAGACTAAAAGTTAACTTAAAGGGGAATTACCTATTTAAGTTGGTACAAAATCGTTCACAAGGAGCACAAAGAGCAAGTTAGCAATAACTGGGCACAGGTAATTAGTATTGGGCATTTTCAGTTTTAAAACTATGTCACATGACATGTGATTGGCAGCGCAGAGTGGTACTGGCTGCCATTAGAGCAGCATTGTCCTTTGCCCTTATTTACCATAGTTGCACTAATTATATTCACAGACTTTCTGCCTTTGCTGAATCCCAGGAAATGTAATAGATCAGAACTCCAAGTGATCACATATACAGGGCCGATTGTGTTATTAGATAATGATGCAAACGGTAGTGTCTTAATCATTATGCGTGGGAAATTAAATGCTTCTAATTGCTGAAGCACCCTGCTGATCAGGGGAGCAGGACGTTGCTACTTCCCTGTGTAGAAAGGCAAAAGAGGAAAAACAAAGTGCAGACTAAGTTCAGTTTTAGAAACTACTTGTGCAGCTGCCAAGCATCCTTACAACATAGAAATCATTAGCAGATATATGTGTATGTCGATGTTACAACTGATATACATTTGTCACTTACCAGGGCTGCGAACCACTGCCACCCTGTCTCTAATTAGTAAAATTCAAAATGAAGAACCTTTGGAAGGGCTATTTTTAGGGGGGTGCCTACATGATGGGGCCCAGTATGATGTTGACAGCAGGGAAAATGGTAGAAGTAGATCAACCTGGTAAGAATAGGTGAAACTTGTAAGAGTAGGGTAAGATATTAACAGTATGTCAGTATGTTAAAAGTAGGGCAACATGGTGACAGTAGGTCAAGATTGTGAAGGTAGTGTAAGATTGTAACTGTAGAGCAAGATGTTGACAGTAGGTGAACATGTTTAGCAAGATGCTGAGGGTAGATAAAGATAGTGACAGTAGGTCAACATAGTGAAAATAGGAGAATGTTGTGTGAGTAGGTCAATATGGTAAGATGTTGACAGTTGGTGAACATGGTCAGAGTAGGGCATGATTGTGAGAGAAGATAAAGATGATGGTGATGGTAGACCAACATAGTGAGAGTAGTAGAACACAGTGAGAGTAGGAGAACCTAGTGAGAGTAGGAGAACATAGTGAGAGTAGGAGAACATAGTGAGAGTAGGAGAACATAGTGAGAGTAGGCAAAGATGGTGAGAGTTGATCAAGATGGTAAAAGTAGGGAAAGATGCTGGTCAGCATGGTGAGTGTAGGTCAATATGGTGAGAGTAGATAGTAGAGTAGATAAAGATGGTGACAGCAGAAGGGTATGAGAACATGATAAAACAAGATGGTGAGAGTAGTTCAAAGTGGTAAGAGCAGGGCAAGATAGTGACAGCAGGTCAACATGGTATTAGAAAAGCAACAGTAACAGCGCAGGAAAACTTTTTTGAAGTAGAAAAACAATCCCACCCCCCAAGTCTTTATTCCCAAAGCCCCCCAAAGACCAAAGATGGCCCTCTCTGTAACAAAGGTAACATCGAGTATGTTTTATTTAGTATATGCTGCCCAGCCAAACGTAAGTCTTCTCAAGCTCCAATGTACATGGCAACTCCCATGCCCCCCCCCCCCAGTGCACCAAACATCAAGGGAAAGACATGTGTCTCGGACTAATGGTTTTTCCTAATTGTTCTCATGTGCCAGATGCAGAGACCTTTGTCTATATGGTGGGTTCGAGGAGAAATATTTGTCTAAAGTGTCACAGGTTTAAGGGCCAAAGCTTTGGAGGGAATTCAACTGTTACAAAAAAGGAGAGGTTCCACAAAGATTATGGGGGGGGCTGTATAAGGAGAGTTAAAAGACTAAATAAAGCTGTCCATTATACAAGGTAAGATGTGCTTGCTAGAGGTCGGCATCAAAAAACCTCATTTTTGGATGCCCAATTGCCAATTGACTTCTGTTCAACTTCTCCAATATGGCTGCAAGGTTTGAATGTTCTCCCTGTGTCTGCGTGGGGTTCCTCCCAAACATCTTACAGGCAAGTTAACTGACTCCTAAAAGTAACTCTAGTGTGTGTTTGTGGATGTGATAGAGACCATAGATTGTCAGCTCCACTGGCACAAGGACTGATAGCAATAATGTATCATTTCTATACAGTGGAATACGTCAGTGCTATATAAATAAAAGATAATCATTTTTAAAAAGTAACCATAACCTACCCCTATAAAGTTCTATAATAAATCCATAAAGGCATGAAAAATTAAATAATATTTCAAGCACATTTTTTAAAAAAAAAAAAAAGATGTCGAATTCAGAAAAAAACAAGATGCATTTTCATTATATATAAAAAAAAAAAAATCATTTAAAAGCTAAGGGGAAGTTTCTGGCCCAAAGATGCCCGAGGCGATATTGAAGTGGAATCTCCAGTGAGTTTGGTTTGTGCAAGAAGGAAATATATTAAGCCCGGTTGCTTGTCATATCTCAATTTGTCTGCACTCAGTAATCATCTCAGGGGCAGATAGAGAGAGAGAAGTACAAGAGAAGCTGGGTCCCGGCGTCTGCCTGCGAGTCGGTGCCGTGGCAACTATGAACCAGGCACATTTCGGGATGGCAACGCCACTATCCTGGGCCATGTATCTAATGAGGAAGAATAGAACCCCCATTGGTTTCTTTGGTAATTAATGTTGTTTGTCTTATTTGTGTGTCTTCACTTTAATTACCCCTCCTGTAAAGAAGAAATATTGCACTGGGCAAAACTGCCCGAAAGTGCCCTCTGCCACCTCCCATAGAGTCAGGGAGAAAGGCTTGAAGCAGCAGCAGAATCTCTTTCAGCCTGTGTGTTTGGGCTGGTGCAGGGAGGGGGCAGGAGGGCAATTTCTGCACCTTGCTAAAATGCCTGAAATTTGCCCCAAAAAGTTCTACAGATGATGCAGTTTAGCTGATAGTGCTCTAATTTACATATGCAAATTAGGGTTTGTCACATATTTTTGTGTAGGACTGCGTGTTCAGCCCCCAAGCATGGATGTATGCCTCTCCTAATTTATTCAGGGCTCACCGATTAGCAAATAATAATTAGAATGATGGAAAAGGGGCTTGTAATTATATATTCCAGGTATGAACCTGTTATCCAGAATGCTCAGAATCTGGGGTTTTCCAGATAAGGTATCTTTCCGTAATTTGGATCTCCATACCAGGAGTCTACTAAATTTAAACATTAAATAAACCCAATAGGCTGGTTCTGCTTCGAATAAGACTTCATTATAGGCCAGTTTGGATCAAGTACATGGTACTGTTTTATTATTACAGAGAAAAAGGAAATCATTTTAAAAAATATGAATTATTTGATTATGGGAGATGGCCTTCCCGTAATTCAGAGTTTTCTGGATAACAGGTTTCCGGATAACAGATCCCATACCTGTAATATTAATTAATATTAAAGAATTGCAAACACCTTTGGATTTGATGCACATTTTATTTTTGGCAATATCCAAATGTTTCTTTCTTTTAACTTGGAAGCAGACTTTGTTGTCTGTTTCCAAGCTGCAGACTTCTGTATTACTTCCCTGTATTACTTTGTATTTTGTCATTATTATATATTATTACAGGTTTATTATATATATTTGTGTTTTCTTTCTGTTCTTGGAACCAATAACAAGCTGATAAATGTAATCTAAATTTTATCCCCCCCCCTCCCCCACTTATATATTCTTTTGGTACTAGCTTTTCTTCTTTATTAATTCCGAAATTCTATATGTCAACTTTATCCTTCAGCAACAGAAAGACTGTCCGACTAATACTTTACCCAATACTATATTTATCAGTCAGCTGAGATTAAATGGGTGGTTCACCTTCACGTTAACTTTTAGTATGTTATAGAATGGCTAATTATAAGCAACTTTAATTGGTCTTCATTATTGATTTTTTATAGTTTTTGAATTATTTGCCTTCTTCTTCTTCTGACTCTTCACAGCTTTCAAATGGGGGTCACTGACCCCCATCCAAAACACAAAGGCTCTGTACGGCTACACATTTATTGTTATCACTCATCTATTCTTTCACTCACCTATACTTTCTATTCAGGACTCTCCTATTCATATTCCAGTCTCTTATACAAATCAGTGCATGGTTGCTAGGGGAATGTGGACCCTAGCAACCACATTGCTGAAATTGGAAGCAGGAGAGCTGCTGAATAAAAAGCCAAATAACTCAAAAACCACAAATAATAAAATTGCAAATTGTCTCAGAATATAACTCTCTACATCATACTAAAAGTTAATTTAAAGCTGAACAACCCATTTAAGCTGGCCATATACAGGATTTTTATCCATGACCAAGTGAGGGAGCAAGGGCAGTGGTCGGGGGAAACGGAGGGTGGTCCGGCCATGGCCAAAAATCTCTCGGATTTAGGGGAGAACTCCACATGCGATTTTAAGTGCGATAGCTTCTGTTCCGGCACGCTGAGATGAATCGGCTATCGCAGGTGTAAGCGATCGTGTACTTCTACCCTTAGATCTTGGAAGGCTGATATTTCGGACACAGATATTTCGGACACAGGCCAACACTATAATATGTTGATTTTGCAACTTCCAACAAAGTGAGCAGCTGATTAGTCCATGTATGGGGCATGGGGTCACCACCAAGCACACTCTGAGCCTTATTTATGATCATAATTAGAAGTGGGGAGCACTAAAACAGATGCAAATAGTTGACAGTCTTCATTAAAGGTAAGAATTCAGTCTTTTCACATTTGCATAGTTGGCACTGAGCACCAAAATGGCTTTGCAGTTTTCTCTAATGGTTGGGAATGCCGAGATGTGGTGGTAATTCTAGAGTTCCCACAGCAATAGCCGCCACAGATTTGCCCCTAGTGAATTGAATTGTATGTTTAACACCATGTGGATGGGCAGTAGCATTCACTTTTTATGCACTGAGCACCATTGTGTCAGATGCCATTTGACGGATATCATTATGCTTCAATTCTTGGTGAAAATACTGTATTGTGGGGGGGGGATAGAAATCTGCGGCCAAAAAATTGCACTTTGAACCCTCCCCTGCAGTGGAAAATACACCTTCTCAAGGTTTGTTGAGATATTAATGGAGAAGGCAGTACAATTCTGTTGGCTTAGGATCTTATCAAATCATGAATATGGTCCTCTCCTAATGGACCTGCACAAGGCCCCATCTGATCCCACTGAATCATTTTGGTTTGTACCAGGACCTGGGGGCCAAATCTGGCAAAATAATGCTTGTTTGATGACTATGGTGTGACTATAGCATAGACCAGTGATCCCCAACCAGTGGCTCATGAACAACATGTTGCTCTCCGACCCCTTGGCTGTTGCTCTCAGTGTCCTCAAAGCAGGTGCTTATTTTCGAATTCCAATCTTGGAATCAAGTTTTAATTGCATAAAACTAAGTATAGTGCCAAGTAGAGCCTGCTGTGGGCTATCAGTCCACATAGGGGCTACCAAATAGCCAATTACAGCCCTTATTTGGCACCCCAAGGGAATTTTTCATGCTTGTGTTGCTCGCCAACTCTTTTTACATTTGAATGTGGCTCACGGTTAAAAAAGGTTGGGGACCCCTGGTATAGAGGAAGCAGACCCCAAGGTCGGGTTTAGGGGATCTACAGGGGAAGCTAGTGACCCACTATTTTTTTTGCTCCAGTGCCTGAGCCTCAAACATTATGCCACTGTTTTATGACCTCACCCACCAAACTGATCATCCCATATATAACCCCCTTAATAACTACTAGGGGCAGAGGTAATACATCTGTTGTCAAGATGAGAAGCAAATTTCGGGTGCCAGAGACTTGTTTATAGCAGATTCTGTGCTCCTTACCAGCCAAGGGACAGGACTGATTAGGATGCCCCCAGATGCTGGAACTTTATATTTAAATCAGAAAGATTAAATCTATTTGCAAGGCAGGCTCCAAGCTATGGTGTCCCACACCAGCAAACATGCAAGGATACAAGATGTCTGTGAAGCACATGCTGGCATCTCCCTAGAGGAACCATTTGGGGTTTGTGGGGTGTCAAGGCTTGAGGGATACACTAGGCACTGAACCAGCCAGGCCCCCGGAAACTGATATAGCTCCTCTTCTTGGAATTAAGCCTTTGTCCCTCCTGCCCACGGCACAGAAATAAAAGATATAAAACTGAGATTTAATTTCAGAGCAGAGACAACAAAAGTCCTTGTCCATATAAATGTATTTAAATGCATCCAGATGTGCTTTCATCATTTATTGGAAATGGAAATTTGTACTATATTATAATGCAGAAAATGGGAGGAAAGTGTCTAGTGTCATGTTTTTTTTTAGTAGTAAAAAAATGGAAAATATAATTACTTTTCTGTATGCAAAGGGAATGTTATCAAATTGTTAGCGAACTAGCGTCCCTGTCCTGTTTTATGGCTGACATTTTAGCTATCTGTATAACAGAACATTCTGTCCCAGTGGCTGCACAAATCCTATCTGATCCCCATTGTAAGCAGCAGTCCTGCCCTGCTTTATGGCAGCTGAGATTCTAGCTATCTGTATAACAGAACATTCTGTCCCAGTGGCTGCACAAATCCTATCTGATCCCCATTGTAAGCAGCAGTCCTGCCCTGCTTTATGGCAGCTGAGATTCTAGCTATCTGTATAACAGAACATTCTGTCCCAGTGGCTGCACAAATCCTATCTGATCCCCATTGTAAGCAGCAGTCCTGCCCTGCTTTATGGCAGCTGAGATTCTAGCTATCTGTATAACAGAACATTCTGTCCTAGTGGCTGCACAAATCCTATCTGATCCCCATTGTAAGCAGCAGTCCTGCCCTGCTTTATGGCAGCTGAGATTCTAGCTATCTGTATAACAGAGCATTCTGTCCTAGTGGCTGGCCAGATCCCAATTGCATTGGACTGTGCCGGGCCAGACCCCCTCTCCCAATGCTCGTTTTTTTTTTTAAAAAAAAAGGATTTTCGGCAATGCACGGTGTAGTGTGCACGTACATGCCGAAGGGGGCACTTTGTGCGCATGTGCGCCGAGATGGCTCCGCACGGCGCGTTACAGTAGGGGACCGGGGGTCCCTGGATTGTAGTCCCGGTGGGAACCAGGCATTCTGTCCCAGTGGCTGCACAGATGCTATCTGATCCAAATTGTAAGCAGCAGTTCTGCCCTGCTTTATGGCTGTATAACAGAGCTTTCTCCCTCTGCGTCTTGCACGAGGAAACGGGCAATTTCTTACCCTTACATCTTTCTCACTAATTAGATAAACATTAATGCATCCTGGAGGCCTTCCGTTTGTCCTGGTTTCCAATAAAGCACTTTCAGCACTTATTAGAAACATGTTCCCCCTGTTAAGACTACAAATATGAATTCCCAAGTCCTCCATCTGACGGAAGTGCTGTGTGTGTGGGAGTGGAGGAATGAATAGCAGGGGTTCATAGGCGACTTGAATCAGGGATAATAGAAAGAAGCTGCGGACTGATATTTTGGCTCCTAGACATTTCTTTCTGAAAACAATTAGCTGTGCAGAGCCAGACCTACAGTGCAGAGAAGAGTCTTGTGCTGTGCCAGCTGGGTTATTAACGGTACGCCCTTCTCTCTGACAGCAATACTATTGAAGGGGACTTCAGGCACACTAGAAAATCCTCAGGGCCACAAGTATAAAGCAAAATATTGTTTATTTCAGTTTAAATTAAAAAATAATCATCTCCTAATGGCCCCATGCATTTTGTTCCCATTAAAGGGGAACTATTGTGAAAATTCAAATTTAATATAAGCTTCATCATACTAAAATAAGAAACTTTCTGAATACAATCAATTAAATATTCTGTACTGTTTCTGAAATAATCAAGTTTATCTTCACTATTCCTCTCTCAGCATCTGTTTCTCTTCATTCTGTCTTCATTCAGCAGTTGGGTGTCATATATTCATTGACAGTTAGATCCAATTTATCTTATAGGGGGGCTCCTTTTGCCTAGAAGATGTATTAGAGTTCACACTATTAAAATCACCAGACATCATGTCTCTCTACATGCAGAATTTGTGCAAAAGGCAGTTATTTTGTTAGATTTTGTTTGTACTGGAATCAGTTATTTGAGTGAGCTCTAATACATCTGCTAGGAAAGGAAGCCCCCCCTATAAGATATATTGGATCATTCATCTGACACCCAACTGCTGCATGAAAACAGAATGAAGAGAAACAGATGCTGAGAGAGGGATAGTGAATATAAACTTGATTATTTCAGAAATGATGCAGAATATTTAATTGATTGTATTTAGAAAGTTTTCTGATTTCAGTTTGCCAAAGCTTATATTAAATAATCATATTCGCGATAGTTCCCCTTTAAGGCACTTAGTCAAGATTATAGACTTCTCTCTTCTGGTGTCACTTTGGTGATATTGTTACTTTATGCCCCAATTCACTTTCCCAGCCATAAAGTACTAAATGGTTCTATACACCCATTTACACCAGAGGGGAAACAAAGCAACAGTTTAAACACTTTATAAACAGGTACAAGCAGTCCACCAGTACTCCAGGAGGTTAGTCTGTTTTATCATATATATATATATATTGAAATTGCTCATTAATTAGGGCTTCCCCACCCCCCACATGGTCTGTTTTTTCTATATTTATGCCCCTTGAATGGCCGCCTCAATCCCAGTAGACCTGCGCTGCTCCTGCTGCCAAGTGCCTTCAGCTCTTTGATACAAGACACAGATCTATAGCAGCCTCCTCTCCCTACGAAACATAAAGCAATTATTAATGAAACATCTTTTTATCACTTTATAAGCCCGGCAGGGTCTAATCTGGCAGCGGGCGGCAATTTTCGGCCCAACTGCAAACGTAAACAATCAGGAAAGCGTCATTAGCTTGGTAAATGGATCCCCAGATCTATTATTCTGGGTAATTAGATTATTCCCTAATGAGAAGCATTACGTTCCTGTAGACTCCACGCTGTTCATCTGGGATGTGATCAATTTCCATTGCATAATGCATGACTATATAGAGGGGAGCATGGCACTAATAGCACCCTGGGAAGGTGCAGAAGAGCAGAAATCTCTCTGCAAAAACCTGCCCAAAGTTTTCCATTAACAGGGACAACTGCAGGGAGGAGGAGGGCTGTTCTAAGTGGCGGTGGGGCCTGGACCCCAATATTTTAATCCAACCCAGACATGATATGAAACTACAGTTCCCACCATCCCTGACCAAGAGGTGAGATTCAACATTGAAAAGGCTGCATGTTGGATAAGATAAAATTGGGGAACAGTGTCTTTTATTTCTCTTCCCTCTGCACACCCCACAAAAAGCAAGGTTCCTCTATGCTCTCTAACTTAAATGCCTTTGCCAGACTTTGAAATAATACATATTACTTATCTGCCTATACATAGTAGGCACTGTTTTGGAACACTAAAAGATATATAATGGGAGCACAGTCAGATATCAATGATGTTGGCCAGGATTGGTCCTGTGACATACAAAATCAAACTAAATATTAAATTTTAAGGCCCCAGAATTAACAGTGTTCCCTACTGCTGTATGCAGTGTAGCCCCAATCAGTGTCGGACTGACCCACCGGGATACAAGGAAAACCATTTGGCTTATTTCATGGTCATTCCCTATTTCTTTATGGGAACAAAGAGGCTTAATAATAGAAGAATAAAGTATAGTGTGTAGAGAAAAGAGACTAAGAGAATAAAGAGGTTGAGTGTGGAGAGGAGATATAATAGTTTGGAAAGTGGGCCCTCAGCCTGAGGATTTCTGTTGGACCCCTGGCACCCCAGTCTGACACTGGCCCCAATCCATTACTGCCTGTCAGCCAAGGACCACACATTGGAGTCCCTGCAACAGGTGGTTCTGTACAACTTCCCACACGAACTGCATATCTGGATTTGGAACCAGGATGACCAAATTAATACAAATATCTGCTTGTTTGATGCCGTATATCCACTAACAGAGAAATGCCTCTCCTGGGTTCCATTTTTTGCAGTGGGAAATGCAGACATTTAAGGATGAGTGCAGGGTCGGATTGGCCTAGTGGGAAACCAGATGAAATCCTGGCGGGCCCCCAGCTATCAAGGGCCAGCACTGCAGACCTGCTGCCTGTCCAGCTCTGGGGTTGGGAGGATCAGTTTGAAGAGTTGTGCAGTGGAGCCATGGTGGGACCTTGGGTGACAGCCCCTGGTGGGCCCCAAATACTCCAGTCCAATACAGTCTGAGTGTTTTTTCACCCAAAACGCTTAATAGAATAGAACAGAAGGGTTGGGGGGAGGGAAAACATTTTGGACAGCAGGCTTGTGGTCTGAAGCTTTCTGCAGCACCCTGGCAAATTTGCCACTGGAGACTTGATCATATTGATTTGCACTTCCCTGCTTGTTTGATAACTGCCAGTTAGGGGGAGATTCCCTTGTCCATTTGTACTGAAGCCCCAAAACTAGAGCAGAAATTATAGATATATGTGTCACTACTGAAAAAACCCTGGAACAGGTTTCTTTTTGTTTTCCTTTAGTCTTTATGCGTCTTTTATCCTTTATATACTTATTTGCAGTGGAAACATCTCCTTTACTTCCTGGAATAAATTGGGGGAAAAAAACACTATTTACAGTATTTTGGTGTGTAATCTGCCCAGATTCAGTGGTTAGAAAGGCTGGAGAAACTGTGGCTTTGAATACACAGAACACTGGGCTGCAGCCCCCTAGAGTGGGGGGGGGGAGAATATATCTTATAAGAGGTGGCCAACATGTCTAGATGCCCAACCATCATGGGTATGTAATCATAGTCAGTGGGTTAGTTTCATTTTTGGATCACAAATGAACTGTCCAGAGCCCCCATCTATAATAATCAACCGGCAATTAGCTTTAAACTGTCTGCTGCACATAGTTTATTTCACACAAATCTCTGATTGGTATCTATGGGTTACTGCACTGGCATCAAAGTGAATGAACCCCTCCATGCACAAAAAAATAAAAAATCTCCTGCATCAGTCAGACTCCTGATCTCCTTCATCAACACTGTGGAAATTGACGGAGATATAAATACCTGTTATTAATAATAATAATAATAATAATAATAATAATAATAATAATAGACATTGTTATACTGATAGGAATTGGGCTGTGCATAGAAAACATGCAACAAGACAGGAGCTGCATTTCAGATATGTTCTTGTTATATAGGGGTGGGTCACCTATAAGGTAACTTTAAGTATAGAATTGCCAATTCTAAGCAACTGTTCAATTGGTTTTCATTATTTATTTTTTATAGTTATTTGCCTTTTTCTTCTGAGTCTTCTGTAGCTGTCAAATGGGCGTCGCTGACCCCTTCTATAAAGCAAACACTCTGTAAGGCTACAAATGTATTGTTATTGTTACTTTTTATTACTCATCTTTCTATTCAGAACCTCTCCTATTCATATTCCAGTCTATTATTCCAATCAATGCATGGTTGCTATGTTACTTTGGACTACCAGATTGCTTAAAAAACGAATTGGAGAGCTGCTAAATAAAAAGCTAAATTACTCAAAAACCTTAAAAAATAAAAAAATGAAAACCAATTGCAAATTGACTCAGAATATCACTCTCTACATCATATTTAAAGTTATCTCAAAGGTGAACAACCCCTTTAACCTGTATATGAAATTGCCAACAGACATGTTTTAAATGTAGTCTCCAATAGCGAATAAGACGCTGAATATATGTTTGAGGGAAGCGACATCGCTGAATGAATGGTGCGTAAATGCGCATAAGGCGAATATTATTTCATTCTATAAAATGCAGATGATTTCGAACTGTGGGTTTTTTTATGCGCAGATCTTGCCTTTAGTCTGAATATAATATAAATAATAATCCCTTTCTGACAGTATAGAATGGAATTGTTGCTTTTAGACCTAAATTGGCAAATTAATTCGCTGTTGTAAAATTGTTACCCGCCTGCAAAATCTCCCATTGTTACAAAGTATTACCCAATTCCTTTCCATTTCTACAATGTATCAACCCGATCCCGACCTGTAATTACAACCTATCAGAGACTCACAGACACAACTCCCGGCAGAACAAATAATCCAGACATATAACTACTAAAAAATCCTTTTTTAAAAAACAAATATACTACTCTGGACAATATAAGGGCAATTGTTCGTTCTGCTGAAAATATATGAGAAAGATTAACTACCAATACCTTTCTTCCAGTCTTATTTCTAAGCATAATATAAAAAATAAATAGATGTATATATAAATAAAACAATATTTGCTTAATCTCGACTATAAAAATCCAATAATTGCGTAATTCTGTCTATAAAAATTGAAAACATAATCAAAATGATCTGTTTAGGATATAATCGTTAAAACAAATGAAATGTAAATGATTATTTTTTGTGGTATAATAATTATCAATAAAGAAGATCGAATGCTATTTAAAGAAACATTAAATATTCGTAATATGGGAAAAGTAGCTACAGGAACGATTTAAAAAAGATCCACACGTTTTGCCAACAGGAGAAAAAAATAACACATTTTATTATCGTATTAGTTTATGGACAGCAGAAGAAAACGATATTATTTTGTAGCCTTGCTGTAAATATACGGTTAATAAGAAATATAAATCGGTTTGTTCCCCAAATCTTCGGGAATATGTGGAATTCAAGAGGCGATCACAAACACACAAGAGAATTAATGACTATTAATTGATAGAAACGGTTTTGGATTGAAGGGAAAGCGTTTTAGCGCAGAGAAGGGTAGAAGGTAATTGTATTATGTCTATTAATAAATCTTGTTAATTTAGGGCTGTGTGTATAAAGGTTACAGACTCGTACATTTGACAACAAACGAAAAAAATTCCGATCAAAGAAATCAATCGAGTCGCTTCCCATGAACCTGCAGCAAAGACTGATTGCGATTCAGTCGCAGATTTGCCGACCTTAGAAAGGAGGAAAACAGTCGCTAAAAAGGAGACGATTAATCTCCTGCGTTTTTATCTGTGTTAAAGAAGCAGCACATCAAGTGCAGAGCGCGCTGGAGTCGCTAATGAACACAGTGGGCTGCGATTATCTGATCTAAAAAAAATGGACAGATTAATTAATGTTAGTTAATATATGACAGCCGGGTCTCTCCTGCTGCGACTATCCCAAGTGTCAGCTACAAAGACAGCAGTAAATGCAGCAGCAGGTAACTCAGTCTAGGTCTGTATATAGCAGCAAACTAGTCTGTTGGTGCCCTCTAGTGGCTGCAGTAGTTCAATGCAACAGGGTGGAAAGGGTTGGTGGGGGAGGGGGAAAGGCTAATGATTTAGTGTAATATTTCTATATATTTAGTTTTATGATCGAGCACTGCTGTGTGTAAGAAGGAACACAAATTCTCCTGCATTGCCAACTCCACTTCCCCCCCCCCAAGTGGCATTTCATGATAAGCTTCTAGTTGCAGAGCTACAAAAACACAAGATGCAGGGAGTTGTAGGATAAAACAAAGGAGACGTTGGAAGTTGTGGTACAACAACAGCAAGATGGTTGCACAAATTAAATTTTGCTGAGAGCTAAGGGGGCCACAGACGGGTCAATTATTTTTTAGTATCCAAGTAAGTGGTCAGTCAGCTGGATGTCGATAAAGGAGCTTGATAAAGGATCGTTTGTATTCGAAACGTCGCTATGCTATATTGAAATAAAAGCGGTTTTAATGGAAAAACCTGGAGTGCTGCAATCTATATACACTTGAATTGGAGGTATATGGAGGTGAACATACGTTTGTTGCATGCACCCTGATGAGTTAATGACTTTTGACTATTGAAGTGTGCTGCATAACGACTGTGAAAGTGTCAAGGGGCGATACACAGTGCCAGGTCTGGACTGGGAGTCAAAATAGGCCCAGGCATTACAGAAAGGCCCAATCAGCTCCCGATGAGCCCACTAAATAATGACTGTCTATGGTATCTTATGGCAGCCCCTCTGGCATTTGCCAGAACCCACAGATTGCCAGTCCGGGCCTGCGCAGTGCCACCAACTTTCTGCTTTTCCATTGATTAGGGCCAACATGCTGTGTTTATTGGCCACCAGTTGCTCCCATGTCCAGTGATAAGTAAAGAATTGTGGGACGAGTCCTGTAAAATGAATGTAATTAAAAGGGGCTTATAATGTCACACGTACATATAGGAGCGGATATCTGAGCGTTGGCAGTGACAGCTGTATCCCCTTTAATTCAATTTGCAGTGTGTAACAAATATACTGTTCTTTCTGTTAATACCACCCACCTACCCAACCCCAGATATCTATGGAGATAAACAGACAGAAAGCGATAATTAATTAATTTATAGATAATAGATAATTTGGATTGATAGAAAGAAAGATAATCAATCCATTGACAGAGAGATAGATTGACAGGACAGATAATAGAGAGAGAGAGAGAGAGAGAGAGAGAGAGAGAGAGAGAGAGAGAGAGAGAGAGAATGGTAGATAGATGATAGATAGATAGATAGATAGATAGATAGATAGATAGATAGATAGATAGATAGATAGATAGATAGATAGATAGATGGATGGATGGATGGATGGATGGATGGATGGATGGATGGATGGATGGATGGATGGATGGATGGATAGATAGATAGATAGATAGATGATAGATAGATAGATGCTAGACAATTAATTATCTTTCAGATAACGAGAGAGAGAGACAGAGATGGATAGATGATTGATAGTCAACATATAGTGAAGCTTGGATTAATAAATAATTTAGATTGACAGAAAGAAAGATAATTAATCTACTGACAGAGAGATAGATGAGCAGATGGGAGAGACAGAAAAAGAGAGAGATAATGGTAGATAGATGATAGATATATAGATGATAGACAGACAGACAGACAGACAGACAGACAGACAGATAGATAGATAGATAGATAATAGAGAGAGAGAGAGAGAGAGAGAGAGAGAGAGAGAGAGAGCGATAGACAGATAGATTATGGATAGATAGATAGATAGATAGATAGATAGATAGATAGATAGATAGATAGATAGATAGATGATAGAGATAGATAGACTGAAAGACAGACAGACAGATGATAGATAGACAGACAGACAGATTATGTATAGAGTATGTATATAATATAATATCACTCAGTCTCTCACAGTCCCTGGGTCAGCAGTGCCCATATAGGTGCCATCTGGCTCCACAGAAGAACGTGGGCACTGCCCCCCCCTCCTGCTCTTCCCTGAGATCTGACTGAGACACAGGTTCACCCCCCACTCCCCCAGGGCTTGGCACCCTCCCCTCATGTTCTTGCTGTGAGTGAATGGGAGTTGGAGAACGTGGCTGGATTCCTGCTGTAACATTTACTGGAAGTTTATTCACCGTGTCCTCCAGCTGCTGTGGCTCCAACTGGCCCCTCTCTTGTGTATCTGGCTACTAGCAATGAGACAAGCACCCCCCCCCCTTCCCATTGCATGTAGTGGTGAGGGCCAGGCTGTGTAAATCTGCTGTAGGTTTTATAACTCTGCATTCTGGGATTAAAAACCAGGACTTGAATGGCGCATAGACTTCAGTTATAATAGAGTGTCAGATCTTCTGTAAACGTCTCTAGAAAGGCTCCCATTGAACAGTGTCCCACCCGTTATCAGATAATCAGAAGAGGTGGTAGAAAGATTACTCAGTTTAACCAGGGACTCATGAAGCACATCTCAGGTATAAGAACACTGAAACCCAGCTCCTCGGCTATCAAGGTGTACTTGGCCTTTAATAACTTTTACACCATGAGACACATTCACATCAAAGAGTGTAACAGTCATGTTGTAAAGGCTCTATATACATATTAGAGGTCTAGTAACCCATAGCGACCAATCAGCAGGTAGCATTAACTGGTCATCTGTTGGAAAGGAAACATCTAATTGGTTGCTAGCAGGTTACTATAACTGGCAAGATTTTCCCTTTTTATCTGTGGGGCCTATAGCCCAGCGGGATACCAGGAAAACTCCCAGTGGGCCCAGGTGTCAGTGGGCCCTCCTACTTCTAAACATTTGGCTTATTTCATGGCCATTCCCTATTTCTATGAGAACAAAGAGGCTAAATAGATGGAATAATAGATTATAGTATGTAAAGAATAGAGACTTGAGGTTGAGTGAGGAGAGGAGGAATAATAGTACTGAGAGTGGGCCCCTGGTCTAAGGTTTAAAGGAGGTCCCCTGGTCTGAGGTTTTTGGGTGGGCCCCTCGTGTCCCAGTCCGACACTGCATCCCAAGCAACTCCATGATAAACAGCCCAGTGATATATACAGAGTGACATTAAGTATAAAAGTGCTGCAATATGGCAGCCTGAGCCTGAACCCCAAAAAGCACAACATGGGGTAAAGTCTGGGGTGATGGAAGGTCACTATTAACTCCACAACAAATAATAATGATCCCATTGGGATAGAGGCTGGAGTAATGGGAGGAATATTAACCCCAGAACAGTTCATAATAACAAGGCCATGGGGATAGAAACTTAAGTGACAGTTTGGAGCTCTATAAACAAAACACAGGGGGTGCTAGGACAATGAAGAGGAGGTGCCCCTAGTCGGGTTACTGTTCCCTGTTTGTTCTTATTTTGGGATAACACGCGGGTGATTTGGGACAAGTCCAGAGCCTCCCCACAGTTTAGTAATTGTAGCTCGGCTGACAGTTGCAGCCTGACAGTCAGGTACCACAACACACGCACTGTCCCCCCCAGTCTTTTCATTTCCACTCGCCCGAGCTGAGCTCCCGCGTCCAGTAGCTGGAGGCGACCCATTAGCCGGCAGCTCCCGTGACCTGAGCCGCGCCCTGCTTCAGCCCCGGAAAGCGACGTGATTGGCCGTCTCCTTCCCATATGCAAATGAGTCTGAGGGAATGACATTCCTCCGGACTCTTTACAGTAAAAGGCAATTGATTTCCAGGCAGAGTCTCATTCCCAGAGCCACAGAGGGAAAGAGAGCGCTGAGCCGCCGCTTCCCATCCCCAGAGCAGCACCAGCGGGAATTCACTAGTCCTCCTCCCAACTGTCAGCTTCAGTGTTAGCGAGTCACAAGTTACAGCGCAGCTCTCTAACACCCACTCTCTGTGAGCAGCATGCGCGGGACCTGGGAGAGTGCAGCACCCTGATCTGTCCCTGGGAGGGCAAGAAGCTCATTTAGGTGCAGGAAGAGTTAATCTGAGCACATATCTGCCCATCTGAGTCACCCTGCCTGGTGTGACTACCTCTGTGGGTGCCCACAATAAAAACCACAGGAAGAGCCACAAAGTGCGGGTAACCTGCCACCAGATGCTGCAGCCCATGTGACATGCCAAGGAGAGGGGCCCTCAGATGCTGCTTGGCACCCAGTCCTGCCTACAGAGCACCCACTAGATTTCAGCCTATTCCTAGGGCCACTGGAGGAGCTGTTGAAGCCAATTGGAGATCAAATTCACTCCAGCAGCTACCCAGGACTTGGGCAAAGTTCCTTTCAGCCGATATCCAGTATATTGTGGTGGCCGGGCTGCCTGGTACTGTCTAGACTACCCTCTTGCTTGGGGCAAACTGCTGAAACTTTGAAGAAAGTTCCCTGGGGAGAGTACATAGGTGCAGCCTCCCTAACCATTGAATTATGTCAGTGATCACTGACTCCTTAGCCTGATCACTGTCTCTTGAGACCCCTGAGCGTAACTATTGACTCCTGGGAGCGATCACTGACTGCCAGCTGTTGCGACTGCCCATTTAAAAGTGATTTACTCACCAGGCTTGTTGTGATGCGTATCCCCGTAGATACCAGCACCAGCCGCCGCTTCACGCCGCCCTCCACCACTCTGAGTCCGGGGAAGATGAGCGAACCGATACCGCTGAATATCGCGGACAGCAGCGCCGCCCTGGTGGGCAAACTGAGAAGTACAGACCGGAATATGGTGGAAGTATTGTCCGATCATCCCGGAGAACTGGTCCGCACAGACAGCCCCAACTTTCTCTGCTCGGTGCTTCCCACACACTGGAGGTGCAACAAGACCTTGCCCATCGCTTTCAAGGTAAGACCCTGGCTCTGTTTCATTATTATTATCCCTGTGCCTAAGAGCTTGCAATCTAGAACTGCAGGGAAGCTGTAAGTGCGTGGGTAGGGCAAAGAGTAAGTGTGGCACTGTATAATTAAATTATAATAGTTGTGATTTTAATGGCGTTATTATTATTCCCATTATAATTAAGCTGCTGTGCCATAGCGCCAGCCAAGGAAACCCAGCGCCAGAGATACTGGGTGCCTGTGGCACAGCCATTAAGCAGGTATGCAACTGTCAGGTGCTAGGAGTTATTATACAAGGGTGCCCATGCTTGTGCCCTCCAGCTGTTGTTAAACTGTAAAGAAAGAAAGGTTTAGGGCACACTAGGAAGCTGCATGTAGATCAGACCAAAAATTGTTGGTTAAAAAGTAGACAATCATCTAGAGCCTTACGCGTTTCATGTCCCTAAGACACTCAATCATAAGCTTATAGGTAGTGATGGGCGAATTTGTGCCGTTTCGCTTCGCTGAGAAATTAGGGAAAAATTCATGAAACGTCGGCGACAAATTGACGCACGCCTATTTGACAATTTCACGAGTTTATTCGCCGGTGGCGTAACGCGGAAAATTCCACAGCAAATTCACGCCTGCCAAATAAATTCACCCATCGCTACTTATAGGTTATAATCAGGAAAGGATTGCACACTTATTTTTTTTTAACATTACATAGTATATTTATTAAAAATTTCAAAAAACAAAAGTGAGCCCAATGTGTTTCGACCATATTGGTCTTCCTCAGGGGCACAAATAACAGAAAAATGAAAAGAAAACGGCAGTTATTACTTATAGGTTATAAACGGTATAACCCAGCATCTCCCAACAGCTAAAGATGGGGTTGTAATATGGAATTCAACAGAAGCAGGTCCCCATTATGAATAAGGTGCTTAGCCTGTCCTCAAACCCAACCTGAAAAAGCCCTTAGTAATATTTTCTACAAAGCAGATTTTGTTTCCCAGCAAAGGGTGCTGGGAGTTGTAGTCCTCTGTGGCAAGCTCCGTGCGTTTCAGATAGTCTGGACTCTGCGAACAATGTTACGTTTAGTGGCCACTGATAAAACCATGATTGAAATGCTTAGCACAGCCATATAGTAACATCCATTAGCACTAGTTTACCCATTGGCCGAGTGAGGCAAAACATGAGCAAAATGTGGCTTTCCAGATGTCGCTGAACATCAACTCCCGAAACAAAATACCACATTTTTGGGGCTATAGAAGTCTGAAGCCAACTTGGTAGAAATAAAAAGCTCTACTGCTGGCTTCCATAGAAAAAGGTGGGAAGCAATCCTTTTAAAAGTACTAAATAGTGACCGTGTCGTGGTTTTTAGGGGAGCTGTAACAGTGAAAATTATTGTAAATCATCCCCCACATCTCCCAATGCATTACAGTGGGCAGCCAAGGTACAAGGTGTAGGGATTTTACTCTTATAATTGAATGAACTGTTTTAATATAAATGTAGATGTATTGTGCCTGCCCTGTCCCACTAACAAAGGGCAGACACCTCTATGAATAAGATGCAGCTCATCAGGGCTCTATTTGGAAATGTTGCCTGAGATAATACGAAACTTTTTTTTTTTTTTTTGTAACTCGTCTCCCAAAAACCTAAACTGCACCCGAGGCTCAGTCTGCACCTTTGAACGTTTCCAGTAAGGAATATAGTCCTGTAAAATAATTCACTCACTAGATCTGACTCACTGTCCTGAAATGTGTCTGGCTGAATCTTTCAAAGGGGACGGCGAATTTATAGAGCTGCTGACTCCTTTATTGACAGATACAGGGAGCTCACTCCAAAACTCACTAGCCCGACCGCATAGAAACCCTCATACACATAAGAACAGTATATTTGATATAAAGGACCCTCCTTAATATATTAGTATATAAAGGATAAAGGGGCACGGGTCCTTTATATACTAGCCCTATGTTCTATAGCCTTAATATATACATTTAAAATATGGAGGAAAGCCATTCACTTACTAATTATCCCTTATTTATCATATTTTATATATATATATATATATATATATATATATATATATATATATATATATATATATATATATATATATATAAATTATAAAATAGAGAGAGTGCACACCAGGAGCCTTTAAGAAGTTAAAAAATCATTAATTTTATTAGGACACTTAAAAACAGGCAATATAAAAAATATAAAAAATATATATATATATATACACACATATTTAAAGCTGTTGACCAAGAGAAACTTACTTTTTATTGGCAGCTGAAGAGTTTGTAAATAGAAGAATGTATATATAGGTATGGGACCTGTTATCCAGAATGCTTGGGACCTGGGGTTTTCCGGATAACAGATCTTTCCGTAATTTGGATCTTCATGCCTTAAGTCTACTGGAAAATCAAATAAACATTAAACAAACCCAATAGGTTGCTTTTGTTTCCAGTAAGGATTAATTATAACTTAGTTTGGACCAAGTACAAGCCACTGTTTTATTATTACAGAGAAAAAAGTAAGCATTTTTAAAAATTTGGGTAAAATGGGGTCTATGGGAGACAGGTGAAGCTTTCTGGATAACGAGTTTCCAGATAACGGATCCCTGTTTACTTGTATTTATATTTACTTATACAGTTATCGAGTGATATAAACATTATAGGAAAGCAGTATATTAACTGGGGATGCCGCTTATGCTGACAGTAATAATGCAAAACTTATACCACTGTATTATCTGTGGGAACATTCTATAACAGCTAATCTGCTGATAAACAACTAGCGATTATTGGGCTGTAGCACTGATACACTGCGTAATTCAATAACCAGGGAAAATAATTAGCTTCCCAGCAATAAAGAATTAATCTAAAAATAATAGATTACCCAGTGTTTTCCACTGAATTCATTTCTTGTTTGTCCTATAGAAAATCACATGTTCTTCTATTAGTCGAGCCCTGTTAGTATTATTCGGAAAGGTATGACAATTACAATGAATTGTAAAAAAAAGTTAATTTAACCAAGTATATGTAATGGTTTTTTTTACCATGTTTATTGGGGAAAATAGTTTTAATTAGATTAAAATGAGTCAATCTAATTAGTATCTCCCAATTACTACAAATAATATGGTCTCATAAGAGCCAATTAAACACATATCTGTATCTATTTATCATCTAACTATCTACAGTATCTATCTATATATCTACGTATATATCTATCTATATATCTATCATCTATCTATCTATCTATCTATCTATCTATCTATCTATCTATCTATCTAACTATTATCTATCATCTATTTTTTACATCAATCTGCTGTTATTATTATTATTATAAGAATAAACACAAAACTTAGATTATTTTCAACAGTTTGTGCTAAATTCTGCTCACTGCCCAGAGTATATAATATTATTATAAAGAATATACTATCCTATACAAGTTTTCGGTTAAAAATTGCTATTTATAGGAAGGTAGTTTAATATATATATATATATATATATATATATATATATATATATATATATATATATATATATATATATATATATATATATATAAAACCATAGAAGGATAAATGCACAATCTTGAGTTTTCATATAAAATAGAATTTATTCATTCATAATTTTTCTTGGAGATCTAGAGTGAGTGTGGTTAAAAACTGGGAAGTATATATATATATATATATATATATATATATATATATATATATATATATATATATATATATATATATATATATATATTTTATTTATTTTTTTTATTATTTTTTTTTTACATATGAAATAATTCAACTAAATGTGTTACCTGCTAGAAAAAAAAATATAATAAATATTACCCCCACCCCCAAATCTCTGCATGGACATTAAGGGTAACAGAATAGCGCTACATTTCAGATAGAGTAATAGATACCTGGAAATGCCTTCCGGCACAGGTAGTCTGGGCTAACGGAAAATTAAAATGTATGGTCCAGATATGTATAACTATATATAACTCTATATATATCTATAGTGCCAGTAGATATATAAATATATTGATAATGGGTTGAGTGCAGAGGACTCTTGTATTTGACTATAGTGCCAGTAGGATATGCAGCTCTGTACAATTCTACAGTATAGAAAAATATATACAGGGTGGACAATCATTGTTATGTATATAAGTATAAATTTACAGAGATTAAGTACATGAGACAAGGAAGGACAGAGATCACTGCCCTGTAGAGCTTACAATCTAATTAAAGCACATTTGATAACTTCAGAAACCCAAAAGTATCAATTTCATATATATTTACAGAAGAAATAGTGTGTTTTAATTGAGAAAGTAGCTGGTTTCCTATAGGAAATGGGTCACACTTTTCAAATAACATTTTGTGAAGTTCCAAGCGAGATACTCAGACGTGCTCAGTCCATCCCAGCCCTGTGTAACTGTATCTGCCCCGTGGAATTTATAGGTGATGCGCCCTACAATCCTATCATTATATAGAATGCCGGCCACATGCCCCGCATAACTCTTGCAGAAGCCTAATGACAAACACTTAATTACATCTTAATGACTGGTGTTTGTAACGGTTGCTGTAAAAATGTTGGTTCTTTGCATCTTTAAAGGATCCTAAACATAAGGGATTTCACCGACCGTGTGATAAACAGTGCAAGGAATTCATTGCAAATAGCACGTAGCATTGCGACACGTGGGACTAAAATAGACTTTTTTTTATTAATATAAAGCAGCTGTGCCAGCAATTAAAGGAACAGAGAAATTAGGGCTGATTTCCATTTGCATTTATTTTAGGCAAGTGAAATCGGGTACCATTATATTTGCCGTGATATTCAGCAATGAATAGGAAATAGTTGATAACAAACAATGATGTTTTTACTTAGTAAATTTTTGCAATAGTAAGAAAATATGTCGAAAAATCGACAGCAAACTAGAAAATGTTGCTTAGTGGAGCCCTCTTTAGAGAAAACACAATATCTGGTCACCTGGAAGCTGTAATTGGCATTGTTTTCTGAGGAGATTATGGGAGATTCTATAGTTATGGTTCAGGGCATAATATAAGATACATTTCAGCACCGTCCTGACTCCAAAATCTCCCAAAAGTGGCATAGGAGTTTTTTTTACAAACACTAGTCCCGCCTATGCATGATGAACCCCTATTTTTGAGCGGTACTTTCAAATTACACCTCCATATTGCGACCATATAGCACCAAAACTTATAACCAAACCAAAAGTGGTTAAACATACTCTGCACTTTTTTAAAACAGACTTTTAATTGGCGGAGTAAACCCCCCTTTTAATTTCTCTGTCTCTCTTGCTTATGCAACAACCTCATCTGCAATTCTAAAAGGTGTTTTTGATAAATACAGGCATGGGATCTATTATCTGGAATGCTTGGGACCTGGGGTTCACCTGATAAGGGTGGGGTCTATCTGCAATGTATGCATTAGGGCAGAGACACACGCTCAGATTCGGGGAGATTTAGTCACCCGGCGATAAATCGCCTCTTATTTGGGGGCGACTAATCTCCCCAAACTGCCTCCCACTGGCTAGAAAGTAAATCGCTGGCAGGATGGCACTCAGAGCACTTCGTTTTCCGAAGTCGGAGGCAACTTTGGGCGACTTTGGAAAAAGAAGCGCACCGATTGCCATCCCGCCGGCGATTTACATTCTAGCCTGCGGAAGGCAGTTCGGGGAGATTAGTCGCCACGAAGAAGAGGAGATTTGTCGCTGGGCTACTAATCTCCCCGAATCTGAGCGTGTGTCTCTGCCCTTAGGGCTACTAAAAAGCATTACAAAAAATCAAAAGAATGTTTTGCCACTGACGTGGGTTTCTGCAACTTTGTTACCTTCAAGTAGAACGTATTATCACAGAGATAAAGCAGGTCAGCCATAAATAAAGAATTCTTTGCTTAAATAGGAGTAATATGAAATTGCTGTATTTGGGGGCTTTATCAATAATATAATAGATCCCGTACCTTGAAATAGGCTAGTAAATACTCCAGTCACTTTAATGCACGACCCAACTAAGTATTCCGTTTAAATTTCTCTACAGATATTCAGACACTTTTTTTTATGACACAAATATCCTCCTAATAGAGGACAGGTGTTCAACAAAGGGTTAAAATCGTATCACCTCCATACCGACTATTCAGCTCAAGATGATCAGATGACACAATCTTCCCTTCTCCAAAAAAAATATATATAAACATATAAAACCTTAACTGCTTATTTGTAGTCAGAAAGGCTGAATAGCAGAGCTACTCCGGATGGTATTTATCAAACTTCCTAACTCTGAGAATCTGCAGGGATTTAACCCCAAAGCCCAGCTCCGTGGGGCAGATAATACACAGTAGCCTTGTTAGATGTTGAGCAATATACACATTGCAGTAATTACTATCCAAAATATTGGCTTCAGCTTGAAATGGCATTTCCTTATTTTTTTTTTTAATGTTTCATTAGATTGCAAGCTCTTTGGAACTGGAATTCTTCCTCTTAAATGTTTTCTTTTAGTGGTTTCATGGTTGTAGTTCATAACTGTGTAGACACAATCAGCCTATCATAAAGTGCTGTGCACACTGACAGCCAATACAACTTTAACTCTGATACAACAGCAAATTAAAGGATGACAGTTTGCAGCAAAAAAACAAGTCCCTGTGTTTATAAATCCAATTATAAAACAATATCCCGCCTCTCTATTTAACCCATTCAGAGGAGATCTGGAAGGGAACCCAAAACATAACAACTGTGGAACTTACAGTTAATCCGTTAAGGCTGAACGGCGAGACAAAACAGTGTGTATTGTGCAAGCCCCTTCATGTCGGTTTAGTCTGCACCTCGCCTGTTTGTCTGCTGAGTTTATTTCAACCTTTACAAAAGAAAATAAGGTCTAAAAGCATTTTTGGAGAGTTTTTTTTCCCATTGCTTTTCATGTCTCATTTTTTTTTAATGTGTGTTTCTTCTGAAAGATGAAGCATTGAGCTCAGCTCTGAAATGCAGACGCCAGTTTACTTTGCCTTATTGAATCCAGTGCCTCCTGGAGGGGACTCGGTGGCATTAGGTCCTGACTTTTGGGGTGTTCATGTAAGATCTCATACTGCGCTGGCTGAATAAATGAGCTGCATATCTATGGATAGTATTCATTGGCTGGTGGGGGAGGCAGTAATAATTTCAGTCAATTATGTTCTCTTTCCTGTTTTTGTGGTTGTTTGCTTAATGTGTTTTGGGCAAAGCTGACTTGTATACATAATTATGTCATTGATATAAAGTTTAGCCTTGTCTGTTATCTGTGTTTCTTTCTGTCTAGCTCTGTGTCCAAATGACTATATAGGTATGGGATCCGTTATCTGGCAGCCCGTTATCCAGAAAAGCTCAGAATTATGGAATGGCCCGTCTCCCATAGACTCCATTTTATCCAAATAATCCAATTTTTTTTAAAAATGGTTTCCTTTTTCTCTGTAATAATAAAATAGTAGCTTGTACTTGATCCCAAGTAAGATATAATTACTCCTATTTGGAGGCAAACCCAGCCTATTGGGTTTATTAAATTATTAATGGTTTTCTAGTATAATTATAAGTCCCGTGCATTCTGGATAACAGGTCGCATACCTGTATATACCGTCTGTCTATTGCTCCTAGGGTTTGTGTGTATCAGTGTGTGTCCATTTGTGCGTGTGTGCATGGGAGACTAAAACAGACTTTGTGGCGCCCTGTTATTATTTAAACTAGGACTGTGGCTCTTCAGCTGCTGTTGAAAAGTAACTCCCAATAGCCCTTCCTTGTCTTCAGCTGTCTGTGGATGCTACGAGTGTGTGCTGCAACAACTACAGAAGGGCTGCGGGTTTGGCACTACTAATACATAAAGTTTCTTATGTTGCCATGTTGCCCTTTTTCTTCTACACCCAGTGTGTCTACCTATAACTACTTCTGGGGCTCACTGTGTGATAGATCCTCGGCTTTCACCCATATTTGCAATCCCCCCATCCAAAGGCTCTATCTATCTATCTATCTATCTATCTATCTATCTATCTATCATTTATTTATTTATCTATCCATCTATCATCTATCTGTCTATCTATTTATCTATTTATCATCTATCTATCTATCTATCTATCTATCTATCTATCTATCTATCTATCATTTATCTATCATCTATCTATCTATCTATCTATCTATCTATCTATCTATCTATTATCTATCTATCTATCTATCTATCTATCTATCTATCTAGCTATCATCTATCTATCTATCTATCTATCTATCTATCTATCTATCTATCTATCTATCTATCATCTATCTATCTATCTATCTATCTATCTATCATTTATTTATCTATCCATCTATCATCTATCTGTCTATCTATTTATCTATTTATCATCTATCTATCTATCTATCTATCATTTATCTATCATCTATCTATCTATCTATCTATCTATCTATCTATTATCTATCTATCTATCTATCATCTATCTATCTATCTATCTATCTATCTATCTATCTATCTATCTATCTATCTATCTATCTATCATCTATCTATTTATCTTTTTGTCTGTTTGTCTATCTATCCCCCCTCTCTCTCTTTCTAGCTCTTTGTCTGGCTATCTACTATCTACAGTATCTCTCTATGTATTTATCTATCATCTCTCTCTCTCTCTCTCTCTCTCTCTCTCTCTCTCTCTCTCTCGCTCTCTCTCTCTCTCTCTCTTTTACAGGATTCACACTTCTTTACAATTCTACATTTATTATAACTGGATATATGCAAAACCCAACATCTATTTATCTCTCTCTCTATCCATGAATCAATCTATCTATCTATCTATCTATCTATCTATCTATCTATCTATCTATCTGTCTTTTCTATTTTATTTATCTCTTTTTCTCACTCTGTCAAATGGTATATCCATTGCTACATGTTTTATTTTATCAGTGTGACTGTATCTGTTCCATTACTTGCCTGTCTATCTCGCTTATTCTACAGTGCTCAATGAATATTATCCCTCTCTGTTTCCAAGGATGTCAGGTTGATCTCATAGTTATACAGACTAAATGCTGCTACTGATCTGGCAGCTGCATGCACAATGTGCAGGATTATTAACAAGCCTAAATCCCACTTGATTCTATGGATAAAGATTACCTAGTTAATGATATATTTCTCACCTGATAATACAGGACCTGGACAGACTGGTAAGATTTTGGTAAAACCTTTCTCACTGTGGATCCTTTTCCTTTCCCTGTGCCAGGTGGTGGCCTTGGGAGAAGTTCCAGATGGGACACTGGTGACAGTGATGGCTGGCAATGATGAGAACTATTCTGCTGAATTAAGAAATGCCACAGCAGCCATGAAGAGTCAAGTGGCCCGCTTCAATGACCTGAGATTTGTCGGAAGATCTGGAAGAGGTAACCAAATTATATTAAAATAATATATATTTCCTGTATTCTCACGTGTGCCACCAGCCTGTCTGCTGCTTTTCTTTTTTCAACAATAATGTCTTCAGTTTACAATAATTAGATATGCACCAAATCCAGCATTCGGCCAATATTCTGCCTTTTTCAGCGGGATTTGGCCGAATCAAAGCACCTGGCCGAACTGGATCCAAAGCAAAAAAATCATGTCATGTGATATGTTCTGTATCACTGTTAGTTGTAGCATGAATTCCTTTTTAAAAATGACTGCTGGCTGCCTATGGGCCTATTTCATATTTCATATTGCACATTTCTGTGAGTATTGGTGGAATATACAGGCTGGGTCCTTCTCTGCTGCATGGAACCTGTGAGTTCCTGTGCCAAATAGAGTCCAATCATTGACATTCACAACTGTGGCATTCTCCAGAAGAAGTAAAGAGAGATGCAAGGTAATTTTCAAAGGGGAGCAGGACCTACTATTACCTACTACAGAATAATATTCCAAATTAAATGATAAAGTCAGAAGACCAACACTGCAAGCAGGAACAGTAGTAGGAGAGAACCCTTGTATGACTTCTCTTTCATGCATGTTGTTTTGGTATTAAAATGCTAATTAAATTACCTGCATTCTTATCTATGTAAATATCTACTGTCTGTAAAGGAGTGTCACAGCAACAACCTATTTAAGCCATTGTTCAATAGGAAGTTGTTTTGTAAATCTGTAAATAGAAACGCATATGAAATTAGTTTTTTTCTGGCTTTCATTGTCCTTTTAATTTTTTTTCAAAAATACATTTATCCTCTTACTCTCCTCATAAGAAATGCCTTAAACACAATACCTTTCCAGATACTACTATCCCGCTACTACTACTACTACTACTACTACTACTATAGTCACCATCTCTCCCTACTATACCTGCTATCCCACAGCCACAGTCCCTTCCCAGAGACTATTATCCCACTGTTACTATAGGGACCATCTCTCCCTACTATACCTGCTATTCCACTGTCACACTCCCTTCCCAGAGACTATTATCCCACTGTTACTATAGACACCATCTCTCCCTACTATACCTGCTATCCCACAGCCACACTCCCTTCCCAGAGACTATTATCCACTGTTACTATAGGCACCGTCTCTCCCTACTATACCTGCTATCCCACAGTCACACTCCCTTCCCAGAGATTATTATCCACTGTTACTATAGACACCATCTCTCCCTACTATACCTGCTATCCCACAGTCACACTCCCTTCCCAGAGACTATTATCCACTGTTACTATAGGCACCATCTCTCCCTACTATACCTGCTATCCCACAGTCACAGTCCCTTCCCAGAGACTATTATCCACTGTTACTATAGGCACCATCTCTCCCTACTATACCTGCTATCCCACAGTCACACTCCCTTCCCAGAGACTATTATCCACTGTTACTATAGACACCATCTCTCCCTACTATACCTGCTATCCCACAGTCACAGTCCCTTCCCAGAGACTATTATCCACTGTTACTATAGGCACCATCTCTCCCTACTATACCTGCTATCCCACAGTCACACTCCCTTCCCAGAGACTATTATCCACTGTTACTATAGACACCATCTCTCCCTACTATACCTGCTATCCCACAGTCACAGTCCCTTCCCAGAGACTATTATCCACTGTTACTATAGGCACCATCTCTCCCTACTATACCTGATATCCCACAGTCACACTCCCTTCCCAGAGACTATTATCCACTGTTACTATAGGCACCATCTATCCCTACTATACCTGCTATCCCACAGTCACACTCCCTTCGCAGAGACTATTATCCACTTTTACTATAGGCACCATCTCTCCCTACTATACCTGCTATCCCACAGTCACACTCCCTTCCCAGAAACTATTATCCCACTGTTACTATAGACACCATCTCTCCCTACTATACCTGCTATCCCACAGCCACACTCCCTTGCCAGAGACTATTATCCACTGTTACTATAGACACCATCTCTCTCCCTACTATACCTGCTATCCCACAGCCACACTCCCTTCCCAGAGACTATTATCCCACTGCTACTATTGGCACCATCTCTCCCTGCTATCCCTGTTCATGGCCCTCAAGTAGACACACAGCCATGGCTAGGGGGTTCAAACCCAAAGGCCAAAAGTGACATTTGTGGAGAATGAGTATTTGCTTTTTTAGATTCTGCTGGAGACCTAGCTTACAAATCAGTTAGAATGATATTTGTGGGTTAACACTGCCAACTTAAATATTCATGGAAATATGGCTGAAGGGCTCATGCAACAGCATGTTTGTTGGGAGTTAAAGGGGCCTTGGTCAAATACTGGACCTCAGAGATGGGGCTTGAACTGAAAAAGCTGAAAAACCACACAATATTGACATTATAAAAAGAAGCCTGTTAGATAACGTCACTGAGCCTGCTCTTTGTCCTGCAAGACAAGTGCCTGATACTGTCTGTGCTGTATTATACTGTATATCAAATTTCCCTGCTATTGAGAAGTGTCAGACTGCAGCCGTGTACCAGAAAATAAGGGGAAAAACAGATATGTATCAGGAAGTAAACTCCTCCATACAACACAGTCTATAATAACATAACATTTTCCCCAAAACTATACTCTTTACATAGTATCACTCATGTTGATGTATCTATAAACAGTTTGTATACTTATGCCAATATAATTTTAACTCTTCCATAATAGTAAATATGATGCCCTACTCTTAAGCCGACCCAGTCTGTGGGATAATGTGTGAACTGAACTATCAACTTTACTTGAATGTTTTGAGTTGAAGCCATGTAATAACACCTGTTTACACGGGTCGAGTAACCCATAACAACCCAAAAGCAGTTAACATCTACTGATCTACTGCAATAAGAATAATGAAAGCAACTGCTATACGTGATCAGCCTTTGAGCTAACTTGCACCTGTTGTTTTATTGCCACCTTGATTTTTTTTTATTATCAGGTGCTATGTTTGAAACTAGGAGCTCGCCAATAAATAAGGATAAGTATCAGAGTGCATGGGCAGCCTTACATTAGTTAAAGAAAATTATATTACTTTTTTAATTAAACCCAGGGGTGAGTATTTTATGGGATGGTCAGGATGCTCCCTCTCCACTATAGGGAAAATCCACCCCTTGCAGCTTGCAATGTGAAAAGAAAGCAAACAGCGTGTGCATCATCGTTTGCTTCCATATCTCCCTTTCCATCATTCCATAGAATATTTTACATCTGTGCTTGAAAATATTAAAGTGGCACTCGGCAGCCGCTCAACTCACGGAATGCAAGCAAAAGGAGTATTTTTACATATGAAATGCATCAGATTCCAGTATTCCTCTGATTTTATTAACTCACCCAGGGGAACAAAAATGACAGCTCTAGAGGTGAAATCTGATACAGGTTAATATAATACAGACATTCATTTTTGCCACAGCTCACACTTCTCTGTGGTCCATTAAAACACGTTGCCTTCAGTAGAATGTAAAGGGGGGCAGCTCCGGCAGTCCCAGAAGTACTAGAAGAGGAAGTGATATGGGAATTTTCTGTCATACATGAGAAAACCACCCAGTGCACACATTGCTGAATACAGTAGAAAGGCAACTAGTGTATTACAGGAGACTAATATGTTAAAGGGGTGGCCTAGCTTTAACCGTTTCTGTGCTGGCCATACATATAAAATGTGCACTGTGTGTTGGAACCTGGAAACGTAAATTCTACAGTGGAGGCAGTCAGGTGCTTGAGTGTCAGTGTTGTGGAATTGGGGATCTACAACACTAAAGGGGTTAAATTAACCTTTATTACAGTATAGCTGACCCACTGTTCCATTAAAGCTGACAAGTGGCACCTGGTGCTTTATCTCTTGATTATATGTTAAGTGTGCTGGAAAATGTCATACAGCAGCAGCACAAATGACACAACTCTAAAGTATTGTGCAATGGATCGTTAATTAAATTAGTGTTGACAAAAGGGACATATATTAGTTTCTTATGATGGTATAGCCATTAGCCACCTTTTTGTTAAGTTGCATGGGCATTATATGTCATTTTATTTACGTCTGTATTATCTGTATGGGAACCTGAGGCACATGCCTAGGGTGGGAGTTTAAAAGGGAGTCTATATATTATATATTATTACTCCTTGTATATTAAAACACATTCACATATTTGTTCAGCAGCCAATCATTCTTCTTCAGCGAATGAGATGGTTTGCATTATTTTAGTGATGTTTCCTCTTTAAATGTATTTAGAGGAGGATCCTCCTAAGATCCTATTCTTGAGAAGTCATTATAATGCCTAGAGAACTGTCAAACAGGCATAACAAGGAAATTAGGCTTTCGTTATTTCTCCGGAAAGCAACAGACAAAGTTAAACAGTGCGCTTTTAACAAACACAAACGAAAAAATCCAATGCAGAAGATTGCACAGGGGTTCTATCATCAAAATTTATATGCTTGAAATCAATGTGCAAGCTGGCCAAATGTGTCTTTCTCCTAATGTCTGACTGTCAGGGCATGTATAGTAACAAGTAGTCAGCACAACGATTATCAAACTCTGTGAAGGCAGCGCACGTAACTTCAATGGCCACTTTCCATTGGAATCATCATGGGTAGAAGATTGTGAAACAGCACCACCATGGTGTTTCAAAATCTTCTACCCCTGTCAGGGCATGTATGTCAAGTCAGGGGTCAGGAGTTTTGATAGACCATCTAGAGATCCACATTTGTAGAAAAACAAGTCTATTAGGTTTTTTATGTTTAAAAGTTTTTTTTAGTAGACTTAAGGTATGGAAATCCATGTTACAGAAGCATCCTTTATCTAGAATACCTCAGTTCCCATCAATTCTAGATAATAGGTCCCACCCCTGTACCATATAGTTTATTATTATTATTATTACTCCCACCAGAAATGTAGAGTATTGTGGGTCATGCATTGAGGGCCCCAGTAAGTCACATTATGCCTCTCTCTCTGGGAAGTTGAAATCATTATAATACACAAGAGCCATGAATATTCTGTAAATGATATCCTTATAAACAGTGCTTAGTGATTTCATCGGTTATAATCGGAGCTTAGTGATGTCATTTCAAGTCGCGTCACTGACTGAGACTTGTGTATTATAGTAAATAAAGTCCACCCTGTTGAGGATATTAGAAGTCACAGTTCCATGACCTGTATAAAAGACTGTATTCAGCCTTGTACTTTTTATATAGCCACGGAACTCCTTGGTAATTTATAATATCCTTATATTTTACAAGATGGTGTACTTTATTCACTATATAATACACAAAATATCCTGTAAATTATATCCTGGTGCTTGGCTATGTCATCAGTTTTTACTGGTGCTTACCCTACGAGTGGACTACGTTGCCAATTTTTGGTTTTGATTACTGGTGCTTAGTGATGTCGTTTCTCTCACGTGACTCACTGAAACTTGTCTACTAAAATAAACAATCACCCATTTTTGTAAAATATGAGGATATTAAAAGTCGCCTCACAATTCCACGACCTGTAAAAATGTCATATGGTCATGGAACTCCTCCTTGCCTTATAATATTGTTATATTTTACAATAGAAGGTACATTATTCACTGTACACCTTCTGGTACCCAAGGAGTTACTGGTTATTATTTAATGGCCTGTCGCTTTTTCATAGTCTGAGCTAGTGACTAAGGCATTCTGATGTTTACCTGGACAATACAGCGCTGTTTTCCTAAGGTGTACGCTGTTTGCCTTTCAGTGCATGAATTGCAATGTTCTGTTACCGTGTTTGCTCAAAACCTGAGCTATGTCTCCTGCGCCTGCCATTCTCATAGGATAGATATTGTTTTATTTCTATCTTTTTATGTGGTTTAGAAATCTTGGGAAGAAACCGGGATTCAGATGAGAGGTTTTCGGTATTTGTGGGGGTGATTGTGTCCAAGGTTTCAGCTGTTGGAATAAATGTTATTTTCTGTTTGGCTGAATTCCATTTACAGGATCAAAAATCATTTCGGCAGTTTGTTATGGTGAAATCAGGTCCAGTTTACATTAGGCTCCAGTTCTACTTTACATGTCCTCATTCACAGACCGGGACAGGGGGAGATTATATGTGTAGGACCGAGAGAGATAAACTTCCTGTTAAAGAAACAGGAAGTTGGATTCAGTTCCCATCATACCTGTGCTCTGTGGGAAGTTAATATTGCCTGTGTCTTCCTGAGTCAATGTTCTACCCTGTCCCCGTGGGCCTCTTGCCAGAGTTTATAGTTATTTTGTACATGCATTTACAATGACATTATTAGCAGCCATATTAGATTTAGGTTGATGTGACACACCAGATCTAAACCAGCCAAAGTCAGCTACAAAACCAGCACAAAACTAGGCAAGAGGCACTTCAAATGTAGCCCAAAAATAGCACAATATATGCTGTAAAAGGTCTGAAATTGAGGAAAGCCCAAAATCTGGTAACTCCCGATTTATAGACAAGTCAGTCCCATTGCATGCTGGGTATTGTAGTCTTATATTAAACTTGACAGTCGGCAAATAAACAAAAACTACATTAACCAACATGCACTGGGGACACTGGCTTGGCACATTAGGGCAAGAAAAACTTTGGCTGGTTTCCAAAGTACAAACTAGCCAAAGGCCCAAAAAGTATCCCAAATCTGTACCTTGGCTAGATTGTACTTTTAAAATCTGACTGGGCTTTAAATTAGTAGCCCAATTTGACTGGAAAACCGCCAACCTGGCAACACTGACTGGAATGTACGCATCATCCTTAGGGGCTGAGTCAGGACTTAGTTTACTGATTTTTTTTAATCTTTTTTTCCCTGCAGGAAGTACTCTGACTATTTTTTTTTATATTGATGAAAATTCAAGTTTGAGATGATTTGTTTTATTATTTATTATTTTCAAAACAACCTATTTACATAATAATTTTTCATTTTTCTTTTAGTATTTTAGGGTAAGGCCAGACGAGGAGATTCGGGGAGATTTTGTCGCCTGGTGATTTATCGCCACGTCTTTTGCACGACTATCTCCCCGAACTGCCTCAGCGTTTTTTCGCCATAGGCTACAGCGCAAAATCGCCTGCGCTAATGCACACGCGGCGATGCGTTTTCAATAGTCGCCTGAAATTTGAGGCAACTTTGGGCGACTATTGAAAACGCATCGCTGGAGTGCAACAGGGTTTTGTTTGTATATCAGTTACTGTAACTGACACAGAGACTGTCACATCCTGCAGTTTTGCGGTGTGACCATGTGGTAGAAATAGGGAAGGCAGAGATTACCACAAACCAGCACAACAGTCTGTGAGGGTTTGTTTACTCTGCTCAGTGTTTGTCATTGAATCACGCTGGCTTTCTACCCGTGGTGCATGAGTGCCGGCAATTTATAACCATTAATTTGAATAGAAAGGGTATTTTTACCACTCTGTAAGCCACAAGTGTGGTCAGTGAAACCACTGATTGAAGTTCCAGTTTGTTTTATTTTTTCTACCTTTTCTCAGTCACTGGAACCTGAGGCACATTGTAAATAAATACACTCCTTGCTTGCTCTCTTATCAGCATTGGGGCTGGGAATGTAAGGGCAACATGGCTTATGATTTGGGGCCACTATACCTTTATTTCTTTTTTTATCCCAGGTGACAGAGTAACTCATTAAGGCGGCCATAGACACACAGATAATATCGTATGAAACAAATTTTCGTACAATATTCGGTGGTAAAAGACCCAACCGATATCGGCAGAAGACTTGGATATTGGTCGGCTCGTCATGCCTTTGAAGGCACCCAAACATCACCCATTGTTAGTGCTGAATCATCAGATACAAGTAGAATTCTATTGTTTCTACCTGTATATCTGACGATTCAGCTCTACTCGTGTGTATCGTAATTGTTACATCTATGGCCACCTTTAGCCATGCCTATGGCTCCCATCAGCTCAGTTTGGCAGTTATACCAGCTATTAAGAATAATTCTGCAGGAACAACCCTCTGTGTTTGCTACTAGCTTACACAGAGGAATACTATATAATTAAATAGTACTTGCAGGGGAAACTTTTAACAATTTCAGTAATATTTTTGAAGAAGGTGAAGTTCTTCAAAAATAGAGCAAAGTTAGAAAAAAGGTTAGAGGTGACATTACACTATCTGGTGATATTTTCAAAATTTTAAAAGTTTATAATAAGGTCCTGCCCTGTGCATTCATATAGGTAATTTTGATCTCTAGTTGATGCTGATCCTTCGAATGGAAAAAATAATGTGTTTTGTCTAGTGGTTATTCAGATACATGTCAGCTGGCATATTCAATATATATATATATATATATATATATGAATGAAGGCTCAGCTACAGATTCTAATGCTAAATGCCTTTCATTTGTATATGTGAACTGTGCATTTTTGTAGTTACAGGAGAGCAATAATGGAATACAGTATCTATTTTTGGGGTTTACTTCCTCATTATCTCTCTCTCTGTCGGCTGAACTACCTCTAATGTTGAGAGCTCCCGTGGCGGATTTTCACAGACTGAACATGGGCCTATTTGCACTGTGTCAGTTATTTTAACAAATAACATAAGCCGCGCAGGCTGTTCCTGCAGGCCTGGGGTGAAAGGACTCAATTCTCTTGGCTTATTCTTGTTGAATCTTCACTTTGAAGTTCATGTCTAAAAAAAGCAAACTTCCCCGCTGTTTTATTAATACCAGGTCGGTTGCAGACGGCGTAACCCTGCTGGGAAATGGAGCGCGCTGGAGGTGTGCGCTGTGCATAGTGCTAGACTGCTGGGGGAAGAGTAGCGAGGAAGCTGGTGCTGGATCATCTCCAGAGCTACAACCGTTCATATCAAGTTCAACACTCTACTGGCAGAACCTGCTTGTCTGGCTCTGAGGCCCTGTGCTGGGACTTAACCTGTTCTGCACTCTCAAAAAAAAAAAATTGAATTGTCCTGAAGACATAAATTATCTTATATAGGGGCGGAAAATGGATGCTATTACCCAGCATACTCTAACAACAGATGGACCAATTAAAGTGGGTTGCATCTCTACCTTAAAAGAATAAATAAAATTAAAGTTACACTCAAAATGGGGCTCATTCCCAACAGGGACCTTGCTCAAGGGTTTTATTGGCTAATAACTTGGCTGCCACATAGGGAATTTGGTTAAAGGGATGGTTCACCTTTGAGTTAACCTTTAGTAATGTAGATGGTGATATTCTGAGACAATTTGCAATTGGTTGCCATTTTTTATTATTTGTGTTTTTTTTTAGTTATTTAGCTTTTTATTCAGCAGCTCTCTAGTTTTCAATTTCAGCAGGTTGCTAGGGTCCAAATTGACCAAGCAACCATGCACTGATTTGAATAAGAGACTGGAATATGAATAGGAGATGGCCTAGATAGAAAGGTGAGTAATAAAAAGTAGCAATAATAATATACTGTACGTGTAGCCTTACAGAGCATTCGTTTTTGGGATGAGGTCAGTGACCCCCCATTTCAAAGCTGGAAAGAGTGAGAAGAAGATGGCAAATAATTCAAAAACTATAAAAAAATATATATAAATAATGAAGACCAATTGAAAAATTGTTAAGAATTGGTCATTCTATAACATACTAAAAGTACCGCCGACATACCATACCACCAATAATGATGGACCTCTCCAAATTGCCCAGTGTCATAGATAAAGGGTTGGTAGAGGTAAGAATACAAGGGCTCAGATAAATAGAGTGTATATGTCTTTAATAGACCTTTTCCCAGGAGTTTGAGAATTTAGTTTTTTGGATGATTATTTATGTGAGAACTTGGGATGGCCAAGTCACACCACTATTGTGAGACTTGTCACAAGATTAGGGAGAGGTGCGGAGAATATATTGCTGGATCTTACCTGAGTAAATAACAGAGCTTTTTTTATATAGCTTATTATATTTATGGGATTCTGATTCTCTTTGTAACGCAAGCAGACTTGTATTTATTTAGAATGTAACACCTCTGTGATTTGGCTTGGATCACCCGAGTTTTGTTGTCTGCCTCTGATCTTAAAGGGCACCTGTTACCTCCAAATTTTGAATAGAATAAATCCCGCACTGCAGTTAGAGGAAATAATGTATATATTAAAATAGCCCCTTCAAGCACTAGGCAGCCTGCACCGGGAGGTTGCTTGTAATGCAAAAGAGTGGGACCTCACACGCATGCACATAGCAAGTGAAAACTGTTGCACAAGTTGTCTGTGCAGGCAATTTAGCTCTTGTGGGAGCCATTGGTTTGGGAATGAGATGTTGAACAGACAGCAGTACAGATACTTTTAGCTATATAGTATATATTGCATGAGGTCAGAGACTCAAGCAGTGGGCTGGGAAAAAGTCAGTCTTAAAGGAGAAGGAAAGCTACTGGAGCAGTTTATTGCCAGTAGATTAGCAACAATAGTGCAAGCTATAACACTATATTTATTCTGCAGAATACTTTACCATACTTGAGTAAACAGCTCTTGAAGTGTTCTGTGTTTGTTTAGGATAGCAGCTGCCATATTGGTTTGTGTGACATCACTTCCTGCCTGAGTCTCTCCCTGCTTGCTCATAGCTCTGGGCTCAGATTACAGCAGGGAGGGGAGGAGGGAGGGCAAAGGAGCAAACTGAGCATGCTCAAGGCCGTGCCCTGGAGGTTTAAGCTGAAAACAGGAAGTCTGATACAGAAGCCCATGAGTACACAAAAGAAGGAAAGAAATGTGGTGTTTCTTTTGACAGAGGACTCAGAGCAGCATTACTTTGAGGGTTTATTGGTGTATTTATGTAGACCTTTCTAATAAAGCTTACTTAATTTTAGCCTTTCCTTCTCCTTTAAAAGGCAAATAATTCAAAAACCTGCAAGCATTGCTCTCAGCCAGCATATTTTTTGCAGGCTGAGAGAAGCAGATCCGCTCTGTGCCCCATCTCCATTGTTTTGAATAATATCCACATGCATTCAGTCATACGCAGCAGAGGTTGAGCCAAAAATGCCTGCTTTCCCGTTTTCGGTTCCACCTCCGCTCAGCTCTGTGTGACTGTACGCAAGCGGATCTTATTCAAATCAATGTAGATGGAGCACGGAGGGGATCTGCTTCTCTCAGCCTGCAAAAAATATGCTGGCTGAGAGCTCCATGTGCCCTTGCTCATCTTTGAATTCTGTGTGCCCTTGGCCTTACCGTTACCGTTTCTGAATTATGTAAGAAATTTGTTTTTTAAACTTTCTAAAATCTCCATAATTTGTTATTCATTAGCGTAACTGCTAATGACTAAACTTCGACACTTTTTCTTCCCTTCAAACTCAGGTGTCGTCAATGTGGGTGCATATTTGCTGTGTGCATCACGCAGCTGTACAGGTTCCATAGCTTCAAAGAGTTTTCTCTTCTTTTGTGCCTTCTCCTGCCCGCCCAGGAAAGTCTTTATTCTTTCATAGCTACAGGGCCCTGCATTTCATTGCTTGGGGAGAAGGTAACGAAAGATGTAAAAGGCATACAAACATTTGTAGGAAACCACTGATCCTCTAATTATTCACTGATGGGTGCTGCTAGTCAAGGTCAAAGTAACTTTTTTTTTCCTCCAAAAGAGAAAATATCCGTCTTGCTTTTCCGCTTTGTGTCATTGCCAGGAGGCATATTTAAATGTGAAAGGGAAAGAAGAGATTTGGGAACAATGCACAGTGTAGCTGTGCAAGAGACTTGTCTTGTTTGGTGACAATTGTTAACACTAGGCTATGACTTCAGGGGCCTCAGGGAGTCAACTTTTTCAGTGGTATTAGAAGCCATAATTGACCATCTCAAGTACAGGAGGACTTGCCCTGATTAAAGACTGGGTAGGCTTGGGAGCTAATCATGGGCTATGGCTTGAGTTGGGCAGTTTACTGCTCCTGACATACGTACCTTCTATACATTTCTTTCTCCTTAATTTGATTGCTTAAAATTAACTTTTAGCATGGTGTAGACCAGGGGTCCCCAACCTTTTTAACCTGTGAGTGACATTAAAATGTAAAAAGAGTTGGGGGGCAATATAAGCATGCAAAAGGTTCATGGGGATGCCAAATAAGGGCTGTGATCTGGTTGCCCCTATGTTACTGGCAGCCTACAGGAGGATCTATTTGGCTGTTCACTTGGTTTAAATGTAACCAAAACTTGCCTCCAAGCCAGGAATTCAAAAATAAGCACCTGCTTTGAGACCACTGAGAGCAACATCCAAGGGGTTGGTGAGGAACATTACAACATCCCATCATTAGGATGATGGGATTTGTAGATTTGTGGATTTTGAATTTGTTTTTTTAATATTGTTTTGTAACTATCAGGCAACCAGGCAGCAGAATGAGAGATGAGTAAGAGAGGACTATCAATTTATAAAAAAATAAAAAGATACGATTGACTTCACCTTCAATGGTTGTCGGTTTCAGTGATCCCCATTAAGCAGTTAACATTTTTTTTAGTTGAAGGCTGAAAAATAGATACAAAAAATACACAATAAATAATGCAGACTAATGGAAAAGTTCTTGGATCAGGCCCATCTATAACATCCTGAAAGTTTATTTAAACTCATTTCATGGGATTTTCCCTATAAGTCACCCAGGAAGGCACTTGGAAAGTTCTTGTTGATATTTTATGTGCACAAGCCTTTTCACTAGGTATAGACTCTTACCTCAGGCCAGAGTAAATACAGCTGTAGTACAGAGGCTATTGGGCTGCCATATCAGGTCTGGTAAAAGACACAGTAGACATGTACTAGTTGACCTTTAATTGCTCTCCGCATGGGTCAATGGGAGATGATAACATACAGATTGTAGAGAACAGGGGAATAAAAAATCTTATTTAAAGGCACATCTTATTTAAAGGAATAAATATATATAGTGGAGCTTGGGAACATTTTACTGATTCGTTTGTGACTTACAAAAGATATTTCTTGGTAGTTTTACTTCTATTTTAAAATGTGTGGCCTTTTAATGAAGTGTCCCCTAGAAACATGCAATTCTTAACAAAAAAAAGCCCAACCCTGTGAGATGTTAAAAAGAGTTCTATGCTATTTTTACCTTATTTACAAAGCTTTAAGGTTACAAAGTGATAAATGGCTGACGTCAAAGAAAATAGCAGCAGCTTTTGCCTCTGTGTCAGTTCAGGATCCAAGGACTGGGGTATTTGCCTTCTGCAATGACAAAAGCTCTGTGATTGGCATTTATGTACTACAGTACCCAGCATCCCCTATTAACTAAAGTCTGGTCATTATTCACTCCCACGGGATGGCAAAACTGGTCATTCACTACCTTTACTGTGAAGCCTGCGGATTTCCACTCCACTTCTTAACCTTAACTTCAATTAACGTTCACTTTTAATATGGTGGAGGCAGTGATATTTCAAGAAAGTTTGCAAATGGTCTTGTTTTTACTTTTCACCTTTCCAGTTGGGACTTTTAACTGTTGCCTGATTGCTCATGCCCTACTCACCCTAGAAACCAAGTGTTTTTTTTAATAACAGTAGTAAGTAGTACAAAAAAATCTATCAGCCCTCAATTGTCCTGGAATTGCAAATGGCAACATGCAGTGGCGTAACTAGTTGTTACTGGGCCCCATAGCAAATTAAATTTAGGGCCCCAAAATATTTATAAGTTGGCCTATTTTACCAAGATATATTAAAATTGCTCATTAATTAGGGTCTCATTGGGCCCCCTACACTCCTGGGCCCCCCTGCAACCGCAGGGTCTGCTTCCTCTATAGTTACGCCCCTGGCAACATGGCCATTAGGATGATGGGATTTGTAGTTTTGCAACTCATAAATGGTTTTAGGTCAGAAAGGCCTTCACCCATGACGCTCAGCTGTTTTTGATTTTCCAAGGAACAATATTTTGCCTTAATAAATGAGCCAAGTGCTAATGACTGAAAAGTATTTCATAGACTCCCTAGTTAATTGTTACCTGTACTTAAGTAAATTATGGCCATTTTCCTGCTGATTTATTGCAGCCATACACATTCTCCTATGTAATCGCACCATCCTATGTGAATAATACAGGCGGCCTTATAAACTGGCATATTTAAATGAATAAAAATATATATGTGAGCTGTCATGCTGCTTACTGTGCCAGCATTAAAAAAGATGCCTTTATTTTTATAGTATATCCTTGTGTTGCTTTATTGAGTACAAAGAATCAGGCCGGCAGAGGAGTCTTTTATTCTGCATGAAAAGTTGTGTATGGGTCTGTAACTGGTCAAGATAATGTTTCTTTAAAAAGCATAGCTCTAAAAAGCTGGCTATTATCTTATATTTGTAGAATTCTTCTTAGCATTGTGCATGCACGTGTTTTTTTGACGTTGCTGGCGTCATCAACGGACTTTACTTAGCGCTGTAACTCTTCGGCTCTGCTATTGAAATAGAAATGCATCATATTTATAAATAAGGCTCCCTTTCACTTTTATCCCTATATAAGTTCACTGAGGCATATGGACACACACCTCTTGCCATTTATTCTGAGCACAGAGCCTTGTTTGTCTGTATATTGGTATGTGTGTATTTGTGTGTGGGAACTGCCATACTGCTTCAGCTGCAGAATTAAAAAGAAGCAAAAATATGCTGTAAACCAGGCCTCTACCCCCTCCCTAAGGGCAGGGGCACACGGGCAGATTCGGGGAGATTTAGTCGACTTTCACGAGGAAACTTTGTGTAACTTCGGAAATCGAAGCGTCGCGTGTGCATTGGCACTGGGGGAAGGCAGTTCTGGGAGATTGTCGCCCTGCAGAAGAGGCGATTAGTCGCCAGACGGCTAAATCTCCCTGAATTTGCCCGTGTGCCCCTTCCCTAAAACAGCTTATTCAGTAGTCTGATATGGACTGAGTGTAGTTGTGCCACAGTGTGAGCCTCTGGATGCACAAGCTGAGCTGCCATTATCTTCGAATATCAATATAGTCAATATATTAAGGTCATACACTGAAATATCCACTGAGGTTCTCCAGATAATTGCCCAATTTGGAAGCCAACCTGGTGCCAATGATCGGATCAAAACAGGGGCCGACGATGAACCAGAATGCTTCAAATTATGGAAAGGCCAAATCCCTTAGACTCCATTTTATCCAAATATTATAATGTTTTCAAAATGTTTTCTTTTTTTCTCTGTACATTTATGGGATCCGTTATCTGGAAACCCGTTACCCAGAATGCTCCGAATTGCGGAAAAGTTGTCTCCCTTAGACTCCATTTTTTTTTTTTTAATTATTTCCTTTTCTTTGTAATAATAAAACAGGACCTTGTACTTTTGTACATTTTCTAGTAGACTTAAGGTATGAAGATCCAAATTACAGGAAGATCCATGATCCGGAAAACCCCAGGTCCCAAGCACTCTGGATAACACGTCCCATACCTGTAATAATAAATCAGTACCTTGTACTTGATCCCAACTAAGATATAATTAATCCAAATTGGAGGCAAAACCAGCCTATTGGGCTCATTTAATGTTTACATGATTTTCTAGTAGACTTAAGGCATGAAGATCCAAATTATGGAAAGATCTGTTATCCGGAAAATCCCAGGTTCCAGCGCTCTGGATAACAGGTCCATACCTGTATTAATAAAACAGTACCTTGTACTTGGTCCAAGCTAAGATATAATGAATCCTTATTGGAAAATTAGCTTATTGGGTTTATTTTATGTTTACATGATTTTCTTGTAGACTTAAGGTGTGAAGATCCAAATTGCGGAAAGATCCGTTATCTGGAAAACCTCGAGTCCCAAGCATTCTTGATAACTGGTTCCATACCTTTATAAACTATACCATTTGGCACTTGCAGGAGTGAAACTCACCATTATGCACCCCTCAGTCAGCTGCTTGTAAGTCTCCATAGGGTGGCCTCTGATAATTGATAATTGATTGACCTCAAGATAATTGACTCGATGCTTGCAGAGTCTCACCTGCAATTAGTAGGTGGCATGACATGATGTATTGCTATATTTACAGATCTGCACGACTCTGATCTTGTAACTGTATTTACACACACTTCTCAATTCCTTCAACATGGCCATATCAACTGCTGCCGAACTACAACTCCATACAATGCTGCTAGCTGAAATTTAGTAAAACTGTTGCAGGGTTGGATTGCCAATACTCCGAAACACCAAGAGAGCCCTGTATATACGAATATAAATATCTGATATACGTGTACACCCAAGAATGTTCTAATGTAATTCAATCCTTTTAATTATCTCTTATCTTGGAACAGGTAATTTCTCCTGAAACCAGGGTGAGTTATTATTTAAATGCATAGGATTAATCCTGTTATAATTTTTTTTTTTTAAATAAAAAATCCCCTTTGTTTTTGCAATGATGTAATTACTGTGCTGTATGCATATGAGTGGGGAGCTGCCATGTTACTTGCATGTACTAAAGGTAGGGTTGCCACCTTTATATCGGCCTTCCGATATATTTTTCTTTTTTCAATATTAATAACATTGGGATCAACCATAATTTTTACCGGCCAGGCTGGTAAAATACCGGCCAGGTGACAACCCTAACTAAAGGTGGCTATAGAGTCCTCAATATGCCCACATTGAAGTGGGCGATATTGGGCTGATCCGATTGTGGGCCCTAGGATCCAACGATCGGATCATAATGGATCCGATACGGGCGGTCAGATCGTGGGAGCGCATAGACGCACAAATGCGGGCGCGATCCAACAGGATTTTTTAACTTGCCCGATTAAAATCTGACCGACTTCTGGCCATGGAATCCCGTCGGATAGCCCCACACATGGGCCAATAAGTTGCTGACACATGGGCCAATAAGTTGCTGGCTTTTATCGACCTGTGTATGGGGGCCTTAAGGCCAGGGTAGGACTATACGGACGTTTTCGGTGCGATCTGACGCACTGAGACAAAACGCATGCGGCAATCACGTGCTTTGTAGGGTTGCCACCTTTATGTCTGGCTGAGACCGGGCGGGGGGCGGGACCGTGACGTCAGTGGGCGTGTCTGTGCCATCAGTGGGCTTGTCTGTGACGTCAGTGGACGGACCAGTGCTGTCAATGGGCGGGATGTGACGTCAGTGGGCAGGGCTATGACGCGTCGATCAGCGATTGGCCGATCGCCGTGTCAATCAAGGGAATCCCGCCCGGTTTTCCTTATTTGGAAAACCGGGCAGGAAGTATAGACCCGGGCAGCCCCTCAAAGTACCGGGCTGTCCGGGTCAAAACCGGGCAGGTGGCAACCCTAGCGCTGTGTCTGCATCCGATCAAGGCTGCGAATTCATCCGACATTTCTATCTCTTACCTTATTTCCGTCGCATGCGATTTGTCGCATATGTTTTGTCACACGTCCGTGTAGTCCTACCGTAAGGTGTTAACCACAGGCAACCACACAAGCAATGCCTTTTTAATTGACTGAGTAATAAATTCTACTCATCACTGGCTTTTGTTTTCTTTCATTATTTGTGGTTTTGCATACTGACACTTTTACTGCTATTTGATCGCTAGGCTGAATGGCCCTAGCAACCAGATACATTCAATTTTAGCCATAAGGTAGATGGTATCAGGTTGGATACTGAAAAGCAGATGTTCTCAGTGCAGGCGGCAGAGAGGTGGGTGTGTATTCTAATGTGTGTGGCAATTCACTCTTTCTCAGGAATCTGTTGACTAATCAATCACTCGTTGGGTTGGGCCTGATGATATTAGGACCCAGCTTGTTCCGTACGAGGAGTTTAATTCCACCCACTGCTGTCCCCTGTCTGCACAATCCCTGTCTGTATGGAAAGCACATGGTGTCAAGTGTATATCTATTAAATAATTCATTTGTTTGGCAGGTTTGCTTTGCATAATTATGTTCGGTGGCATAATGGACTGACTTTTTCTGGATTGTGGGAATTTGTTTAGGTCTAGAAACGGTAGCAACCTATCACTAGTTTGTTTATTCAGGTCATTGCTCTGAGGAGAATAGTGGTATTTCTCCGTAGCCAAATTACAGATTATCACCTATTTGACCCAAAGTGCATAACTTAGTAACATGTATTTATTATTAACATGTCTATTAACATGTCATTTTTAGAGCTCCGACATATTGGGCAGCGCTGTAACTTGCTACAGCTCTGCAGTGGTGGACAGGGTCGACCTGGGGTCTGCTTTGGGGCCCCCCGCCCCTGTTGCAAAGACACTTGAGACCCCCCACGCTGCAACCCCCCTCCGCCTGCCCCCCACGTCTACCTATTTTTCCTGCTCATGGAAGCAACCGGGGGCCTGAAGGGAGTTCAGAGAACATTGCTAATAGCCGGTCTAGGCTGGCGGGGCTCACCGGGTTTTTTCCCAGTGTCTCGCCAGTCCAGTCCGACCCTGGTGGATGATGATGATGTCAACCCAGTTCCATAGTTTGAAAAGGGGACCAAAATCATAGAAAGGGGGTGGAGCTCCACCAAAGGGCCACCCCTGCAATTCTGATATTCTGGAATACAACTCCCAGAATCCTCAGCTGCCTGTTATGATTACTGGTCCTCAGCAACATACAGCAAGAGGCTATAAAATAGGACTGCTTTCTTTCTTTTTATTTCCTACCCATAATTCTTATGTCGGAAGTCTCCAGTGCGTGGCTGAAACCACTTTGCACTGAAGCACTTCATGGGAAAATGAAATCAATAGTGTGAAAGTCCTTCCAGCCCTTTTATATAAACGTTTAGAAAAGGCAAATATTTATGATTCACACAGATATCCAGCATTATTTTTTTTCTTTTATTTCAGGCCGGGCATTACCTAATAATCCATTTGCACTGGCCGCTTGCCACCAAGCAGGGGCATGATACATCTAGGCATTCTTCTTCGCCATTTCTCTCACCTCCACCCTGTGTGCTAGGAAGCAGATCAGGTTACACACATTATGCCAAGCACCCTTGGCTCACTTTCAGGCATATCAGGCAGTGCTTCTCTGTCTGCTTCCAATAGGACCCGTTCAGAATTCTGAATTTCTATGCACTTCTATACTTACTACCTCTTGGAAGTTGTAGTTCAGCAACAGCTGCATGACCATTGTGACTTAAAGGCATACTGTCATGGGATAATAATTTTTTTTCAAAATGCATCAGTTAATAGTGCTGCTCCAGCAGAATTCTTAACTGAAATCAGTTTCTCAAAAGAGCAAACAGATTTTTCTATATTTAATTTTAAAACTCTGACATGGGGCTAGACATATAGTCAGTTTCCCAGCTGCCCCCAGTCATGTGACTTGTGCTCTGATAAAGGTCAGTCACTCTTTACAACTGTACTGCCAGTTGGAGTGATTTTAGCCTCCTCCCTTTCCCTCCCCAGCAGCCTAACAACAGAACAATGGGAAGGTAACTAGATAGCAGATCCCTAACACAAGGTAACAGCTGCCTGGTAGATCTAAGAACAGCACTCAATAGTAAAATCCAGGACCCACTGCGACACATTCAGTTATTTTGAGTAGGAGAAACAACAGCCTGCCAGAAAGCAGTTCCATCCTAAAGTGACCTGAGTTGCACCTACACACCAATATTACAACAACAAAAAATAAATTTGCTGGTTCAGGAATGAAATTTTATATTTTAGATTGAATTATTTGCCGTGTTAACAGTGTAATTTAGAAATTAGAACTCCATCATATAAATCATGACAGAATCCCTTTAAGTTCAGATTGGGCAATATATATGTCTAATGGATAATTAGTGATTAGTGTAGGTGCCTGCTGCAGCCTGCAAGGACTTTTACGCATGCATGTATATAAATCTCAAAGAACATCCAGCATCTATAGAACAAGTTAATTATATTAGTCAGGTTTTAAAAGGGGTGAGGTGACAACCCAATTCTTTTTGTCAAGCTGGGGGCCCTCCTGCCGATACCTTTAACCCCAGCTCTGAAAATAGCAATAGGCAGAGTTGTGTTATCCAAAAACTCTATAAATGCTTCATGCCCAACAACCTCGGGCTGTGTTTAACCAGCATAACCTGCTCCCTGACTAATCTGCAGTCTGCACGTTTACCCATCCTCTAATAATTCATTGCTTTGCTCAGTTAAGGCGCCACATGTCCGCACTGCTGTGTGCAATTACATCTCAGCAATTAATCCATTAATCAATTTTATTAGAAAGAACATGTTTTACATTAAGATATTTGGCATCTCAAATAAACTGCATCTGGGCACAAAGGAAACTGATGCTTCACATACAGTACCTAAACTGGTTTTTCACGCAGAAGTTCAGCCTGCTGGAAGTTGTGGCTGCTGTATAAGGTCTAGTAACCCATAGCAACCATTCAGATGGTTTGGTATCAATCAGGTGGCCAACAGATCTGTTCATTGGTTGCTGTGGATTGGTAGATATGCATCGTACACTAGAGTCAATTTTACTTTAGCTGTGTATCTTTTTGACTGGTCGCTAGGAATAAGACTCATAAATAGTGATGGGCGAATAAATTCTCCTGGCACGAATTTGCGGCGAATTTCTGCGTTTCGCCGCCGGTGAATAAATTCGCGATTCTCTCGTGAAAAAATTCGCAGGTGATTTTTTTCGTAAAAACTTTCAAATTGCTCGTTTTTTTTTGTGAAACCGTTGTAATTGATAGATTTTTTTTTAATTGAAAACGTTCGAATTGCTCGATATTTTTTAATGCAAACGTTCGAATTGCTCGATTTTTTTTTGTGAAACTGTTCGAATTGCTTGATTTTTAGTGAAAACATTCAATTGCTCCATTTTAGCGAAAACGTTTGAATTTTTGTGAATTTTTGTGAAAACGTTCGAATTGCACTATTTTTTCATGAAAACGTTCGAATTTCACGATTTTTTCGTGAAAACGTTCGAATTTCACAATTTTTACGTGAAAACGTTACGATTTTACGTGAACTTTCCGATTTCACAATTTTTCGCAAATTTTCCGGCAGCGAAACGGTAGAAATTCGCCCCTCACTACTCTTAAAGGAAACATTCATCCATTTTTGCTATGGGATAGAATTCCAGAAGACAATGGCCGTTGGCTCTCTGAGTCATTCGGCCACATCTAGAGGGTCAGATAAATCCTTGGTGTTCTTAATACTGAAAGTGTATTTTAGGATTAACTTTTCCTTTAAATAGAGTGTGTTGCTTGCAGAAATAACAATCAATCGTGCTGAATCATGCATTGATTAACCTGTTAAATTCTGTTTCTGTTTTAGGAAAAAGTTTCACCCTGACTATCACTGTCTTCACCAATCCCCCGCAGGTGGCTACCTACCATCGCGCCATTAAAATCACAGTGGATGGACCTCGCGAGCCACGGCGTAAGTGAGACTTCTTTACCATGAGTAGGCGAGTCTGCTGATTAAAGCTGAATAAAGCTCTGCCAATACTGCTTAAAGTACTAAAGTTTATGCAGCAACACAGCAGTTGTGTGCATATAGTATGCTAGTAGGTCAGTAATAAGATTCAACTTTAAATGCCCCAACATTGCAATCATAGATGTCATTGGTGGGGAGGCAAGCAGAGCAAATGCATAATGGAAACTGTAAGCAGACTGGGGGGTAGTAGAAATAACTTGTGAGCTTAGATAGTGCCTGCCACCATCCGAAATAATAGGGCCCCATATACCCCAGTTATTACTGTCTGCCAGCTAATTAGAATAGGACCCCAATAAAATGAGCAGCTAAAATCCACCGACTCCACCATCTCTTCCTTTCTCTGTGATAGGGTCTTTGACGTCTCCCTAGCTCCTGCTGATTACGCCCGTGGGATAGTGCTCTTAAATGGGCCTGAACCCCCAGTGTTCACAATTATTCTCCTTTTGAGCTGGTAAATAATGCCATTCCCATTGGTCATATTTTTTATTATATGCATTTGTATCCTGTTAATTTTTAAAATGCCAGGGCTGTCATAAGTGGTGCGAAATACCTTTCATGTGGTCATGTGAACTGTCCAGTTTCTGCACTTCACCTCCCAGAATCCCCTGTGGCCTAGCTGTTACCCCTGCTTGCACCCCCACCCAAAGACATCTTGAGTTGAAGTTTATATTTCAATGAAGGCTGTATTAATCCAATAATTCCCCAGACTCCACTAAAGCATGTTAATGCTTATGCATTATAACAAGACTCTCTTGATCTCCCTATATTCATCTTCTATTAAACACTTCATTGGCAAAAGGCCACACAGTTCTTCTAATGTCTGTTAATCACAGTAGTTATTTAAAGGAGAAGGAAAGGCTAAAATGAAGTAAGCTTTATCAGAAAGGTCTACATAAATACACCCGTAAACCCTCAAATTAATGCTGCTCAGGGTTCTTTGTCAAAAGAAACACAGCATTTCTTTCCTTCTATTATGTACTCAGGGGCTTCTGTATCAGACTTCCTGTTTTCAGCTTAAACCTAAAGGGCTAGGGCTTGAGCATGCTCAGTTTGCTCCTCTCCCCCTCCCTTTTCCTCCCTCTCTCCCTCCCCTTCCTTCTGTAATCTGAGCCCAGAGCTATGAGTGAGCAGGGAGAGACTCAGGCAGGAAGTGATGTCACACAAAAATAATATGGCAGCTGCTATCTTAAACAAACAGAGAGAGCTTCAAGAGCTGTTTACTCAGGTATCGTAAAGCATTCTGCAGAAAAAAATTTAGTGTGATTGCTTGCACTAATGAACTAATCTATTGGCAATAAACAGCTCTGGTAACTTTCCTCCTTTAGCTGTATTGCACTATAACTTGGGTAGGTGGTCTGCTAAGAGCAAGCTTTTCTGTCCATTCTTGAAGAGCTTGGATATACAAAGTAACTAAAATTGTGTTATCGGATAATTTGGCTTATTTGTCATACTGCTTAAAATTTGTAAATTTGTTACATCCCTCTTTCTCACTTAAACATTATAATAAACATATTAATAAAACATACTGACATTTCCAAGAATTTTAAGGGGAAAAATAGTTCGGGAGAAATGACATTTGTTTAAATTAGAAATGTGGTCTGTAAGAATGGTGACTGATTAGTATATATATATATATAGATATATATATATATATATATATATATATATATATATATATATATATATATATATAGATAGATAGATATATATATACATATATATATATATACATATATATACATATATATATATACAGAAAGATTTCTGAATTTCTTCCAACGGCAGCACAGGTGATATAAAGATAAAGGAGGATATAAATCATTAGCAAAATACGGGTTAGCTGAGCGGCAGCTGAGTTGTTGAGGCCTATTTATCAACATTTTAGTGGTCTTAGAGGTTTTTTAAAAACCACTAATAAACTCACTTTCTCTAAAACCACAAATGCCATGGAATTTATTAAAAGATCCGGATTTTAAAAGAGCGAATGAAAAAAAGTGCTGAACAATCTGAAAAAAACTACAAATACCTCTAAAACCTCTAAAAATTCAAGTTTTCCAGACAATTCATATAGAAAACAAATCAGAAAACCTCTAAAAGTTCAAATTGATTAAAAAAGGTCAGCACAGCTGCCATTGACATCTGTAGGACCTTGACAGCTTTTACCTGGTGAATTTTTCTATTAGAGTTTTTTCTTTTAATAAATCTTGAAATTTGATTGTTAGTTAATAGGCCCCTTAGAGTTATAGAATCCCCTATAGAAAAATCAGGCAACGAGTGTCATTTAAAATGAGATGGAAGAAGGAAAAACAACATGTAGTTAAGTTTATTATTAGATTAAAAAAAATTGATGAATCCAGGGATTTATGTTAATATCAGCCTCGGCGTCAGTCAGGATTCTTTTATATTTACATCTGCTGGAAGATGCAGAATTACTTTCTGATTCACACCCACTCCCTGGAAAAATATATTGAAATAAAAAACCCACCACAGTATAATTAAATAAATAGTTTATTCTTTTGAGCAAACATTGAACTTTAAAAGCAGAGGATCCAACTGCCAGAGTAGCTTCTTGGAATGTTAATTGCACACTGTACCCAGCAACATAACCTCTAATCTAAAGAAATAACAAACTTGCCTACCCTTCCTTACAGCTAAAATATTTCAATCGCTGTGCTGAGAGGTTTAAAAAGTGTGTGTGATATCATTTGGAGAACAACAACAACAAAAAAAAACAATTCCACCTCCCAAATCAATTACACTTAAGAATAAAAAAAAGTCAGCAAAAAGGCCATGCTTGATATTATTGTAGGCTGCAGCACAACTGTATTTAGATAATGACAAAGATAGCTTCTAAAACTGTCTGGATTCCAAGTATTGAGTACTTCTAAGGGCAGACACATGTGGAGATTCAGGGAGATTAGTCGTTCGGCGACAAATCGCCTTTTCTTCAAGCGACAAATCTTCCCAATCTGCCGTCCCGTCGGCTAGAACCTAAATCGCCGGCATGGTTGGCTCTCGGAGCAATTCGTTTTCCGAAGTCTCCCGAAGGAAACTTCGTGCGACTTCGGAAAACTAAGGGCTCTGAGTGCCATCCCATCAGCGATTTAGATTCTACTAAGATAATTAAGCTGGGGCAATTGCATGTGCCCCCAGAATTTGATTTGAATGTTCGGTTTAAAGCTCTGTGCTCCAGAAAGGGTCCAGACAAAAAAGGGCCCAGACCAATCTAATACACCAGCACCAATCGTCCAAATTACTGTCCCCACAAAAAAAAACATGTACCTGCATAATCAATAAATCTCAGTCTTGAGATGAATAGACATATTAATATTAACTCTTGGTTAGCCCCACTAGGGTTGTCGCCTTTTCTGTAAAAAAATTCTGACTTATTGACCTCTATTAATAACATAACTCCAGTCCCAACTGTCCCATTTTGGACAGCTCAACCCGCAGTCCCGGCTTGTTACTGAAATGTCCAGACTTTCTCTTTGATCTCCTGCACTGAACAGCCAGAAAAGACTTTATTGGCTTTTGGCAGAAAGCCCAGAACAGCCACCAGGTGCACAAAGATATCTTTTGTAATAATTTTGAGATAAGCAAATAAGTAATTGTAACAATTAAGATAAAAATGTCTCTTGGGAGAAGTTAGTCTCACATCTTAAAGGAGAACTAAACCCCCAAACTAATGAAAACCCCTACCCCCTACCTTTCATAGTCCCCCCTCCCTGTCTAAGCACAGGTGTTAATACCTGTAAACGCCCCAAGCCTTTAATTACCCCTCGATGCAGAGTCAGCGCAGCGGAGCTCACAGGTGCCATCTTCAACACTTTAGTTCTCCTTTAAAGGACAATTCACCTTCATTAGCAATAATAACTGAAAAAAAACACACAAATTTGTTCAAACTTTCATAACCTGCCAAATTTTGTAAAATGAACATGGTGATTAGGGGGTGTGGTCAAAATGGGCGTGGTCTATTCTATTTCTTTTTCCAAAATGATTGGGAGGTATGTAATAACTGTGGCTAAGTAGACTAGACACCCTAAGCCCCACCCATTCTGAGTTTCTCCATTGGTCCAAAGTGACTCCTGTTTTTGAATCATTAAACATCCAGAGCCGCTTTCAAAACAAAATTTTCTATTTTGTTTTCCATTGTAAAAAAATAAAATAAAATGCCTGTGGTTTCAGGGGTTTTGGCTGCACTGCTAGTTTTCCTGTTGTTTTTACACCGGATTTCTGTGTCATAACCTTAACATACAAATCCGCGTTAAATTTCCCAATTCCAGCAGCGCTGATGAATGCTCTGTGTTTTCTCTTAGCCGCAGTACCTCAGACTGCTCTCCTTAACCCGCTGCACCCATCTGCCCAATCTCGCCGCAAAATAGCTCTGCTTGACCCTACCACTTCCCTCTTGAAAGTTAATACTGTTTGATTCATTCTGGTCTGGGGCCGTGCAGCCAAAGAAAACAGTGCAAAGAATAACTTGCTTGTACATTGCTTGGAACCGTCTCAGAGACTTTCGTTTCATAATACCACACAGTAGCTCACTGTATCTCTCCACAGCTGTGAGGGAAAAAATCTAAGGAGGGCTTAAGTGTTGCAAGAGAGGGATAGGCCGAAGCACTTAAAATGGATGAGCTGTCACGTAAAAGTATATTTTTTCTCAAGTCCAAAACAGTGAAGCGACTGTTTTGTGGAAAAGGTGCGAAACCTTTAAGGATAAAAAGGGAGGGAAGAAATCTCAAGTGTTTAAAGGTCTGTGGGAAAAGAGCACGAGCTTTTGCAAAGGCAGCACGTATATATGCTTACTGAGCAATAAGTTAATAAGAAGAAGAAATGGAGTTATAGAGATGTTTTTGGCCGTGTTTATAAGTTCAAGCTAAAGGATTTTTTTTCTACCTCAGAAGAGAGCTACGTTCTTAGACATCGGCTGTATGCAAAACCAGGCCAAGATTTAGAGGAGTGCAATACATTCGGAACTGAAACTTCACCAGCAAACAGTTCATATCCGAATAAGTGACTAATTAATGAAGCAAATTGTCATAGACATATCAGTCATTATTCCCCTTTTATATATTTTCCCTTGAGCAGCCATTTTGTGTTGTTGTTTGTGTAACTGATCACCTGACAGGAAATAAGGCAGGTTCTAATTGTGACAGGAAGCGTGGAAGTAAAAGTAACACCTCTACCCCTCCATTGGCTGATTTGTTCTCGCAAAAATGCTTGAGCACAGTGCCTCATACGAGCGAAAGGGGTAGTCTTAAAGGGATACTGTCATGGGAAAAAAACATTTTTTCAAAATGAATCAGTTAATAGTGCTGCTCCAGCAGAATTCTGCTCTGAATTCTCAAAAGAGCAAACAGATTTTTTTATATTCAATTTTGAAATCTGACATGGGGCTAGACATATTGTCAATTTCCCAGCTGCCCCAAGTCATGTGACTTGTGCTCTGATAATCTTCAATCACTCTTTAATGCTATATTGCAAGTTGGCGTGATATCACCCCCTCCCTTTCCCCCCCCAGCAGCTAAACAAAAGAACAATGGGAAGGTAACCAGATAACAGCTCCCTAACACAAGATAACAGCTGCCTAGCAGAGCTAAGAACAGCACTCAATAGTAAAAAAACATGTTTTCCAATGACAGGATCCCTTTAAGTTTTAAAAATTGCAGTGTTTAGTAAGTGAATATTCAAAGGGCAGCAGTTACGTGGCCTGCACTGTTGCATTTTGAGAAGTTGCATCTACAAACGGGCACTTGGCTCAGGTGGCAGCAACCCGCAAATTACCAGGGGCAGCAAAAAGGCACTCCTGGTAACTTCAAGAGATTTTGTTTTTGTTTTAATCAAAATTTCTTCTCTGCTAGGGCAGAGAGCGCAATCAGTCATTACCCTTATGTTCTATTCAGGTTGTCAAGTCATCCCTATAATAAGCCGACATGAAATCCATATACTGCATAGATAAATGCATGCTGTTAAAGGAACAGTAACATCAAAACATGTTAGTCCACTATTTAACCTGTGCCATATAACCTCTTTTCATTTTCTGCCATTGCTACACAGCAGCTTGTTTATATGAACTAGAGTAGAGTTTCTGAAGCAAAAAGATCCATCTTACCAGTGCAGGGCAACAGTACATGATATTTTCATTACTTTAAAACAGTTTAGTTTTTTGGTGTTACTCTTCCTTTAACTGCACTGCTTTCTAAGCTGCCATGCAACACATGCCTGATCTGTTTACTAGGCTGCCATCTAGCATGAGAATATTATATATGGCTTCTACAGCACGTAGAAAAACCTACACATTGGAATTTGTTTGGGTTTGAATAGTTGTCATTTAAACTTTGGGTATCTTTTTGTTCTTTCCTGTCTGTGTGAAGGGCTATGAATCTCAGGCTTTACTATACTGAGAAAAGTCTTCTACCTTACAATACAGGAATGGAATTTTTTGTTGATCTCGCATCAGTGTTTGCATATTGCTTTTGCTGTTGGAGGAACTATATTAGTGGCATACAAATGTCTGAGGTGTGTTTTGGTTCCATTTGTATTCGTCTCAAACAATTATCTCACAAACAGTGTCCAGGAGAAAGTATTTGCCTCTGCTGTGTGGGAAGAAGGGCAGCTCACAGAAGCAAAGGGTGGATCTTGGCACTGGCATCTTACACAAGGGCGCAGCTCTGCATGGCTACGAGAGACTGGTGTGAAAAGGGCACCGTTGGTTGTTAGAATAAATCAATAAAGCAGGCCCTTTGCTTAACCTTTGGCACCTTATACGTTTCAAGGCAAACTCGTCATGGAGAATTCTTTAGAGGGGAACTAAAGTCTAAAATAGAATAAGGCTAGAAATGCTGTATTTTGTATAATAAACATAAACATGAACTTACTGCACCACAAGCCTAATCAAACAAATGATTTATGCTTTCAAAGTTGGCCACAGGTGGTCACCATCTTGTAACTTTGTTAAACATCTTTGCAAGACCAAGACTGTGCACATGCTCAGTGTGGTCTGGGCTGCTTAGGGATCGTCATAAATTATCAAAACAGCACAAGTCAAATAATATCTGCCAGAAGCCGATAGGTCCTGGGTTGTCACGTAATCTAATGTGGATTTTATAGTTTTTGTATTGTTTAATACAAACTTTCTCCAACTCTGCAGAATCAGTGGCTGCAGCAAAAAAAAATCCTCCAAATAGAATCCCAGTTTATCTGTTTAAATCTGGTTCCATGATCTTTGTCCCTGCAGCTGGAGTTGGAAAGAGTAAAGGGGATGTAAAGGCAAAAATAGAATCCAATACAAATCTCTACACAGTCGCCGACTGCTCTACAGGGAAACAAACAAAGCTGCTTGAGTTCTGCATGGCTGGGAAGTAAGGCAGGGGCTCCCCCTGCTGTTCATAAGTATGATTGTTTCCCTGCAGAGCAGTTAGGGGCCGTCTGACAATTCCTATCCACAGCAGTAAATGAAAGGAGAATTTCATATATATATATTTCTTGTAAAAACGGTACACAGTTTTTAATTAAAGTATATTGGAGATAGGTTTCTTTTTCAAAAGTAAAAATGGGATTTTATTTTTTTGCCTTTACATTTTAGAATGTTCTGCAAAAAAAAATCGAAATTAAAAAATAGTATCTAAATATTATGGAAGCTGTGTTTTCAATATGAAGATCTCATATATTTGGCTCTGCTCGAAGGGACCATTTTTCCTCTCCCCTTAGGTTCACATTGTAATATAATCCCTCCTCCACGCTTATTTCATTGTGAAGTGATGGATTCTGGAACTTGAAGTCCCTCAGCTTTCCATAGTGGTTGGTGCATAGATTCTCTGGAAAGCAGAGGGACGTCAAGCCCCATAATCGATCAAATCACAATGGTACAAGGTGAAGGAGGGATTTTATTACACTGTAAGCTAAAGGGGTTTGAGCAAATGGTTCATGGTTTGCTTCCATTCTGTGCAATCAGTTATGTCTGTGTAAATATACAGTAACATATTTGTTGTCTTCTGATTTACGTGATTTTTTTTTTTATTATTATTTTTACAAATTCCGTTTGAGGCCAATACAAAATCTCATTAGTACTTTCTGCAGGCGTTTTGTTTTCATCTGCAATGCAAACAGTACACGCATCATGGTCCTATGAAAAAGGCACCACGAGCAGTTTAACCTAGATACAGAATATAATAACCCTGCCAAAAGGATTTATGGAACTATTTATAACAATTAAACTTCTTTTACATCAAAGCCTAAATTGTCTTTTATCACGAATCTGCACGCGCTTATGTGTATATATGAAAAGAATCCTACCAGCTCCTTCCTTTAAATTATAAGCAGATGTATCATAAAGAAGATGAATCTGTCTCTCCATCTTCTCTCAGTTATGTCATATTTGTACTTGTAATGGATTTTTCTAATATATTTTATGGTTTTGCCCCTGCTCTTCATGAAAGGTTAGTATGCACAAAGACTGTGATCCACTCTGCTCTGTGCTGCCTGTACTCTCAGGCAAAATAACAGTAAGTTTGTGGTTTGGATCTGTCCAGAGTCATGTGGACCGGAGTTAGTAGAAAAAAAACTCTTTAAAACTGTCTGTGGGTGGAGTTCTGACAGTCAGGAGACTTTGCTTTCTGAAAGAATGCCTCCTGTCTGTCTGTCTGCCAAGTTCTACCCAGGGGAGTGGACAAGAGTATGGAAAAACTACAGAGAGGAGAGATTCTTAGGCAAAATTTGGTTTATATCCTCCACTTAGTCAAATGTCCTACATCAGAGATCTTTGAGATCCATGGAGCCGGGCACAGCTGCATAGGCTTGTAACATTAGATGAAAACTTTCTGGTCCAGAGAATCAGGCTGTCTCCATGAAAATCCAAACATTTCCTCATATTCAATCTCCTGTCTGTATATAGTAAACTGTAGCATGATTATGAAAAATAATTAGCACTGCTGTTGGCCCCGATTGCTTCAAGGCTTTTCATAGAATATCAGTTTCAGTTTCCTTCCCTAAAACAACTCCGGTCCTTTGGTATAAAAATACCCAGGTATTTCACCCTTAGCTTCAAAGATGTAGGGAGTAACAGTCAAAGTCAATTTTATAAATTACGAGCTTGTCTTAATGCAGGGTAGCAGCATACAGGTACAGACCCAGTCATCCAAAGAGGAATTCAGGTTATTTTAAGCTATGCAATCTAATTATACCTAGGCATTCAGCTTTGCAAATGGCTGCAGAGATATATACTTGAGATAACTCCCATGCAGGTCTAATACAAACAAGTGACTGTGGAGTTTACCTGGGATAACTCTGGCTGCACACACAGGTCTTGTACAGTGACTGCTGACATGTATACCTGGGATAACTCTGGCAAAACACACAGTTAGTGCAGAGATTATCTGGGATAACTCTGGCAACACACAAGTCTCATATAAACAAGTGACTGCAGAGATTACCTGGGATATTGCTTGCTACATGCCAGTTTTACACAAACAAATGACTGCAGATATAACTACCCGGGTTAGCTGGCTACACACAAGTCTTGTACAGACCTGCGGCTACACAATTATGGCAGAGACACATGTGGAGATTCGGGGAGATTAATCTCAATAAATCGCCTCTTCTTTGGGCGACTAATCTCCCTGCAATTAGTAACAATGCGGTAATAGCGGAGCTCACCCTGTGTGTTCCGTCTCCCAACCGACCGCTGCTCTCGCGATATGTCAGTCACTTCCAACCGCGTAAAACATGGACACAAGAACTCGCTGTGGAGCGCTGATCGGAGCATACCAGGAGACAGACTCATATAATATCAATCCAGCTTTATTTCAACGATTAAAATTACATAGATCGGTAGGGTATGTGATTCTCTAATGCGTTTCGTGCCTACTTCCTTGGCACTTCATCGCCGGCGGGGTGGCATTTAGAGCCCTTTGCTTTACGATGTTGCCTCAGGGGGAAACGTCGGAAAAACAAGCGCCATCCTGCCATCGATTTAGATTCTGTGGGGAGATTAGTCGCCCGAAGAAATGCCGATTTGTCGCTGGGCAACAAATCTCCCCCAAACAGCACTGTGTGCCTCTACCCTAAGGGGCATATGTAGACATACATCACCCATAGCAACCAACCAGAACTTTGCTTTTGTTTTATAACATGTAGGTCACTGTTGAAATCTAATTGCTGATTGGTTGATATGAGAAACATCACTGGTGATGTTTGCCTCCAATGTTTATAAATACCGCTTTTTTCACATTTTGATTCTGATCTAAAACCAGATCAAATTCAAAGATGAATTGATTTCATACTGGCATATGTGGCATTGTCTACACAAGCCTCTGGGCTGTGTTAAAGGGGTGGTTCACCTTTAAATTAACTTTCAGTATGTTATAGAATGCCTAATTCTAAGCAACTTTTCAACTGGCCTTTTTTTTTTTTTTTTTTTTTTTTTAAAGGTTTTGAATTATTTGCCTACTTCTGACTCTTTCCAGCTTTCAAATAGGGATGCACCAAATCCACAATTTTAGGATTCGGCCAAATCCAGAATCCTTTGTGAAAGATTTGCCTGAATCCCGAACTGAATCCGAAACTCTAATTTGCATATGTAAATTAGGGGGGAAAAGGGGAAAGAGAACCACATGCTCAGTGTGTTAATACATTTTTAAATTCCATGTTTATGTGATGAAAATTTCACGTGATTTTGTTTATTCGGATCCTCCTAAATAAGGCCGAATCTTTGCCAAATCCCGATTCCTAGATTCGGTGCATCACTACTTTCAAATGAAGGTCACTGACCCCTTCTGAAAACCAAATGCTCTGTAAGGCTACAAATGTATTGTTATTGCTGCTTTTTATTACTCATCTTTCTATTCAGGTCTCTACTATTCATATTCCAGTCTCTTATTCAAATGAATGCATGGTTGCTAGGATTATATGGACCCTAGAAACCTGCTGAAATTGCTAACTGGAGAGCTGCTGAATAAAAATCTAATTAACTAAAAAAACACAAATAATGAAAACCAAATGCAAATTGTCTTAGGATTTCACTCTCTACATCATACTTTATAAGTTTATTTAAAGGTGAACAACCCCTTTAATGTGTTTGAGGGTTTCTTTGTCACACACACAAATATAAAGATACAGCAGTTAAGATCAACACCAATTTATGAACTTGGTTGCAGTAAATATAATGTTAAGCCCCTAAAACATTTTATTTTAAGGCTAAAGATTAATGTGTAATGTAGCCAAAGGCTGTTACTGGTATTATAGATTGTAAAAAAAATGGAGTTTCTCTACATTTCATTTTGGGCCCTGACCCTGTTAACTAGAATCTTAAGTCACATGATAGTTTAAAAAGGATATTCAGCTCAATAATAGCTGATCTGCTGCAGGTTTCCCATTCATGTTAATTGAATTTCTTCCCCCCCCCCTCCGCCTTTTCTTCCCTTTTAAAAAACCATTTAGAAAGCATTTGGCTTCGCAGCGCCGGAATTTGTGTTGCACAGAACCTTTAATAAGGCTCTTTAGCGGCCCAGCCCTTCAGTACAGCAGGCTGGAGCTTAAAATAGCGTGTATGTACGAGACAGGCAACATATGTACACAGCTTGCGTGACTCAATGTGTTTGCATTCAAGTCAACTGTCATGAAATGAAGAGCTAAATTGAGGTCTGGGATTTGCATGCTTGACAAATTAAGGAGCGATCGGCTCTTGTCCTGCCAAAACACCAGCCTTTTGCTATTTCCATTTTTTTCCTTAAACTGCTGGAGATTTTTTTTTCTTTTAAAAAATCCAATGGCATTAAAGCTGGATCCGTTTCTCTGTGCGGTGTGAAATCTGATATACTGCCATACTGTCTCAAGCCACTAGCACGAGAAATGCCAGCGACTCCAGTACCAAACCCTCATAAAAGTTTATGCTTACTTTTATTTAACAAAAAAAAAAAAATTGCAGCAACTGTATATTTACTTTGAAATGCCACAGCTGGTAGCAATGATCCAGTGGCTGCAGAAGGGGTTTGGTTTTGGGATGTACTGTCGGTGGATTAGGGAGAAAAATAGTTAGGGGGTCAGTTATGTCCCCTATGTTTTTAAAAAGGGACAGAGAGGGAATATTAGTTGCTCACAAAGTAGCTTTGGATTCTTTCATCAACAGAATACAAACATTTCAGTGACTGGTGAACTTCCCCTTTACAGTTTAGGTTCCACATGCAACTAAACCGTAAAGGCACTGGGCTGGACCTAGTGTTTACAAGATTGTATTTCACTGAGTAAAAATAGTAATAATCAGAGTTAAAAATAGTATTAATAAGAGGTTAACGTCACACGGCAGTCCTGCTAGGGTGGTAAATACTTGCTGGTAGGATAAGATACATGCTTTGTGTAGCTTTAAGGGGTACAGAACACAGAGGATGAATTTTATGCTTTTGGATGTCTATGCAGTTTGCCTCTCTGTAGAATAGGATTTTATTGTATCCATACAGAATTCATAATTAGTCTGACGGGTAACCTGGAGGTAGATGACATATTTTAAGCCCAAAAAAGTGTAACTTAATCTACGGCCCTTCTTTTCAATATCACCTTGTTAGGTGCTTTATATCCAAAAGTAATTCTGATTTGTCTTCCCCTTTTACATAGGACACCGACAGAAATTAGATGAACAGACAAAACCGGGAAACTTGTCCTTTTCCGAACGACTCAGTGAACTGGAACATTTTCGCCGAACGGCCATGAGGGTCAGCCCGCATCACCCAAATCCCATGCCCAACCCACGTGCCACCCTAAATCATTCCGCAGCTTTTAATCCTCAGCCTCAGGGTCAGATACAAGGTAAGTACTGAACCCCCTCTTTTGTTTATAAACCAGCTCATGTGGGTTTGTGTTTTTTTATAATGAAGAGTATACATAAATACTGTATATATGCAAGATCTTGTCCCAGAGAGCTAACAGTCTAATTTTTTTGTGTCTGAGTGTATAAAGGGACTTTTCTTAGGTCATAAAGTGCTGACCTAGGTGCACTTCAAAGCTGCACTTGGGTGTTGTACATCAGCAGGCCATGAAGGAGACATAGCACTTTATGTGTGTTCTCCATAGCTCTCTTTTCGGCAGCCCACGGCGGAGTTCAAGGAGTTCAACAGCCAAAGGGTCATCAGTTAGGCATTTCCTACTTTGTATAATTAGTGGTCCCCTGCAAAATAGATATATTTCCCCCAGGGCCCTGACATCCACCCTAGGAGTAACTGGCTTTTTCCCACTCCCTTTTCTATGGTAGAACTGATTGCACAGTCACCAAGTCACTCTGCTGAATTTAATTAAATTGAATTAATTTTAAATTACATTTAATGACCACTTTAAAAATGGTTCCCACTGCCGGGAAATTGCCGGTTACTAAACCTTTCTGTTAACAGATTAAAGCGTTTCTTTCATTTAGCATCTGAAACTCCTTTTTTAAATTATGAGTTTGACACACCGAGAAATTATATAGGCAAGTTATGTGCATCTGCTGATATATCTATAGGTTTCTCATCTCTGAAGGCTGTGAAACATTTAGGGAGGGTCCCCTCTATTTGGATGAGGGTTACAAGGTGTGAAGTTGGCTTGTCCCAGTCCCATAGCAATTGGTATCATCTAAGAAATATCTGGTTGGTTGCTATGGGTTACTAGAAGTCGAGCAAACTGTTACCCTATCGGTACAAATAGTCATTCATTCATATCCAAATGATATAAAACGTATTTAATTTTTAATGCATGCCTGTGGTATCCCACTGCTTGTGCCAACTGGCTAGCACAACATTTTGTGCCAGGGAAATGGTATTAGATTTGTGGGAAAAAAATACTGTGCCATTGTGTGTCTAACCTTAGAAAATTGTATACCAGTGCGGTAAATTTTAGTGACAAATACGGTGCCACTCCATTCAAAATTCTTGTTTCAAAACAGAGAAAGTGCTCTGCTGGGAACGATTACTTAACATTTTTTTTGCAATGGTCTGTAAATCTGATCCAGGCTGGATTGGAGCTGCTATATTGATGGCAAAGGAGACGACAGGTGGCAGCTCCCACACACAGTCACACATGCCTGGCATGCCCCACCATATCCGACTTAAATCAAATGGATGTTAAGCCAATGGAGTATTTAGAGGAGAGGGTCTCTGTGTTTGGAGAACATTCCCCACTGACTCTGTAAATTGGGTCTGGCATTTCTTAAAACCCAGGGAAGGAATCAGGTATTGGGGCTTATTATAGCAAATCCCCTCAAATGTAAGCACCCTCTCTATATACAGTATATGTATCATAAACTTAGAGCACACTGGTGTTCTATCAATGGGTGCACCACCTGGTACTCCAGTACTTGTATCTGTACCCATGATAAAAGAGTCTTTATTTGTGAAAACATTTATTAAACCCTCACTATAATTTTGTGGATTAATTGCAACAAAATTACCCTTTAAAGACAAACTAAATCCACTTAGCTAAAATGCCCCCCCCTCAAATCCCACCGGGAATCACCCCTGCCTTGTTTCCACATGCCAGTCAAGGTTTAAAAATGAATCAGTTAATAGTGCTGCTCCAGTAGAATTCTGCACTGAAATCAGTTTCTCAAAAGAGAAAACAGATTTTTTTAATATTTCATTTTGAAATCTGACATGGGGCTAGACATATTGAAAGTTTCCCAGCTGCCCTCAGTCATGTGACATGTGCTCTGATAAACTTCGGTCACTCTTTACTGCTGTACTGCAATTTAGAGTGATATCACCCCAAACCTCCTCCCCCCCCGCAGCCTAACAACAGAATAGTTGGAAAGTAACCAGATAACAGCTCCCTGACACAAGATAACAGCTGCCTGGTAGATCTAAGAACAGTATTCAATAGTAAAATCAGGTCCCACTGAGACACAGTCAGTTACATTGAGTAGGAGAAACAACAGCCTGCCAGAAAGCAGTTCCATCCTAAAGTGCTGGCGATTTCTGAAAGCACATGACCAGGCAAAATGACCTATGATGGCTCCCTTCACACCAATATTAAAACTAAAAAAAAATACACTTGCTGGTTCAGGAATTACATTTTATATTTTAGAGTGAATTATTTGCAGTGTAAACAGTGTAATTTGGAAATAGAAACTACATCTTAAAAATGACATAATCCCTTTAACTTCTTCTCCCTTGCTTCCTGACACCGATCATCAGCCAGGAAAATGTGTAATAGAAGCCAGAACCAGACCCATGGGGTCCATAGGATGGTGTTTATGAGTGTGCGCACAGCTGGTGGTAGGGATTTGGGGCTGTAGTTATGCCTCTGGCACCAGGAAGCTAGGGATCAGAAATGAAACAGGCAAATATGGTGGCAGTCAACCCTGCTGTACTGAGGAGCAAGGCCATTTTGACTCTGAAGATGTGGTGGTTTAAGAGGGGGGACTATGTAGGGGCCTCATGTTGCCATTTAGTATGTATCTATATTAACAGTTCATGAGCAGTATGTTTTCTTTGGACATTTCTACGCTGGTGAGATGTAACCCCTTAAAAATCTGATGAACTAATCAATCTTCCATCATACAAAACAATGTGTAATGTAGTGAGCCATCTGCATGCACTCTAATCAAATTTTACAGTACACATGCACTCCCGCCATAATTCATTAGGTAAGGTCCACCTGCTGGCTTGAGATCATCTAACCAAACACATCCACAGACAAGCAGCGAAGGTGCAGACACACCACATCAAAAAGCTCTGAGGCTGAAAGATTACTCGTTGCGCAGACTGAACATAAATTAGAGAACACAAAAGCCGTTTATCTGCAGACGGGCTCTTTGGCCATGCAAAACTCATGCAAAGTGATAGTTTTCCTTTTTGTACATGAGCCTTTTGTAGTTTCCCAGGTGCAATGATTTTGTCTTTTTGCCCCCGAGGCTTTTACAGTGTTTCTCTTCTAAAAACATCTTTGGGTATCGGAGTTCCTGTGAAGTTCAGAAGCGATGCTCTTGCATTGAAATGCTCACAGCTCGGCAGCTCCTGTTTGGCTGGAATATTAATTGGGGGAGCAGACGCTGATCCCTCCAGTTTGAGAATTGTGCTGTAAAGAAGAGGTTTCTCCATTAAATATTTCTTCCTACATCCTGAGATAGGAGCAGGTTCTAGTGCACACCTAAAGTTTGTTGTGTAGCGTCATAAACAAATTTAAATCAAGTTTTCTTGAAATGATGGACAAGAAGGCCCTCCGAAACTTCAGTCACTAGGGTTGTGATCCCAAAACTCAGGAAACATCAGAAGAGGCCAGCATTGGCCTGGACCCACAAAGTAGTAGAGTCAGATTGTAAAAGGTTAAAAACTTCCATTTTATGACTAAGTGTCCCTGGTAGACACGAAACGCGTCAGGCATTGGGTCTTAGTTATGGAAAATAAAATGTAATGCCTGTGCCACCCTCTTCTGATGTTTCCTGGTGTTTGCTCCCTCTGCTGAAGGTCTGGGGCGTGTGCATAGTAGTAAGCTCATCTGGTGTACTTAATACATTGCATAAACTGGTTCCTAATTCGTATATTCCCAAACTCAAACTGAAGGTTGATAAGGATGAGATTTGGGGTATAAACTTAATTACTATGCTACATATTCTCGGTGATATGGCAGAATGACTGATGCACCAATGGTTTCCTAGAAGATGCATTGATCGGGTATTTTTACATTATCTTGAATATTGTATCAGTTTGGCCTAATACTGAACCAAATTCTCAGGACATTGAATTTTCAGATCTGAGCAAAATCTCCAAAATTTGACACCTTCAGTTACAGAGTATTTTTAAGAAGGGTTCCGATTCAGTTTGGGCAACCAATGAGAATCTTTTCAAAAAGTTCTGAGATTCAGTTGTATTCTTAACTATATTCTGGATTTGATGCATCTCTAATTTTCAAGTTCTTTTTCTTTCCCTCTTATCGATTTCCCTGTCCTGTTATCCAAGTTTCTGTCTTCCCAGGGCTGTACATTTATATAGCCACCCAAAAGCCCATGTTCGTGATGCCGAGTGTCTTCAAAGGCACAGATCTAAAGGGTTAATGTGCCTGTCTGAACTAATTCTTTGTATTTCCCATTTTATATAGTTTCCTTGGACATACAGCCATATATGTGTGTGAGATAACTGGCCCACTATATGTAAAATCTATACAGCAGAATGTAGATTTGTTGTGTTGCCAGCAGCACCATGCCAAGCACCCAAGGGTACCCCACCTACAACTGTCCCTCCTGCTACATTTAACATGAATAACTGGCAGCGAGTCTGTTACTTTTTTCTCCAATCATATTTAGTGATGTATTTAATAAGGTTTATTCTGTGTTGCCAAAGGTCTCTTTGATTATGAAAGTCGGCAGATTTTTTGGGCTCTTGGGGAAGGAACATCAGTCTCTCAGACAAAAGTGTATTCACACATGAAATGCTTAAGGCACCGAGGGGAAAGAGATACAATGGGGTGTTTATCAGAGCGCTGGCAAACAGGCCTGCAGGTAACATGTCTGTACAGCAATGCGAGTGCTTCGAAGACAATAGCGAGTGGCTCTGTACCAACATTTCCCAGTTACAAACCTGCAGTGTGAAAACAAGCTGAATATATGGGCTGTCTCCTCCATAAGGAACACCCAACGTGCAGCCACTAGTATCATTGGCACCTTTTTTTATGGGATCAAATTCACTTTTTAAACCACTGAAAATTTCTAATGAGCATGGGACATTCTTTTTTATATAGTTTATTTTATTTTTGGATTCGCAACCACTTGGAATCCAACACTGAAATGTTCCAAATTATCTTTAATTCAAGATCTGTATATTCATTTTCCCTTTAAAGGTAATCCGATGCCTCGCCCACAGGGCCCATTGCCACTGTTTCACATTCACTGCCAGTTTACACTGCTGTTGGTTAGAATCTGGATGGCTTCCAGGATGATAAATAGTTGGACTGGGAAACAAGCCACCACCTGTTGTTATTAGGATGGAATTTCAGCGCTCCTGGCACTTGAAGGGTTAACGCCCATATTAACCCCTTGGTGGAGCCAGAGGGGGTTTATGCAGGTGCTTGTGAAATCTCAGTGGGAATTTTCAGTGTCTGCCCTCTGTTCCCAGGCCAATGGCCAGTGTTTCTTTACACAGAATAGTCCCTTATAATCTCTTGCTGGCAGAACACTCTCCGAAGTTATGCATCCTCACACATTGCACAGCACAGTAAATCAAATTATACATTTTAATACACAGTACAGGGGAATCTGTTATGTGGAAACCCGTTATCCAGAAAGCTCCGAATTACGGAAAGGCGGTCTCCCATAGGCTCCGTTTTATCCAAACAATACTAATTTTTGAAAAGTGATTTCCCTTTTCTCTGTAATAATATGAAAACAGTAGCTTGTGCTTGATCCAAACTAACATATAATTAATTAATCATTAAAAAAATAAGCCTATTGGGTTTATTTAAAGGGGGCCTGTCATCCCAAAAAAATATTCCAAATCCTATTTTATCACATTAGTCAAGCAAAATTAACGTTAATTAAACTATATAAATGATTTGAATTTTGTTTCCTTCAGCCTGGGAACTCATAATTATACCAAGCAGGCAGGAGCCATTTTGTGGACACTGTTATTAAAACAAGCCTTGTATAATCTCAAAATCTTGTTTGTGCACCAGAATGGGGGACCCGATGTCCATCCCCATGTCCTGGTTACACAATTAAATGGTGAAGAGAGAGGGGGAATGTGGGGAGAGCAGTGACATCTAGGAAGTGCTGAATGGAAAGTGAAAGTAATTGCCTAAGGCATAGAGGAGGAGTAGGCAATATTTGATTGACAGCTGAGATTTTTAAATGAGTTTACAACAGCTATGAATGCTTTAATAACAAAATAATTTGGATTTCATGTTTAATTTGAAAAGGACTTTTATTATACAGCTTTTTATGTCTGGGTGACAGGTCCGCTTTAATGGTTAGTATTGTGCATTGTAGGTAAAAAAAACATGGAGGTTTGCATTTGGCCGATCAGTCAGATACCATAAAAAACCGGCCAGTGTACAGCCACCTCAAGTCAGCAGTTTAATGGTCCTTGTATAGGACCATAACCATGGCCTGCCTGATCGATATCTAGTTCTTGGGCAGGAAGGAAAATTCCATCAGACAAGAAATGTCAACTGCATAGGCCCCTGTTGTGATCTAAATATTAAGCAGGTAGAGAATCCATTATCTGGAAACCGATTATCCAGAAAGCTCCAAATAATGGAAAGGCCGTCTCCCATAGACTCCCATTTTATCCAAATAATTCACATTTTTAAAAATGAATTTCCTTTTTCTCTGTAGTAATAAAGCAGCATCTTGTACTTGATCTCAACTAAGATATAATTAATCCTTATTGGGTTTATTTAATGTTTACATGATTTTCTAGTAAACTTAAGGTATGAAGATCCAAATTCTGTTATCAGAACTGTAATCTGGAAAACCCCAGGTCTCGAACATTCTGGATAACAGGTCCCATGCCTGTACCTATAAACAGTACAGAAATGACTGCACCCTCACAAATCAATGTTTGATAAAAGTAAGCTGCCATCTTTGTTTCCTAGGCTGGCCCACTGCTAAGAGTCACTGACTCAATGCTATCAAATGTCACTACATTTCAGATAGTAAAAGCTATTAAAATAAGTTAGATGGAAGAAGCCTTGTCCTGAACTTACCCTATACCAGTGATCCCCAACCAGTAGCTCACGAGTAACATGTTACTCTCCAAACCCTTGGATGTTGCTCCCAGTGGCCTAAAGCAGGTGTTTCTTTTTGAATTCCAGGCTTGGAGGCAAGTTTTGGTTGTATAAAAATAAGGTTTACTGCCAAACAAAGTCTCAATGTAGGTTGACAATCCACATAGGGGCTACCTAAATGCCAATCACAGCACTTATTTGGCACCCCAAGAACATTTTTCATGCTTGTGTTGCTCCCCAACTCCTTTTACTTCTGAATGTTGCTCACGGGTTCAAAAGGTTGGGAATCCCTGCCCTATACCAATGCATGTAGCTAGTATCAAGGCAGTAATGTAGGTAATAATTTTACATACCAGCATCAGTGGGCGTTCAGTAGTGAGAGTAACCAGTACTAATCTTTTTGACTGGTTGCAATTTTAAAATAAGGCCTCTCCCAAATGCTGCTACGTTGCAGAAAATAAAAGGGCCAGCTCCAGCATGCCCCATGACTCTAACATAAAAGTATCTTACAGATCCTATAGATATATATTTTCTGACATCTTCCAAATCTATTCCCCCAGCAGCTGATGAAGCCCCACGGAAATGCGAGAGGCATTCGGAATATGGTCACATTCTATACCCCCTTCATAGCCCAACATCATGCTTGAGGATTAGTAGAACATTAGTCATTTCAACTGGAGAATTTCTTGCCGGGATTTTCTGCCAGTACATACTAGATATTTATAATTATATATGACTATCACACTCTCTCCGGGGCTCCGAGGATCCTCGCAGAAAAGAGATTTTTTTTTTGTTCCCTGCAATATGACTGCCAAGTGGAAATTCCAGAGCATGTGATAACGCCTTATAAATGACCCATGAAGCGCAGAACAGACGCGCCGTTCAATAGGCTGCCATAATGGATGGAAATATAATCTAAAGATACCATTTGTTCAGTGCTGTTTCCATACAATTAAAAATTCAATGTATTGATTACTGAAAGGGGGGGAGGATGATTTATGCACGAAAAGCAAAAATAATTTTAACACTTAAAGGGAAAATATGCCCTAATGATAATTCCATTTTACATCACAATAACTGTTCAGTAAAATGCATTAGTGTAGGTCTTTCTACTGATCGAACCTGATTTATCTAGATATTTATTTTTATATGAGATGGATCAGCTTGATGTTTCTTTATGTGTATAGAAGTCTATAATCTATCTCTCTTATTTATCTATCTATTGATCTATCTATCCTTTACCGAGCTCTCTCTCTCTATCTATCTATCTGTCTGTCTGTCTGTCTGTCTGTCTGTCTGTCTGTCTGTCTGTCTATCTATCTATCTATCTATCATCATCATCATCTATCTTTTTTTCTTTTCATCTATCAATCTATCTTGCTGTTCTTTACTTAGCTCTCTATCTCTCTCTCTGTCTTTTCCTTTACCGAGCTCTCTATCTATCTATCTATCTATCTATCTATCTATCTATCTATCTATCTATCTATCTATCTATCTATCTCTCTATCCTTTACCTAGCTTTCTATCAGTCTCCTTCTATCTACCTATCTGTCTATCAATCTATCTATCTATCTATCTATCTATCTATCTATCTATCTATCTATCATCTATCTATTTATCTATCTATCTATCTATCTATCTATCTATCTATCTATCTATCTATCTATCTATCTATCTATCATCTATCTATCTATCTCTCTTTCTTTTCATCTATCTATTTGTCTGTCATCATTCTATGATGAAGGCAGATGCAAAGCATTCACAGTTTGTTCCCAAATTCTTCCCGTTAGGTAGCTTTTATGACTTTCTCACATGAAAGTTGGAATATTGACCTTCTAAACAAGTTATTTGGAGAGAATTTGTAATTCCTGTGAAACGCATTCACCTTCTTGTAACCTGCATGCTCATTACTCCCTGTACCCAGGCCAGAAAAAAGCACCAAAATTCTATGATCATCAGTGCCTATAGTCATATTAGCGACAGGCGATGTGAGTCTCCCTAGGGACACATTTCAGCCACATCTCCTACTATAATATAAGCTGCCTGACATAGGTCTGGAAATAGTTAAATCCGGGCTGTTGGCAATGGTTAAATATGAGCAGTGGCTTATTCAATGACATCAAATGTATTTATTAATAGCTAAAGGGCACAGTCCCCACTCCCTGCCATTAAAGCACTGGCAAAAGAAACCCTGCTTACCGTAGCCTTTATCTGTCTCTGTTTACAAAGCAAAATGCTGTTGCAAAATCTAGTGGTGTAACACAACAGCTACAGTGATATCCTGCGGAGTAAAACAAAGTGTGTGTGTATCGCACATGATATAGCCTCCCTGGGATACACTAGTGAGAGAGAGACTGGTACATCTATACTATACTATAACCGGCTGCAGCAAATAAGCCTTATCTGCTAACAACTTACTTCCCCCTGCTGCAATGGAAGGGTATCGGTGTCAGTTAATATAGACAATATTTAATATTTGGGTGTATGATCTTGTGTTTCAGCAGTGAGGTATACAGTAAGGGAGCCATGCTGATGAAGCTTATGGTCTAAATGTTAACGATTAATAGACAGGTGAGATTAATTGTTTTCAAATATTGGAATGGGATCCTTTATCTGAAAACTCGTTATCTAGAAAGCTCCCAATTACAGGAAGGCCATCTCCCATAGACTCTCTCATTTTATTCAAATAGTTTAAGAATTTTAAAATCAGGGTCGGACTGTGTTGGAAATGGCAGCCACAGTGGGCTACGGAGCCCCCACCCACAGTCTGACGAAATTATTTCCTTTTTTTTTTTTTTTTTTGTAATAATTAAACAGTACTTTGTACTTGATCCCAATTAAGATATAATTAATCCTTATTAGAGGCAGAATAATCCTATTGGGTTTAATGAACTTTTAAAAGATTCTTTAGTAGATTAGACTTAAGATATGCTGAGCCAATTTACAAAAAGACTCTTTATCCGGAAAACCCTGAGAACCCCGTCCCATACCTGTACCTTGAATTTAAATACCACGACAAATTTAGAAATACGGTATATTTTTAATTAAAAGGTGGAACACCACCGAAACATAATGAAAGGAAACATACTTTTAAGCAACTTTCTGATATATATTCATTACAAAGATGGAATGGTTTTATTTGTAATTTGTTGCCTGTATGTTTGCTGTGATTTAAAGGGACATAGCGAGGGGGTTCTGTCAGGGTATCAAATTGATCCCAGTCAGAACTGAACCCCTTCAAAGCCACTGGCAGCTGTGACTCCGGCCCCAGCATAAGGCCAGACAGGTGTGTGTGTGACAGGGCAATGGCGACAGGCGCGCAGCTGTGCGGCCTCTGGTCTATTATTGGCACGAACAGCTAACAGCCTCGTCCGAACTCCTGAGCAAGAGGAAGCTGAGGCAGCCAGTCGATTTTCACTCAGCGATGGGGGAGACTTAGTCACGGAACAGAAATTTAGATACAAACGAGACAGTTATTTACTGGAAAATATTTTCTAGGGAGAGGTTTCAGCTTGGGTTTCACAGCAAACTTTTTACTTAAAGTGATACTGATACTAAAAATTTTCTTTTCAGAATATTAATCTACATTAAAAGTTACCTATAGGTCATGTTGATCGTTTTTCGCTTTTGTAAGTAATTGTTACTTGAAGTTACTAAACCTGACTGTTTTGCCAACCTTCCTCCCCCCCCCCCGCACTTAATGGACTTTACCTCCCAGAATCCTTTGCCTTCTCCTGCTGGAGTCATGTGACCTGTATCTGTCAGGCACATAACAATAGGCACAGAGCTTGCATAGAGCTTGTTAAAGCTGGTCTCGCACATCACAAGGTGGTTGACTAGCGCAGCCATTTTCAGACTGGCGTCAGCAGACATGTCACCTCATGTTATTCTTCAGGAGTCACCCTAATTTGTCCTCTCCTGGTCACCCACAGTAACAGCCCAGTCACTGAAATTCAAGTTAACCCTGCCACTGAAAAGGCCGAAATTACCTCAGAAAACAGGCAGTACAGGGAGGGTCGAGACTGAGATCAAATACACAGAGGCCTCGGGTCAGATAAATAGTGACTGTCTGTGGCATTTACAGCAGCCCCTGTGGGATTTGTCAGTATCTATATATTGTCCAATAAATAACCCAACAGCACACCCTGGCCTCTTGTTAAAGGGGAACTATCGCGAAAATGAAATGTAATATAAGCTTCAGCATACTGAAATATGGAGTTTTCTAAATATAATCAATTAAATATTCTGTACTGTTTGTGAAATAACCAAGTTCATCTTCACTATTCCTCTCTCAACATCTGTTTCTCTTTATTTTGTCTTCATTCTGGAGTTGAGTGTCAGATATTCATTGACAATTAGATCCAATATATCTTATAGAGGGGCTCTTTTTGATGTATTAGACCTCACTCTATTAAAATCACCAGACATTGTGTCTCTCTACATGCAGAATTTGTGATATATATATATATATATATATATATATATATATATATATATATATATATATATATATATATATATATATATATATATATATATAAATATATATATTTTTTATTTGTACTGGAATCATTTATGTGAGTGAGCTCTAATACATCTGCTAGGAAAGGAAGCCCCCCTATAAAATATATTGAATAATTCATCTGACACCCAACTGCTGCATGAAGACAGATTTTAAAGAAACAGATGCTGAGAGAGGGATAGTGAAGATAAACTTGATTATTTCAGAAACGATGCAGAATATGTAATTGATTGTATTTAGAAAGTTTCTTATTTCAGTACGATCAAGCTCATTTTCGTGACAGTTTGCCTTTAAGCGATGGTCCAGTGCACAGTAAGAGAGAAAGGCACCCTGCAATATACTAGCAAAACAAAAGTACCGGCACACAGGACACTATGCAAGGGTATTTATTAAAGTATAATGTTTTGGGGGAACACCCCTTCTTCAAACATGAAACTTTACACTTTAATAAATACGCAAGGGTCACCCTGCTCCGGATAGGACCTAGGCCGCGTGGTCCTAGCACCCGGGCGTGCGGTCCTAGCTTCCACCCACACTACCCCCAGCGGGGCGTGGGAGCTACACGTCCCTAGTGCTCCCCATAGAGCGGCTGGGCACATGCCACCCATAAAATCTGCCGTCCTAAAGCCGGGCCTGATTGTGTCCTGTATGCTGGTAATTTTGCTTTGCTAGTATCTATAGATTTCCAGTCTGGCCCTGGCATAGGCAACTTTTTCTTCTCACTTCCCCAGCACCATAACCCGTTCCAAGTATATATACTGTAGCTATTATAAATGGGAACCCTCTCTTAAGCGGTTAATAAAGGTCTTATCTTAAATTTTTCTAGTTCATTAATTTATTATGTGGCAGCTAAATTGAAAAAAAAAAAAACCCTGTATAAGTTAGGGGCTGCCCAGACAAGATAAGGCAAGGAGAAATATGCCTGCTGGCTGCTCCACCCAGACTGAAAGAGGGTTTCCAATAACCCAAACAGGCAAAGTCTGATGGGCGCAGACAGTCTGCAGGCTTGTGCCCAACATGCTGATGGTTGGCTGGTACATCCTCGGCTGATTTATGTGTGTGAGCGCGTGTTAAGCCTTAAATTGTTGAGTCTCTCGCTGGCTGCAGTGCCATCCCTGAATGGTTGGTGCATGTTCTTTGCTCTGGCCGTGCCGTCTCGGCTGGGAATCCCTGCCAGTCTCACACCTGTCTGAGACAATGAGACTCTTGTTAGGAACCTCTCAAGCACAAGTCGTCTCTGATGGGAGAGGTTTTTTTTTTTCACGATTAGGCAACATAACGGAGGCGACTGCCAACATTTAAAGTCCATATTAGTTCTGCTCAGTATTTCTTCCTCTAATTCAAATACTGAGCATGGAATGGTAGAGGGACAGCAGTTTCTTCCTTACAAATTGGTTACCCCCCAACTAAGCTCATAACAGGGCCTGGGATACACTACTGGGCCTTTAACTGTTGTAAAATTATACGTTTAAGCACTTACCAAAATCTATGGGGTATTTGAGTGTTGTAGTTTGGGTATGTTTGCTGTTGTAGTTCAACAAAGAATGAGCACAACAGGCTGAATTATTACAAAGCCATTCTTACTTTTATCATATACAGGTATGGGATCGTTATCCGGAAACCCATTATCCAGAAAGCTCTTAATTACAGAAAGGCTGTCTCCCATAGACTAAGTTTTAATAAAATTTTTTAAAATGATTTCCTTCTTTTCTGTAATAATGAAACAGTACATACAACTAAGATATAATTAATATGTATTGAAGGCAAAACAATCCTGTTTAATGTTTAAACTATTTTTTTTAGTTGACTTAAAGTATGGAGATAAGACCGCTTATCTGGAAAACCCCAGTATTCTGTATATTCTGTATAACAGGTCCCATACCTATACTGTATATATTTTCTGGAGTGGCCACATTCAGGTTCATTTCGGATGCATTGTAACCTGATCGTTGGGCCCACGATTGATTCAGCCCGATATCGGCCACTTTAATGTTGGCATATAGAGGAGATGTTACTGAGAATTATATTTTCTTTCACTCAGCAAAAATGTTATTTTGGGGTTTTCATCCCCTTTAAGTTTAATAATACCACAGTCACGGCATTACTAGATCTCCAGTGTCAGCGATACACTCTCACATTTGCTATCTGGTGGCTCATAAGGTTTAATCTCTGCTGCCAGTAACACTTGCTTAATTTTTATTTCACCTGTTCCTCTGATACATGTTCAGGATCCTTGGCACCAAGCAAACAGACACTTATTATCCCCCCCACTTCCACTAATATATCACAAAGCTTTTCTCTCCGGTTACAGCGGCTCTTGAGTTTTTATATATTGGGTTTCAGTGGTACATATTTATATATGGCTAGAACTAAGGAGACATATAGTTGGTTTAAGGCCAGTAAGTTGGGTGAGAAAACTTTTATACGTAGCATTATCTACTGGGCATTTCTGTTTGTTCTATATCCTTAAGCTAAGGGTTTCTTGGCACCTTCTTGTTACCATACTGTGCTGGTATAACATTTGCAGAGCTTGGGCATTGCTGGTATATACAGTACACTTTGACTGTTTCAGCCATAAGGACCTCTGTTGGATATTGGGCTCTTGGGAGTCTCTATGATCATTTTCCTTTCTTCTTTAACAGGGCAGCCAGACCTATGGTTTTGGAGGTGCCATGACTTTGACCCTTCTTGTTATTCTGTTTCACCATCATTGTCATCAAAACCATTCTTTACATCTTGATTTCAAGACTATGTTGGTCTTCTGACCATTTTGTTGACTTCAGAAACCTTTGAAGACCAATATAGTATTCTTAAAAAGACTTCATCAGTCTGTTCTTTGTCTTCTGCTTTTTGAGTGATGTCCTTTGTTGCCTTGGTCTTGACTCACTTATCCCTTCCCATTCCTAGTCTTTACTCAATGCTGACCCCCCCAACTTACCCCCAAACTCAATCTTTACTTGGATTTAAAGCCTCACCATGAATTGCATTCAGAATAAGATGTATTGATTCCATTTCCATCAGTGCAAGTAACTATTCAACATTAGATATTTAAAGGTTAAGTTAACTTGTAGTATGTAATACTATGGCTAATGTTAACAACTTTTCAACTAACCTTATTTATGTATAGTTTTGGAATTATTTGCCGGCTTCTTCTGACTTTTTCCAGCTTTTAAATGGGGGTCACTGACCCCACCTAAACAACAAATGTTATTGCTACTTTTTATTACTCATCTTTCTATTCAAGCCTTTCCTATTCATATTCCAGATTTTTATTCAAATCAATACATGGTTGCTGGGATAATTTGGACCCTAGCAACCAGACTGCTGAAATTACAAAGTTATTTATCAAAGTTCGAATTTATCTCAATATTTTCTGCTACAAACTCCAATCAAATCCGCTCAGGGTTTTTTACTCTTATTTATTATAACATTTTCCTGCAAATTTGCTATGCCGGAAAAAATTCGATTTCACAAATTTTTTGGACTTTTTCATCCGATTTTCATGATTTTCTCGTAATTTTCACCCGAAAATTCTGAAAACTTCGGGGTATTGCCCAAAACCCAGTGCACATCAAAAAATCTTTGTAATTTCTCCCATTGACAGGTCTGAGGTGCCGGATTTTCAGATCCGAACTTTTCCATAAATTTTTAATAAAGTCTGAAAAATTCGTGATTCTTTAAAAGTCCGATTTTATTTAAAAAATCTCAAATTTTTGTCATTTTTGCATTCGGAGTTTAGTAAATAACCCCCCTTAATGTCTGCCTATATGAGTTATGGCCTCAAAGGTGATTCTCTGTTATGTCTTGGCCTTGACTCACTAATCCCATTCCTACCCTACCTGAGTCTTACTCACTCAGTCTTTACTTGGACTTCAACCCCAGCCATGATTCAGACTAGAAAGTCTTGACCGACCACATCACTGCCTTTAACTTTGCTCCATGATATATATATATATATATATATATATATATATATATATATATATATATATATATATATATATATGGTTTATCTACACAATCACCCTATTCCTTATGGTGCTCATTGCTGGGGCAGTTTATTCCAAGAAACCTTAGCTGCTAAAGTTATTGTGAATTTGTACAAAATTCATGAGTGAGAGATCTTTGTTCCTTGTCGTGCAGCTGTCAATCATTTGCTTTACTTGCGGTTCAACTAAATCCGAACCCCCCCCCCAAAACCTGACCTTAGTCTAAGGCCTTATGTGTTCCTGCCACTGCTGTTTCCCTTTAAAAGGGGATGTGAGCAGTTGCTGTACAAGAAAGTGTTGGATACCGTTGCACGAAATCCGGAAACAGAAACAAGAACAAAGTATTGTAACAGAACATCTTTTGTAAGAGAGAAAAAAAGGAAGTAAATATATTTATCTCAACGGAGTCCAAGCCAGTGAGTGCTCAGGGGAACTTCACCTCATGCTCTTCTGTTTCTTATTTCTTTATTAAACATTTTGCAACATTTTGTTTTTGATTGATTTGACTATGTCCTATGGATCTGTATTCACAGGAGTCTACGCTGGTTATAAACATAGGGGAAACAGGGCTTGATCTCTCTTACCGCGTTGACCAATGATGAACCCTGCTGCCTTGAGGTCCTAGGTTCAAATACCGCCAGGGCATTACCTTTGTTTGTTCTCCCCATGTTATTGTGGGTTTCCACCAGGTACTGTAATTTCCTCCCTCACTCCAACAAAATACAGGCAGGTTAACTGGCTTCCGTTAAAACTTACCCTAGTGTGTGTGAATGTGATAGGGACCTTAGATTGTAAGCTCTGCAGGGGCAGAGGCTGACATATATAGTCGACCTGTAGAGTTTATAGGCAATTGCCCATATGTAATAAAAGCAACTAAATTTGCCCAGGGGCAGTAACCCATAGCAACCAATAAGATGTTTGCTTTTTAACAAGCGACTGGTAAATTCTATCTGCTGGTTGCTATTGGTTACTGCTCCTGGGCCAACTTAGTGCCTTTTATTACATAACAAGATATTTTCTGATTTAGTAAAAAGCGACTGCCCCCTCCCACTGCCCCCATCTCTACCATTTGATTTACCAACAAGTATCCAGTGGCAGACTGGCAAATGTTTTTAAAAAATATATAATTTATTTTCTAAATAGGCAACCAAAGGCCCCACCTAAAGCTGCTGATGCCTTTCTAGAAAATACAGCCCTACTCCGGTAACGCCTGAATGATATGAGCAGTGCAAAACTGCTAATATCACAAAAAATATGTACATTGCAAAAGGGATCAGAAGAGCACTCTGAGCACAAGTCATGTGGGATGCTACATGTCCTATTTAAGTTTTGGGTTTAATAAAGGCAAATAATTCAAAGACCACTGGCAGACTTTGTTATATCATCTCAGTCTATGAAGCATTGCGGTTAATTGTTAGATGAGCCTTAAAGAGTCAGCTTGGAGTTATCCATCAATTCCCGACATCTATCAGCATCACTCGAAAAGTCGGGCTACAACAATACACCTTTTATTTTCTTTCCATGCTTTTCCACAACACCTTGTAGATAGATCTAAGCTGTGCCCCCGGGGAAGATTTCGGGACCGTTTTCCCCCTCTGTGTTCCTGCAAGGTGACCTCATCTGTTGTGCTATGAAGGTTGCATTTGATAAGTCGCTGTCTGTCTCTAAGCTGGTAAAATAACCCAATCCTTTTTTTCTTCTCCCTTCCTTCTCTGTGTGTGTTGAGATGTAAAACAAGCTGGAGTGCTCAAGTTTACATTTATTGGGCAGTGATGTCCCCTGGCCGTGCGCTGTCATTGCCTCCGGATCTTTTCCCACTTTATTGGTTTACAAATCCCTTTCTTCTCGGCACAGAAGGATGAGATCATACACAATAAAATGGGTGTTAGCTTCAAAGACTCCTCTCTCTCTCTCCGCTATAGCATGGACCGGTGCTGCCAACCTGCTTGATTAATCTGTTTCACTTCTAATTAGTGTACGGCCGTCTCTAGCCAAGACCACCGGCGTTCATAGAATTCTGGCTCCCCAACATCTTTTCTTTTCCTTAAACCAAACACCTATTCATGGAACCCAACACCCTCATCAAAGTGAAGAGGATTTAAAGTGTTTATTTGCCATCTATGTTCCCTAATGTCATGCTGTCATCCCAAATTTTCACTTTTTTAATATTGCTCTTTCATTTTTTCACATGCTTCTGTTTAGATATGTTTGTTACATTCAATTATGTTATACAGATAGCTGGAATCTCAGCCATAAAGCAGGACAGGACTGCTGAAATAGAATCTGTGACACTGTGATAGATTCCCCTGTTAGAGAGATAGCTAGAATGTCAGCCATAAAGCAGGACAGAACTGCTGCTTACAATGGGTATGAAATAGAATCTGTGATTCTGTGATAGATTCCCCTGTTAGAGAGATAGCTAGAATGTCAGCCATAAAGCAGGACAGGACTGCTGAAATAGAATCTGTGACACTGTGATAGATTCCCCTGTTAGAGAGATAGCTAGAATGTCAGCCATAAAGCAGGACAGAACTGCTGCTTACAATGGGTATGAAATAGAATCTGTGACACTGTGATAGATTCCCCTGTTAGAGAGATAGCTAGAATGTCAGCCATAAAGCAGGACAGGACTGCTGCTTCCAATTGGGATCATATAGGATATGTGCCATTAGGAGATGTTTGGAAGCCAGTTGTGAGACATTCCAAAGGCTTCTGTTCTGGCAAATTTCCGGCAGACAGACAGACTTGCGACACTGATTGGGACTTGCTAAAATCTTTTTGATCACTTTTATAATTGGAATGAATTATAGGAGTCATTAAATGAAAAGGAAGTGCTTATTCCAAGGTGTGACTTTATATTAAAGTATACCTGTTATATTTGTAATGCTCTTCTAATGAGAGCTGTATGGCTGCAGCGAAGTTGGTTTCCTTGCCCTGTGTAGCCTTCTTACATCAGTCTCTAATAAACTTGTTAAGGTTTCAGAAGTCTAAAGTAATATGAGTAATATGTAAAAGTTTTACATAGGATGTCTGGCCACTGCACTCTGAATGTTCTGTTATAAGGGACATATGTGATATTCCACTCTATAAAAACAGCAAGTTTAGAGACACACAGTATATACAATGAGACATACACAGCATAGACAGAGATACACTGGGGCAAGTTTACTCAAGGGCGAAGTGACTAACGCTGGCGAAAATTCTTTAGCGAAGTAGAATTTTCGCTCTGGCAATTGGACGTAACTACGTAAATTCACTAAGATGCGGATTTTAAGGAACGTTACCGCTTGCGCCAGACTTGCCTTTGCCACCTCAGACCAGGCCAAATGCAATAGAGTAGATAGGACTTCCTCGAAAAAAAATTGAAAATTTTTCTAAGTCCCAAAAAACGCTGACGACTTTTCAGTGGTTCAGGGTGATAGGCTGCAAAGATTGTAATTTTTTTTAGGGTACCCGGCTGCCCCTCTACATTTCCTTACATAAGGCACATAAACTATACACTGGGCTCATGTGTAGGGCAATATAACAACTCGAGTTTATTTTATTAAGGTTCCCTGGACTTGTGTAATGTAATGTATTTGCTGCAACATATACGTCCATTGAAATTTCACTTCCCGTCGTATGCAAAGTAGGCAACGCTAGCGCAACTTCGCTTTGCTTGCTGAATCAACTCTAGCGCAACGTCACCATCGTTCGGCACCCTGGACGCAACTTCGCATTTTAGTGAATAAGAGTTGTCCTGCCGAATTTTTGCCTGGCGAAGTGTGGCGATGTGAGCGAAACCGTCGCTGGCGAATTTGCCACACTGAGAAACAGATACGGAGAAAGAGAGAGATAGAGAGAGAGAGATACAGGGACATATATACAGAGAGAGAGACATATATACACATAGATACTGTATATACACAGAGAGAGAAATACAGAGACAGAGATACAGAAAGAGAAATACAGAGACTGAGATACAGAGAGAGAGATACAGAGACAGAGATACAGAGAGAGAAATACAGGGAGGGAGATATAGAGAGAGAGAAATACAAAGAGAGAGATAGAGAAAGAGAAATACAGGAAGAGAGATACAGAGAAAGAAATACAGAGACAGAGATACAGAAAGAGAAATACAGAGACAGAGATACAGAGAGAGAAATACAGGGAGGGAGATATAGAAAGTGAAATACAGGAAGAGAGATACAGAGAGAGAAATACAGAGACAGAGATACAGAGAGAGAAATACAGAGACAGGGATACAGAGAGGGATAAACATTGACAGAGATACAGAGAAATTGATATACAGAAAGAGAAATACAGAGGGAGATACAGGGAGAGAGAGTGTGACAGTCACTATGATGTGAGCACAGGGGACTGAATGTTCAGAAGGGGAGAGGTGTAAGTCTCACATGAGCAGATTATCGGGGGCACTGCTGTGACACATATGGTGAGTGAACTACAAAGAAGTGTGTTTTGCCCTTGTCTGTTCCATGTGTCGGACACACAGGTTCTGTACATGCAGCCACATGTGCTAACAAAGGTCAGAAAAGGTTAGAACATTAAAGAGAGCATATACTTTATTTATAAGAAGGGGTTAATTCTATTTTATAACCTCTTAAAACACACAGTTGTGTATGTGGGCAAAGTTTTACTGCTGACTCAGACTGAAATACTGCTGCAGGGAGAGCTGACTCATACCTTGTAATGCATGTCTCATACTAGTTACTTCCTCTACATTGTGTCAATAGTCAGAACTAGCAGTGAGAAGGCTGCTGCTTTCAATAGCCATGACAGTTAAATTTAACTTTTAACATCTCTATGGTTCTATGTGCAGCAGCACTATAATAAACAGCACTATAATACAATGGTAGGTTCTCTAATTATTGTCAAATTGAAAGTAATTGACAGAACCGTACGCGTGTGAGTAATTGGGCCGCTTAGTATCTGTTGTTCGTTTCACGTTAGACTGTGAGTAGAAATGTATGGGAGAATCCCTTGCCCAGTCTAACCCACTGATATGTGTTCTTATAGGACCCTTAGGTGCGTCTTTTTATATCACTCTCGCTGCGGCCCTCTGCTGCCATCTTGTGGTGGATGCACCAACTGCAGGAGCACAGTGTGTAAATGTTATTTTGTGTGTAGTCATTATTATTATTAACATTTATTTATATAGCGCCAGCATATTTTGCAGCGCTGTAAAGTAAGTGTGTTTATACAACTAAATCACATTAATTACATACATAGAACATAATGAGTTACATACATCACAACCAATACCGGTACAAGAGGTGAGAAAAGCCCTGTGCAAAAGAGCTTACAATCATGGAGTATACTTAATGGAGTGCCATTAATTGAATGATAATTGTTGATAATGGATACTAAGCTGTTTTGTTCATTCAGGCTGAGTGACCGGCCCTTGAATTATAAACCACTGAAACATTAGATTATGAGCTCTGTGGACCAGCACCTTGTTTTGCCTAACTAATATTGTGTATTAAATTCGTGCATGTCATTTTGTAGCACATTTTTCCCATAAGGCTGTTCATTGTCCCAGCTTCACAATCACAGCTACTATGCCATTGTAAGCTCTGTGGGTCGGGAACTTGGAATGAAATGTCTGTTACACCTGATAGGGGGCGCCCTATGATTTTATCTCTTATTTTCTGGCCACAGGAAAACCTATTGATTTGATGACTTTGTCACTTTAGTTGCAGATACAAGACAAGTCCAGGCGTCTCCTCCTTGGTCGTATGATCAGTCCTACCAGTACCTGGGATCCATAGCAACTCAGTCTGTACACCCTGCTACCCCCATATCTCCAGGAAGGGCAAGCAGTATGACGTCTCTCAGCGCTGAGCTCTCCAGCCGACTTTCAGGTAAGGGCTTTCCCCCAATGCAGTGACCTGAGAATGCGAATTAGTGCACCAACCTGTGCACAAACAGCACAGCAGCATTTATGAGAGCGTGCAAGTGCAGTAGTACATGGGAATAGGATGGGGTCCCTTCCAATATTGCATTTAGCTCTTCATCCTTATATTATAAATTAATCAAATCACCGTATTGTACAAAGGAGTACCCCCGTGAAATACTTCTGTACAGTGCATAGGAGATGCAGGTGTGTCCCTTTAAAGGAGAACTAAGCCCTACAAATGAATATGGCTAAAAATGTTACATTTTATATAGTGAACTTATTGCATGAGGCTAAAGTTTCAGCTTGTCAATAGCAGCAATGATCCAGGACTTCAAACTTGTCACAGGGGGTCACCATCTTGGAAAGTGTCTGTGACACTCACATGCTCAGTGGGCTCTGATTGGCTGTTGAGAAGCTAAGCTTAGGGCTCGTCACTAATTATCCAGCAGAAAATAAGCTTCCCCTGTAATATAAGCTGATGCTACAGGTTTGCTGATTATTAAATTCTGATGCTAATTGCACTGGTTTCTATGCTGCCATGTAGTAATTATCTGTATTAATTACTAATCAGCCTTATATTGTGACATTTCTATTCTATGTGTACTGTATATTGTGAGTGGGTCCCTAAGCTCAGTAAGTGACAGCAGCACAGAGCATGTGCAGTGAATCAGCAGAAAAGAAGATGGGGAGCTACTGGGGCATCTTTGGAGACACAGATCTTTACTGCTAAAGGGCTGTGGTTGCCTTGGGCTGGTACAGAAGCACAAAACATCATGTACAACTTTTTTAGCTACTTCTTGAGCTAAGCTTTAGTTCCCCTTTAAGACATACTTTAGCATTACTCACTAAGACTGGGCTGCTCGGTTGCAATTGAATGATTGTTCATGGACGACTGGATTTCCCTAGGAAACTGCACTGTGGATTTGCTTATACACAGAGAGAGAGAGCAGACTCCCGCTGAATGTGATACTACAAAGCTCCCGGCCCTCCCAGACAGACGCCGCTCCTTGTCTCACCAACACTTTCTTTCTTTCTTTGGCTTGTTTGTTTTGCACTGATTGTACTTTATGTTAAACCATGGCCCAATATGGAAGTCACGCCGGCCATCCTATTAATTGGGACGTTATCTGTAGGAGCCCAGGGCTGTAACTACAGTTGAAGAAGGGGGGCCCCGGAGGTATAGGGGCCCCATGAGGCCCTAATTTGTATATTATTTCAATAAATGTTGGTAAAACAGGTTAACCTCTAGACATTTTGGGGGCCTGAAAAATAGTTTACTGTGGGGCCCAGTAATATTTAGTTATGCAACTGCACGAGCCACTTAACCCCTTGCAGCAGTGACAGGGTTAATCTTGTTCCCAGGATCAGAATAAAGTGCAAATATAAAGAAACAGTTATTGCGTTTCCAAATACCCCCACCAGCTCTGTATATTCCGCCCTGAATGAAGCGCCACTTGCGTTTCCGCGTTGAAAGACGCATTGCAAGCCCGGCGATGAGAGATTATCATTGGGCTGTGAAGGAAGCGGAGATACAGTGTGCGACTGCTGAACTTATCTCACCATCTAACTGGAGGCAAAAAATATCTCTTTGTCTGGGACAGACAAAATAGTTTTTCTCTTATCCCCAACATCAGACGTTGTTGCTCCTCACAACAGCTGTACATTTCATTCTCGGCTTTAAACTGATTTATTCCCATACCTCATCAGTCCATCAGACAAGGATCGTTTAGTATGGGGCCGTTGTATGCTTTCTGGTGTTCAGCAGCTCTTTATAATTTACCTTCTCTTCTCCTAATCCCTTCTTACCTTCCAAGTAGAGCAGCGCCCAGTGTTGGAGGTGCTTGGGGTATGTGTACCATTGTCAAATAGGCTGTGTATATAACACGAGAACTTTAGTGACATAGAGCTGCTGTACATGGCAACAGATTCGATTCTGTGCACAAATTTAATGGAGTTATCAACACATTTTTAAAAAAGCACTGTCCAATAGATGGGTGTATACATCAAACATACATATCATGTACAAATACTGATTGATACAAGAGGGCCCTACTCGTATAAATATATATACTTTATTAATGTTGTACTGCTCATAGCTGAGTGTATTGGCTTCTCGGGGGCGGGAAACAGGCTCAACCTGTTGCCCGCCTCCAAGGAACCACTACATTTAATTACAGCCAGTTCAATATTAATAAAGACTATATATTTTTTAAACAAGAGCTCTGTTTTCTTATCCTGTCTGTTTCCAGCCGCTGGGGAACCACTAGACTCGAGTATAGGCAGTGCAGTATTAAAAAGGACAACATTATATACAAATATACTATTAAATAAGAGCTCTGTTTTCTTTTCCTGCCTGTTTCCCACCTCCAAGGAACCACTACACATAGGCAGTTCAATATAAGTAAGCACTATTTATTTAGTAAATAAGAGCCCTATTTTATTTTCCTGCCTGTTTCGCGCCTCTGAGGAATCATTAGCGTCAGTTATAGGCAGCATTAATGGATAGTGATGAGCGAATTTATTCGCCAGGTGCGAATTCGCGGCGAATAAATTTGCAAAACGGCCGCAAGAATTTGTCGGCGTCAAAAAAAGGACGCCGGCGTCAAAAAACAGACGCCGGCGTCAAAAAACAGACACCGGCATCAAAAAACAGACGCCGGTGTCAAAAACGCTATTTCGCAAATTTTTTGTTGTTTCGTGAATTTCGCGGGGGGAAACGGCGCAAATTCGCCCATCACTTTTTTTTGGTAGCTGTGGCTTCATTTTGCCCTACCCTACATTATCTAATATTTAATGGAGATGATGACTTTGCCTTTAAAACCTTCATCACATTTAATAGGGGGGGGGGCAGAAGCACAGGCAGAGCACTGTGTCCCCAGAATGAATTCGATGAATGAGCTCAGTTTTGGTTGGCATGAAATACTGCCTTGTTATCCCGGGGAGCACAGTCTGGTTTGGGTGCCCCGAGGATGAGGCTGCGCTACAATTAGGACAAGAGAGTTTATTAACTGTAAGAAGCACAAAGTGTCAGCCTTGCACGCCTGGAATCCATATGACACAGTGTTGCTTGTTGTAAGAGAACCATGAATGGAGCTTCGCCCGCCTGCACACTTCTAAATAGTAGAAATATGTAGAAGGAAAGGACTGTCTCTTGGCTCTGGTGAGAGGATCGACCCTTCTCTCACCCATTGGAACTGGAGGAACTGCTTTGAGAGAAGCTTTTCCATGCGCTCACATCCAGTAAATAGTCTGACAATATACCTGCTCTTTAATCTGACATTATTTATACCATATGTTCCTGTTCAGCATTGACTTCTTTGTATCAGCTTCCTGTCCACTGATATTTCCATCCTTTCATCATAATTTGCTTAGTGTTGCCAGTTCTCAAAGTTTGGTAGCGCCAGCTCTAGAATGGCTCCATTAGCTCTAGTTCTCCACTGACTTCATTAGCTCCAGCTCTACACTGGTTCCATTAGCTTTAGTTCTCTGCTGGCTCCATTAGCGTCAGCTCTAGACTGGTTCCATTAGCTCTAGTTCTCCTATGACTTCATTATCTCCAGCTCTACAATTAGCTCCAGCTCTGCATTGGCTCCGTTAGCTCCAGCTCTCCACTGGCTCCATTAGCTCCAGCTCTGCACTGGCTCCATTAGCTCCAGTTCTACACTGGCTCCATTAACTCCAGCTCGACACTGGCTCCATTAGCTCTAGTTCTCTGCTGACTCGATTAACATCATCTCTAGACTGGTTCCATTAGCGCTAGTTCTCCACTGACTTCATTAGCTCCAGCTCCTCACCAGCTCCATAAGCTCCAGCTCTGCACTGGCTCCATTAGCTCCAGCTCTACACTGGCTCCATTAGCTCCAGTTCTACACTAGCTCCATTAGCTCCAGTTCTACACTGGATTCATAAGCTCCAGTTCTATACTAACTCCATTAGCTCTAGTTTTCTGCTGGCTCCATTAGCATCATCTCTAGACTGGTTCCATTAGCTCTAGTTCTCCACTGACTTCATTAGCGCCAGCTCTACACTGGCTCATTAGCTCCAGCTCTACATTGGCTCTTCAACTCTACACTGGCTCATTAGCTCCAGCTCTGCACAGGCTCCATTAGCTCCAGCTCTAAATGAGTTCTGTAAACTTCAACTCTATGCTGACTCCGGTAACTACAATTCTACCCTTGCCCCATTAGCCAGGTTTGAGTCCAGGCTGGCTTTATTAACCTAGCTATACTGCTTGTGGATGACAGATGATAAGTTCCCCTTTAAATGTAACTTTGTCATTATTATACAAACCCCAAAAATGTAACTGTAAGATCAAAAGCAAGAAAAGCATGTTAGGGTCTTGATTCCATATTTGAGATAGAGACAAGGCAATGAAAAATGGATGATCTTATCCCAAACAGAGAAGAGCAAACACAGCCCTGGCAATTAGACGCCGCACTGTTTGTCTGCGGGCGAGTTCGGACCTGATTTACAAAGAAAACTCTGAACTTTGTTGAAAAACTGATGTTGCCTCAAAGAAAAAAATGTCTGCTTTGAAGTGTTTGTACATGGAACTTGGAGGCCCTGTGAAGTGTCTATAACTGCAGCTTAATTCAGACTGTTCTTAAAAGCAAGTGAAGCAAATTCTTTTGTAAGCCAGGATAACGCATAACCAACACGCTGCTCTCAGCAACCAGGAAGTGGTATGGATCATACCACTTCCATACAGGGCCATCTTTCTCCCTATCTATCAATCAATGCAGGTCTGGGGAGTCAGACCTGCAGACACAGGTGTCACCATATTGTATTTGGTCTGTATAATTTTGTTGAGATGTGTTTTAGATAATCATATATTCAAAGTGTCATTATTTGCCTTTTTCCTTCTTCTCAGGAGCCTCGGACCTGACAGCATTCAGTGATCCTCGAGTTGGCATTGACCGACAGTTCTCCACTCTTCCTTCCATCTCTGATCCACGTATGCACTACCCAGGGGCTTTTACCTACACCCCAACACCGGTCACTTCAGGTATAGGAATCGGCATGTCAGCAATGACCTCTGCTACAAGGTACCACACCTACCTACCCCCTCCATATCCTGGATCTTCCCAGGCACAAAGTAATCCCTTTCAGACCAGCTCTCCATCTTACCATCTCTATTATGGAACATCCGCTGGATCCTACCACCAGTTCTCTATGATGTCAGGAGGAGAACGATCTCCGCCTCGCATCCTCCCACCTTGCACAAACGCTTCCACGGGGTCCACTCTCTTGAACCCCAACCTTCCAAACCAAAGTGATGTAGTGGAGGCTGAGGGAAGCCATAGCAACTCTCCTACCAACATGGGAAGCACCCCAAGGCTTGAGGAAGCCGTATGGCGGCCATACTGAGATGTTGTTGACACATGCAAGTAATTAAAGGAGGACACGTCGGAAGAATGAGATACTGGACAGGTGGAAAAACTGTGAAAGCCTCTTCTGGTTTAGCGACGCTGTGAAAAGGCAAAGATAGAAGGAGAATACACGGAGAGAATACGCATACAGGCCACAAGCTGTTCCTCCCCAGGATTTAATATTTCCTCTGTATTTTCAACATATTTTGGATTACAATTTTTTTTTTTAAATTATTAAATCCAGATTTACAATATGTGTTTTTTCCAGAACCATACGCTAAATTATTGGAACATTACAAAGACTGGGCTTTGTGGCTTGTTACAGCCTGTGTAATATAATGTCACTCCCTTTGTACAAAAAAAAAATCCCCCCAAAAAAAAAATTAAAAAAAAAATGACCCTGCTCTGAAATTTCAAATTTTGCAACCCTGTTAATAGGCACCTTACTGTTTTTTTGCTTATTTTGTTTGCATTTTTAGCTTCCATTTATGATCCATTTTTTTTTACATAAACTTTTGTATATTTTTTTTGTAAGATTTCCTGTGCTCAGTGTAGCCGCTCAGTGACCTGCTGGGTCCCCACTGGAAAAAAACGTGTGCTTTATTTATATGTAAAAAAAATTCAGGGTGTCCGTATCCGCTGAAACTTGTACGCTCCAAACGATACAAGACTATTGTTTACATGTTTATTTTATATTAGAATGAATTACTTTTATTTAAATGCATTTCCCCCTTAAACTGATTGGACAAGCTCGATCGGATCTGCTCAAAGGAACATATTTATGTGTATAACATGGCCTTGATATGGTGCTCATTTTGCCCCCTTCATGCTCGAAATAAATTGCTGTAAAATTGCTCATATCACACTTCTGAGATCTTTTTGCAATCATTTTCTCTTGTTTTCAAGATATTGGCACTTTTTACACTGCTAATGCAATCACTTTGAAACAACAGCAGCTGTCTACTGTTCATTTGCTTAACTTAAATCTGCGGAAAATTGATTTTATGAGAAGAGGGAAGTCTTGTGATGCTGCTCTGCTCAGAAAATGAGGTTAGTGAGCAGAGAAAAGGCATCTGATTGTTATTTGGTTATTACTAAGCAGACTATCAATTCAATTTCCCAGATTCAATTCAGTGAGAAACAGTTATCTCCGGGTCTATCACCGGAAAACTCATGGGTGAAATTCAATTCAAGATTCCTAATTGAGATCCAGTTTCTCCCTATAGACTTCAATAGAGTTTTTCACATGATAAACAATAAGATAAATGTTTCTGAATTGAATTGAATCTGGCCCAAAAATTTTTTTCAGCTGATGGGAGTTGACCAAAATGAACAGCAGGTGGTGCTGTTGTTTCAAATTCAGTGTAAAACTGCTAATATCGTGAAAAATAGAACGGATCATGAATGCAAACTGCAAAAGTGCTGAGAACAGCACTACATGAACTTCAGAATTACAAGGGTTACAAGCTGATCCTCCAAGATATTTGATTATGCTGCAATTTGTAGTTTCCAGTGGCTGAATAATTGGGTCAACTCATAGCAAACCAAAGCATGAGGTTGTTCAGTAGATTAACCTACAGCCAATCAGAGAATTGGGGTGTTTACATTTAGACTAACCTGCATTTAATGAGTTTAGGGTGGGCATAAGTTCACACAATTTCCAAGTCCTTGCCTCTCAGCAAGCTGGTTGGCTGCATAACTGGCCAATCAGGTTGCGCCGCAGGTTCCTTTATAGCGCAGAATAGACTATTATTAAATCCCATTCATTCTTATGTTCCTAAACTGGAATCAGTAGAGCAGCATAGTGAGTGTTTCAGGGTGCTGAGCTTGGTGAAGTGGTGGACTCAGCAGTCAGTATTAGAGCGGGTGGGACAGGACTGGGGTCACGCATTTCGCAGTAAAACCCATGTCACTATATTAAGATCAAGTGGCAGTTAATCACACGGTCAAACCAACCCAATCCAAGCAGTAGATTGTTCACATGATTAGAACAACTTCCAGCCAATCAGTTTATCAGAACCTTTCAGATATTGATACCAACCTGGGGCCAATCAGAGCGTTAGGATGTTCAAAGTGCTCATCCCTCCTTTAGCCAATGAAAGCACTGGAACATACAGGACAGGTTGCTGACAGCACGTTTAGTTCAATGTATGAAATGGCCAAAGTGTTGTTTTTTAAAAAAAAAAAAAAAAAATATTTCAAAGAAAATATTTGCACTGAATTTACGCCTAAATCTTCCAAAAAAAAAGATGATCTCATTTTAAAGGCAAATGTAACCTTATTTATACGTTGGGTTTATTATTTTTTATAAAATGTTAAATAAAGCCTAGGTTCTGCACAGGGAGCCTTATTTATGTGTATATTTATTAATATGTGTAGGAGCTGTCATACTGCTTTCTCTGCCATGGTAAAATGAACGCTCTTGCTTCAATTCCACTGAGTCAGCGCCCCTCGGTGGCCAAATGGAAAATAAAATTTGAGCATGCTTGCTTAGTTTCTCCAAGTGATTTTCTTTTATGAATCATCGATGGGAGCCGCCTTGTATGTACTGTTACAAATGCACCAGGGAGCGTTTTCTTGGTTTTGCTAATAGCCTTTCCAACATGGTACTAACGGAAGTGGAGTCGATGTTTTTCCCATAATGCCCCTGGGCCTTTGCTTATGAACGTTCCTCAATTAATAAAAGAGCCTAAAACTGCTGAACACATAGATTTGTTTCCATGTTGCCTGTAGTTGAGCCATATGTATTTCCTGCTTAAAGGATAAGTAAACCTTTAAAATAAGTTAATGTAGAATTGATGAGGTTGCCATTTTAAGCACTTTTGTCATTACATTCATTATTTATTTCTTTTTTTATTCAAAGATATTAAGGGAAATCTGTACTGTTAATAGGAACCAATTGTGTTACAACAGCGCCACCTGCTGGTCAGTTTCCGACCATTCTGATCACCAAGTAGTCAAGGAAGTTGTTAGGAGAAAGACGAGATAAGACGTTCTTCTGCTTAGGAAAAGAATTAGAAACCTTTCTCAAATCTTTAATGAGCAAAACATCAGAGCAGCCTCTTTCTTTCTCCTGACAACTGGTTGGAAACTGACCAGCAGGTGGCGCTGTTGTAACAAAATTCATTCATATTAACAGTAGATGTATCCCTTAATACTGAAAACAAAATAAATAATGAATGTAAATGACAAAAGTGCACTCTCATCAGTTTTACATTCACTTATTTTAAAGGTTTGCTTATCCTTTAAAGGAGACATACCCACCTTTATCACAATGTAAAATTGCATGGAGTGCTTATCTGGGGACATTTACAATTTACATGAATTGTTTTCTTTTATTCTTCACAATATCAGCAGATCTGCTAATAGTGTAACGAAAGTGTCCTCTGCTGTTCCTTCTGGTTACTGTTACTGAGGCAGGAAGCATTTCCTGGTGTCCGTCTGCTCAATTCTACAGCCCCCATCACACTGAGCGATCAAACTGAGCAGAGTAAATGAAGTGTGTGCCCACATGGAACAGCAGAGGGCAATCCTGTTACAAATTTTGTTACAGACATATGTTATGATCCTATAAGCACTCTGGTCCCCCAAGGGGTCAGACTATAAAGATGTCTCATTGGCCCAACATGGGTTCCTTATATAAGGTCCAGCCAACCAGTAGGTGCTGCATTATCCTATGCCCTGCGTTCATCTCTATACATCCCTGGCATGATCCCTCTGTAGTCCCAGTTCATTTAGGGAAACATATTCTGTTACTCTCATAGTTCGGAACAAACAATGGTACTTGAATTGGAGCACAGAGGTACTGACCCAGGAAGTGCTGATGCTGTACATTTTTTTTTGTTAATACCTGTCCCTGTGTATAGAGCCCATGGGAGTCAGAATAAGTATTTGATAGAAATAAAACCTAACAAAGAAATTGCTGCGGGCAGCTTCTTATTCATGTCCCCTATTTAACATAACCGGGTTCCATTTCAACTTTTCTTATTGTATAAATATATTTTAGGCATATTTGCCTTTAAAACAAAACATTTCATAAAATTCTTAGTTTGGTCATCCGCCTGCCAAAAAAAAGCCTAGAAGTGTTTTCTGCTCGTGGTGAGAACCTGCAGTGCATTCATTTCGCAGCCAATTGGAACCTTCTCAGTTATTCACAATCTTAGACCAAAATAATACATATTCCTTTACTGGAAGGGACTGATTTTTTTTTACTGATTAAATGTTAAATAGATAAATGTATGGAAATGAATTGCCTCCCCTCTGACAGTACTTCATTCAACCACTAGATGTCAGGAATGTTCCATTGCCTTTTACTGCCCTAATGTACTGGGTAGGGGTCATTTATCAAGTGCAAAAAAAATGCACAATCCATGATTTCTGTACTTGGTGCCTTGCATTGCAACTTTAAAATTTTGGGAGGAGGCACATTAGCCAAAAACACTGCTGCCTGGAGTAGGTACTGTACATAGTCTGACGTACCTGAAATCTAGCCATATTTATCATTCGTCCCTGAAAACATTGACTTTTTTGGGGGGTGACCCACCTATGATTCCTATAATGGGTTATGCAAGAATTCCCCATCTGTATAATCGCATCCCTGGAGTTGGGTCAGTCCTACCTAAATGCTCTGTCCCCCCTCCTTGGTTATATAAAGGTTGTATTTATGGAAATGTAAATAGCTGCTTCCCGGCACTGGGTTCTCAGCGCTTTAAAGAAAAGAGCTTTACAGGGTGTACTTTGTACTATTTTGTCTCGTCTTACAAACACTGAAGTGTGAGATCTGCTTATTTTTTTCTGTTCGAGATGCAGTTCACTTATTTGTTCACTTTTCTAAACAGCATGGGAATCGCCTTGTCCCATTGGCCGGACAGAGCTTATAAGTATAAGTCCATGGCGTGTCGCTAGTTGCAGAATACACGTAATGCTGTGGGTCTGTTTTGGATGTTGAACATTGAATTGTCTCAATAAATAAACTTCCAAACACCACTGTGTCCTCTTTATGATATTATTTCGCTTTGATATCCCAGTCTAAAGTTTTATAAAAGTGTTACTGGATAACAGTCTGCTTGCAGCCTTCATCTCCCATATGCCTCCTGTTTTGTTATAATCTTAGCTAGACAGGCATTGCCATTGTTATGGGTGTGGCAGGACATAAGAGAGGTAGGGTAGGTCTAGTTGAGCTGGAGCATAAAAGAACTCTATAACAGCATGTGTACTAAGCACAATTCTGCTGGAATCATTTAGGCCCTTTAAGAATACAAATGAAATACCTACACATTGTGTTATGTGAATGAGCCTGGTCACATATCTACCATACTGGGAATATTTCAATCTTATACAAAGTTAACACAAGTTAATATTTACTATGTTATAGAATGGTTGATTCTGGAAACTTTTCAAATTGCCTTCATTGTTTTTTTAATAGTTTTTGAATTATTTGCCTTCTTTTTCTGACTCTTTCCATCTTTTAAATGGGGGTCACTGACCCCCATCTAAACAACAAATGCTCTGTAAGGCTACTAATTTAATACTCATCTTCCTATAATTCAGGCCTCTCCAATTTATATTCCAGTCTCTTAGACTCATAGATGTTGAGATTTTTAAAAGATCAGATCCTCATCGTGAGACCACGATTTTCTCGGAACGATCGTACGAATTGACCATCAACTAAAAAGACCAATTTGGCAGGAAAACAAAGGGGAGCTGCCTGCTTGGCCCTGCAAACATAGATAGATTGCACTGGGACCGACAAAGATTTTTTGACCTGGCCGATCAATTCCCTGACAGATGCCGGCCGAAAAATCGTAAGATGTTCGATCATTCGAATACCACTAACCGCACGATAATTTCGAAGGATTGGTCGGACTTCCCTAAAATCGGTCGTTCGGCAAGAAGAATCGTCGCGTCTATGGGGAGTTTAATTCAAATCAATGCATGGTTGTTAAAGTAATTTGGACCTGAGCAACAAGACTGCAAACAATTGCAAATTGTCTCGGAATATCAATCTCTACATCATACCTAAAGTCAACTCATAGGTGAACAACCCTTTTAAGGGATCCCAATTCAGTAGTCAGCACCAGCCATGTATGACATACTGTAAGTCTGGCAGGGGAAGGAGAGAGCAATGGAGAGGGACAGGGCTGATTCCTTTGCAAAAAAAACCATTTCCTGGTACCAATGACATCATAGCTCTGTGTGTCCCCGGTGCTGTTTGCTAAAGATTATGTTGCTTGCGAAGTGATGGGACCAAAGCCCAAGTGTAGGTGACCTTCGCAATCTAGGGACGCATTTCAGCACAAGTGTCCTGCAAGGGACTGCATATTGGTCCCCGGCAGCAGCACAGGACTTCTGCTCTAGAGGTTCAGGATAATTTTTTCTGGTGGACTCGGGAGTAAAGAGGGGCCCCAGTCCAGAAAATAAGCACAGAGGGAGCAGACCCTGCGGCTGCAGGGGGCGGGCCCAGGAGGTATAGGGGCCCCATGAGGCCCTAATTCATATACAATTTCAATAAATATTGGTAAAGCAGGTCAACCTCTAGATATTTTGGGGGCCTGAAACATAATTAGCTGTGGGGCCCAGTAATATCTAGTTATAAATACAAGGGCAGGGTCGGACTGGGCCTGCGGGACACCGACCCTCATGGGCCCCCACCGACACAGAACACCTCTCCTGATCTGCCGGGCTCCCGAAAAAACCAACTGGCGGTGGCACACGCTAGACTTTGCACATGCAAAACGGCATTTGCTTGTCGCACCGGATTTTGTGTATGCGTGCCGCACCGGCGGCCCCCAGAGTTTTGGAACCAAGGGGCCCCACCACTGTCCAGTCCGACCCTGTTCAGGGGTATGGAGGGTTTTATTAAACAGATACTGATACATTTTCAATGCCACCAGAATGTTGGGCGCACACCTGTTTGGTTTTGACCTGAACCGTCATTTTTTCTTAGGGCAGCTGCCTCTTTGGGTTTAGCCTTGTGAAACCTGAACAATAATCTGGTTAATAACCACCTCTGATATCAAAAGTCTGCCCACATAAGGGTAGGACAACATGGACAATTTCGTTGCGATCCGACACACTGCAACAAAACGCCGGCGACGGAAGTGAATGCATGGTGTTGCAGCATTGATCCGACCGTCGTGTCACGTTGGATCAACACTGCGACTTCATCCGACATTTCCGTTACTTACCTTATTTCTGTCGCATGCGATTTGACGCTGTCGCTTTGTTGCAGAGTGTCGGATCATGTCTAAATGTCCATGTAGTCCTACCATAAGGCACAAACATAACCCCACCCTTATATGTCACTGCTCTGTCCCTTATGACATCATCCCACCCCCTGTCCCGTTTTTGCAGAAGTTAAAGATGGCAAACTTAGCCCAGGGAGGCATTTCAATTCTTGTCAGTGTCTCTGAGGATAAGTTGGGCAAATCCTTGATGGGGAACGGTAGTTAGATGTGAGGAAGCCATGGCACTCAGCAACAGGAGCTGCTATTCTGTCTGCTTGGTAGGACAAGGGGTAGGAGAAGAGTTCATTTGAGAAGCCACCCCTACAAATGAAAGTCCCCCTTTAGGTAGTCTACATTGTAAGTAAAGGCTCCTGGTAAAATCATTTGAGATTCTGCTCCACAGGCAGGGACTACAGGGGCACATCTGCGTAAACACAATGTAATGCCACTCGTTGGAACAAGTTAGAGATGTAACTGTCTGTTACTTATTGAGCGGTCTGACATCATTTTATTATAAAACACAAGAGCCATGAATATTCGATTATATCCTTATAAACGGTGCTTAGTGATGTCATTTCTGTCACATGACTCACTGAAACTTGTGTATTATCCTATATAATAAAGTTGAAGTGTCTCTGCGTCCAGTCCCTGTGTACGTGGGATTGCACTACTGCGCATGTGCCCCACGGACCTCTAGCGCCCGTTATTTTAACGGGCTTAATGTCTAGTAATAAATAATATGAGAATATTAGAAGTCACCATGACCTGTATAAAAACAATCTTGCCTCTTCGCCGCGTGCTTTGATAAGGTCATGGAACTCCTCGGTAACTTATAATATCCTTATATTTTACAAGAGGGGGTACTTTATTCACTATGTAACTCACATTCCAGCTGCGCTATTGGAGCAGTCAGGTCAGGTGTCCTGCCTCCCAGACTCTTACAGATTCCAACCAAGAGCCCAGGCATCATGCATGGATCACTGATATTTCACTTATGTACAGTACCATTTAACTGGAACTTAAATATTGAGAGGAGGTCCGTGCCTTTAAAGGAGAAGGGAAGCTACTAAGGCAGTTTATTACCAATAGATTAGACACAATAGTGCAAGCTATAACACTATATTTATTCTGCGGAATGCTTTACCATACCTTAGTAAACAGCTCTAAAATCTCTCTCTGTTTGTTTAGGATAGCAGCTGCCATATTGGCTTGGTGTGACATCTCTTCCTGCCTGAGTCTCTCCCTGCTCACTTATAGCTCTGGGCTCAGATTACAGCAGAGAGGTGGGAAAGGAAGGGAAGAGGAGCAAACTGAGCATGCTCAAGCCCTAGCCCTGGAGGTTTAAGCTGAAAACAGGAAGTCTGATACAGAAGCCCATAAGTACACAATAGAAGGAAAGAAATGCTGTGTTTATTTTGACTATGAGGACTCAGAGCAGCATTACTTTGAGGGTATACTGGTATATTTATATAGACCTTTCTGATAAAGCTTACTTAATTTTAACCTTTCCTTCTCCTTTAAGTGTGTTGGATTTAATTTCTGAGAACCACTATTTGATGGGAACAGAGGTCTTTAATTTATTTTTAGGTGTAGTTTTTACCCCGGCCACCAGAGGCCACTGTGGGACAGAGAAGGGTATAAAAGGGGGTGCCCTGCCCAAGGTGAGCTGTCTTGATGGGAGGGTGTGGCCGAAGGATCATCACCTGGCTGGTGAGTGGAGACCCCAACAGTAGATAGGAGAAGATAGACAGTAAAGATCTTAAGTGAGCGAGCACCAGATAGTCAGGATATTTAGTAAGTGCAGATGTGGCCCCATCAAGGAGGAAAGTGGAGTTAGTTTCCTACGGGCACTTCGTAAGTGAGGGAACCAGATAGTTTAGGACTAGGTATGAAGGACACCGAGGCTACAGGCCAGGATTTGGATAAAAAGGGCCTAACCTGGAAGCGCGGAGGGGTATCACCCTGAAGGTATCGGGCCACTATTGGAGAGTGGGGGGGATACGGGTGGAGTATATGCTGGACCACTGGTCGGTTAGGTGGGATCCAAAGTCCCAAGGAAGGTGTGCCTACTTAAAGAGAAACTGGAAAGAAGGAAATTGTGTAACGACATGTTTAAAGAAGAAAAATGCTGGTGTGTATGTGTGCCTGATATGAAAAGCCTCTGGTGTGCCTGTACATTAAAATCTTCTGTTCAACTTTTCCGTGTGGTGAGTAACAATTGGGTTTACTTCCCCTTTGAAATCTGGAAGCCCCTCCTACAGGTGGCGACATTTATCCAGGGTCAGATGGTGACATAGGCCAGTTCTTAAAGGTGACAAACATGACCCTTCCCTGCACTTGTGCTGTTTAATAGCATATTCACTAAGTCGTACATAAGTCCCACTGGTGCACACGGAACATTTCTCCGGAAAAAAGGCAAGTCCTGAAATGTGACAAAAGCCAGGCCTATAGATCCAGGGCCGGAAACCGGAGATCCCGGGTGTTTGTACACAAGGGAAGCTAAATGGCTGTGTAAGCAGAGAACAGCTGGGACGTGACAGTGGACATTCCACACAAGGATGTTTAGCTTCTGACTTCTACTGTAAAATCTAAATGTCAGGGGGAAAAAGTCTATTGATGAGCAATCGCAGGGGAATTTAAACATGTGAGACAAAGGCTATGATGTGCTCAGGGGGTCAGAGAGGTCATTTGATGTATTCCCCCATTGGATCAATGACACATTGGGCTACTTTAAGGGGCAGATTTATTAAGGGTAGAATTGAAAATTAGAATTTAAGTTTGAAAATTATATTTGAGTGAAAACTCTGAAATTATGTGAAGTATCCAAACTCAGTTCGAGTTTTAATTCAAATTCAAATTTCGAGATTTATCATCCTCTGGCCCTTTAAGAACTCGAATTCGACTATTCGCCACCTAAAACCTGCGGTATTCATGTATAATTGGAGAAGTCCAATGACCAATTTGAAGATGTTTGCAGCCTTCCTGACATTCGAGATTTTTTCGGAAAAAAAACCCGATTAGAGTTCGGTTCGAATTGGTTCGAGTTTTACATATTCCATTTTTTTAATAAATAATCAAATGTTTGAATTTCGAGTAAAGTCAAATTCATGTGATTTAAAAAAAAAACTCACATGAATTCAAAATTCGACCCTTGATAAATGTGCCTCTAAGTCCCTTTAAGTTATTTGACTTCTGATAGACCCTTAGCTGCCACTTAGAACAATATGGCTGCTTCAGACACTTGTACAGATAATATGGGATGGAAAAGGGTAAAAGAAAATTCTCAAGATTAGGGGCTGAATGTCAATGTGGGAACCATTTGGGTGGTGGATAGTGTGGTAGAGTGACCAAGGAAATGGTTAATAATGTGTAGCAGATGTCAGGGTGTTAATAAACAGAGAAGTAGTGATGGGCGAATTTGTCCCGAAAAATTAGCGAAACGCAAGTAATTCCGATGCCGCCGACAATTTGATGTGGGCCTATTTTATCCAAAAGTAAAGTCAATGGGCGTGCTGTAAATTGTCACCGGCGTTGGAATTGTCAATGGCGCCAGAATTGTCGCCGGCATCAAAATGCGGAAATTCACATTGAATTTGCACCTGCCGAATAAATTCACCCATCACTACAGAGAAGGGTTTCTCTGTTTAAAGACTTTGGGGAAAATTCCCTAACCTCCGAAAATTCGCCAGCAACAGCTTCGCTCACAGCGCAACACTTCTCCAGGCGTAGATTCACCAGGACAACGCTAATTCACTAAAATCCGAAGTTGCATCCAGGGCTACGAACTCTGGTGAAGTTACGCTAGTGTTACTGCGTCAAACGAAGCAAAGTTACGCTTGCGTTGCCTAATCTGCATACGGCGGGAAGTTAAAGTACAATGGACGTATATGTTGCAGCAAATACATTACACTACACAAGCCCAGGGAACCTTAATAAAATAAAATCAAGTTGTTATATTGCCCTACACATGAGCCCACTGTATAGTTTATGTTCCATATGTAAGGAAATGTAGGGGGGAAGCCGGTTACCCTAAAAAATTTTACGCTGTTTTGCAGCCTATCACCCTGAAAAAAGGAAAAGACGCCAGCGTTTTTTGGGACTTAGAAAAATTTTCAACAATTTTTTGAGGCAGTCCTATTGCACTTCGCTTGGTCTGAGCAGAAACTCGCGCTAGAAGCGCTAGAGTTTATCTCCTTCACTAGCGAAGTTACGTCAGCAACCGTTAGTAAATCGCCGAAGTTCCAAAATGACATCACGCTGGCGAATTTTCACCAGTGTTAGTCACTTCGCCCTTTAGTAAATTTGCCCCTTTGGTGGCCAGATCTTGGAAGCTGGAGTATTCTGGAAGGAACAGGTAGTCCATGTATTCTGATCCAGTAGTCCAGCTCACGTATTGGAGCTCACTTTCCATAGGGAGACTGTCCTGTGGGAAAGTATTAAATGCTAATGAGAGGACTATTAGAAAAGTTACCTGTCTGTGTTAGGGACTCCCAGAGGGACTGGGGTGCTACTTGCCACTACAAGGAGCAGGGGGAGCCCATGACAAAGTGACAGAGAGACTAGAGTCTGTCTGAGTGAGAAATCGAGAAATCCCCCAAAGAAGGATAGTGAGTACAGGGGTGACCCCAATACAAGTGTTTCCTCACTGGTAGTCCACAAAGGGTCCAGTTTAGTGAGGGAACTCATCACATTTGTGGATTTATTTTGTATGATTTAGGGTTTTGTATGTTAAAATGGTCACCCCTGTGTGTAAATAAAAAGTGAAGAAAGTGTCTGCTGTGGATCCCACAAGCTTACAATAGATATTTAGCTCCAACTCATTGGCCAACTCAATGTGAACAGAACAAGAGCCTCTACATTGATGAGATACCAAGTCATGTTGTGAATGCATTGGAGGATGCGTGTAGTCCTCTCCTCATGGGGTCCTCAGATGAAAGGCCAGCTAGGGTGAGATTTGGGGAGAGAGAATATTTATTCTACCCAGATATTCTTGAAACTATGGCTAAGTGACTAAGGCCCCAATGTTTCATTAGTTCTCTAACCTTGTTATGAGCTAAGGGGGACCCTGATCAATGATTGGAACTCAAAGATGGATAAGTCCCTCACCTTAATTACATTAAGGTGAGGTTCCATAGCCTTAACCACTAGGCCATACCTACTGCTGTTCTTTACGTAATGAATAATTTACCCCCTATTGTAAAATATAAGCATATCAAAAGTCACCATGGAGTTCCATGACCATATAAAGGTAAGATCCTGAAGAATGAGAGCTTTACAGGTCATGGAGCAGGGTATGACCTCTAATACCCTTATATTTTACAACAGGGGGTGTATTATTATTATATTTGACACGTTTTAGTAACTGAAGCTGAACTCAAAGCTAAATTAGTAACATTTTTATAGAACCCAGGATAATAATAAGAATAATTATATGGAAGCTCATAGACACTAAGGTAAAATATGTATAGGGCTTAAAAGGAATTATTTATTCCAAGCTACATATTATTATAGCTGCCTCATATTCAAGATTATCAGGCTCCTTAGGCTATAAAAAGCTGTTGGATGTTTAGACATGTAAATACTGAATATGGGGTATTTGTCATAGTGACATTACCTGGTTATATGTCATTGCACAACTGAAACGGACACATCATGAAAAATATTTTGTGCCTTAAAATGATAGGTAATATTAAGCAATTAGGGTCATTTTGGGGACAATAATGTATTTGCTTAAATTTTGAAACAATACAGTCACCAGTAATAGCCAGAGATCCTGGAACTGTGTTTCTCAGCCTGTAGCCTTGTGCCTTTATTTGGTCACATAACCCCTCAGTGACTTCTAATATCCCTATCATTTACAGTAGGGGGTACATTATCCCTTATAATACATGAGTGATACTCAGAGTTCCCTGTATAACTCAGCCTGCAGCCTTGTGCCTTTATTTGGTCACATAACTCCTCCGTGACTTCTAATATCCTTATCATTTACAGTAGGGGGTACATTATCCCTTATAATACATGAGTGAAACTCAGAGTTCCCTGTATAACTCAGCCTGCAGCCTTGTGCCTTTATATGGTCACGTAACCCCTCAGTGACTTCTACTATCCTTATAATTTACAGTAGGGGTTACATCATCCAATATATATATATATATGATGTAAGAAAGAGGAATATGTGCCACGCAGCTGTTCAGTGATGCGTCTGAGTCTAACTTCTATGACTTTTAGTTATGTATTGCACTGTTGGGACGTTTGCTATGCCAACCACTCACGTCAATGGCATGCTTCAAATCCCTTTTTTTCAATTAGCATCCTTATTAACATGCAGAAGGAGACAATGGCAACGGGTAGATAGTTTGTAACATCCAGATAGCCGAGACAGGAGTCCTTTCCAAAGTTTGGGGGATTCTTCTGTGCAAGCAGTGATAACACACATTTAATGTGTTTGCACAAGCAGAGAAAGGGACTCTGACGTTGGAAACTCTATTACTAGAAAGGCACAATGCAAACCACACAAAATAGCCGGAGACACATCACCAAATGTCAGAAATGTGAGCGAGTAAAGTGGAATTTGATTGGGGTCTTGTTGGCCCCGGTCATGAGGGTAGAGGTAGATTTAAAAGAGCGGCTGCTTCATACAGACAGGCAGAAATCTGCGACCCTCTTGACAAGCCTTCCCCAGAGGCGCATAGTGCTCCGTTAGATGCTAATTTAGAGGAATCCAATAATGAACGGACTTGCAATTCTTGGTTTAATTATTGCAACCATTGCTTTTGTGACTCGCCAGGTGAGGTCTTCTCCACTCATGGGACAGAACCAGCAGCTTAGTGAAGGTATGTTCCTCCCTTGCCCATCTGCTATGGCATCAGAATGGAACCTGGCATCATATACTGTATATTTAACTGGACGGATAACATGGAATGTAATTAGTAGCTGCTTGTGATTTATTTAGTCTGCATGGTATGTACTATCTGTAGTTGCCATTGGCTTGGGGCATTGGGACTTCTTTTTCTCTGCATTTTATTTGTATTATGTAATATTTAGAAGTTACGTTGTTTGCATTGGTCAGAATTTTTTAAATGCTAAATCCATTTGAAAATTCGGTTTCCGCTGAAAATATATTTTATCTTCTATAAATGTTAAATCTAAAAAAAAAAATTCCCCAAATGATTTCAGTCGCAAATGTTATAAAAAAATTGTTCTCTGATTCAAGATCGGAGAAGGATAAAGTTTCCTTTTTTTTTGTTGCAAGAAATAGGTACTTAATTATGAAGTCTCTTAAAATAATTTAACTTCTAAAAATATGTAGAAGTTGCTCTGAATTAATTATATAACGGTGTCTAATTTATTTCATGCCATGTTTATCAGACCTGCCATTACCTATTTCAGTAGCAACGCACTGTGTAAATGTGTTGCTATGTTTATAGTAGAGACTCACACCCGTTATCAAAACCTTCCATCAAATGGACTGAATTTTTTCAGATTTGGTGAAATCTATTAATGATTACAATTAATTAATTTGAGCAGAGAGTTGGAAGATACAACAATTTAAGCTTATCCACCAAGGCTATGGAAAAACAATTTCGAAAAATTCCTCTAATAGCCCTATATCATATTGTCCTAAATGTGACGAGACTGATGGGGCAGATTTACTAAGCTCGAGTGAATAGTTCGAATAATAAAATGTTCGAATTTCAAAGTATTTTTTTGAGTACTTCGACCATCAAATTGGTCAAATTCGATCAAATCGAATGATTCGAACGATTCAAAGTAAAAATCGTTCGACCATTCGATAATCAAAGTACCGTCCCTTAAAAAAAATTTGACTTCATACTTGGCCAGATTAACCTTCCCCAGCACTTTTCTAAGTTTTTTTTGATTGAATAAAAATCCTTCGATTGATCGCATAAAATCATTCGAATCGTTTATATTGATTTATTCGATCGTTCGATCTAAGCTTTTGCGCTAAATCCTTTGAATTCGATATTCAAATTCGAAGGATTTTACTTCGAGGGTCGAATTAGAGGGTTTTTTAACCCTCGAAATTCGACCCTTGATAAATCCACCCCGAATGTGTCACTTTTCCATTATTTATGGTCCTGTCCAAAGATTGATCTATTTGGAGGGAAGTCAATAGTTTTTTGAATTTTAAACTGAAGATAAAAATTAAATAAAAATTAAATTTTTATTTTTATTTTTATTGTCTCTGTGCTTTTCTTTATTGCATCTAGATAATATAATGTTTTCTTCAGTTCTTTAAACAAATTTTATCTCCCATGAGATTAAATTATTGCCTGTTTTTTTTCTAGCTGCTTCTAGGAAAGCTTTATTTAATTCCTGGTTACCAACAGAACCCCCCTCATTATCGGACACCATTTCTAGGGATGGGCGAATTTGACCCCTTTCGTTTCGCCAAAAATTTGCCGCCGGTGAAATGTCGCGGACGCCCATTAAAGTCTATAGGCGTCAAAAAAATTTGGTCGTGTGGGTTTTTTCAGACGCACGCCGCCTATGGGCATCATTTTCGCGGCGAAACAAGGCGAGAAAATTCGCCCATCCCTAACCATTTCTTATATGAACCAGTTTATTAACTTAAACCAAAGGGAATAATTCCAAAGATTCTTTTAGGCTGATTTGGTCTCCTTCTTTTGAAATTTGTAACTCTAATACTAGTATCAAATAATGCGGTTTCTTCAATTGTAAGATGTTCTTTCCGGCATTCCAGTCGATGAATGGGCGTTTTTCTTTCTTTCGTTGTACATCCACTGGCTTATTTAATTTTAGTTAGTTCTTGTTAGTTTTCTTGAATGGTATACAGTTTTTATAATATCATGCCATTATATTGAATAGAACATATTCTCTTCATCTGCCTAACATTTGCTGTCATTCTGATTTCATTTGTTTAATATGAAAATCAAATAAACATTTTCAAAATAAATGTGTTGGTGCTGTACAGGTATGGGACCTGTTATCTAGAATGCTCGGGACCTGTGGTTTTCCAGATAAAGGATTTTTCCGTAATTTGGGTCTCCATACCTTAAGCCTATTATTAAATAATTTTTACATTAATTAAACCCAATAGGATTGTTTTACCTTCTGTAAAGATTAATTATATCTTAGCTGGTACAGGTATGGGATACGTTATCCAGAAACCCGTTATCCAGAAAGCTCAGCATATAATCAAATAATCCACATTTTTTTAAAAATATTTCCTTTTTCTCTGTAATAAGTAGATTTATAGAAAAAATTTGATTGCAAATGAAAATCCCAGTGTTTCCAATCTCAGTAAACAAAACTGCTTAAATGTTAAAATATACCCTCCCCACACTAACTGCTGTCGAAGTGCAAAAGGTTTTAATCACCTATTTTCTCATTTCAATGTTCACGATTTATTCGACTGATAAATCTCAAAAATCCAAGATGCAAAAAACTCCAGTTCCTTGTGGTTTTCTCTAATTTTAATCAATCAGCCCCTGAATAGCCATGATAACTTCCAATTGGGATAGAGGCATCTCCCATTGGCTTATACATGACCTCGACAGGTCTGAGATGGCAGATTTTCAGATTTGGGCTTTTTGCTGCATCGGGGTATAATAAAAATTGAAGGGTTTTTTTCACTAAAAATGTTAGTTTTTGCCACAAAAAGCCGAACCAGATAAATTTGTGGTTTAGTTAAATAACCCCCTAAAAGCAACTTAAAGTCAACCCCAAAACATATAAAAAACAAATATACGTTGATTAACTGATTTGCTAAAATCCAAATTCATCTCATAATATTAGTTAAAAACCTTCCATGCCTGATTTTAGCTTATTTCTTAATAAAAAAAAACTTGATTTAATCGGATCGTGAGAAAACTCAATAAAATCGAGGGAAAATCTGAATCTCCAGAATTTTTTGGGATTTTTCCCCAAATCAATCAACTTTTTTGCCCGAAAACCCCCTAAAAGATCAGATTTTTGGGCTAAACCCAGCACAGACATATATTTATACAGGACCTCGACAGGTCTGAGATGGCGAATTTTTAGGATTTTGACTTTTTGCAGCATTTGGGTATACTGTAATAAGTCTCGAAACATTCTATTAGAATTTTTGCCCCAACAATTCAGACCAGAAAATATTGAGTCTTAATAAATTACCTCCTTCAAATTATTTGTAAAAACAATTTCTATGGGAAGCAGCATTTAATGAACTCCCGTTTGTTACTTTTTAAACAATATTGCAAAAGTCTTAGCTCCCCAGCAGCAAAGACAGGGCTGTTAATCAGCTGCCTTGTCTTACGTTGTATCAACAGTCTGAACCACCAGTGCTGAGAATAGAAAGGGACAGACGCTGCTTTCAATAGCAATACATATACAGATAACTTAAACACCATAGATAATGTATAATGAATATATATTGCAAAGTTGTTTAGAATTGTGTTTTCTTTTACTATGCAAAAATTTTTTTAGATCATATGTGGGGCAACACACAAAGCCCAGTATTTTTTTTGCACTGCACTATGCTGGGTACATTTTCCAGTTCTGCATTCAGAGAGGGTGGTTAATGGGGTAGCACGTGGGAATCCTCTGGAAAGACTCGTAACACAGACGAGGGAGTGCCCGGAGCTGTAAGGGGTTCCCTCTCTATGATTACTCTGTACCTCCAGCCGGATTCTTAATCCAGTGCACAGCACGTCCTGCACAAGTTTTGGGCACTTATCGGTGCAAATTTGCTCCCATTAGAATTCTAACACTTCCTCCTTGGTAATAATTAAACCCTATTGACTCATTAGTGGGTGCTGTTTATTAGTGTCTGTGTTGTGTATGCATGAAAGAGACAGCAGTTTGGAAACTCCAACAAATAAATAACAATATGCCCCAATGCTGCAATATCTACCAGCTCCTTCCTATGTATTGCCATGGATGCTGAGATTCTGATAGCAAATTTATATAAGATTCATTGCCTTTATTTACTGAGCATCTCTGTTGTGTTGTGCTCATCAGAGGTAAAGGAAGAAACACAAATGGAAGAGATGGAGCCAGAGCAGCAGAAGATCATGGTGACATTTTTAGCTTTGTTGGATAAAGCAGAGAAAAGTGCCAGTTCCAGGTTCGCCGCCAGAATTACTGGAGTCAGAGGTAACAATTATTACTATTATCCTTTATATACAGAACTCCAACATATCTATAGCAAAACATATAACTTTTAGTATGATGTAGAGAGGGACATTCTGAGACAATTTGCAATTGGTTTTCATTTTTTATCATTTATGTTTTTTGAGCTTTTCATTCTGCAGCTCTCCAGTTTCCCCTAGTAACCAGGCATTGATTTGAATATGACGGGAATATGAATAGGAGAGGCCTCAGTAGAAAGATGAGTTATAAAAAGTAGCTATAACAATACATGTGTAGCCTTACAGAGCATTTGTTTTTTAGATGGGGTCAGTGACCCCCATTTTTAAGCTGAATAGTGAACAGTGGCGTAACTACCAGGGGTGCAAGGGGTGCGATGGCACCTGGGCCCGCACTCTCTTGGGGCCCACCGGAGCCACGATAATTGATATTGTGGGTGGTTGGGCAGGGGGAGATTGTACAGTGCACACAATTCATAGGGGGGAGGGCCCGACAGGGGGACCCAGGTGCTCATCCTATACCAGGGCCTGCCGGTGAGTAGTTACGCCACTGATAGTGAAGGCAAATAATTCAAAAACTATAACATACTAAAAGTTAACTTAAAGTGAACCAACCCTTTAAGCATTTCTGATTGCTGAATCAGTGAATTTCTGGCTAATAAGCCCACACACATACTGAGCCAAATGGAGAAGATGAATCTTATCTGGGGCCTGTACCCATATCCGTGGATCTCCAGGACCATCCAGTCCATTGTCACATAGGAAATTCACTGGATACTGAACGTTCTCAGTCTACAGTATCTTTGGATAGGAATGGCCATCATACTAATCACCAGTGTTAATGTTCCATTTCCCGAGGCCAAACTGACCAATTGGCACTTTGTAATGGCAACCTGTTTTATTTTGATATACCTAAATTGTAGTGATGGGCTAATTTGGGCCATTTCGCTTCGCCGGAAAATTCGCAAATTTCCCGTGAAATTTACGAAACAGTGAACAATTCAACTGATGGTCCTGTAAGGGTAATCCTGATTGGTTACACTCTCCGTCAATCCTGATTGGTTACACTGTGATTGGCCTTATGGGCCCCATCACTACCAGTTAATGTGTTGACATCAATATTGGTGAAACCTAAGAATGAATCGTACATGAATGGAACAATAGCACATGTTTGTGAAATATTGGGATAAACCAATAGACATTTGGTAATGCCAAATCATGGGCAAATGTAAACTCCCTGAATTCTGCATACAGTAAATCCATGCGGCACCTCCCACCACCCTTTGTATAGGGCTGAGTATTGTGTGCCTGGCATTGTCAGCGGAGGAGCTTGTGAACTGTATTACAGGTTGTTTAGGCAGACTTATTGCCTGGATACTCATTTTATAAATGGGAAGAATGTGAAACTATGTACATTAAGGGCCCTAAACGAGGGAACAGGACTGAGTCGCTGATGTAAATGTTATTTGTGTATAAATGCATAAAGTCAAGGGAAAAAAAGGACCCGTCCAATGAAAAGCTTGTGCAAGGCCTGGGTCAGTAGGTCAGATGTTCCTACAGTTTATCAAATGCCACTGGCCCGTCCAGAACACCTCAAATAAGATATTCTTCTTCATCTAATTGTCTATAATTTGCAAATTCGATTTGCAAGAAAATCTCTAATGTATTAATGTCTCCAAACTTTATATTGTATTTTTTTAGCTTTGCTTTCTTTATTGTAAAGGAAATGTCATTTAATTCTCTGATTGACTGGAAATGTAAAGGTGTAGTTTGCCTTTAAATCAAATGTTATCAAATGTTATGATTTTCCGACACTTTTTTTTCTTGGTGTTATTTGGAATTATTAACATTTTTTGTTGTGCAGCTGCCAGGCTTGGAATTTTAACAGCCTAATTGCCCTAATGACCAGGCAGCAGTTGGGAGTTCAGAATAGGAGATGAATGATAAAGGGCCTGGATAGAAAGAAAATAAATAGCAAATAAGAATAATGATTAAAATTAAAGCCTTACAGTAAATCTTTAGAATTGTTTTTTGCTGTCCCCAGGGTCACTGACCTGGACAACCAGATAGCATTTTCAGTTGCAGACCAGAATAAGGTAGAAAAAGATGGTTAATAATAACAAAAATGAAGACCAGCTGAAAAATTGCTTATATATAGATCCATAAATGGACTTCCCTAGGGGCAAATTCACTAAAGCGCGAAGCGGCTAACGATATGGCAAATTCGCCCGTGTGACGTCATTTTGTTACTCCGCTGATTTATTAATGGGCACTGGCGTAAATTCGCTAGCAAAGTGGACCTACTCTAGCGCTACTTAGCACCCTTACGCCAGGCGAAGTTGTGCTATGGTGAAGGGACATAACTATGCCAATTCACTAACTTGCGGATTTTACTGAACGTTACCTCTTGCGCCAGACTTGCCTTTGCCACCTCAGGCAAAGTGCAATAGAGGAGATAGGGCTTGCTTCAAAAAAAGTTGATGTCTTTTCCTTTTTTAAGGGTGAATTTTTTTGGGGGTACCCTCCTTCCCCCCTACATTTCCTAACATATGGCACCTAAACTATACAGTAGCCACATGTGTAGGGCAAAATAAAACCTCTATTTTATTTTATGAAGCTTTCCCAGGCTTGTGTAGTGTAATGTATTTGCTGCTACATAATATGTCCATTGTACTTTAACTTGGCACCGTATGCAAATTAGGCATCGCTAGTGTAATTTCCCTTTGCTTGACGAATTAACGCTAGCGCAACTTCGCTACCTTTCACCTCCCTGAGTGCAATTTAGGATTTTAGTGAATTAGCGGCACCCTGGCGAAGTTCGGCGAAGGCTGCGCTAGCGCAACTCAGCAGGTTAGTGAATTTGCCCCATAGTGTCTAGGACAGACACTAGTAGTAGTAATATCCAGTAGTAGTAGTAGTAATCTCCAAAGTACTGTAGAAATTCATAATTCCTTCTGTACTTTAGACCATTACATTGAAGGCTAGGATTGTATTCTTTATATATCTATATATAAGACTTTAGGGTGACTTTAAAGAGTACTTTACGCCATTTCTGGCAGAAAATAAAATGTTACTACTTAATATATTCTTTGCCCTCGTTGCACAGAAAATGATTTAAACTGTCATAAAACACCCATTTGTAGAATGAGCCCCAGGTCACCACTGAGTTGCTCCTAAAACAAATCAAATATGAGCCCCAGGGCACCATTGAGTTGACCCTTTAAACAAATGTGTAGAGTGAAAATTGGACTCTTAATTCCAGTGCTAAATAGTAGTGTAGCCATAAGCCCATCATTGAAGGATAGAATAGAAGGGTATATGGGGTTGAAGGGTTTATGGGGTAGAATGTTATATGGCAAGACCCACTTTCAGGACATTACATTATCACTATATTCCTTACATTAAATAGGATAAATAAAAGATTTTCTTATGTATGTGTCTGATCATAAGATGGATTTATATTTATTTATATTGCAGGGAGTATCCCTAGGTTTGTGCATGGCCTTTATTGAGAGTCTCCGTAGATCTGGAAAGACTCCATATATATATTTGAGGCCCTTTAGATGCCCTTGGTGAACCTTTATCAGTAGTGATGGACGAATACATTTGCCAGGCAAAAATTTGATGTGAATTTCTAAAATTTCTAAATTCATGAAACTGCCTTGAAAATTTGGCAGCAAAAAATCTGGGGCGTAGAAAAAATTTGGGTGCACATCAGAGTAGGCACATGCATAAACATTGTCGCGCATCAAAATTATTCAGATGCCCATTGACTTTAATACAATTGGCCATCACTATTTATCAGGTATCAGATAGGAGAGCCTTCCTTAAAATAACAACTATGTAACTGAAACATACACAGCAGATAGATATTAATGCAATTTTTTTATACAATAGGTGGGCAGCTGTTGGAGATCACACTTTAATTGATATTCTGTTTATTTTATTTTTAGCGAACCCCAAATTATTTGGAAAGAAGAACAGAATGGTAAGAGGAATTCATTCATGTTTGGTACAGGTATGGGACCTGTTATCCAGAATGCTCGGGACCTGGGGTTTTTCGGATAAGGGATCTTTCCATAATTTGGATCTTCATGCCTTAAGTCTACTTGAAATTCATTTAAACTTTAAATAAACCCAATAGGCTGGTTTTGCTTCCAATAAGGATTAATTATATTATTAGTTGGGATCAAGTACAAGCTACCGTTATATTATTACAGAGAAAAAGGAAATAATTTTTTAAAAATTTGGATTATTTGGATAAAATGGAGTCTATTGGAAACAGCCATTCCGTAATTCGGAGCTTTCTGGAAATTGGGTTTCTGGATAAGGGATCCTATGCCTGTATATGTATCCGAGTTTATTTGATTCCATGTATTGCTTGCCTCGGCTGATGCATTATCTATAGGCATCAAAAATATGATCCCTAGGGGCATTCTTCTACAGAGATGTCAGGGCAACATTTAGCAGTGCTCACATATGTACAAGTGGAATTATGCAGAGAAGCAAAGCTCTGTGTTGACGTATTAATGATTCTATAATACTTAGGTCTCTTTAGAGACCATTGAGGCATGACAGTGAATGGTAGTGGCAGCCCTCCAGCTTTCCTTGGAGGGAAGGGGAGACTGGAAAAAGACTGAAGAACAAAGCTAAAATAATTTAGCCCCAAAGTGATAATAGGAAGTGACTTGCAAAAACCACTCAAGAGGTACTGGCATTCAAGGAAAGGATGCCTACTCATATGCCCTTTGGATTGCTACCAAATCCATCCCATGATAGGCTGCATGCTTATTTTCCACCAAACCCCTCTAACCCTTCCTCAAGCTCGCTCTCCCATTCCATGTTGTACAGTGCTGCCTCCATATGTGCAATACCCACAGGGGCAAAGTTCAAGAAGAGGCAAGTGCCCAGGGCCTTCGTTGCCCACCTCCAAGTTGCAATCTAGGCACATGCTTCTGCTGCCTAAACCCGATTCCTGGTGACTTGCCAAAATATAATAACCATGCCAGAGGAATTATCCTACATAAGCATTACATTAATGCATCTAGATTTAGACTATGGACATTGCTTTATAAAGTCCTCTGTAGAAATGTAGACCAGAGAAGATTTCAAATTTTTTATATTTCCTATTGATAAGCTTCCTCCTTGTGATGTTTTTGAAGGCCATTTCATTCTGTTGGTTTTCTTCTGTTATCGGTTCTGTGCAGGAGGAACTGCGAGAGGAGCACTCCAATCCCATCCTACATCTGGAAGAGTCAGTTGACCAGACTGAAGACTTGACGGAGCTGAATCCTGTCCGAGGGAAACACTTTAGGAAGGCTTCCCAGTCCTTACCCAGGAAATCAAAAAAACGGGGTCAGTAAATGACATAGGAGTTATCAATGACTGAAAAGAATTTGTCGGGGGAAAATGGAGAAATTGTCTATCACTGGTTCTGGCCCTCCATCTGCAAAGTCACTCGGCTGATGGCACTTTAGGGTAATATCGGGGAGATTTCTGGTGTTTTCACAGCTCAAAATGGGCCTCCATTCGCTCTCTGGTAGTCATAATTAGCACTAGTACTTGGCAGGTGATTCTCATCTGAAAATACTTCCTGGCTTATTTTTATGAACTGAAGCTATATGAGAAGTGTGATGGATGTTCAAGAAAGTACTTACCCAAAAGTGTGGTCTCCAGGCAAAAAGTCCCATAAGATTGAGCAAGGCAACACTATGCACTAGCCATTATGGTTGCCATTGCATTGAGAACTGAACAGAGCCTAATGGATGATTAAAAACACAGAAAGTGTGGGATTAAACACAGATGTCACTGAAAATATACACTGGGAATTGAAAGCAACCTAAAGAACTCATAAACTTGTGTTTTAGTGTGATATTTGTGGGTTCTAAATTACTTACCCCACTTTCCATTATTGTCAAGTTTTCCTATGTTAAGTGACAACAAAGAAAAATTTGTTTTTTTTCTTACGGAGTATTTTATCATTTTTCATAGTGATGTGGCCAACAAAAGAACTAATTTACTAGAGCTATATTGATGATATATTGGCTTCTTTCAATATAGAAAACACTTCCTCTGTAACAGTTACTACTCATATTAACAAAGAAATTTTAAATAAATAAGGCTGGGTAAAGAAAATGAATTGCCATTAGTAAACAAATGTATTAAAACAAATAAAATAATTAATTACATTTAAATATGCATCAATTCAATTGATTAAAATTGAGATACTTAAAAGGCACAATTAGTAAAATTAAAAATAATTGATCAATGAAAATAAATGCAATTAAATTGAATAATTATTAAAATAATGCATCATTTAGTTAATTAACAATTAATACTTTAAAAAAGTATAGTATGTTATGAAATTAAAATAATACATTAATGAAATTAGCTAAAATTGTATTCATTCAGATATTCAAAATAAACAATAAAAAACTATTGATTGAATAAATGCATTAAATTAATCGAAAATAAATGAAAAAAAATTCAATTAACAAAACATTAAAAACTGAATTCATTTAAATAAATAATGAAAATAATGGATTCAACAAATAAAATAAATTATTTAAAATAATTATTCAAATCATTCATTCAGTTAATTAAAGTTAAATAAAATAATTGAAATAATTTATAAATAAATTCTAAAAATCATTTAGAAAATCATGTTTATATAAATGATACAAACCGTTTCTTTAAGAGTCAAAAATCAAAAGAAAAAGAAAAAAAAGTACCCTTCTAAGAAATGACTCCCATTTTGAGATTATAGCACTGCCATAAACATACTTGATGTGAGCAGGTGACGTCAGTGCTAAAACGGGTCCTAGGAATAGTTCCACCATGCATCAGATAAGCAGAATAGTAATATCCCCCAGAGAATGACACCAGTAACTGCGTGTATGAAATGGAAATAGTAGTGACTAATTTCTTAAATCTCTCTCCCTGTGTTGCAGCTTGCTTTTGGAAATACTGCATTCAAAACAAGTAATTCAAGCCTTCTCTCTTTGAAACGACCCAACGCGGCGATTACTGGAATGGAACACGACAATGGAATTCAAGATTCCGCACTGAAGCGAAACGCGTGTGGTGAATGACTTTTTTTGCATTGGTTCATTTTTATGAAACAAAAAAATCGTAATATTAATATTTTTTTTCCGAGTAATGTAATGAAATGGGGGGAAAAAAACTCTTTCCAAGTCATTTTATTCTGAAACTTTTCGGGGACGACATTGTGTTGAATGACACAAGACAAAAGGCTCATAGGGAGCTAGGCTTTAGTTGTAATTCTTAGGACTGTTAGTGTTGTTGTTATTATGAAAATTGTTAAACCCTGGTTTATTGCATTTATTGTAACACGACCCATAGTGATAATGATTATTATTACTATCAGTAAAAAATCTGACTTGCAGGGATTACAAACACCGACCATACCAGTGTGCAATTCTTAGGACTGTTAGTGTTATTGTTATCATGAAAATTGTTAAACCCTGGTTTATTGCATTTATTGTAGCAAGACCCATGGTGATAATAGAATTATTATTACTATCAGTAATAATCTGATTTACAGGGACTAGAAACACTGACCATACCAGTGTGCAACATAACTGAAAATCTCTATGAATGTTACTATTAGGGATGCACCGAATCCACTATTTTGGATTCGGTCGAACCCATGAATCTTTCTGAATCCTAATTTGCATAAGCAAATTTGGGGTGGGAAAGGGGAAAACATTTTTACTTCCTTGTTTTGTGACAAAAAGTCACGTGATTTCCCTCCCCGTTCAGAATTTGCATATGCAAATTAGGATTCGGATTCGGTTTGGCCGGGCAAAAGGATTTTGCAGAATCCAAATCCTGCTGAAAAAGGCAGAATCCTGGCCGAATTCCGAACTGAAACCTGGATTCGGTGCATTCCTAGTTACTATATGGAATGTAATACCTGTATACAACCTGTTCACTAGTTAATTTGCTTTTTTTAATGTCTTATAGGAGGGGGCAAATGGTTTAAATTGATTACACATTGGCCGATGGTGCTTATCTAGACCTTCTTGACTATTTGGGCAGCCCAATGAATGCACATAAATCTCTATATTTCTCAGTGTTGGACTGGAGTGGGGCTCCTGCCTCAGGGCCCCCACCACAGTCACGAGTGCCACCACCCCCCCACCACGCTGATACACACCAAGTACCTTACACATACTGCGTATTTAACCCCATGCAGACACAATTATGGGTGGGGACCATGATTGGTGCCTGTAGTTCCCAAATGAAGACGTTGACTTGGGTCGACAGTGGCTTTGGGACCCACCGGGATTTTTCTCTAAACTGATATCTATCTGTTTTGATCAGATGTCAATAAGGCCAGCCTGAATCTTCCATTAGATGAAGACTGCATTAGTCTGGGTATGTAGACTCCCAACTGAAGGATACAGAAACACCCAACTAGAAATAAGATGAGGGTAGCCAAACACAGTGATCATCCATTAGTTTGGAGACCTGGTCAGTATATACATATCAGTATATACATATATATATGACCATAATAAAATGTATGGCACATACAGCATATTGTGGCACTTTCATCAGGAAACAAATACTGAAAAGTAAATCTAAGTAAATGCTTTTGTAGCTTTTCCAGTGATATGACCACCAACAGCATGGGGTTGTCAAACAACAATCAATGGCTGGGAATGATAGGAACTGCTCTGGGGGCTGGTAACCTTTGTGTACTGGAGACAAACTGTCCTGTTGCTAATAGACTAAATCATTTTTGGTATCTAGACTACCTTTTCTGATCCCAGAAGTAGCCCAAAATATAATACAGGTATGGGACCTGTTATCCAGAATGCTTGGGACCCGGGGGTTTTCCGGATAACAGATCTTTCCTTAATTTGGATCTTCATACCTTAATTCTGTTAGAAAATCATGTAAACATTAAATAAACCCAAAAAGGCTGGTTTTGCCTCCAATACGGATTAATTATATCTTTGTTGGGATCAAGTACCAGCTACTGTTTTATTATTACAGAGAAAAAGGAAATCTTTAAAAATTTGGATTATTTGGATAAAATAGTCTGGGAGATGGCCTTTCCGTAATTCGGAGCATTCTGGATAATGGGTTTCCAGATAATGGATCTCAAAACAAATGAATGTGAAATAGCTCAGATAAGTTTTTTCGGACACTTCTGCAGTTTGTAACATTTTGATTTCTAGCTTTAAAATAATTGCAGTTTTCACACTGCTAATATAATGAATTTGAAATAACAGCACCACCTGCTGTTCATATTGGCTGCTTGGACACAGTGGGTAGAAATTATGTCTGTGACAAAAGGAAAGTCTTTGCTCAGAAAATGAAGGTAGTGAGTACAGAAAAGTTGCCTGACATTTCTCTGGTCAGTTCTGAGCAGAGCAGAGTGACTTTCCTTTACTCAATGTATCTTCTGCTGACTGTGTCCGGTTCAAATTAGTTAAAGGAACAGTAACACCAAATGATGAAAGCATTTTAAAGTAATTAAAATATAACACACTGTTGTTCTGCACTGCTAAAACTGGTGTATTTGCTTCAGAAATTCTACTATAGTTTATATAAACAAGCTGCTGTGTAGCCGTGGGGGCAGCCATTCAAGCACAGGATACACAGTAGATAACAGATAAGTACTACTATAGTTTATATAAACAAGCTGCTGTGTAGCCATGGGGACAGCCATTCAAGCACAGGATACACAGTAGATAACAGATAAGTACTACTATAGTTTATATAAACAAGCTGCTGTGTAGCCGTGGGGGCAGCCATTCAAGCACAGGATACACAGTAGATAACAGATAAGTACTACTATAGTTTATATAAACAAGCTGCTGTGTAGCCATGGGGGCAGCCATTCAAGCACAGGATACACAGTAGATAACAGCTAAGTACTACTATAGTTTATATAAACAAGCTGCTATGTAGCCATGGGGGCAGCCATTCAAGCACAGGATACACAGTAGATAACAGATAAGTACTACTATAGTTTATATAAACAAGCTGCTGTGTAGCCATGGGGGCAGCCATTCAAGCACAGGATACACAGTAGATAACAGATAAGTACTACTATAGTTTATATAAACAAGCTGCTGTGTAGCCGTGGGGGCAGCCATTCAAAGCTGAAAAAAAAGAAATGGCACAGTTCACAAAGCAGATAAGCTCTGTAGTATACAATGGGATTATATATTATTTACTGTGTATCCTGTGCTTCAATGGCTATATGGCTTTAATTGATCCCTGACCTCTTCCATTGACTTAAACAGCAATTCGACAGATTTTAGGTGGCGAATAGTCGAATTTGAGTTCTTGAAGGGCCAGAGTTTGATAAATCTCGAAATAGAATTCTAATTTTTTAGTTTTGACCATAAAAATAACTTGAAAATTAGAATTTTCAATTTGACCCTTGATAAATCTGCCCCTTAATGTTGAGTATATTTGAGTATATTTGGATTTTAATATGAATGACATGCAAATATTATTTATTGCTAACGTGTATGTGTAAGTAAAGCCGTCATATAGGAATGGAAGAATACATTGCCCAAAGGGTAATTGGCAGATTAATCATATGACAGATATTTTTGTTAATACCGTTTCCAAGCCGGCTGCACCGATGGTCAAATACAATGAACTAAATATATTGTCATCCTTTTTGTTTTAATTCCTAATGTAGAGCTTGTGTGTCTTATTTTTAGCATCATATTATTTGGTTTATTTTTCATCATTCCTGTGCTAATATAGATCCTAATTAGACTTGATATTAGTCATTATGGATTAATTGTATAAAGTGTACATAGCTTTATTAAGCATGTTGTCTAACTTGGTACGATATGTTCTTGTGCCTATTGAAGATAAGTAGCCAAATTTGTATGTAATAAATATTGAATTGTGTTTGTAGAATTTGTTTTCACATTATTATTATTACTACTAATAAAACACCTCAAATCCTCTGTCACCATTCCCGTAGCAAATCATGGGAATCATTCTGTGTATAACAAACACATTTAGTCCGTGGTGGACAAATGTCCAGACTCCGTCTCTACTGTTTTTGTTATTGGGTATAGTGACCTTCACATTGGAGCTGGGGACTTGGTGTAGATCTGCTTTTGCTAAAGTGAGTGAAAGGTATGTTGTTGCGTAGTAGTGATTAGCGGGTTGACCCAAATCCCACTGTGGGTTGACCACGAGTTCTGGTTGAAATTTTGGCCAACCATTGTGGATTAGGGTTGGGTGCGGGTCAGACTGGGGAAGTATATTCCTCCTCTTCTCCTGAAGATTCCCTTGCCTAGGAACCAGAGGTGTGCACAGAAGTAATGTACAGAGTGAGAAGACACAGGTATGGTTTGGGCCTGGGTATACAATGGCAACAATTTGCAAGTTAGGGGTGGGTGTGGCTTGAGTTTTTCCTGACCCACACACCACTTTTGTGTTGCTCTACTGTACAACGTTATTAGAGGTTTTATGTCTTCCCCATTTTATTGTAGTGTGAAGAACCATTTTAATTGACATGCTAAAGACCAAAAAAATAACAATATGGTTTAGATCTTTTATTTCATTATAAATCTTTAAGGCATGTGAGCATAGAATACATCAGGTACATGAGAAACAACTGAGAGTGACCAGTAATGGAACTTACAGCTACAGTATATCAACACCTACATTTAGCCCTTAGAGATCTCACAGCTTACATGGACACGTGTCGCCGAGAAACAAGTCTAGAATTGGTAGAAGGCTAAATATAAGCAATAGTAGGGCCTCGGCATATTAGGTTGGGTCTCCAAGTTCAGATCTAGAAACAGGCCAGGTTTTTGGCTAAACAACGATTAAGTAGAATATTTCAACTTAAGTCAATTAACATCGCTGATGCTGACACGTGTGGGGTCTTCAGGGTTAAGGCAGTGCTGTCCAACAGGTTCCAGACTCAAGGTAGTTCCAGTCAATGGACCTTTTCTTGCTCTCTGGTGGCAGCCACATCCTTATTTATGTCACTATTATATATATATATATATATATATATGCAAAACCTCTGTAATCCCCAGTTCTAGTAACCACAATAGCAACCAGCATGTAGCATACACAGGTCTTTTGTTTGAAATAATCTGATTGATCATTGGTCCCTTTGGGATACTAGACCAAGAGCAAAGACTATTAGTAATGTCAGCAAAATGTGATATACTGCAGTCAAAGATTCATGAACTGCACAGGTTGGAGATTATTAGCATATATATATGTGATCAGGATACTGGTCATTTTAATGGTCTTCCAGTACATCAACTGTAGTAGACTTGGACTTACAAACATTTTTGCAGGTTTGCATTATGAAAGGGGAGGCAACCTTTGATATTCTAGCAATTGTAGAAGAACACCATTCACCTTCGCTGCCCGTTTAGAACATGGCATAATGATCAAAAATCCTAGAAAGCTTAGAAAACAGATTCATTTTTGTCATCAACATACCAGAGTATATAGGTTAAAATCACTTGTGGTCCTTCTGAGCTATGTTGAATACGAATAAGAACTGTTATCTATAATTGTTTCAAGTAAAAAAAAAGAAAGGCTATAACTCCTATAATGATCTCCTATAATATTCTACTATATTGGAGGAAAAGACCTTATATGTGGTCCTTATATTAAATACAGAAATGAGTTATATCCTTTGCCAAATATATTGTACTTTGTTATTACCTTGAAATTGAGGAGAGGGCCATCTGCTCTTGGAACCTAGGAGAAGCTCTGCTATATCTGCCTAATCTATCTCCGAGTCAGGCAAAGACAATGGTTGCTCCCATCCCCTACATATGAATGAATGAATCACTCTTTGCAAAAGGTAGAACATCTTGTCTTTAAGGACAGAAGCTTTTTATAATGCATAAATAGAACCGTTTTCCACCTAGTCCCTAGTGCTCCATCTGGCATTGTGGGGCATCATAAGTAAGATGTCAGAATCCCAGATCCCAAAAATATGGGTTTAATTTACTTTGATTTCATTGTGGCTTTTGTGTGATGCAGTGATTCATCTCCAAAGGTAAATCATGTACAAAAATGAAATTGTTTACAGCAGAGTCCAGAGAGGTCTTCAATATCTTGTAAGGATGATAGGAGTCAAGACTGAATAAAACAAAAAAACTAGTGGATATCCTTTAACACTTTTCTTTTGATATTTTCATGGGCATTGCATCATTTTAGATTACTGGTTATCAAACTCAGGTCAAGTCCCACTTGAAGGACCCACCTTTGGTAAGGGTCTCCCTAACCTCATGAAATGAGCAACAATATAGAAAAATATAATCAGTCATTCATACTCATGTATCTCATCCTTACTGACCCTCAAGTTGGGCTTTTAGGTGTATCTAGGAGAGCAAGTTTCTAGTCTCTCCAATTCTCATGTTAATTGGCCTTCCGGCTGAACCCAACTGCCCATACTCCAAGCCTCCAAGATGGACAACCCCACAGTTGAGGAACCTCTTCTTTGCTAACAATTCCCAAGGTTGACTTTAGAGATTATGGGCTCAAGTCATTGATTTCCCTGACAAAATTCTACATATGTCAAACACATTGCTTAATTTGTAAAAAACTTAAAACTAGTCATACCCTCAGCAAGGTATAATGTAGAATGTGGCAATATAAATACATTTTTGGCAAACAAGAAGTAAAACATTGGACTTGTCAGGATTCCATCGTTTGAATCAAGTTCAAGCATTAAACTCTAGTTCCTCAAAGGGATAGGTGCGGGATCTGTTTTCCAGAAATGTGATTTCCAGGAAAGCTCCAAAGTGCAGCCATACTTTTGCATTTCCTATTTATACAAAAGGGTCTTGTTTTTGACAGATTTGCTATTTCTCTGTATTAATAGGAACATACTTTGTTCTTCATGGTGATCAAACTGCATAAATTGATGCTGATTTTTAACACTTAAATGTTTTAGTAGTCTTAAGGTATGGTGCTTTTACATGACACAAGGAACTCTTTTATGGAGAATCCCATTAACTGAGATTTCTGGATAACAGATCCCATACCCCCATACATGACCATTATCTGTTGCCAAGGTTGTACATTTCCATCAAACAAACATAGATGTGATCAATTTAATTTCTGCCACGTTTGGTAAATAGTATCAGTTTTGACCCACGTTGTAACCTTAACAGAAGGGGTTTACTGCTTGGAGGTGTTTCTGATACATGGGCCCTGTGTGCTTTTCATTCTCACTGGATTTTTTTGGCAACTCCCAAATAGGCATATTCAATCTCAGAATCAGCCGGGCACGTGTTGGTGAACTCATCTCGGGCGTAAGCATTATGCAGGTATCTCCAAATGCCCATCATTTCGGTCGGGATCTCAAAGTTCCTGTACTTTTTGGCTACAACCTTGAAAAGAAAAACATTTGTAAAGGCGATGCATGAGATTATTCCCATTATACAATATTAAAAACAGTGTGGATATATAATACGTTCTCTGATGGTTCCCCCTTGGATGTTGCTTCCAGTGGCTTCAAAGCAGGTGCTTATTTTTCCAGGCTTGGAGGCACATTTTGGTTTCATAAAAAACAGGTGCACTGCCAAACAGAGACTCCTGTAGTCTGCCAGTCCACATTGGGACTACCAATAGCCAATCACAGCCCTTTTTGGCACCACCCAGGAACATTTTTCATGCTTGTGTTGCTCCCCAACTCTTTTAACATCTGAATATTGCTCACGGGTGAAAAAGGTTGGGGACTCCTGCTTTAGTTCATCTGAATCTAGGAGGCAAATCTATCATAATTCAAGTTTGTGGGCAAAAAAAAAGGTAAAAAGTAAAAGAAAAACTCCAGCAAAACTCCTACCACTTTTTTGATGACCCATTTTATATGTACCACTCACCTTGCCCTCTCTCTCACTCTTTGGGCATGGTGCAAAAGTAATTACTCATTCTTTTTGAGCCAAACATCTTACTTCTGGGTAAAACACATCAATGTTAATCATCCTGTATGTACCACTTACCTTGGTTACTGACAGGGTTTATCTTTGGTACAAATTCTGTATGAACTAGTTACTTTCAGATGCCCAAGGAATTATGACTTGGCCCGGCATCCAACCAAACTACCCCATTCCCACCGCCAGCTGGTGGTCCCCCTCTGTCAGACTTGTGACTCATCTTTTCATATTACCTAATTCATTCCCTCCCATTCTCGTTGATACTGGGACTTTTGTTCTGGTTTATGAACACATTTTCAGCATCAGTTTATCTATAATACAAACCTTAATAATCTGGAGCTTGGGTAAAAGATTGCAGTCTGCTAAAGTCAGTTCATTCCCATCCAGGAAATTCCTGCTGGAGACGGTGATGTCCTCAGTGCTGTAGGCATCAATCTCATCAGGCAGTGGTGCATTCAAAAAGTCGTCTAGTTTTTTTAAGGACCTTAGGAAGCCTTTCTCTAAAACTGAGAAGCAGAGAAGCATATGGTCAGCAACCACCCCAACGCCAAGTGCTTCTTAACAAGAGATCACGAAGACCATATTCAGACAAAGTGGGACACAAAGCCTGCCATTTAGACCAAGTAGATAAATTAAAGCTAAATACTGATTGGCTGCTATGACTTACTTTACAAAGCTGAGGGTACACAGAGCATGAATTGATTGCTAAGAGTGGGCATGTGAGTGGCTTCAACTCACCAACATTCAGATCTTTCCTAGGGTTCTTAATGTAGGCTGAGAATTTTGCAAATACGTCATTCCCAGCTGAGCTGGATTCGGGGTGCTTTGGTGCAAGTCTGGGGTATCTGAATAAAGAATAAAACCAGATAAAATCAGATCAGAATTGCATATTAGACCAAAGGTAGTAATAGGAGGTAACATCAGTGTCAGACTGGAGAACCTTGAATACACCAGAGGTCCTAGCCTCCAAGTCTCCTTCGCTGACCACTCTTCCTCCTGCTCTGCCAATCACCCCCCCCCCCCCCATTGGATGCTGCCAATGCCATACTCCCCAATGCTGGAGAGCAGGTGCTGTGAGGTCCACTGGCATTTTTCAAGGTATGCTGGTGAACTAGATATAAACAGGGAAACAGGTCCAGGTCTGGTCACCCACAGCAGTTAGCATTTCTAGCATGCTCTGCCCTGCAACTACCACCCTGAAAATGGTTTTATTTCAATGGTTCCTACAGCAGACTTAGAAAGAACAAACTACTCCTAAAAAAGGGCCAAAAATCGAACCACTTGAACATTGTTCTGTTTCCTATACTATTCCGTGGCACACCAATATAGGAGCATTACTTTAATTTAAGGTGTATATTACCTGGGCATTGTTAATCTTTCTTCCAAAAACTCTTCGATTTTATTTACATCAGTTTTAACTTCTCCGTCGAATGTCATAAAAGGTGGATTTGTCCCGGGAGCCAAGTTCTGTAAGTCTGCCGGTTTTCTACATTGCAGAACACAAAGGTAAGTAAGTGAACAAGAATGGAAGAACTGCTCCTGTGCACATTTGTGATGCTGAAACATTACTAGTGATGCTGAAACATGCAACATGCCCTGAATTCTATAGTTCAAGGAGAACTTGTTGGTTAAGTGTATGGAGGCCCAGCAATGGACTGGGATTCAAAATAGGCCCTGGCATTTCAAGTACACAGAGGCCCAAACCAGCCCACTAAATTATTACTTTCTATGGTAGCCCTCTGGCATTTGCCAGAACCCACAGATTGCCAGTCGGAGCCTGCGGTGGCCTCTAGATCCCAACTGGTCTCACGTACTATGAATATCTGTCGGTTTGGCAACTGGGCAGTGGAAATTTCTTCTGCCAACGCACCATTGGCCAGTTAATGATAATAATTAATAATCAGCAGAAGAGGATGGGAAGAGGAGCCACAGCTCTTGTTTATTTCCTGCTGTTCCAATCACTCGTGAAAATAGGATGATGACCATACCACGTGTGACCCCTCATATGCTCAGCGTCCATTTAGTCTTTGGTCAATCAAGAAGAAGGTGTACACAAATGTCCTGTATATGGCCACCTTTACATGACTGACCAATCTGTCCCACCTTGGAAATGAAAAACCTGATCAATTCCAGTGAATTTCAATGAATTTATGATATGGGCTGTATTTATGACAGGGCAGTATACTGTATTAAAATGTGGCAAAACAGAAATTTTTCTGGCAGATTTCTTCCAAATAATTGCATTAATGGAGACAATGTTAAAAATTAAAAATTGGCACATTATTATTTTCAACTAAACAAATTCAATCCAATGCTATCACTTCTTTACCTCTTGAGGTCCACCGTGGTGACATTAAATATCACACCCTTCAGCCAAAGGATCATAAACAAACGCTGGGAGAACGGGCAGTTGCCGATACTTTCTCCATCGCTGCCAGCCTGTGGGACAGGGAAAACAAACAGCTCAGAGAAATGCTCGGAGAACTACAACCGGCCCATTGTGACCTCCATACATTCCCAAATATAGGATGGTCTGATGAGTTCTGTGTGTATCTAAACTGTTTTGGACCATTTCCAGTGAACGGGTGGCAATTATGAACCTTTTGTCCCCCACCCATGGAGCTAATAGTTGGGAAAACAAAACACTCCAAATCTCAATGTGTTCCATTGCTCTTAAAGGGAGAGTTGTCAGGCTGTATAATTATCTCCAAGAAGCAACTGTAATGGCAAACATACTCCTAATAAAGTGTGGGGTACAGAGACAGATTAACAATGAGGAGATTGGAGATAGTGTTCCAGGCCCCCTATACAAACAGATCTGGGACCAATTTAATTACTGAGTAATAGGGGCGTTGGCAAAGAGTCCACCAGGACGGGGGTTGTGAACTGCACTGAACCTTTAAATCAATGTTCTCCCAGAAATCCGGTGACCATAGACGTTAAAATTACGATCTTTTCTGGGAAAGATCTTTCCGAGAAATATCGTTTTGTTTCAATTCACACCTGTAGAGCTGAATCATCAGATATACATATAGAAACAATAGAATTCTACCTGTATCTAGGGTTGCCACCTTTTCTGGAAAAAAATACCGGCCTTCCTATATATTTTTTTTTTTTCCCTATAATAACATTGGGATCAACCATCGTTTTTACTGGCCAGGCCTACCTGTATCTGACAATTCAGCACTAACAATGGCCTATGTTTGGGTGCCTTCAAAGTTGCCCAATCAAAATTTTCCGGCCAGCCTGATTGACGAGCCAACCGATATCCAAGTCTTCTGTCAATATGTGTTGGCTCGTCTCCCACGCACTGAATATCGTACGAAAAAAATTTTGTACGATATCATCGGTGCGTCTATGTCCACCAACTCCTCATTTTAATCAGACGGAACAGAACTGCAAAATATTGATTTCAGGGACTTGCTACTTGGCCCTCTTCTGTGCCTTTTATCCTCTGTGTTACAGCAGTATTCTTGCGTCCCAGTAACCCATAGCAACCAATGAGACATTTAATTTAAAGCTAATTGCTGGTTGCTAAGGAAAACCATTATTGGGCATATTTGCACCATGATGCAGAAATCCATAAATATTTAACTGAAATGAAATAGAACCTTTTCTTCAAATTCTTCCAGTTCTGGCATTTCCAGGAGATTCCCCATACTGTGTATAAGAGAAATACCTGCAATTAGAGCCCATAAAAGCCGGTATGGCAGCAGCAGAGATGTTACAGCAACACAAGGGCACCCTCGGGAGACAAAAGAAAATGGGATTCCCGTTGCTCATTGTATGGGACATGTGAAATAATCTGGAGCAAGTCCATAACAATCAGAGAACATGCCCGAGCTGTAAGTGAGAGTGACCTCGGCCGAGTAAACTCCTGTCCCGTCAAAGAGCCTTCCAGCTGGGCTGTAAAATGCAATTTACTGCTGTAGGACAAGTGCCTGGGAAAGCACGTTTCTCTCATTTGTGCCCCATTGTCCTGGCAACAGTAAATTGTCCCCCGTCGGATGAGGCCGGACAGAGTAGTTTTCCATAAGCAGGGACAAGCTGCTCACATGGCAATGCTGAGAGTTGCCATAGTGCAAGGCCTGAGCTTAATGCAACACAGCCAAGTACAAACCAATATATATAGGCTTTGTAGTTTAACCTATGAAATGCCAGCATCCACCAGTGCCAGTTTTAGAGAGGGGCCCCCAGAGGGCAGAAACGGTGGCCATACACGCACCGATTCTATCACACAAAACTAATTTCCGTAAGATATTCGGTGCGTCTATAGTAGGAGACGAGCTGATTAATATTGCCAGAAGATTTGGCTCGTTGATCGGCCCAAGTGGAAAATTTTGATTTGGCACTTTTGAAGGCACCAGAACATCGGCCATTGTTAGTGCTGAATCGTCAGATACAGGTAGAATTCTATTGTTTCTATATGTATATCTGACAATTCAGCTCTACACGTGTGTATTGAAACAAACCATCTTTCTTGGAAAGAACTTTTCCAGGAAAGATCGTAATTGTTACGTCTTTGGCCACCTTTAGGGTCAGGGCACACTCTCAGATTCGGGGAGATTAGTCGTCCGGCGACAAATCTCTTCAGATTCGGGGCGACTTTTCTCCCGAAAACTACCTCCCGCCAGCTACAATGTAAATCACCAGCGGGATGGCACTCTGAGCACTTCGTTTTCCTAAGTCACCCGAAGTTTCCTTGTGAGGCAACTTTGGGCAACTTTGGAAAATGAAGCGCTCCGAGTGCCATCCCGCCAGCGATTTACATTTTAGCAGGGAAGGCAGGGGAGGCAGTTCGGGGAGATAAGTCGCCGCTAAGACGAGGAGATTTGTCATCGGGCGACTAATCTCCCCGAATTTGAGCGTGTGCTCAGACCCATAGGGTTACCCTGAGACTCCAGTGCACCTGCACTGCATTAAAAAATTGCAAGGGCTCGCCCTGCAGCTTCAAATCCTGTGTGCCGGTGTGCTTTTTCGTATCTACTTTAGAGGTTTGCCGATTCCTCCATCACCGGGCACCAGGTACTACCATATTGGACGGGTGTCGTGGGTGTGCGATTTCCTCTACAGCTACCTGAGACTCCAGCACCAGAGGGCTTCTATGTGTAGAATATGTAGAATGCAGTTATCGTTAGTTGGTTTCCAAATATACAGAATGGATGTTTCAAGCTCAATAGGATGCTGGGAGTGCCGGGAGTTGAAGGCACCATGCCCGGGACACATTTGGTAGCAATTCAAGGTGCACTGTCACCCAAAAGAATTCCAAACTGGGGGGGGGGCAGGGGACATTTGGATTTGTCCATCTGGACCTGCTTGATCGCAGGTGGGCATTTGTGATGCCCCAGTAGCTCCCCATCTTCTTTTCTGCTGATTCACTGCACATGCTCTGTGCTGCTGTCACTTACTGAGCTTAGGGACCCACTCACAATATACAGTACACATAGAATAGAAATGTCACAATATAAGGCTGATTAGTAATTAATACAGATAATTACTACATGGCAGCACAGAAACCAGTGCAATTAGCATCAGAATTTAATAATCAGCAAACCTGTAGCATCAGCTTATATTACAGGGGAAGCTCATTTTCTGCTGGATAATTAGTGACGAGCCCTAAGCTTAGCTTCTCAACAGCCAATCAGAGCCCACTGAGCATGTGAGTGTCACAGACACTTTCCAAGATGGTGACCCCCTGTGACAAGTTTGAAGTCCTGGATCATTGCTGCTATTGACAAGCTGAAACTTTAGCCTCGTGCAATAAGTTCAGTATATAGAATACGGCATTTTAAGCCATGTTAATTTTTAGGGTTTCCTTCTCATTTAATCCCAAACATAATGCACTACACACCAAGGCTTCATTTAAGAACTGGAGGGCAGGGGGCAAAGTTCCAAAAGTTGGGAGATGTTCTAACATAAATACTGTGCTGCCTGCATGCAACAGATCTGTGTTTATTAGGTATGGGCTGGGGGTGGTAAAATGCAATTATTGTTTTATGCAATTAATAAAATGCAGAATGTACACACTTTGCAATGACCCTGTTCCTCTATACAAGATAAAGACTCTGATGATACACGGATAAGGTTACATTTGCATATTTAGAGGCACAGCTGTCTCCTGCAACCAACAGAGAGAGAACAACTGTAATGATCACAGCCTTCCCAGCAAGAGAGAGTTGTGTAGTGTATAAGTAACACTCTGCCCCCTAGTGTACACAGGAGGGTATTACATGTTCTGGTGGAGCCGTGCCCCCAGGGTACTATAAATATACAGAGTGTGGCACAATTGCTAAAACTTGTTTGTATAATGTGATCATGCTGCCGAGAACATGGCTGAGGCCTCATTAGAAATAATGGCTTTTATTCTTTTCTATTAGCACCTAATAGAAATATATACTATAACTAGGGTTGCCACCTGGCCGATATTTTATAGGCCTGGCTGGTAAAAATGATGCTTGACGCCAGTGTTATCAATAGGAAAAAATGGCAAGAATATAGGAAGGCTGGTATTTTTTTCCAGAAAAGGTGGCAACCCTAACTATAACTGCAGCACTTTCTGACCCTGTATTTCTGCTGAATTCAGAAAGAAAGAACGAGAGAGACCGAGTAATGAAATGATTAACCTTTGCCCTGACAACAGTTTTGCCAGATTCAGGGGGAGAAGCATTTTTCCTGTAAACCTGAACCCGGAATGGTGTGTGCTATTACGTTGTCATCAGGGAAAGGGTTAAAGCCTTGAGTTGAAAAAAAAGCAACTACGTGTCTGTACATGCCGAGGCCGGTTTTCCACAAAGGTCACCTAACTCCAAGGTGACTTGTAATACCGGGGGTTATTCTGTATCATACAGGGGATTATTTAGGTACAGGTATTTGCTAGAAAGGAGTACAGTGTGTTGCAAGGATCGCTCTGCTACTTCCTTTAACCAATTGTTAATTATAGTGTACAGGTACATGGGGGTCAGAAGGAGGAGCAAAAGGCAAATTTAACCCAAAATGTTGTTTTGAGGCAGAAAGGAGAATAAATGGCTTTGTCAGGGTTGGACTTGCCGGCAAGACAGAGTATCAGAGGATCTCCTGGATGTCAGCTTCTCTAGTGGGCCCTGGAAATCGGCTTTTCTAATGGGCCCTGGAAATCGGCTTCTCTAGTGGACCTAGGGTTGCCACCTTTTCTGGAAAAAAATACTGGCCTTCCTATATATTTATCTTTTTTTCCTATTAATAACATTGAGATCAACCATCATTTTTACCGGCCAGGCCAGTAAAATACCGGCCAGGTGGCAACCCTAAGTGGACCCTGGAAAGCGGCTTCTCTAGTGGGCCCTGGAAATCAGTTTCTCTAGTAGGCCCTGGAAATCGGCTTCTCTATTGGACCATGGAAATCGGCTTCTCTAATGGACCACGTAAATTGGCTTCTCTAGTGGACCCAGGAATGTGGCTTCTCTAATGGGCCCTGGAAATCGGTTTCTCTAGTAGGCCCTGAATGCAGTGACAACTATAGAAGAAGCAGACCCCACGGATGCAAGGGGCCTGCACCACAGGGACTGCTTCCTCTATAGTTGTAGAAACTAGTGACCAGCCACCCACCCCGCTCCTTTCCCCGATCCCCAGCCTCTTATCTACCTAAAAGCATCTCTAACTGGTGGGGAAAGCAGGACAGGCTGCCATGTACTTGGGTTTGCCAGTTGTCGTGTTTGAGCGCACCTGACTAGAACGTATGGCCGCTCACACACCCTGGCCTTCTGTAAATAACGTCCGGTGCACAGTGAAGGGGGGATCGGCACCCTCCCAAACATATGATTCCAAGAAAATCATTGCCACTCACGGCTGTTTCAAGCAGGGAAAGACCCTTGTGTGTTTATTTGCAGTTTGTGCAACGTTTCAGGGTAGTATCCCTTTGTGAAGCATGACAAAGCATCTGACCCCTCAAATATTTTAGGCAGGTGATGTGGCGTGAGGTATTTACACCACTGTAAATGTCAGCTTGTCTAGTGGGCCCTGAATGTCAGCTTCTCTAGTGCATACCTCCCCATTGTCCCATTTTTAAGAGGGACAGTCTCTCTTTTGACAGCTCAACCTGCAGTCCCTCATTTGTACTGAAAAGTCCTGTTTTTCTTTCACTGAACAGCCAGAAAAATAAACAAAGTTTCTAACTTAATTGGCTTTTGGCAGAGAGCCCAGAACAGCCACCAGGTGGCAAAACTTTTGTAACAATTTCAGATAAGCAAATAAGTAATTGTAACAATATAAGATAACAGGTCTATTGGGGAAACTGTACTCACAGCTTAAAGGGCAATTCACCTTCATTAGCAAAACTGTAATAACTGAACAAAAAAACACAGAAATGTGTTCAAACTTTCATAACCTGCCAAATTTTGTAAAATGAACCTGGTAATTAGGGGGTGTGGCGACAAAAATGGGTGTGGTCGAAAGATTTTTGCAACGCTACACGTGCCAACTTTTTTGCTCTTCTTTTTCTTTCCAAAATGTTGGGAGGTATGCACTACTAGTGGGCCCTGAATGTCAGCTTGTCTAGTGGGCCCTGAATGTCAGCTTGTCTAGTGGGCCATAAATCTCAGCTTCTCTAGTGGGCCCTGAATGTCAGCTTCTCTAGTGGGCCCAGGATGTCAGCTTCTCTAGTGGGCCCTGAATGTCAGCTTCTCTAGTGGGCCCTGGATATCAGCTTTTCTTGCGGGGCCCAGAACTGAAAGTTAATATAAGATGAACAACCCCTTTAATTAGTGTCAGGACGCAGGGATACAAAGTAATAAAAACGTACAAAGCTCAAGAGTTCACAAGAGTGAACTGCTAGTGTCGTGTAATACCATATGCACACCAGTCCCACAGCAATGCAAGAAGAGTCAAATCTAAGTAATAAAGTCTAGGAATAGTGTCTGTCAGGGAGGTACAATAATCCTGTGCAAGGCCCTCGGGCATGTGATTAAGCACTAACAGGAATTTATGCTGTGTTGGAATAGATTAGTGTAAATTCTATTGGGTTCTTTTTCTTTGTTAGGCCTAATCCTTTCTTAATAACCTGACAAAATAGCAGCCACACATTCACCATCACTGCAGAGAAACCTCCATCCTCTTTCATTGCTTAGGAGGAATTAGAACGTAAATAAGGGTGCCTTGTATTGGAACACTGGGGCTCAGAAAAGCAGATTAGACCAAGGCATTTTAATAAGGGTTCTTGTTTTAACACTTTTAAGTCTTCCTTCAAAATTAACAAACATGAAACTCTGAGTATCTATCACTATATACGGTATAATGTAACCTCTACTGTATATAATAAGGATATTTGAAGTCACTGAGGGGTTGTTCTGTGACCATATAAAGGCACAAGGCTGCAGGCTGAGTTATACAGGGAACTCTGAGTATCACTCATGTATTATAAGGGATAGTGTACCCCCTACTGTAAATTATAAGGATATTAGAAGTCACTGAGGGGTTCTGTGGCCATATAAAGGCACAAGGCTGCAGGCTGAGTTATAAAGGGAACTCTGAGTATCTCTCATGTATTATAAGGGATAATGTACCCCCTACTGTAAATGATAAGGATATTAGAAGTCACTGAGGGGTTCTGTGACCATATAAAGGCACAAGGCTGCAGGCTGAGTTATACAGGGAACTCTGAGTATCACTCATGTATTATAAGGGATAATGTACCCCCTACTGTAAATGATAAGGATATTAGGAGTCACTGAGGGGTAGTGTGACCATATAAAGGCACAAGGCTGCTGGGATAATGTACCCCCTTCTGTATTGCTTCTGAGCTTTTGGACTCCATTCTGATCTATGGAGTCATAGAGCTCAGTTTAGCTGTTAGTTGGGCTTCTCTTGTAAAAATGATTTTACATGTTTTACAGGTTATTTATGGGATTTTCTGTATTATAATATTTCCTCATTCTCCCATACAATACTCTGATTTGAGCCTAGAGGGAAACATTCACTCCAGCGCACCCCTCACCTTCTGAATAACCTTCAGCTCAGAAAATGGGCAGAAACGCAGAAGTTTCAAAGGTGAGATAAGGAAACGGACTCAACTTTCAAGTATGTTTGCTTTCTGTGATTAAATGATCAGTTGTTGTTGGTTTTCATTTATATTGTAGGGTTTTAATTGTATATGTTCACTGTATCTTCAAATGGTTCTGCAGCATTGTCCTTAGTACAGGGCAATACCTATTCTGCCATATGATGTGCTGGGCCTAGAGTAGAGGGAGGGCCAACGAAATGGGATAATCATTGAACTAGGGGTAGGCAGGAGAGGTATGTGTACCTGCCTCCCAAAATTTAAAAAAATGGGAACAAAAAGATCTGATGTGCGTAACGTCCATTTTATGGTCACCCCGAAATACCATGTCCATTTTACAAAATCTGGCAGGTCTGAACTCATTTCTGGGAGTTTTAGGTCCACGTTTTATGTGTTATTACAGTTTTGCTAATGAAGGTGAATGGCCCTTTAAGCTGTGAGTCTCATTTCTACCAAGGGACCTGACTATCAGTGAAGTGAAGGCCGGGCTGATACCCACGGGTCGGGCGAGTTCAGGCCGACCCCACTGCTCTTCTTGTGGGTCTTGGGTGGGTTCCGGTTGATCTTTTCTGCCTGCTCTCCCCTCCCATGACCATAGACTACTGGCTTCCAACTTCCTGTTTTATAGGTTCGCACCTGCCCCACCCCTATATATGAATATTTAAGCAACAGATATTTTATATCATATTAAGTGACATATTAAAGAATCTTACCAAACTGGGATATATATTTAAGTAAATCTTGCCCTTTTACATCTTTTGCCTTGAGCCACCATTTTGTGATGGTCTGTGTGCTGCCTCAGAGATCACCTGACCAGAAATACTACAACTCTAACTGTAACAGGAAGAAGTGTTGAAGCAAAAGACACAATTCTGTCTGTTATTTGGCTCATGTGACCTAAAAAGTATGGTTTGTTGGTATGTTTGTGTGCACCGTGAATCATATGATCCCAGGGGGCGGCCCTTATTTTTTAAAATGGCAGTTTTCTATTTATGATTACCCAATGGCACATACTACAGGTATGGGACCTATTATCCAGAATGCTGGGGACCTGGGGCTTTCCGGATAACGGGGCTTTCCATAATTTAGAAGTTCATACCTTAAGTCTACTAGAAAATCATATAAACATTAAATAAACCCAATATACTGGTTTTGCTTTTAAAAAGGATTAATTATATCTTAGTTGGGATCAAGTACAAAGTACTGTTATATTTTACAGAGAAAAGGGAAATCATTTTTAAAAATTTGTATTCTTTGATTATAATGGAGTCTATGGGAGATGGGCTTTCCGTAATTCGGAACTTTCTGGATAACAGGTTTCCGGATGACGGATCCTATACCTGTACTAAAAAAGTGTATTATTATGAAAATGGTTTATTTACATGAAGCAGGGTTTTTACATATGAGCTGTTTTATGCAGTATCTTTTTCTAGAGACCTACATTGTTCGAGGGGGTATAGTTTTCCTTTAATTAATTTTCAGAAACGTTATATCTTTTTTGGCGTCAGTGCAGGAGATCATAGAGAAACTCAGAACTTTTCAATAAAAATCCGGGACTGTGGGCTAAGCTGTCAAAACCTGGACTGTCCCGTAGAAACTAGGGATGCACCAAATCGAGGATTCAGTTCGGGATTCGGCCTTTTTCAGTAGGATTTGGATTGGGCCGAATCCTCGTGCCTGGCTCAACTGAATCCTAATCCTAATTTGCATATGTAAATTAGGGACAGGAAGGGAAATCTTTTTGTCACAAATCAAGGAAGTACAAAATGTTTTTTCCACTTTTTCCATTCCAGTCCCTAATTCTCTGTGTTTAGGCTATAAGCAAACTTAAGGGGCTGTAACTGAATATGGGAATACTTGTGCTGATAAAGTTTCATGGCATCAGGCTGTGAGCAAAACAAACTTTGAGGCTGTTCCTGCAGAATTGTGCTTATTACATGGGAACACGTGTACAACATTGGGCTACACTCAAGCAGGTCACAGACATACAGGGTTGAGTTAACAAATCGAACGATTAAATCCTTAGAATCGAACGGGGTTTTAATCCAATGATCGAACGATTTTCCTTCGATCAGAAATTGCTTAGAAACCTTATGGGGAAGGTCCCCATTGGCTAACATTGGTGCTCAGTAGGTTTAAAGTGGCGAAGTAGGTAGTCAAATTTTTTTTAAAGAGGCAGTACTTCGACTATCGAATGGTCGAATAGTTCTAGTTCAAATCGTTCGATTCGAAATCGAAGTCATAGTCGAAGGTCGAAGTAGCCTATTCAATGGTTGAAGTACCCAAAAAAAACCTTCGAAATTCAACGTTTTTTTACTTCGAATCCTTCACTCGAGCTTAGTAAATGTGCCCCATAATGTGTAAAAATGGCACACACACAGATAAGTGCACCCAGTGGCTGCAGAGACAAAAGAGAGTCATGCAGAGACTGAGAGACAATGGAAGTATGGAAGGCTATAACTGGAGGGTGAGACAGTAATACCAATTAAACATACTCCTCTTAAGTTCAGCTGAGAACAACCAGTTTAAAATAAAATGAATTAAGAGAAATGTTAGTTTAGAATCTGGTGTAACTAGGGTGATTTCATGCTTTCAATTGAAAAAAAACATGTTGGGCAAACTCCTAGAAACAGATCCTAAAAAAACAAGGGTTCATTACTAACATGAGGACTAGACTGCACCAGGGCCGTTATCTTTAAAGGGGGGGGGTTCACCTTCAAACAACTAGTTGGTTTCAGATAGATCACCAGAAATAATTACTTTTTCCAATGACTTTCTATTTTCTATGTGTCACAGTTTTTCTAATATTGAAGTGTAAAGTGTCATTTTTCGGCCTTCTGAAGCAGGCCTGGGAGGGGGGTCGCCGACCCTGTAAATTGTTCAAAATTGATACATTTAGCTTAGCAGAATCCCTGAGTTTCATTACAGGCAGCTGTTAGAATTGATACAATAGTTGCTGATACTCCAGAGATGCTGCTGAGAAATGTATCAACTAAATGTTGTAAAATTGTAACAGTTTAGAATCTGCACTAGTGATGTGCGGGCCAACACGATACCCACGGTTTACCCGGGGGTCGGGCGTGTTCGGGTCGACCTTGCACTGCTATAAAAGGTCTATAAAAGGTCTATAAAAGGACCCCGGAAGAGCGGGTGCGGGTGGGCACGGGTTGGAGCAGATCACGAATCTGCACCTGAATTACTGAATTACTCTGTCCGTGACTCAAACACCGGAGACACGGACATTAAACTTTACACTTAGATTTTGGAAAAACAGTAAAAAATAATTAATGAAAAGTTATTGAAAAAAGTCTATTTCTGGGGAACAATCTGAAGACAACTGAACTGAACAACCCCTTTTATAACAACCAATCCGTGATTACTTTTAACACATTCTATAACAACAACCATGCATTGATTTGACTAAGAGATTGGAATATATATAGGAGAGCCTTGAATAGAAAGATGAGTAATAAAAAGTAGCAATAGCAATAAATCTGTAGCCTTACAGAGCATTTGTTATTTTTTTATTCCCCCCCCCCGCCCATTTCAAAGCTGGAAAGAGTCAGAAGAAAAAGGCAAATAGTTAAAAAACTATAGAAAATAAAATGAAGACCAAATGATAACTTGGTTAGAATTGGCCATTCTATAACATACGAAAAGTTAACTTAAAGGAGAACTAAAGCTTAACTAAAGAAGTAGCTATAAATGTTTTACATTATGTTTTGAGCTTCTGTACCAGCCCAAGGCAACCACAGCCCTTTAGCAGTAAAGATCTGTGTCTCCAAAGATGCCCCAGTAGCTCCCCATCTTCTTTTCTTCTTTCTTCACTGCACATGTTCTTTGCTGCTGTCACTTACTGAGCTTAGGGACCCACTCACAATATACAGTACACATAGAATAGAAATGTCACAATATAAGGCTGATTAGTAATTAATACAGATAATTACTACATGGCAGCACAGAAACCAGTGCAATTAGCATCAGAATTTAATAATCAGCAAACCTGTAGCATCAGCTTATATTACAGCCAGGGAAGCTCATTTTCTGCTGGATAATTAGTGACGAGCCCTAAGCTTAGCTTCTCAACAGCCAATCAGAGCCCACTGAGCATGTGAGTGTCACAGACACTTTACAAGATGGTGACCCCCTGTGACAAGTTTGAAGTCCTGGATCATTGCTGATATTGACAAGCTGAAACTTTACCCTGGTGCAATAAGTTCAGCATCTAAAATATGCCATTTTTTACCACATTAATTTTCAGGGTTTAGTTCTCCTTTAAAGGCAAACCACTCCTTTAACACATATATTACCAACTGAGCCCCAGTTCTCTAATTTAATGAGACATTTGGGAGCTTCTGTTCCATTTCTTTTCACTGACAGTTTGGTTCAGTAAAAGGACAAGACCTATCGTGTGCTCACTCTACTCGTTGCTCTCCAAAGTGCCTCCAAAGTACAGAAATAATCCTTCTAAAGCTCAGACTTGTGCAAATTACAGTCCAGAGAAGTAACCTCAAATTATAGGGGGGAAAGGCTCAGTGGTCAGAAGGCTATGGGTTTCATTTACTCGGCTTGTTCTCCAAACATTCCAGGATATTTTAGGTAATCCATCACAGGCACTGAGCAATATATACAGTGGCTATAAAGATTTATAAAAAAAGGCAAATAATTAAAAAACTATGAAGAAAAAAAATAATTAAGACAAATTGAAACTTTGCTTAGAATTAGACATTCTATAACATTCTATATATATAACACCCCTTTAATCTGTTTGGACAATATCTTCGCCATGGGCGAAACAAACTTTGTTGGACCTCTTAACTAACTACAACTCCCAGCACCCCCAGACAGCCTTCAGTTGTGCCATTCTAATAACAATTAATTTTAGGAACTTAGTAACCAGTGCAATGGATATTCTCCCTTTCAGCTCCTTAGCTGGAGGCAAACCCCTGGCAAAATGATCAATTTCCACCTCACAAGAAGAAAGTTTTAAAGGGAAAGTGAAAAACACTGTATCCAAAAGGATGTGAGGAGCTCCAAAAATGAGCCTATGAGTGAGTGCCCCAATATGCACGAAACGCGTTAGGTCTTCATGTCCTAATAAATTTTTCTACTTTTTACATTTGTTTCTTTATTTTTTTTAGATCCTCACATCCTTTTGGATACAGTGTTTTTGGTCTTTGCACCTTGGGACTGAGGTGAACTGTGAGTGTATTCTCCTTTATTATTTTCACCATATTTTCGTATTTTTGATTTAATACTTATTTGTTGAGTGGTACCATAGATATTTGCTGTTATGTGGCAGTAGCACAAACCTAAGCTTTTTTAGTTTGTTTTTTTTAAAGGGAAAGTGTCCTACTTTAGGGAGGACATACTCTAATTTCCTAGACAGTGAAGTCTAAATTGCTTGGGGCTATAACTGTGATAGCCTATCACAGTTATAGCCCCTTTAGAGCCACATTGTGGAAGTAGAGATGAAATCAGACATTTGCCGAATCTTTGCCGAAAAATACGCTGTCAGCGAAAATTCGCCGAAATGCATTAAAGTCTATGGGTGACGCGAGACAATGGTTTCTCCCATTGGAGTCTATGGGCGTCATTTCCACAACGAAACTCTGAGACAAAATTTGCCCATGCCTAATGACCTGGCACAGCAAATACGACAATGGAGTGCCTGCTCAACTACTTGTAAATATATCCAATGAATACAGTTATTTGGGATTTATAGACACCGCTGTGCTCATTCATACCCAACTGAAGGAGATGAACCCTTACCTTGACAAAAAGTGATATGTCATGTTCCTGGAGGGCTTCAGGGGTCAGAAATTGTGTCTCTGGGCTACTGGTGGGGCTCATACCATTTTCTTTGATATTTGTTTCACCTCCAGTGTCAGGCTCTGCATTCAGAGTCTCCTCTGCTGTGTGTCCTTCCTCCTGTAATACACTCTCTTCTGTTCTAGCATAGGGATCTTCAGGGGACTGTTCAGGAACATCACTTGGTTCTATCACCAAGTCTACCTGAGATGGAACATTTGTTTTGTTTTCATCTTCTGCTGAAGGTTCTTTTAGATTTACATTGTCCACCTGAGGTGCATCCAGCACATCTTCTCCTGCACCAGAAGGTTCCACCAACTCTGCATTGTTTCCTTGGCTTTCTTTCACTTCATTCTCCCCACTTTTGTTTTCTTCTGATGGGACACTCTCTCCCTGTTTCCTATCTTTGTCCTGCATTTTTGTGTCTGACCCCACATCTCCTTCCCCTGCAGTAGGACCCTCTGCACTTCCATCAGCTTTTTCTTTCTTATCGTCTTCTAAATACTCTTGTTCTCCTACCTCTCCTGATTGCTCTTCAGCTTCTTCTTTTTCTTCTTCATCCTCACTATCCTCCTTGTCCTCAATTACTTGCTGATTCTCCTCTGTGTGCCCCTCAACCCCTTGCTCCTCAGCTGCTAAATCTTTTTCTATTTTAATTTCTCCCTCACCTGCATGCTCTGTAGTTACCACATCTTGCTCTTTTGGCTCTACCCCAACTGCTCCATCTTGCACATTCTTCTCTTCCCCAGCTGCTACAATTTGTTCCTTCTCTGCTTCTCCAGCTGCTGCATCTTGCTCCTTCTCCCCCTCCCAATCTGCTACACCTTGCCCCTTCTCCTCTTCCCCAGCTACTACACCTTGCCCCTTCTCCTCTTCCCCAGCTGCTACACCTTGCCTCTTCTCCTCTTCAACAGCTGCTACACCTTGCCCCTTCTCCTCTTCCCCAGCTGCTACACCTTGCCCCTTCTCCTCTTCCCCAGCTGCTACACCTTGCCCCTTCTCCTCTTCCCCAGCTGCTACACCTTGCCCCTTCTCCTCTTCCCCAGCTGCTACACCTTGCCCCTTCTCCTCTTCCCCAGCTGCTACACCTTGCCCCTTCTCCTCTTCCCCAGCTGCTACACCTTGCCTCTTCTCCTCTTCAACAGCTGCTACACCTTGCCCCTTCTCCTCTTCCCCAGCTGCTACACCTTGCCCCTTCTCCTCTTCCCCAGCTGCTACACCTTGCCCCTTCTCCTCTTCCCCAGCTGCTGCACCTTGCCCCTTCTCCTTTTTCCCAGCTGCTACAACTTTCTCCTTCTCCTCTTCCCCAGCTTCTACAACTTGCTCCCTCTCCTCTTCCCCAGCTGCATCTTGGTCCTTCTCCTCTTCCTCGTCACTACTGGAGGACCCTTCACTGCTCTCACTGCTTTCACTGCTTTCATTCTCAATTCCTTTTTCTACCTCATTTATCTCTTCTTCTTTATCAGCATGTTCACCCCCTGTTTCTAGTTGTGGAACTTCTACCTCACTACCTTCCTTAGAGATGTCTCCCAAGTCCAACTGTAAGAGCTGATCACCAGCAGGTTCATTTTCCATTGGAGGCTGAAGAGGTTTCTCCTCTGCCTCTTGCTTTTCTTCTTGAACCCCTGGAGGTTCCTGTTCAATTTGAGGCTGAGGAGGTTCATCCTCTGCCACTTGCTTTTCTCCTTGTCTCTCTGGAGGTTCCTGTGGACTATTTGACATTATTTCATCTGGATCTTTCACTGCTTCACCATTCATACCCCCAGATCCATGGCTGCCCTCAGCATTAGGGTCCTTATCTATGTGGATAGTGGGGCCTGCTTCTTCCGCCACCTGCCCTGACTCTTCCCCTCCATGTGATTTTGGTTCCTTATCATTCAGGTCTGTTGCTGCTTGAAGTTGAACATGTGGCTGTCCTGCAGACTCTGCCATGCTTGTCACCTTTTTGCACCTTTGAGTGTCAGTTCTCTCACCCAGCACAGATTCTCTTCTCCTCTGCTTGCGGAGCTTGCTGTTTCCCTGCTGATTAAGGCGACGACCTGGATAAATAAAGGATTAGTGCTTTTAAAGTCACAGCTCTCTGCACATTCCAAATCCTTTAAGTCTGCGCAGTGCGGTCCTTGTGCTTCTGTCCCCTAACAGCACTTTCCAAATCTCACCACACCCAGTTGTACACCCCTCCCACAGTACCAATAGGCTCTGGGACACAACAGTAGCTGCTTGATTGTGATATTCTCTAAGTCACTGAAATAAAACTGAGGTGCATTTAAATTCATTAGCCTATGCAGCTCTTGTTTAGTTCTTGCAGTTGCCAATAAGTCACCTTCAACACCCACTGTAATACAGTAGCTGGGACATTAATGTTTGGACTGATAACTGATCATGAGACTGCAAGTATGTGACAGCTACACAGGGCCCAGCAAATCCCTTCTAGTGATGTTTTTACATTGTTTAACAGAACTTGTTTTCAAGACTTCTGAAGCCACAGACCACCCAGCAAGGCTTATGCTATGCACAAGAGATTTCTTTAGGGGGTGCATTTATTTCAGTTGTTGCTGAGTCTGTCTCTTGAATTCCAAAAGGAATAGTAGCTATGGGTTAGAGGTATAGTAAGGAGAGATGATGCCTATAGTAACAGTGGGATAATAGTCTATGGAAAGGGACTGTGACTGTGGGATAGCGGGTATAGTAGGGAGAGATGGTGCCTATAGTAACAGTGGGATAATAGTCTCTGGGAAGGGAGTGTGACTGTGGGTTAGAGGTATAGTAAGAAGAGATGGTGCCTATAGTAACAGTGGATAATAGTCTCTGGGAAGGGAGTGTGACTGTGGGATAGCAGGTATAGTAGGGAGAGATGGTGCCTATAGTAACAGTGGATAATAGTCTCTGGGAAGGGAGTGTGACTGTGGGATAGCAGGTATAGTAGGGAGAGATGGTGCCTATAGTAGCAATGGGATAATAGTCTATGGAAAGGGACTGTGACTGTGTGATAGCAGGTATAGTAGGGAGAGACGGTGCCTATAGTAACAGTGGGATAATAGTCTCTGGGAAGGGAGTGTGACTGTGGGATAGCAGGTATAGTAGGGAGAGATGGTGCCTATAGTAACAGTGGATAATAGTCTCTGGGAAGGGAGTGTGACTGTGGGATAGCAGGTATAGTAGGGAGAGCTGGTGCCTATAGTAACAGTGGATAATAGTCTCTGGGAAGGGAGTGTGACTGTGGGATAGCAGGTATAGTAGGGAGAAATGGTGCCTATAGTAACAGTGGATAATAGTCTCTGGGAAGCTGGGAAGGGAGTGTGACTGTGGGATAGCAGGTATAGTAGGGAGAGATGTGTCTATAGTAACAGTGGATAATAGTCTCTGGGAAGGGAGTGTGACTGTGGGATAGCAGGTATAGTAGGGAGAGATGGTGCCAATAGTAACAGTAGATAATAGTCTCTGGGAAGGGAGTGTGACTGTGGGATAGCAGGTATAGTAGGGAGAGATGGTGCCTATAGTAACAGTGGGATAATAGTCTCTGGGAAGGGAGTGTGACTGTGGGATAGCAGGTATAGTAGGGAGAGATGGTGCCTATAGTAACAGTGGATAATAGTCTCTGGGAAGGGAGTGTGACTGTGGGATAGCAGGGATAGTAGGGAGAGATGGTGCCTATAGTAACAGTGGGATAATAGTCTCTGGGAAGGGAGTGTGACTGTGGGATAGCAGGTATAGTAGGGAGAGATGGTGCCTATAGTAACAGTGGATAATAGTCTCTGGGAAGGGAGTGTGACTGTGGGATAGCAGGGATAGTAGGGAGAGATGGTGCAGTATATGAATAACCCTGTATAGAGACAGTAACAATATATATGAGTGAGAACGGACCAATGACAGTGCAAACACATGACCACTGAGGTATCATAAATAGTTAAAATAATGCAGATTCTTTTCCGAAGCACAACATTTCTTTGACAACATTTTGGGTGAGCTTGATGTAAGAAGCCAATAAAAGATCAGGTTGAGCCACAAATATGCCATAATAGATGCTGTGATTTTGGATCAGAGGCGCTGGGTTATTTGGTAAGGGACAGATCTAGTGATTAAGGGAAAACCTGAAAGAGATTCCATTGTGCCTAATTACAAGTCCCTTCTATATAAAGCACTTCTAAATCTGGAATCGCCTTTAATTTGCCCCTTCTCTGTAATTCTTGGCTATTTGTGAAGCTGCATCTGACAAGCCCGGGAGGCAATGGGGAGTGAGAACACGACAAGGTGAGAGCTATCAGTGTAATGTTTGTCTTTGCCATTACAAATAGTAAGTGCGTCAGTGAGTAGTGAGGTGAATACAGGAATGAGTAGGTTTTTTTCCATGACAAACAATAAGAGGACAGTGAGTTATTAACGTACGGCCCACCCTAAGAGGGTACTTTATATTGTGACGAAACAGTCAACCCTTTCACTTAAAAGGGTGGTCAACCTTTAAGTTAACTTTTTATATGTTATACAGAATGGTCAATTCAAAGCAACTTTTCGATTGGTCTTCATTATTTTCCTTCTTCTTCTGGCTCTTTCCAGCTATCAAATGGGGGTCACTGACCCCATCTAAAAAAACAAATGCTCTGTAAGGGTAGTGGCAGACGGGGAAATTAATCTTCTCTTCTTCGGGCGACTAATCTCCCGAAATGCATTCCCGCCGGCAAGAATACGAATCGTGAGGCAACTTCAGAAATTTATGCCATCCCGCTATCGATTCGTATTGTTGCCGGCAGGAAGGCATTTGGGGAGATTAGTCGTCAGAAGAAGAGAAGATTTATTGCTGGGTGACTAATCTCCCTGTCTGCCACCACCCTAAGGCTACAAATTAGTGATGGGTCGGGTTTTTCCCAACCCGCTCACGCCCCTACCCGCGTCCGCCGAACCTGACTTCCGGGGTCCCTTTTATAGACCCGCCCTGCCAATGACATCACAAAAGGGGCGGGACAAGCAGGCTTGCAGCTATAAAAGTTCAACCTGTAAGTTGGAAGCCGGCAGTTGTAAGGTCATCGAAAAAGGGGGTGCGAGGTCAGCCCGAATCAGCCCGACCCACGGGTATAGTGCAGGCCCACACATCACTACTACAAATGTATTGTTATTGCTACTTTTTATTACTCATCTTTCTATTCAGGCCTCTCCTATTTATATTCCTATCTCTTATTTATATCAATACAAGGTTGTTAGGGTACTTTGGACCCCAGCAACCAGACTGCTAAAACTGCAAACTGGAGAGTTGTTGAATAAAACGCTAATTATCTCAAAAACCAGAAATAGTAAAAAATGAAACCAATCGTAAATTGTCTCAGAATATCACTCTCTACATCATAATAAAAGTTACTTTAAAGATGAACAACCCCTTTAAAGCAAAAATAAACCCTTACAAAAAATTCAGGTAAAATTGCTTGTCTAATCACTTTTGCACAGGAGTCGGGAGGAATGCGGGCGACTTGGAGTGGCATCACTTCTGTGTAACGTTTGAAACAGGCAACGGCAATTGGTGGGTCTGCAGGGGCAAAATACGGGTCAACTTGTCGGTTACTGGGGGTCGTTTATAAACTCAGGGCAAATTTGCACCTGGGCAGTTACCCACAGCAACCAATCAGATAATTGTTTTCTTGCAGCTGGCTGGAAAAATCTAATCACTGATTGGTTGACCCACTGGGTGAGTGTCAGATACAGGTCTGGACTTCAACTGTTGTATATAGCACTAAAGGGCTTGTCCAAATTACCCTAGCAACCATGCACTGATTTGAATAAGAGACTGAAATATGAATAGGAGAGGCCTGAATAGAAAGAAGAGTAATAAAAATTAACAATAAATGTGTAGCCTTACAGAGCATTTGTTTTTAGATGGGGTCACTGACCCCCATTTGAAATCTGGAAAGACACAGAACAGAAGAAGAAGGCAAATAATTCGAAAACTATAAAAAAGAAAAAATGAAGACCAATTGAAAAGTTGCTAAGCATTAGCCATCCTATAACATACTAAAAGTTAACTTAAGGGTGAACCACCCATTTAAGGCTTTGCATAGATGCACAGAGAGAGCACACAGCATTTTTATGAATCACTGGAACACGTAAGGGTTAATGCACGGCTATCACTCCCAGTATAAGGGCTCTTACAGACAAGCGTTTTTACCTGCACTACCCTGCGTTCCGGTTTCATGCATTCAGCTGCAGGAGTAGACGCAAGTAATTCTTCTCAATGTGGCTGTACTCACACAGACGCATGTAAATGCCGAACGCAGGTTGGGACACAGCATGTTGCATTTCACCTGTGTAAACGCATGAAACCAGAACGCAGGGTAGTTCAGGTAAAATCGCTCGTCTGTAAAAGCCCTAAGGATCTTACTAGGTCGGGTGTTGGGGTAGAACTACACGCACGATTTCTGTGCGCTTCTGTCGGATCCACTGCGTATTTACGTAAAGTGTGGTTTCAAACGTGCAGATCCCATAGAGTCTATTGATTGGGTAGTTTCTTGACGTATTGGAGTTACTGATAAAAAACGCCAATACTGCGTCCCGTCGCGGATTTGAGCTTGCAAGCGCCCTGTGTGAATTGCCATAGTGCATTTTCCATTAGTTTCAGTGGTAGTGCAGTTAAAAACGCAACGTAAAAACGCCACATCTGGCCTTGCCCTAAGGTTTAGCCTCAGACAAGGACAGGTGATTCCTTAAGACTAATGAGCTCACCTGTAGCCATGGGCTTGTGCATATTATGGGCTGTTGTGGGGGGAGCTGGGCAGTCCCCTGTGAATACAAACAACTACTGGGTGCTGCTGACATATAATGTGCAATTATGGGATGTTTTCCTACAATGGCAATGCATACATGTGATTGGCTTATATTCAAATGCTATGACATCATCGTTAGATAGTAGTTACATAGTCATGAGCCAGTTATTTGGCTTTTTAAAGACTTTTAAAGAGATAGTTTATATCTCTGTGTCTATTCAGACTGAAGAAATGGTGCCTATTTTTGCTGCTTAGACTGCCCTAGGGCCCCACCCATGGGAAACAAGAATATCAGCCCAACAGCTGTTTAACCCACGGTATGTCAAGATTGCTGGTGCTCTATAGAAACACAATTAATATATGATTATATTATAATAATAGATGGCAAGCTCTTGTGACCAGGGCTCTTTTATCAACGGATATCGGACAGAATGAACTTGTATCAATTAAAGGGGTTGTTCATTTTAGAGATAACTTTTAGTATGATGTATAGTGTGATATTCTGAGATAATTTACAATTGGTTTTCATTTTTTATTTGTGTTTTTTTGCGTTATATTGCTTTTTATTCAGCAGCTCTCCAGTTTGCATTTTAAAGGACCAGCAACATCAAAAAATATTTAAAAAAAATGTGTTTGTATACGATGAAAAAAACCCACCAACACATATTAAACTTTAAAATCGCAAAGTCTTTATTTAGAAATACAGTAACTTACCGAATCTCCTCTTGTGCTCCTCTTCAGAAAAGGTGATCCGGCGATCCATTGTGCGGCGCTCGATTTCTCCTCCCTGTCTTCCTTACAGGAGATAGCCAGGGAAGAGAAATTCAGCACCGCACAATGGATGGTCGCCCTGCTGCCTTTTCTGAAGTGGAGCACAAGCGGAGAATCGGTAAGTTATTTCTAAATAAAGACTTTGCGATTTTAAAGTTTAACATGTGTTGGTGTTATTTTTTCGTTGGATACAAATTAATTTTTCTTAAAAATTTTTTCATGTTACTGGTCCTTTAAGCAATCTGGTAACTAGGGTCCAAATTCCCCTAGCAACCATGCACTGATTTGAATAAGAGGCTGGAATATGAATAGGAGAGGCTTAAATAGAAAGAATAGCAATAGTAGTAGCAATAACAATAACGTTTAGCCTTAGAGAGCATTTGATTTTTAGAAGGGGTCAGCGACGCCCATTTGAAAGCTGCAAAGAGTCCGAAGAAAAAGGCACATAACTCCTATAGGAGGCAGGGAGGAAAAATCAAGCGCCACACGATGGATCGTTGCCCAGTCGCCGTTTCTGAAGAGCAGCGCATGCAGAGAATCGGTAAGTAATTTCTTAATAAAAGCTTTAAACTGTGTTGGTGGTTTTTTTTTTTTTTCGTTAAAAAAAAACTAATTTTTTTTTTTTAATTATGTTACTGGTCCTTTAAAGGGGGTCACCTTTCAGTTAACTTTTAGTATGTTATAAAATGGCCAATTCTAAGCAACTTTTCAATTGGGCTTTATTATTTATTTGTTTATAGTTGTTGAATTATTTGCCTTCTTCCTCTGGCTCTTTAAGGGCTCATGCACGGCCGTTTTTGCCCGCTTTCCCGTGTTGCGCTTTCTTCTGTTCAGCCACAGGGGAGCGCAGGAGAAGACATACTCAATTATTGTGAAGGGGGCTGTACTCACACAGACGCATGTAAGCGCCAAACGCAGGTGGGACGCAGCATGTTGCATTTCACCTGCATTCGGCGCAAAAACGGCCGTGTGTGAGAGCCCTAAAGCTTTCAATTGGGGTCACTGACATCTTATAAAAAACAAATACTATTAAAAATGTATTGTTATTGCTACTTTTTATTACTCATCTTTCTATTCAGGCCTCTCCTATTTATATTCCAGTCTCTTATTCAAATCAATGCATGGTTGCTAGGGTGATTTGGACCCTAGCAACCAAATTCCTGAAATTTCTAACTGGAGAGCTGCTGAATAAAAAGCTCTCTATATCATAAAATCAGCTGCAGGGGGGCCCAGGAGGAATAGGGGCTCCACGAGGGTCTAATTCATATACAATTTCAATAAATATTAGTAAAACAAGTCAACCTCTAGGCACAAAATAATTTGCTTTGTGGCCCAGTAACATCTAGTTACACAACTGCATTACTATAACTCAAAGGTGAACGATGGAACAAAACATATATATTAGGCTTATTAGAAACAGTATCCAGACGTACATGATATCCAGCTGTTTATTGAAAACTCAAAGCAGCGAGTGAGGGAGGATTGTGGGAGCTGTAGTTCTATGATGGGAGGAGCAGTTGGCCTGGGCTGCACCACGTGAGCCATAAGACTAAGCTGTGGCAATTACTAATTCTGACCGCTAGATGTCGCTGTGGTGGCACAAGTCCCTGTCAGATGACGTCACAGCAGTGGAAGTTGCTACATTGTATGAGGGGGAGCCGGTGACAGCTCTGCGGCAACTCACACTGGGCCCAATACACAACGTGCCCCTCCGGGACAGACAATGGGAGAAGCCCGTGGCCGCTCGGCCGTTTAGAAGCGGAGAGTGCAGAATGGATAAAGGCTTCCGGGAGTTGGCAGCGCACATAGGAGCCTTCCCGACAGCGGCAGCCGCAGAGTCGCATCAGACACCCAGCGACTGGGATTTCCTGGACACAGACATGGAAGCGATCGACCTCCGAGCCCTGCCCACCGCTCTCATCGGCTGCAGCCTGGAGCCCTGTCTCTTCTACGATGCGATGTACCGGGTGAGCTGCTTGTTTGGCTGAGTCCTGGGGGGAGGGGGGAATTTACACAGACTGGGGGTCACTGGGGGGCTACAGAAAGAACACCCAATATGGTGCTTAATCCCCATTTTGCTGCTTGTTATTAATAATAATAATGAAATATAACAGAATTGTGTGTTGGAGATAAATGTAAAGAATTGTTATTTCTCAGCATATGTTCCAATAGCCTCACAGTCAGAGGTCTGGGTGCAAGAATGGGTTAAATTAGGGCTTATGGGGGCAGATTGGGGTGCAGACAGCTGGTGTATATGTAGGTATAGAGTTGGGGTGCAGACAGCTGGTAGGTATAGAGTTGGGGTGCAGACAGCTGGTGTATATGTAGGTATAGAGTTGGGGTGCAGACAGCTGGTGTATATGTAGGTATAGAGTTGGGGTGCAGACAGCTGGTGTATATGTAGGTATAGAGTTGGGGTACAGACAGCTGGTGTATATGTAGGTATAGAGTTGGGGTGCAGACAGCTGGTGTATATGTAGGTATAGAGTTGGGGTGCAGACAGCTGGTGTATATGTAGGTATAGAGTTGGGGTGCAGACAGCTGGTGTATATGTAGGTATAGAGTTGGGGTGCAGACAGCTGCTGTATATGTAGGTATAGAGTTGGGGTGCAGACAGCTGGTGTATATGTAGGTATAGAGTTGGGGTACAGACAGCTGGTGTATATGTAGGTATAGAGTTGGGGTGCAGACAGCTGGTAGGTATAGAGTTGGGGTGCAGACAGCTGGTGTATATGTAGGTATAGAGTTGGGGTGCAGACAGCTGGTGTATATGTAGGTATAGAGTTGGGGTGCAGACAGCTGCTGTATATGTAGGTATAGAGTTGGGGTGCAGACAGCTGGTGTATATGTAGGTATAGAGTTGGGGTACAGACAGCTGGTGTATATGTAGGTATAGAGTTGGGGGTGCAGACACCTGGTGTATATGTAGGTATGGAGTTGGGGTGCAGACAGCTGCTGTATATGTAGGTATAGAGTTGGGGTGCAGAGAGGTGGTGTATATGTAGGTATAGAGTTGGGGTTCAGACAGCTGGTGTATATGTAGGTATAGAGTTGGGGTGCAGATAGCTGGTGTATATGTCGGGTATAGAGTTGGGGTGCAGACAGCTGGTGTATATGTAGGTATAGAGTTGGGGTGCAGACAGCTGCTGTATATGTAGGTATAGAGTTGGAGTGCAGACAGCTGGTGTATATGTAGGTATAGAGTTGGGGTGCAGACAGCTGGTGTATATGTAGGTATAGAGTTGGGGTGCAGACAGCTGCTGTATATGTAGGTATAGAGTTGGGGTGCAGACAGCTGGTGTATATGTAGGTATAGAGTTGGGGTACAGACAGCTGGTGTATATGTAGGTATAGAGTTGGGGTGCAGACAGCTGGTAGGTATAGAGTTGGGGTGCAGACAGCTGGTGTATATGTAGGTATAGAGTTGGGGTGCAGACAGCTGGTGTATATGTAGGTATAGAGTTGGGGTGCAGACAGCTGCTGTATATGTAGGTATAGAGTTGGGGTGCAGACAGCTGGTGTATATGTAGGTATAGAGTTGGGGTACAGACAGCTGGTGTATATGTAGGTATAGAGTTGGGGGTGCAGACACCTGGTGTATATGTAGGTATGGAGTTGGGGTGCAGACAGCTGCTGTATATGTAGGTATAGAGTTGGGGTGCAGAGAGGTGGTGTATATGTAGGTATAGAGTTGGGGTTCAGACAGCTGGTGTATATGTCGGGTATAGAGTTGGGGTACAGAGAGGCGGTGTATATGTAGGTATAGAGTTGGGGTGCAGACAGCTGGTGTATATGTAGGTATAGAGTTGGGGTGCAGATAGCTGGTGTATATGTCGGGTATAGAGTTGGGGTGCAGACAGCTGGTGTATATGTAGGTATAGAGTTGGGGTGCAGACAGCTGGTGTATATGTAGGTATAGAGTTGGGGTGCAGACAGCTGGTGTATATGTAGGTATAGAGTTGGGGTGCAGACAGCTGGTGTTTATGTAGGTATAGAGTTGGGGTGCAGACAGCTGGTGTATATGTAGGTATGGAGTTGGGGTGCATTATGGGGTACAGGGGATATAGTGGCTCAGGCTGCTGCACACAGTGGCTTATTAATGTACAAGCTGATAGGGTTATACACAGCCGGGTATCAGTGCGGGGGGGGGGGGGGTATATTGCATGGGCTGCTGTACACAGGGGGATTTTATTAATCAAACACAGATAACTCTTCTGGGGCAGGGAAGAAGCCTTAAGGTGTGGCCCCTAGAGTGCTAACCTGGAGCATCACATGATTTTATTGCAATGGGAATTACTTGCCCTTATATGTGTGAAACAATGGAATGTGGATGTAGTGACGCCACTTGTAAAGAGCAGTGGCCCTAAAGATGATGGCTGGTTGGGGGGGGGGGGGTTGAATCCTTATTCATTATCTTTAGAGTTTATCTTCCCTTTAAAATTGACCAGTTTGCAGAGGCTTCCTGTGAGAGCTGCCATGTTGCTCATTGTAGGCGGAGATACACACTTCTCTCCACCCACATGTGGGCAGATAGAATAAAGAGGGGCAATAGAAGCCATGTGGGAAGGGGGGGGCACAGAAAGGATCTGCTTGGGGCCCTTGTTTGGCCCCACAGACAAGCGAATATTCTGCTTTGTATGTTTAGCTGTATGTGCACCTGGCTCAGCTTCCCTCACTCTGCATTCCCATTGGTGCATATTGGTGCCAGGAGCACCCGTCAGACCCTGTGGCTGCAGGGGGTCCAGGAGGTATAGGGGCCGCATGAGGCCCTAATTCACATACAAGTTCAATATCGGTAAAATAAATCAACCTCTAGACATTTTGGGGGCCTGAAAAAGAATTTACTGTGGGGCCCAGTAATATCTAGTTAAGTCACTGCCTTATGTGCTTCTGTTATCAGCAGGATTTGGCTGAACTGAAAGACACCACTGAATCCAAACCCTCATTTGCATATGCAAATGAGGTTTGGGGAGGGAAATCTGTGACTTTGTCACAAAACAAGGAAGTAAAAAATGATTTCCCCTTCTCGCCCCTAATTTGCATATGCAAATTAGGATTTGGTTTGGTATTCGGTCGGATCTTTCATGAAGGATTTGGGGGTTCGACTAAATCCATAATAGTGGATTCGGTGCATCCCTAGTTATCACAGGTAGAATATAGTTTACATTGACATTTGATGCAGATCCTTTTACATTATAGAAGACCATGTACAAGGCAGTCTGGTTCTTGGCTTTGCCCATTTGCTGGGGTTCAATTCCGACCAGAGCTCTGTGTGTGGCGACTATGAATGGCAGCTGCAGGTATGGGTGAATATTCACTCTAGCTGGTGTCAGACTCATGACCCATTGTCTACAAGGAGTCGTCTGGTTACTGGGCATTCTCTGATTGCTGCCCACCCCAATCCTAAGGGCTCTTACAGACCAGCGTTTGAAGCTGCGCTCCCCTGCGTTCCGTTTTTATGCGTTCAGCCGCAGGGGAGCGCAGGAATAGACGCATTCACTTTTTTTAATGGGGCTGTACTCACACAGACGCGTGTAGTCGCCGAACGCGAGAAAAATGCAGCATGTTGCGTCTCAACCTGCGTTCGGCGCCTACAGGCGCCTGTGTGAGTACAGCCCCATTGAAAAAAACTGAATGCGTCTACTCCTGCGCTCCCCTGCGGCTGAACGCAGAAAAACGGGATGCAGGGGAGCGCAGCTTCAAACGCTCGTCCTTAAAATAGCTGCCCCCCTCCCCCGAGCTTCCATCTCCGGCATTAATCAGCTAAATGGAGGAAACTATAGCCTGTCACTCACATTTCCAATTAGCATTAAGTTATCAGATAAAGGCAATAAACTAATGACTTAGCACATCCCCCTCTAATGCTGCCAGTGCTCACACCCCCTCCATCTAATTGTCTCATTAGTATAACGGGAGCTCGTCATTCCCCCCTTCCCCCCCCATCACGCTCTCTGGCTTTTATTCTATTAAAAGTGGAAATTATTTTGCCAAAAATTGGGCAAGCTCAAACAACGGCATGGGGGGGGGGGCAGATGTACTAGATACAGAATTTCATTGGTTACTGCCTATTTTATAGATAGTAGTAATATTCTCAGAATATCTATAATCCCCCCGTGTGTCGCTACGTGTGCGTTAGGCTTTAAATGGAAACTAAATTTAGGATAACTAAACATAAGGATTCAGTGTACTGCGCATACAGAATGCTTCTATGCGTTAAACGTGTAAGTGGGAGCTGCCATGTTGTTTGCCTCGACTATGGTTGCCCACATCCAAACTCGAAAGCAGGACACCTATAGAAACTGCATATTGCAGAGCGTATCTCCTAACTAGGGATGCATCAAATCCACTATTTTGGACGAATACCAAAGCGAATCGGAATCCTATACGCAAATTAGGGTTGTGAAGGGGAAAACTTTTTTTACTACCTTGTTTTGTGACAAAAAGTCACGTGATTTCCCTCCTGCCCTTAATTTGCATATGTAAATTAGGGTTCGGATGTGGTTCGGCCAGGCAGAATGATTCGGCAGAATCCCGACCCCAATCCTGGATTTGTTGCATAACTGATGGTATGGGACCTGTTATCCAGAATGCTCAGGACCTAGGGTTTTCCGCATAAGGGATCTTTCCGTAATTTGGATTTTCATAGTCTACTAGAAAATCATGTAAACAGTAAATAAACCCAATAGGCTGGTTTTGCCTCCAATAAGGATTAATTATATCTTAGTTGGGATCAAGTACAAGCTACTGTTCTCTTATTATAGAGAAAATTTGGATAAAATGGAGTATATGGGAGGCTGCCATTCCGTAATTCGGAGCTTTCTGGAAAACAAATCCCATAGCTGTACTGACCGGAGTTTTGGATTACAGTGCTGGGTGGGACTTACAGGAAAGTGGGTGGAGTTGAGTGATTTTGGGCTTGGTCTCACTCTGATACTAGAATAATCTTAGTAGATAAAACATAGATGCCTGGGACTCTCCCTTTCATCAGGTTCAATGACAAAAGTGAACAGTCTCCGTATGTTGGCTTAACATAACCCCACCCACCTGTAATAGTCCGTCGTGTGTTCCACCATGTGAGATTGTGTGGGTGGAGCTAGATGTTTCATGGCGTCTTACAGTGGATTCTTAGCTCCATTGGCACATTATACATATTTTTTTATATACCGTGGGTGTGCAGGAGGGCTGACTATCATTTCATTTATTTAGGACGCTTTAGGGGAATTTCATAAGTGTCCCTTAAAGAGTGGGGGGCTGTTAACTAAGCATTAACCCTAAAAGTTCTGTATGGGCAGTAATGGCAGACGGAACGCAGCTTCCGGCCAGGAGGGAGTGATAAGCTCCGTTATACGTTTTAGATTTGCTATTCCCTGCGAGTGCACATCAGGACAACTGGGATGGTTGCCATGGAGATCCTCGCACGCCCAGCCCATTGTAAGAATGCTGAGATTGTGGTATAGGGGTGAGATATGAAAGGGACATGATTTATTAGAAGGCTGGCACAATTTACAGACAGGGATTTATTTTATTCTATTTATTTACAGGGATTTGTCACCAGGAATGGCACCGTGACATCCAATAACATCCATTTACAATTCAATGGCATTGAAGGAGTTGGTCATGATGTAGAGAGGGATATTCTGAGACAATTTGCAATTGGGTTTCATTGTTTATTATTTGTGGCTTTTGAGTTAAAACTAAAACTATAAAAAAAAAATTAATAATGAAGACCAACTGAAAGTTGCTTAGAATTCTATTACATTAGTACAAGGCAGACGAAAAGATTCGGGGAAACTCCGGAAAACGAAGCGCTCCGAGTGCCATCTTGCCGGCGATATAGATTCTAGCCGGCGGGCGGCAGTTCGGGGAGATCAGTCGCCCGAAGAAGAGACGATTTGTTGCCGGGTGACTAAATCTCCCCGAATCTTCTCATCTGTCTCTGCCCTAAAAGTTAACCCCTTTATGTCTTCATTTATTTGCTTACTGACCTTCACGCCAGCCCCAAACCCGTTCTCAGCACTAGTATATCTGCCAATCTTACCAGTTTCTCCCCATGGTACTAAACTGGCCATACTGGGTGCCAACTGTGAGCAGACGTGGCTACGGGCGTGGGAACATCTGTTGCCATATGTTGCTTGGAGTTGCAGTTGTATGACATATGGAAAGCTGCATGTCTTTTCAAGAAGATTTTCCTGAATGCAATTTTACTTAATGGGGTGCTTCACCTTCAAGTTAAGTTAGTATATTATAGAATGACCCATTCTAACAAACTTTTCAATTGGTCTTCATTATTTATTTATTTTTTATAGTTTTTAAATGATTTGCCTTATTCTTCTGACTCTTTCTATTATTTTTTATTAACATGTATTTATATAGCACCAACATAACGCGTATCACTGTAGCTTTGAAATGGGGGGTCACTGACCCCAGCTAAAAAAAAAATGCTCCGTAAAGCTACACGTGTATTTTTATTTCTACTTTTTATTACTTCTCTTTCTATTCCGGTCCTGTCCCATTCATATTCCAGTCTCATATTCCAATGCATGCATGGTTGTTAGGGTAATTTGGACCCTAGCAACCAGATTGCTGATATTGCAAGAGCTAGTAAACAACTCAAAAAGCGCAAAAAATAAAAAAATGAAAACCAAATGCAAATTGTCTCAAAATATTACTCTCTACATCATACTAAAAGTTAACATAAAGGTGAACAACCTCTTTAATCAGTATTTGTGCAGCTCTTTTACCATCTGTATTGTAGGAACGCTACATATCCTCTAGAGGGGGCTCTGGCACATATTTTGCTCTAACTGTCTCACATATACAGATATTTAGGGACCTTTATTCTGGAGAACTTGTCAGGCTTCATAGAAATGACTGGGTCCCAGTGTTTTCAGCTCTCCTGCACTTGTGTATAGAAATCATTGTGGTTTATATAGAATGCACCACAGCTAATGCAGCTATACTGAGAAATAAAGGCCCATACCCTGTATTGTTTTACTATGTTAAAAATGGAAGAGAAATGCTGTTTTATAATCAGACAAAAATACACTTGTTTGATAAGTTATGTTTGTTTGTTTGTTTTTTAATGCTTTCTTTTTAATTAAAATAATATTTTATGATTTTTAGCTTCTGCAAGTCAATCCCGCTGCTGTTACACATTAATTCAACTAGGGGGAGATGAATGCTGACATCCCCCCTTGCCCTATTAAGAATGGTTTGCTAAGGGCAACTGCCAGTTCAGTTGGCAGTTAGGGATGCACTGAATCCAGGATTCGGTTTGGTATTCGCCCTTTTTCAGCAGGATTCAGATTCAGCCGAATGCTTCTGCCTGGCTGAACCGAATCCAAACCCTAATTTGCATATGCAAATGAGGGGTGGGGAAGGAAAATCCGTGACTTTTTGTCACAAAACAAGGTACTAAAAAATACGCAAATTAGGATTCGGTTCGGTATTCGGCAGAATCTTTCACCAAGGATTCGGGGGTTCGGCCGAATCCAAAATAGTCGATCCCTAGTTTTCACAACAGCTGCCTCCTTGCTCCACGTCTGACCTTCCAGGTATAGATAGATAATTGCTCCAGTGCCTTATTGGATTAGTTTTAACCCATTTAATGCCAGAATTATACAGATTCTATACTTTATTGGCACAGTATTTGACCCACTCATTGCCAGTGCTGAACAGCTTTTATACCTCTAGCATTTTGTTTGCTTGATATTTAACTCTTTCATTACCAGTGTAAATTATGCTTCCTGCATTTCGTTGACTTGACATTTAACCCATCTAGTGCCTGTGTTATTGGTCTATACTGTACTCTGTATAGAAAAGTTTTGTCTCGGCATTTAACCCAGTGTGAATTTTACAGCTTTATACTTTCTTTGCTGCATTTTATTGGCTCACCATTTAACCCAATTAGCTCCACTGTTTTTATACATCTAGCAATTTATTGGATTTGCATTTAAAGGAGAAGGGAAGGTTAAAACTAAGTAAGCCTTATCAGAAAGGTCCACCTAAATACACCAGTAAATCCTCAAAGTAATGCTGCTCTGAGTCCTCTGTCAAAAGAAACACAGCATTTCTTTCCTTCTATTGTGTACTCATGGGCTTCTGTATCAGACTTCCTATTTTCATCTTAAACCTCCAGGGCTAGGGCTTGAGCATGCTCAGTTTGCTCCTCTTCCCCCCCTCCCTTCTCTGCTGTAATCTGAGCCCAGAGCTATCAGTGAGAGACGCAGGCAGGAAGTGATGTCACCAAGCTAATACTGCAGCTGCTATCCTAAACAAACATAGACAGTGTCTAGAGCTGATTACTCAAGTATGGTAAAACATTCTACAGAATAAATATAGTGTTCTATCTTGCACTATTGTAGCTAATCTATTGGCATTAAAATGCCCCATTAGCTTTCCTTCTTCTTTAACCCACTCTGTGCCAGCATTTTACAGCATTTATACTTCCAGTAACGTAGTAGCTCAATATTTAACCCACTTTTATTCTTGCAATATTTTACCGCATTGTATTTCATTATACTGTTTTTATACTTCAGTATTTTATTGAATTAGCACATAATTATTTGAATGCTTGAATGCCATTATTCGTTAGTCTATATTTCTAGTATTTTAATGAATAAGCACTGAATCTAGGTGAGTTTTAGAGATTTTAATTTGTTTGTTTTAGAATTAGCCATGCGGGCAGCCATTCAAAGGAAAAAAGGCTCCGGTTCACATAGCAGATAACATAAGCTCTGTAGAATACAATGAGAACTTTTCAGTTATCTACTATTTAACCTGTGCCTTTTCTCCTTTTTTAGACTGAATGGCTGCCCCATGGCTACACAGCAGCTTGTTTATATAAACTATAGTAGTACTTATCTGTTATCTACTGTGTATCCTGTGCTTGAATGGCTGCCCCCATGGCTACGCAGCAGCTTGTTTATATAAACTATAGTAGTACTTATCTGTTATCTACTGTGTATCCTGTGCTTGAATGGCTGCCCCCATGGCTACACAGCAACTTGTTTATATAAACTATAGTAGTACTTATCTGTTATCTACTGTGTATCCTGTGCTTGAATGGCTGCCCCCATGGCTATATAAACTATAGTAGTACTTATCTGTTATCTACTGTGTATCCTGTGCTTGAATGGCTGCTCCCACAGCAGGTTGTTTAAATATAATGTTCTTGTAAATATAATTGTGTTTCTGAAGCAAACACACCAGTTGTGCCAGTGCAGGGCAACAGTGCCATAAATTGTCATTTCTTTAAAACACTTTTTTTTGGTGTTACTGTTTCTTTAAAGAGAATAAAACTTAAACTGGTAAGAAAGAGAGTTAAAGTAATAGATAAATATCTGCCTCTTAGAAGAAGAAAAAATGAACCTGCTGATTTATATTTGAAGGAAAATCTAGGGTACAGTTTCCAGCATAAAAGCAGAAGTAACTGTTTCACATTGAGCAACATCATTAGGTCATTTGATTTTGTTCCACAAATGACCCCAAAGTGTTCCACTTATTACAATATTTTCCAAATCCCCATGGGTTTAGCCCAGTATTTCCCATAATAACCATTACAAGGTATTTCCATCATCGAAGGTTTAAAGGTGAATCAATCACAGCTCCAAGCAGTAGTTTTAAACTGCAAAATATTTATTAGCAGTGTTTGCGCACTACATGTTTCGGGCAGTGCCCTTTTTCACTTGAAAAAGGGCACTGCCCGAAACATGTAGTGCGCAAACACTGCTAATAAATATTTTGCAGTTTAAAACTACTGCTTGGAGCTGTGATTGATTCACCTTTATGCCTTATCGATTACCAAGGGTGTAACACAGACACCTGAATCCACAGCCACAAAGAATACAGCAACTGTGACCTGAATCAGAAGCATCTTGCTTTCTATCATCGAAGGTTTGTGAGGTTGGACTCTGCAGTGGAGAGTATATATAGAATGCTGTAGTTTCATGTTTGATAGGGTGGCTTTTAACCCTCTGAATGCCAGAGTTGCTTGAGCAACACAATGTAAATATGAGGTTCACCTGTTCATGAATAGCGTCGTATATAATCACAGTGATAAGAAATAGTAATTGAAGTTAACAGCTGGCACCTTTTTTTTTTTTGCTAGAAATTTGTGTTGAAAGTCAATGTATTTTATGTCCACTAGAGGGAGCAAGTTCTTTAGTTTTTTTATTTATTTGCACATTGTCAATATTATGATCCATAGGCTGAGCTGTGACTGGGCTAATAACACTGCCTCTGTTCTGAAATGCTTCTGGATTGACTCTGGACAAAGTTTGTTGAATTGTGCTTATTTTGCTGTAATCGCCACATCAATCCATTCTATAGGCTACAAGCAGTTCTTGGGTGGGACTCAGGGTGCCATGGCAAAATTAGCTTTATATATATATATATATATATATATATATATATATATATATATATATATATATATATATATATATATATATATATATATATATATATATATATATATATATATATATATATAGAAAAAAAGCTGAAGCACACCAGGGTTTATCTCAAAAAGATACTTGGCCGAATCCTTCTGCCAGGCCGAACCGAATCCGAATTCTAATTTACATATGCAAGGGGTGGGGCTTTTTGTCACAAAACAAGGAAGTAAAAGATGTTTTCCCCTTCCCACCACTAATTTGCATATGTAAATTAGGATTTGGTTCGGTATTCGGCCAATCTTTCACGATGGATTCGGAGGTTCGGCTGAATCCTAAATAGTGGATTCGGTGCAACCCTAATAAATATATATTTATTAGAGAGGGGACTTTATATAGTGAATAAAGTCCCCTCTCTTGTAAAATATAAGGATATTATAAGTTACCGAGGAGTTTCATGACCATATAAAAGCAAAAAACGAAGGCCTCGTGTTTTTATACAAGTCATGGAACTCCGAGGTAACTTCTTATATCCTCATATTTTGCAACAGGGGGTACTTTATTTATTATAATACACAACTCACCATTTATAAGGATATAATTTACAGGATATTCATGGCTTTTGTGTATTATATATATATATATATATATATATATATATATATATATATATATATATATATATATATATATAGTCAATATGTACACCGGCACTCACCAAACTTCAATCGAACAATCGAATCCTGGGTGCTCCTCATTTGAAACATGGCCGAAACCGAAACGTGTTGATGTGGGGGATTTTGTAAAACCTCAATAAATTCATTTATTGCTACATCCTTGAGTGCTCCTAGTATTTTCTAATATATATAATTGTAATACTATATGTACTAATATATATAATTGTAATACTATTCTCCCCAGTCTGGGACAGCCTTCAGCTGTCTGTGGGTTCGGGAGGGTTGCACCTCTATACCTTTTGTGGTCAGTTATTAGCTGCTCTGTATGTAGATCTTGTTCAGTGTATATACCCATGGTCATTAATTGTACAGTGCTGCTGACTATGTTGGCTCTATAAATACATCATAGTAATACTAATAATAATAATAATAATAAAAGGCCATAAATTGGGGTACACTATTCATTCTCTATACATTCTTGCCCTTTTTTCTCCATCTTGCCCTTCTTTCTCAGTTTTGACCTACTGTCCATTTCTTTCCCCGAAATCAGTAACAGGAAAGTTGCAGTTCTGGTCCTGTTTTTCTCCGATCTTGCTCTAAAATATCTACTGTCCCATACTTTCCTTACCTGCAGCTCAGTGACTCAGTTTGGACCCAGCTTGTCTCCCACTGTCTCCCATCTTGCCCTACTATATCATCTGTCCTATTCTTTTCCTACCTGCAACTCAGTCTTGCCCTGGTGTCCCCATCTTGTCATTCTATATCTATTATATTACTAAATCCCACCCAGAGATCCTAATGGTCTCTAGCAGATATATCTACAGGTTCTTCTTTTTTGAGCAGCTTGCTCCCATCAGCATGTGTGTGTTTATACCAGTAACTTTCAAGCTAAACTACAACTCCCAGCACCCCTGAGAGTCTTTTCCTGGACATAGTTGTTTAGAAGACCCCGGGAAGTCTGTGTGTTACCCATGCCCAGGGCTCTGGGATCTACTTGCTGTCGATGCAGTTTCCACCACAGAGGCCGATGTCCCATTTTCAGGCCAATGAACTCGGAGCCAGACGTTTTTTTTCTCCTGAATTGTTTCATCATCATTTTCCATGCAAACAAAGCCATAAAATCCAAGACAAATGAATGACTGGCACGTCACCAATCTAAACAATCCCAAGAGGGAACAGGAGAGCATTGGTTAGAGATTAAAGTTGTGTAATTATTCCAGTCCGAGCCAACCACAGCCAATTAGATTTGCTTCTGCCTTAGTGGCCCCAGGTATAGATTTTATCCTATGTCAGCATCAAGCACAAACATGCATAGACTTCTGGAAAGACCCAGGTTCCAAGCATCCTGGATAATAGATCCCACACCTGTAGTCCCTTTCTGTGCTTGTGTTGAGGAGTGTGTATCCTGGTACTCGTGCTCCAACATCCGTTACTGTTACGTATAATGCTTAGAGCCTAAGCAAATGTTATACATGGTGTGGTTGGGGGGGAGGTTTGGCCCAAATATGACAATTACTTTTATGAGCCCCCTGATTTCTGATAATGGCCCTAATGAGGGACCTGTGGACTCATATATGTAAAGTGATGTGTTTGCGTTGGTTATTGGTTTAAATTTTAAATATGTCATTATTTTTTTTATAGTTTTTTTTTAATTATTTGCCTTCTTCTTCTGACTCTTTCCAGCTTTCAAATGGGGGTCACTGACCCCACCCAAAAAACAATGCTCTGTAAGGCTACAAATGTATTGTTATTGCTACTTTTTATCTCTCCTCTTTCTATTCAGGTCTCTCCTATTCATATTCCAGTCACTTATTTAAATCAATGCATGGTTGCCCGGGGAATTTGAATCCTAGCAACCAGATTGCTGAAACTGGAGAGCTGCTGAAAAAAAAAAATGAAAACCAATTGCAAATTGTCTCCGAATATCACTCTCTCCAGCATACTAAAAGTTACATTTAAAACTGAACAACCGGAATAATGAAAAGTCATATCCCTTTAAGATGTAAAACTGTCGGCTGAATGACCCGATTGTGAACGTGAAGACCAACCGCACTCTGCAGTCACTGTGATGAAAGCTTTTGATTGTTCATTCCCAACAATTATGAGCGGAGCCAACATCCAAACATGAGTCAGCAGGACGGGTGAATTCTGTCCCCCCTGCTAAAATACTGATATAATGGGCTCTTTGCAACTGAACCGGCAGCACTTGCTATAGATTTGAGTTGCCAGTGTAGTGAGGATTGCAGAGAATAACCAGCAGAAATTGCTCCATTACATGTTCTAGTGAGTTGGCTGAGAGTATTGTGCTGCTCTAATACATGCCCGGCACTACCAGTAATTATCCTACAATTCTAGTGATCCAAAGTGCCTTTTAATGCAACATCATTAGGAACTCAGTGCTGCGATTCAGCTCTTTCCACCCTGTGATTTTCAGCTTTGCAGAACTCAAATGAATCTTATGTACTTACATGATGTTCTGTTTCAGAGTTCAGCTGAGATAAACCCATGGCTTGGGATTTGTGTCCCCAGTAAATACTGGGTTTGGAGAAATTAAGAAAAAAATGTATGTAATATACTAGAAACCTGCCAATCCGTATTTCTGTAGGGGAAATAAGAGAATATTACCATTCTGGCACTATCCCCTCTTCTTCACCCCTATACTGTATAGTACGCTCCTATTTAAAGAGGTGGTTCACCTTAGAGTTAACTTTTGGGGGCACATTTACTAAGGGTTGAATATCGAGGGTTAATTAACCCTCGATGTTTGACCATCAAAGTAAAATCCTTCGACTTCGAATATGGAAGTCGAAGGATTTACCGCAAATACTTCGACCAAACGATTAGAAGGATTTTAATCCATCGATCGAGCGATTTTCCTTCGATCAAAAATAGCTTATGGGGAAGGTCCCCATAGGCTAACATTGATGCTCGGTAGGTTTAAAGTGCCGAAGTAGGTAGTCGAAGTTTTTTTTAAAAGAGACAGTACTTCTACTATCGAATGGTCGAATAGTCGAACGATTTTTAGTTCAAATCGTTCGAGTCGATGGTCGAAGTACCCCCCAAAAAAAAACTTTGAAATTCGAAGTTTTTTTTACTTCGAATCGTTCACTCGAGCTTAGTAAATGTGCCCCTTAGTATGCTATAGAATGGCTAATTCTAAACAACATTTCAATTAGCCTTCATTTTTTTCTTCTTTTTTTATATAGTTTTTGAATTTTTCTGACTCTTTCCAGCTTTGGGGGTGACTGACCCCATCTAAAAAAAAATAAATGCTCTGTAATTTAACGTTGTTGAGATTTTTTTTATTACTCGTCTTTCTATTTAGGCCCTCTCTTATTCATGTTCCAGTTTCTTATTCAGATCAGTGCATGGTTGCTAGGGTAATGTGGACCCTTGCAACCAGACTGCTGAAACTACAAACTGGAGAGCTGCTGAATAAAAAGTGAAATAACTCAAAAACCACAAATAATAAAAAATGAAAACCAATTGGAAATTGTCTCAGAATATCACTCTCTACATCATACTAAAATTTAATTTAAGGAATTGTTCAGTATAAAAATAAAAACTGGGTAAATATAGATAGGCTGTGTAAAATAAAAAAATGTATCAAATTTAGTTAGTTAGGCAAAAATGTAATGTATAAAGGCTGGAGAGACTGGATGTCTAACATAATAAACTTCCTGCTTTTCAGCTCTCTTGGTTTCCCTTAATTGGTTACCAGGCAGTAACCAATTAGAGACTAGAGGGGCACATGGATCACAACTGTTGCTTTTGAATCTGAGCTGAATGCTGAGGATTAATTGCAAACTCACTGAACAGTTATGTCCCATGTGGCCCCCCTTATAGTCACTGACTAACTCAGAGTTAGAGAGCTGAAAAGCAGGAAGTAGTGTTCTGGCTATTATGTTAGACATCCAGTCACTCCAGCCTTTATACATTACATTTTTGCCTAACTAACTATATTAGACACATTTTTTATTTTGCACAGCCTATCTATTTAGCCACTTTTATTTTTACACTGAACTGTTCCTTTAAGAACCCTTTTAGGCTCCTATAAGGTAAATAGCTCTTCCTTCTTTGTGATTAAAGGGGTGCTGTACCCGTCATGTGGCTGGTACCCTGTACCAATCAGAGGACAGAGATCAGAGGCTTCCTGGCTGGAAAATAAGATATAACATTTATTCTTTCTTACATATGTGCTCCAACACTGACCCTGTGACTGCTTGGGGGGCCCTGGAGGTATAGAGAGGCTCAGCGGGGCACTGACTGATCAGCAGTTTCAATGTAAGTGTATCATAAATGCCTTACTTTCAAAGTTTTGGGGGCCCTATAATGAATTTACTGTGGGGCCCAGTTGGCAGTGTGAATAAGAGCAAGTGAAGCAGTTCAGGCAGTTCTCTAATCCATGGCTGACGGTGCAGGAGGAGACACAGGGGATCTGACACTTCCAAGTGTTTTTATTTTATGTATTTGCCCACAAACAACTCGTTCATTATCCGCTCCCGTTGTAAAGAAGAAAAGCCATAGACACAGGTCGTTGCGTCTCCACCGACATGTGATTTATCTGCCGTCACCTTGTTAGTAAAGAGCCATTGAACATCACAGTGAGGCAGAGAGTTTCCAGCCGTCTTGCCAGGAACGTTATGGGATGATGCAAAAGCCATTAGATTGGTAAATAGGCCCTGCGGGGCCACCTTGTTTACAATACAGATGTTTCCCAGAGGTTTAATATGGGCCGCGTTCTCACTCGCAAGACTTGCTATAAAAGTTTAGTACTGTGAACCCCTCTCCCCTCCAAAGAGTTTGTGTCACATGGCAGCGTCCCGAATGTCACTGCCATCCAATTAAAATCCACTAATGAATTGCTAATGTTTATGGCTCAGACATATTTGCATTTTTCCATTCCGCAATTAAGTAATAATGTTATAAAAAAAAAAGAAAAACATCATCTTTCTATTCACGCTCCCAGCCAGCAATTCCGTGTAGACTGGCCAGACTGGCTGAGTAATCTATATTAACCAATCACATGTCTCCTTTCATTATTCTAACTGCAGTAGAGCAATGCATGACAGCTTTCAGTTGGTTGCTTTGGGTTACTAGACCTGGAGCGTGTAGCAGGAAATGCCAGCTGAGGGTTTGTCAGTTGATGGGATTTTCCACCCCAAAATTGAGCCCCAGATCAGAAATTGGTCAGTAAGGTGCAGTTTTGGGGGACAATCCTTTGCTAGTTGAGTGGAGGGAATCACAAGTGACTTGCGTGTGTCAGTTTTACAGGTCACAGTAATGGAGCATTGTTCTCTTTTTCCATGAAAGGGTCGTCCACCTTTAAGTATTTTATAGAATAGCCAATTCTAAGCAATTTATTTTCTTAGTTTTTAAATGATTTGCCTTCTTCTTCTTCTGACTCTTTCCAGATTTCAAATGGGGGTCACTCACCCCATCTAAAAATAAACACTATGTCAGGCTACAAATGTATTGTTATTGCTACTTATCTTTCTATTCAGTCCCTCATATTCATATCCCAGTCTCTTATTCAAATCAGTGCATGGTTGCTAGTGTTATTTAGACCCTAGCAACTAGATGGCTGAAATTGAAAACTGGAGAGCTGCGGAATAAAAAGCTCCAAAAAATTACTCCAAAACCACAAATCATAAAAAAAGAAACCCAATTGCAAATCATCTTAGAATATCAACCTCTACATCATACTAAAAGTTCATTGAAAGGTGGACAACCCCTTTAAGCTCGAATGGAGTAAATATCTCTTCCTCCTTTGTGATTGAAAATAAGAAATAACATTTTTTCTTCTTTTTTTTTATTGTGACCTGCCCCAAACAAACACAAGTCCTCTTTGCAGCCTTGTACAACGTTGTTGCCCATACTGTACCCACAACTGTCTGGGAACTAAGACACCGCTGCACAATTAGTCGCACCCACACAGACAGATTCCAGCAGTTGTTTAGTTCATTGGCAGTAGAAGAATAACCCTGAACAGCTTTCTTATCTCTTTCCCACCCTCTTACTGTATTCATTGAGGGCTATTCCACACGGGGAGATAGCCACGCGTTTGCGGTCGCGGCGACAAAGCGCCGCGCCAGTCGCCGCGACCGGCGCAGGCGACAGTTTTGTATGGGCGCCTATGTAAAAACGCCTGTGCTAATCACACGAGGCGATGCGCTTTTCAACAGTCGCCTGAAAATGCCTCGCCAGGCTTTTTCAGGCGACTGTTGAAAAGCGCATCGCCTCGTGTGGTTAGCACAGGCGTTTTTACATAGGCGCCCATACAAAACTGTCGCCTGCGCCGGTCGCGGCGACTGTCGCGGCGCTTTGTCGCCGCGACCGCAAACGCGTCGCTATCTCCCCGTGTGGACTAGCCCTGAAGGTTTCTGTGCAACGGTGGTGTAAACAATAGTAACACTGCACCCTTTAACATACAGTCTCTCTCTCTCTCTCTCTCTCTCTCATATGTCTCGCACCTTGATACAGAAAGTCCAATCCCAGCTGTAAAGTATTGGCTCCCAAACCAATGTAAGGGGGATGAGGGACTAGTTATGGTCACTGTTATTGGTCAGATGGGGCCTGAGTAAATGTCTGCAAAGGGGTAGGCCTAAGCCTGACGAATTTAAGTCACAAAATGTGATGGTACTCTTTCTTTTTGCATAGCATTGCTTGGATGATCTCTTGGACAAGCATAATAGGCAATGATCCAGACACTCCTGCGTTCTGATTGGCTCTGAGTTTGACATCACCTGTGTCACAATCTTTGGGCAGAACCCATCAATCAATTCAGTGTCCCTCTGCCAGACAGGCAAGCGTCAGGGCGGCTTCATCTCCGTTCAGCTTTACAAACAATTCTGTTCTACTTGAATTTCACATCCAAACAAGCGAAATTGTTTTTCTGATGAAATTCCCGAGCCGTTGGCCAGCCTGGCATTGTTTGTGCAGAGAGACTGGTGAGGATACGTCGCAACTGTCACGGTACATTAGCTGGAGAGCTGGGAGAGCAGCGATTTCCATTGGGTCAGCATCATGAGACTCACCTGAGCAGCTGTCACTGGAAATAAATCATCGCTGTTTCAGACAAGCTTTGTGGCTACGTGGGCTTTGTCTGGCCCAGCCGGCAACAAGTGCACCCAAATCCAAATTGTAGCTTCATACTGTGCAAGAACTGGTGAACGGAACTGGGCTGCAATACAGCAACGAGACCCTAGCATGTGATTTTAAAGGGGAAATATCCCTTTGTATCTATATTTCCATGTCACTCCTGGCAAGCATTCACCAATGGGTTAACTGCCCTGCGGGCCTCTGGACAGGACCTCCCCTAACAAGTTTAAAATGAGAGCACACCCCCACTTACTTGTCTTTTTTGTCCTGTCCAGAGGCCGGATGGATGGAAGAAGGCGTTTGAAGCAAGTGCCTTATTTCCAGCACGAGGGTGCTTTCTCTGTCTCTCTCTGGCATCCTCGATGCTGAAGTCCGATACTCCCCTTGTAGGGGTTAGTGGAGGAGGGCCGTAGAGGGCAAGAACAGCCTAAGGGCCAAGCTGTTACCTCCCGTTTAAACGGGTTAGGTGGGCGATGCTGCAAGGTGCGGACGCGCCTGTATAGAAGCGTCACAAGCGGAACCGGAAGTGACGTCATAACAAGACGCGAGGTGCGCTTCGGTGTTCGTGCGCTAGCACACAAGGAAAACCGGTAAGGAGGGAAGGTAGGAACCCCTCTCGGCCATCCTGTTGTTGGGGGTAAGGCAAGTAGCGCTGTATAGCGCAGGAGATGCGTGAACGCCAAGGTTGCCTCAGGGCAGCGGCGATGTCGGCAGCATTATGTGAACACGGAAGTGTTCTTTGGCGCCAAACAGCCTGTGGCTATGGCGTGTAGCCCTAATAATAATAGTAACTATAGTAATTATATGCATAGCAACCCTTGCAAAATGTTGCACTGTGGGATGTATACTGTGCAGTTGTGCAATGTTAAGGAAGACAGGACTGCTTATGCAGGTCTCTAATTGAGTAGTGGCATTCTGTTGCAGGTACTCACAAGCATGGAATCCAGTACTACGGGCAAGACACCTCACCCCAAAGGGAAAAGGTGAGATTTTACTTCCCTGCAAAAAAGGGATAGAGAGAGAAAGTTTACGAAATAATTATTGTGTACCATGGTTCTAAATTTTGTTTTGTTGTTATTGCAGCCTCCCTGTCTCGGAAAAGAAAGATAAAACACCAGAGAAAAGTTCTCCTGTGGTCCAGGAAGAGCCAGTACCTTCAGGCTCTAAGGCTAATCAAGCCCTTGTAGAGTCGCTAGCTTCGGTCATAAAACAAGCAGTAGTGCAAGGTTTTCAGGAAGCGACTGGCTCTAAGAAGAGACAGAGGCATTCATACTCCAGACAGTTGGAATCACTGTCGGAAATCTCAGAAGGGGAATTGTCAGAGTTGTCTGAAGTACACTCACCCTTAGGCTCAGACGAAGGGGAAATTGAGTCCGAGGAAGAATCTAATTTTGATGTATCAGTGATTGAACCTCTAATCAAGGCGGTGAGGCAAACATTGACCTTTCCCACAGATTCTTCAAAAGTTTCATCGGCGGATAAGCTTTTTCCTTCGTTAAAGAAGAGGTCGGCAGGTTTTCCAGTGCATGCCTCAATAAAAGAGATTATTAAAGAAGAGTGGAAGAAGACTGAGAAGAGACCTCAGACGGCTGGGAAGTTTCAAAAGAAATATCCGTTTGAGGAGGAGGATGCTAAATTCTGGGACTCTCCTCCCAAGGTCGATGCAGCTGTGGTCAGGCTGGCTAGGAAGACGACTCTTCCAGTGGATGACGCAGCAGTATTTAGAGAGCCAATGGAGAAGAAAATGGAGTTTAATTTAAAGAAATCTTTTGCAGCAGCAGGGGCAGCCTGCAGACCAGCAGTGGCTCTAACATCTGTCTCAAGAGCAGTGAAAGTATGGCTCTCAAATATAGAAGAAGCGATTTCATCTAATATTAAAAGACAAAAATTACTAGAGATGCTGGCTGATTGTAAACTAGCCATTGACTTCATGTCAGAAGCTTCACTGGATTTGGTTCATTTCACAGCGAGGTCCATGGCGCTCTCGGTGGCAGCAAGAAGAGCTCTGTGGCTGAAACCTTGGGCAGCGGACGCAGCATCAAAGACGAATTTGTGCCAACTTCCCTTCGAGGGAGACATGTTATTTGGGGAAAAACTGGATGCCATTATTAAAAAGGTCTCAGGAGGCAAAAGTGTTTTTCTGCCTCAAGAAAACAAGGCGAAGCGAGGAAGGTTTGAACCTCCATACTTCAGAGATAAAGATAAATCGTTTAGGGCATCAAGGCAATACAGACCCGGGAGAGAATATTCAAGACAATCCTCTTGGAGGGCTGGACGCCCGGGTGCCAGAAGTAATTTGAAGAGAGCAAGTTTTTTCTCCTCTTCTTCAGCCTCAACGCAACAACAATGAGATTACCTTGGCCCAGACAGAGATAGGAGGCAGGCTGACCTTGTTCGCTCAAATCTGGGCCAAGTCCGTACAAGACCAATGGGTGTACGATACAATTCAAAGAGGTTTTCGTTTGGAGTTTTTGAAAGTCCCCAGGAGGGATTATTGTCTAATTTCTTCATTTCAAAATGCAAAACAAAGTCAAGACCTGATTCAGGAATACATGGATCAGCTGTTGGCACTAAAAGCAGTAGAAGTAGTCCCGTCTCAAGAAAGAGGAAGGGGATTCTATTCAAGGCTGTTCTTAGTAAAGAAAGCATCCGGCGCTTTAAGACCGGTATTAGATATGAGAAAACTAAATCAGTTTCTGGAAAAGAAGAAGTTCAAGATGGAGTCCTTGGCCTCCATCATTCAGGCTGTGTCAGTAGGAGATTGGCTCACAAGTATAGACCTAAAGGATGCCTACTTTCACGTTCCAGTCTGTCCAGAGCACAGGAAGTTCCTTCGATTTGCAGTGGGCAAAATTCACGTGCAGTTCAGATGCCTACCGTTCGGGCTGTCACAATCACCAAGGGTCTTCACAAAAGTTCTAGTTACCCTGATAGCAGAGTTAAGGAAAGAAGGCATATCAACTTTCCATTATCTGGACGATATTTTGGTGACTGCGAGCTCAAGAGAAGTGGCAAGGCAACACACAGAGAGAGTGCTAGAATTTCTAGGGATACACGGTTGGCTTGTCAACATCGAAAAAAGCCACCTTATTCCATCAAGGTCACTAATCTTTCTGGGAGCAAATTTTCAAACAGAGAAGAATCTGGTGAGCCTTCCAGTCCAAAAACAGCAAAAAATAATTCAGGCGATAGCAGACTTCAGGGGCCGATCAGTTGTGACAGTGCATTGTTGCTTAAAAATTCTGGGTCTAATGTCTTCTACCATACAAGTGGTAAAGTGGGCAAGATGGCACTTAAGAGGTCTGCAGAATTTTCTATTGAGAAAAGTAAGGAACCCACAATTAAATTTGCACAGAAGGATACATCTGCCTCAAGAAGTGAAACACAGCTTAAGCTGGTGGTGCAGACAAAGAAACCTGGACGAGGGTCTACATCTAGAAGAACCAGACTGGGTAGTACTGACTACCGACGCGTCAGGTTCAGGTTGGGGAGCCCATTGCGAGAATCAATTTGCCCAGGGGTCATGGTCCCTGAAGGAAACTCCCTCGAATGTGCTGGAACTAAGAGCAATCGGAGAGGCTCTGTTTGCTTTTTCGGAAATGCTGAAAGGAAAGAGCGTAAAAGTATTGTCGGACAATGTCACGGCAGTCGCTTACATACAAAAGCAAGGGGGAACCAGGAGTATTACGTTGCTGGAAGAGTCCGTACCGATATTTCTTTGGGCAGAGAGATACCTAAAAAGCCTGTCAGCAGTGCACCTGCCGGGCACAGAGAATCTCAGAGCAGATTTCTTGAGCCGAGTGACCCTAGATCCAGGAGAGTGGAGTCTCCACGAAGACATCTTCCACGACTTAGTAGGAGTCTGGGGAAGACCACAGATAGATGCCATGGCTTCGGCAGAAAACAGAAAGTGCCAGAAGTTCTACGCAAGATACCCTTGCAAAGAGGCATTGGCCGTAGACGGTCTAAGACAAGATTGGTCCAAAGACCTAATATATGTCTTTCCTCCGATTCCACTGATATGGAAAGTCTTGAAGAAGGTGGATCGAGAGGCAGTGGATGCAATAGCAGTAATTCCCTTCTGGCCGAGACGACCCTGGTTTCCATTGCTGCACAAGTTGGCCGTGGCAGGCCCCAAAGAAATTCCAAAATTCCCAGGATGGCTGTCACAGAGAACATTTCTGTATCAGGAGAAGGATCACCTAGCCTTAGTGGCTTGGAGATTGAAAGGCAGAGGCTTAACAAGCTGAGTTTAAAGGAGGATCTGGTGAATTTTCTTCTAAGGTCAAGAAAAAATTCTACCTCAACTCAGTACTATAAAATCTGGGATGTCTTTGTTCAGTTTGCGCTATCTCAAGGGCAAGATCCAGCCTGCCCGACGGCACCTCTGCTGGTGAATTTCTTGTATTCAGGCTATGAAAGAGGTCTCCAGTTAAGTACACTTAAAGTTCAAGTGTCAGCCATTTCTGCATTAACAGGAGCCAGTTGGGCATCAGATCCTCTGATTCAAAGATTCTTTAATGCCTTTATGAGAGTTAAGCCTTGCATAAAGACGTTTTCACCCCCATGGGATTTGCCATTTGTGTTGAATACCCTATCAAAAGCCCCTTTTGAACCTTTGGAGGAAACCTCGTTGTGGAACCTCACGTTAAAGGTCATTTTACTGGTGGCGGTCACTTCAGCATGTAGAGTGGGAGAGTTGGCTGCCTTGTCTGCTTCAGAACCACATACAATAGTGTTTGAAGATAAGGTTATACTAAGACCTGCCTTCAAGTTCCTGCCCAAAGTGGTGTCTAAATTCCACATGGACTTAGAAGTAGCCCTTCCTTCCTTCTGTCCAGCTCCGAAGTCGGAAAAGGAAGTACGTTGGCACACTTTGGATGTAGTCAGAGCAATTAAAACATACCTGAGAAGGACTGATACATACAGAAAATCTGATCATTTGTTTGTCATACCCTGTGGGTTCAGAAAGGGTCAAGCCCCTTCCAAGAGGACATTGAGTTCCTGGATTGTCGCTGCAATTGTCAAGGCTTACAATATAGCAGGCAGGGAGGTTCCCCGGGGGTTGAAAGCCCATTCTACAAGAGCACTGGCGAGTTCCTGGGCAATGGAAGCCAAAACATCGCCAGAAGCAATCTGCAGAGCAGCGAGGTGGTCGTCAGTCAATACATTTATAAGACATTATAGACTGGATGTCCTTGCCTCCCAAGAGGCTAGATTTGGCAGAAGAGTTTTGGAATCAGTTATACATTGCTGAATAGAGCAGTTGTTTTTCTTTGTCGCTATATTGTGTGCCCTCCCCTTTTTTTTTTTTTTTTTTTTTTTTTTTCAGAAGCTTTGGAATTCCCATTGGTGAATGCTTGCCAGGAGTGACATGGAAAACAGGAAATTGTTATACTTACCGTAATTTCTGTTTCCTGGTCACATTCCATGGCAGCATTCACCAAGGAATTTCCCACCCCAGGGGTCTGGCTTTAGACTAAGACAAGTAAGTGGGGGTGTGCTCTCATTTTAAACTTGTTAGGGGAGGTCCTGTCCAGAGGCCCGCAGGGCAGTTAACCCATTGGTGAATGCTGCCATGGAATGTGACCAGGAAACAGAAATTACGGTAAGTATAACAATTTCCTGTTTTAACTATATTTAAAGCGTTGGTTCACCTTTAAATTAATTTTTAGTATGTTATAGAACTTTTCAGTTGGTCTTCATTATTTATTTTCAATATTTTCAATTATCTGCATTCTTCGTCTGACTCTTTCCAGCTTTCAAATGGGGGTCACCAAACCCATCTAAAAACAAATGCTCCGTAAGGCTACAAATGTTGCTACTATTACTATTGCTATTTTATTAATCTTTCTTGTTTAAATCAATGCATAGTTGCTAGGGTAACATGGAGATGGCTGGCAATGCAAACTGGAGAGCTGCTGAATAAAATGCTAAATAACTGAAAACCCACAAAAATAATAAAAAATTAAAACCAATTGCAAATTGTCTGGGAATATTACTCTCTACATCATACTAAACGTTAACTCAAAGGGGAAAAGGTACTTTAAATGCAAGCAGAGCTGTGTTTAGGGCTTGAGCGTATATGTGTGTATGTATGTAAACCCCGAATGGCGGTCCCTAACTTATTTTATATTTTATGTGCATTTTAGCATTACCTGTAATCAATGTCCGTTGAACGCTGTTCTTTTCACTAAGGGCTAAATCCTCCCCAGCCAGCAATCAGGCTTTTAAAGGAGAGATATTCCCAAAACAAACGCCCAATTTTAAAAGCATAGGATCACCACTAGTTTAAAGGGGGGGTATGGGGTGCTACAACCACTGAAGCTATGCCACAGCTCCTGGCTAAATATACAATATCAAAACAGGGGGGTTGTGGGAGCACTCTAAAGGCTTTAAAGTATATATATAAGTATAATAAATGCTATTGCATATGTACCCAAAACAGGGGTTATTTTGTTACAAAGTTATGATCATAAAATTGATAAGCCACCATACCACGTCAAGGTAAACCCCGAATGGCGGTCCCTAACTTATTTTATATTTTATGTGCATTTTAGCATTACCTGTAATCAATGTCCGTTGAACGCTGTTCTTTTCACTAAGGGCTAAATCCTCCCCAGCCAGCAATCAGGCTTTTAAAGGAGAGATATTCCCAAAATATTGTTTTGGGAATATCTCTCCTTTAAAAGCCTGATTGCTGGCTGGGGAGGATTTAGCCCTCACTGAAAAAACAGCGTTCAACGGACATTGATTACAGGTAATGCTAAAATGCACATAAAATATAAAACAAGTTAGGGACCGCCATTCGGGGTTTACCTTGACGTGGTATGGTGGCTTATCAATTTTATGATCATAACTTTGTAACAAAATAACCCCTGTTTTGGGTACATATGCAATAGCATTTATTATACTTATATATATACTTTAAAGCCTTTAGAGTGCTCCCACAACCCCCCTGTTTTGATATTATATATATATTATAAGGATAATGTAAGGCTCTTAGGGCAACAATGCACCTAGTGCAGCGTCCTAGTAGATTCAGGGGCAGTCCTGATCCTGGCAGTGTATCTAATAGCACATGGCATGGAGACATACATTTGGGGTACAGATGGAGGGATAGAACTTTTTGTGGGGTTTTTAATATGAGGTTAGTAGCAACATACTGTGAGTCAGTGAGTGTTTGGCCACTTTAGGACTAATCTCCCCGAACTGCCTTCCCGCCAGCTAAAATGAAAATCGCCGGTGGGATGGCACTCGGAGCGCTTTGTTTTCCGAAGTTGCCTCACGAGGAAACTTCGGCGACATCGGAAAACGAAGCACTCCAAGTGCCATCCTGCCGGCAATTTTCATTCTAGCCAGCGGAAGGCAGTTTGGGGAGATTAGTCGCCCCGAAGAAGAGGATATTTGTCGCCGGGCAACTAATCTCCCCGATCTGACCATGTTTCTCTGCCCTTAGGGTCAGGTATGGTCAGATAAGTTCCAGGACACAACTGCATGAACTGCTGCAATGCCCTGGCCAATAGTCTGCGTGCAAGTTTTATGGGTGCAACCTATTGGCCATCTGTGAAGTTGACGTCACAGCAGATTGTACTTTGAGCATTACAATAGCCTGGTGCACCATGGGGGTTGATGGGGCAATGCATTTTCTGCCCGGTGGTTAACTTTTAACTTGTTAATAATTATTATTATTTTTAACATATATTTATATATTGCCAACATATTTCGCTGCGCTAAACTTTTAGTATTTAGTTATAGGATGGCTAATTTTATAACTTTTCAATTGGACTTAATTTTTATATAGTTTTTGAGTTGTGTCTCTTCTTCTTCTGTCTCTTTCCAGCTTTACAATGTGAGGTCACTGACCCCATCTAAAAACAAATGCTTTGTAAGGCTACACATTTGTCGTAATGCTTTGTTTTAGAACATCAATTTCTGCATCATACTGAAAGTTAACGTAACCCCTTTAAAGCTCAGTGCTCATGTGACTGCAGGGCTGCTTACACATTTCACATGGAAATATAAACAATGGGCAGAGGGAAGGTTACTCACTGCAAAGCACAGCAGAAACTCTTACTTGTGGTTTGTTCCACTGTGGATGGAAAGTCATCTGATAGGAAAGTGTCATAAAAAAAGCCGCCACTTTGGACATGGGAATCGAGAGCACTGGGCTCCCAAAACTGTTTAGGGGTGACAACCCTGGGTGTGGGCATAGTGGGGCCTTGCAGAGCAGCAACTGTCGTGCCAACTATACAATGACCTCAGACTTTTTTTTTGCCGAATATATTTCCTTTAAGCCTACTTTCTCTTATAGCAAGTCAGGCGAGGTGATATTATTCTGGGCTGTATTTTACAATGAGTCAAAGGTACATAGAAACACTGAAATCACAAATATCTCTTCCAACCCTCGCTCGGCCTTTGTCAGCGGAATCTCATTATTTTCCTTCTGCAGAAATGTGTTGTTGAAAGCGAATTCCTTCGTCTGCATATCTTGTGCTGTTGCTATATTCGTGCATGAAACTATAGAATGTTTAGGCGCTGTCATGCAACCCGCCACACACTGTCATTATTTCCAAAAAAAAAAAAGTAGACAAACATCACGTGACTTGGTGTGTACAGTTGTTGCCTTGTCACCGTGGCTGTATAAAGGGCAAGTAAATCTGATGCAAGCCTGGCCTTGACCACAGTCCTGTATGAAAACCAGTTAGTATTACTATATTTAATCAGACTTGTTATTAAACTGATGAACCACAGACTCTATTCTGTATTTGTTCTGCCTGATCTCATACAAAAATGAGGAATGGCCATGGTGCAGGGATAGAAGGACAAATGATTGGGTGACCAGTCGTCCTATTGACACTAAGGCCCACGGCTGTTAATAATGGGGGCTATTTTGACGACATGGAAGCAGCGCCATAGTTAAAAGGGGTGGTTTTAAAGCAACTTTTCAATTGGTCTTCATTATTTATTTTTTATAGTTTTAAAATTAGTTGTCTTCTTCTTCTGTTTGCAGCTTACAAATGGGGGTTACTGACCCCATCTAAAGAACAAATGCTCTGTAAGGCTGTAAATGTATTGTAATTGCTACTTTTATTACTCATCTTTCTACTAAGGCCTCTCCTATTCATATTCCAGTTATTCAAATCACTGCATGGTTGCTAGGGTAGTCAGATTTGCTGAAATTGCAAACTGGAGAGCTGCTGAATAAAAAGAAAAATAACTCAAATACTACAAATAATAAAAATGAAAATCAATTACAAATTGTCTCAATCACAGGTTCCTAGCATACAAATAGTCAATCTTTAACCTTCCAGTACCATCCTTCTTTGTTATATTTTTCTTACAAGAAGTCAGTGGGGGTCATTGTCATATACCTGATCAGCCCAGCTCCTATTTTTTTCCCCCACCAATGAGTCCCCCTGGAATAACATGCAGCAAAAATAAGACTGATGTTTTTTTTTTCTTTATCTTTTCCCCCTTTTATCCCACAGTGACATGAACACCAGAAAAGGTTTAAATTGCTGCCCTAGAAAGAACAGCTGGAAGGCCTCGAGCATCGCATTCCTAATCTTTTTAGGGTCAGGGCACACGCTCAGATTCGGGGACATTAGTCGCCCGGCGACAAATCTCCTTTTCTTTGGGGCGACTATTCCCCCCGAACTGCCTCCCACACTCGTACTGCTTCCAGCACTTGAAACGCTTCGTTTTCTGAAGTCGCCCGAAGTTGCCTCTCACTTTGTATAAATGGGAAAGCAATATTTAATGTCTTTTGTAGTTTTACCCAAAACTTTTTCCGTACGATTTTCAGATCATGTGTGGAGAGTGCCGACATCTTTCGTCCGGCAGAGATCGGTCGTTTGGTCAATTGGACAAGTTTGATTTTGACCCGACTGATCCCGCCGGAGCCCATTGCGCATCGTAATCTGATCGTTCGGCCATACGGCCCGATATAGCCATGCTTGTTAATGACATATCAGGGAAAGATCCGCTCGTTTGGCCACAACGCCAGCGTCTATGGCTACCTTAACTCTTGATGTCCATGCAGTAAGTGAGTGAGCAGCCAGCATCGATATGGGGCCCTACACTTCAATGCATGCTAGGGCCCCTCAACCACCAAGGACTGCCCTGCTCTGGAGATGTTGGGAGTTATAGTTCCACATATATTAGGCAGCAAGATCATTTCCCCAGTCACTGCATTAAATAGTTGGCAGAGTGAATACAAAACATTAAAAGAAACATTATATTTTATAGTGATGACCTTATAAATGAGAGCAGCTTGTAAAATGTTCTGCCAACAGACATGCATCACCCGGCATAAGGAAAAGATATGGTACATGTATTTTCTCTGCCTACACAGGCCCGGCCTAATATTCCACAGACTTTTTTCCACTGGCCATCGCAACAGCTGGTTTGCATATCCCTGCTATAGAATCAGTGTTTCCGAGAGGGCCGGGCCATTCGCTATCTAACCAAAGAGACATGACCAGAATACCAGGACACTTTAAGTGGAGACTATCAGCTGCAAATATTTCCTTTGTTGAGATTCTTCCTCTCCACACACTCAAGGAGAGATAACTCCATTGAATGGTCTGCGCTAAATATATTGTTATACTGTATATGTTGGGCCCTGGTGCAGATACAATCAATGTTCAAAAATGATCTTAAGGGTTGGGGCAGACAAGCAGATTCGGGGAGATTTAGTCGACTGCCAACTAATCGCCTCTTCTGCGTGGCGACAATCTCCCCAAACTGCCTTCCATCTGCTTGAATGAAGAATTGTCTGCGCTAATACACTCGCGGCGCTTCAACTGCATTAGCGTAGGCGATTCTTCATTCAAGCATATGGAAGGCAGACGGAAGGCGTTTGGGGAGATTGTCGCCACGCAGACGAGGCGATTAGTCGCCAGGTGACTAAATCTCCCCGAATCTGCTCGTCTGCCCCAACCCTTAAGGAAAACTTTACTCCAGATCGTTTATATCGAATTAAGTGACATAATAAAGAATCTTACCAAACTGGAAAATATATATATATATATATATATATATAAGTAAACATTGTCCTTTTACATCTCTTGCCTTGAACCACCAGTGATGGTCTGTGTGCTGCCTCAGAGATCACCTGACCAGAAATACTACAACTCTAACTGTAACAGGAAGAAGTGAGGAAGCAAAAGACAGAACTCTGTCTGTTTATTGGCTCATGTGATCTAAAATGTATGGTATGTTTGTGTGCACCATGATGAATCATGGTCATTATTTTTCAAAATGGCAGTTTTCTATTTACGATTACCCAATGGCACATACTACTAAAAAAAGTATGTTATTATGAAAATCAGGCCCCGGCTGGCAATCTGTGGGTTCTGGCAAATGCCAGAGATGCTGCTGTACGGTTCCATAGGAAGTTACCATGTTGTGGGCTGGTAGGGGGCTGTTTGGGCTTCTGTGTGTTTGGAATTACAGGGCATATTTTGACTCCCAATCCAGACCTGATGAAAATGGTTTATTTACATGAAGCTGGATTTTACACATGAGCTGTTTTATGCAATATCTTTTTATAGAGACCTACATTGTTTGGGGGTATAGTTTTCCTTTAAGCAAGAAAGCAAATCAATTAGAATTTTTTGTTTAAATGGGAATGAACGGGAACAATCCTGTACAGGTATGGGATCCGTTATCCAGAAATTCAGAATTACGGAAAGGCCGTCTCTCATAGACTCCATTTTATCCAAATAATCCAAATTTTTAAAAATGATTTCCCTTTTCTGTGTAATGATACCAGTACCTTGTACTTGATCCCAACTAAGATATAATTAATCCTTATTGGAAGCAAAACCAGCCTATTGGGTTTTTTTTTTTTCTAGTAGACTTAAAGTGATACTGATATTGAAAATGTTCTTTTCAAAATATTATTCTACATTAAAAGTTTTATATAGGTCACGTTGATGATTTTTTGCTGATAGTTCTGCTTTTGTAAGCCTCTATATCAAAAGCCTCTGCCGAACACACTACGGGTCAGTCATGGAGGAAACTAGTGTACCCTTATTAGTCTAAACAAATTTCCCAGTTAAAACCCCAAAATACACCATTGTACCTGAATAAAAATGATCTATTTCCTTTTAAATCAGGGAAAGTTATAACCTCTATTCTGTATTCTCTCCTTCCTGATTGCCAAGCAGTTCACTTTATCCTACTTCCTTTTAAATGCAGGTTAATGTCGTTATACCAGATCCCAAACTCTTTCACCTGTGCTTTGGCTTTATGTCCTTTTAATAAGTTTAAGTTATGAGATTAATGTGTGGTTGTAAAGTATTTGAGATAAGTAGGCAGTCAAAAAATACTTTCAATTAATTGATGGTAACAAAAAACTGTGCCCAAACTGTGTCAGACCCTCCTCTGCCCAGCTACATAAACAAATAAGCCTTAAGATCCCCAAACACGGGCCAATATAAGCTGCCGATTTAATATGGGCTGCCTTAATATTCGGCAGTTTATGGGGGCCCTCCGACAGCTACCCCCAATCGATATTTGGTGGAAAATTGGCCAGATGTTGATCAGCCAGGTTTAAAAATCCCCATCAGATGAAGGCCCAAATCAGTGTGTTGATGCTGTCTTTGGTTTGACCGCCCATATTCTCGTCATCAGTGTCGGACTGGCCCACTGGGATCTCAGGAAAACTGCCGGTGGGCCCAGGTGTCAGTGGGCCTCTTGCTTCTAACCATTTGGCCTATTTTATGGTCATTCCTTATTTCTTTATAGGAACAAAGAGGCTTAATAATGGAAGAATAGAGTATAGTAAGAGATAAAAGACTAGGAGAATAAAGAGGTTGAGTGAGGGGAGGAGGAATAATTGTTTGGAAACTGGCCCCTCAGCCTAAGGTCTTCTGATGGGCCCCTGGCTTTCCAGTCTGACACTGCTCTTCGTCATGATTTGATCATTGGGCCCTAGGGCCCACAATTGGATCAGCCCAATATCTCTGCATATAGCCACAACCCACAATACCACATCATTCAGCTTATTGGAACTTCTTATAGATGTCCTGCTGGCCCACCCCAGACCACCTTGGACTAACCCTAAAGCTGACCATAGATGTTGAGATTTTTAAAAGATCAGATCCTGATCGTGAGACCACGATCTTCTCAGAACGATCATACGAATTTACCATCAACTAAAAAGACCAATTTACCAGGAAAACAAAGGGGAGCTGCCTGCTTGGCCCTGCAAACATAGATAGATTGCACTGGGACCGACAAAGATTTTTTGACCTGGCCGATCAATTTCCCGACAGATGTCGGCCGAAAAATCGTAAGGATACCACTAACCGCACGATAATTTCGAAGGATTGGTCGGGCTTCCCTAAAATCGGTCGTTCGGCAAGAAGAATCCTCGCGTCTATGGGGAGCTTTAGCCAATGACTGTTGGACTTTATTTAGGTCGAACCCTTCCTTTGCAAGGATCACTTTAGCTTATAGTATTATACTGTATGAAAACACTTACATTTCAGTCCTTTCAGTCTACAAATTTCTATAACAGCAAATTCACCCTAAATCTGACCCTAATTGACCTTCAAGCTGGGCTTTGTCTTGGAGGCATGCCTCCAAATATCACCCTAACAGGTTACACCTGCTGCAAGACCCTCCAGGGGGGCCAGCCCCACAGTTTGTGAGCCGCTGTTCTTAGACATCTGCATGAGCACACATCAACCTGTGCATATAGAGAAATTTGTGTTAAAACATGATTTTATGCTTTGTTTAGACGCATCAGCCATTTTTCCTGCTCTCGTCCAAAAAAAACTATTTAACGGAAACCATGCTCAAGACACAGATATCATGCTACTTTCACCATGGCAGACACTAGAGAGCTCATTTAGGAACACAAGTGCATATTCACTTGAGCTCAAACACCTTCTCTAGTGCGATGTTTGATGTTGATATTTGATGGGTTGGAGTAAATGGCAGTGTTACCTTTTATGGTGGTATTGGTCCTAAAGGTATCCTGTTACTCAGGTCCTCATAACTCCGCATCAAATGGAAATCATTTATTGTCCGTGTAAGGAGACAACATTTATTTCCATTGCCTGGTGAAATGTGGCTCCTTGGCTGGAAAGCTAGTGGGATTTCCACTGGGCCAGTTAACGGTTCTTCATGAAGTGCTGAGATTATTTTTTCCACCTTCTCCATGAGCAAAGGTCTGGGTGACCTTGTTAACTTCATTTATTTTCCAGTACATTGCTATCCAACTGTTCCATGAGGTGGGCTGGATTTATTTATAACCACTGGCCGGTGGTCTGGATGTGGTTCAAAGAATGATTAATCCTAAATACACTCTGGACCACCGAAGGTCCTAATGTCACCAACGAAAAGGGGCCAGCTATGTGCAGTTGTGTTTAATGCTGACATAGAGAGCGTGCGGGTCCATACTAAAAATAGGGGACAAAGGGACCATAATGTATATACACAAAGGTGTGTAAATATTTCAAACCAGAACTAAAATGCAAATTCCTTTGTGCCTTTGCAAACCAGCCAAAGAATTTACCCAGAATTCCATCCGCAGTGGACAGAAAATTGCACATTTCATTGTTTGCACCAAACTCTTGTTCTTATTTGCCAAAGCAGACACTAATTTGCATCCAGATTGGTGAACAATAACATCAGGCATTGGTCAATTTGTGCCCAAATTTTGCACTTGCATGAAGCGTTATTAGTATTACCAGGTGTGGAATCTGTAATACAGAATTCTTTTTATCCAGAAAGCTCTGAATTATGGGAAACCATCTCTTATTTTCATTACATAATTGTAATTTTTAAAAAACTCTTACCTTTATCACTGTAATAATAAAACAGTAGCTTGTACTCGATCCCAACTAGCTTATCATTTAATCCTTACTTGTCCACCAGAATTTTCTAACTTTCCTGCATGGGTGTAACTACAGATGAATCAGACCCTGCAGCTTCAGGGGGGCCCAGGTATAGGGGGCCCCATGGGGTCCAAATAAAGAGCAATTTCAACATATATTGGTAAAACTGGACAACTCTGGATATGTTGGGTGCCCTAATATGAATTTGCTGTGGGGCCCAGTAATATCTAGTTCCGCCACTGCCTGCCTTAGCAAGATATGAGCCCGGCTTGAATCACCAAACATATGGCCACCCTTATTGTATCAAATTAGAAAAGTTTAGAAAATTCTTGATTATTGCACTGTTACTTGCAACCATGGAGGGAAGGAGGGGAATTCATTTTTAATACTTTTGTTCTTGAAATAGAAAAAAAAATAGAAAACAAGTGCACATGTGTCCTGCCAATGAAAGAGGGAAGTTGGCCCAATTTAGCCGGTGTTTCTAACCTGACTAATAGGCCTGAGTCTCTACTGAATTACTGATGAACTCACTGTAGCTGATGTCACAATGTGCAGCTGATCACTGACTGGGTTTATATGGTTATATAGTGAGCTGTATGGGTAGAATTGGTTAGGAAAGAATTGATGTTCACTGGAAAGAGACAAGTATATATATATATATATTTATAAGTGAGTCCCTCTGTTCTGCACACTCCATTGGGGAGTTTAGCTCTATTTTGGGCTTATTCATCACTGGGAATTATGACATTGAGGCATTTGCCTTTTATCTGTCAGTGCTGAGATCTTTGTGGCTGCGTTGCATATGGCCATGTGCTACAGGGGACTCATTATGTGAAACTATTTGGGGCATTATTACGCAAAAAACATTTTCCTTATTGGCTATTGTTTCTGAAGAACAGCTTGTTATGTTCTATCTCTGCCTGTGGAAAGTTGCCCAGTGGAAGAACTTAGTCACAGGGGTCCTTATTCAGGTCAAGAATAATGTGACACAGATATGGTCAGAATTCTAGTTTCAGGCTGTTGTGCCATTTTACACTGACAATCACTCAAGTTCTTTTTGTATGTAAGGAGCATGACATCTGTATTACTTAACTTCCATTAAAGACAAGAGTGGCTTCCGTCTATGAGCTGATATCATCACGTTTGTTCTACAGACACAGCAATGGGGTGGACTCAGCTTTTGGGTTTCTTCTCAGCTCCATTTGTTGGGCACTGCAAGGCTCAAGGGATCACTGCAAGGCTCAGGGAAGAAACAGGGACCACTGCAAGGCTCATGGCTCAATGAAAGGTTTAGGGAACAATGCAAGGCTCAGGGCTTACTGAAAGGTTACTTAGGGAAGTAACAGGGATCACTGCAAGGCTCGGGAAGTAACAGGGACCACTGCAATGCTCAGGGACCACTACAAGGCTCAGGGATCACTGCAAGGCTCAGGGATCACTGCAAGGTTTAGGGATCACTGCAAGGCTCAGGGACCACTGCAAGACTCGGAGAAGTAACAGGGACCACTGCAAGACTCGGAGAAGTAACAGGGATCACTGCAAGGCTCAGGGAGGTAACTGGGACCACTGCGATGCTCAGGGACCACTACAAGGCTCAGGGATCACTGCAAGATTCAGGGAAGTTACAGGGATCACTGCAAGGCTCAGGGATCACTACAGGGCTCAGGGATCACTACAAGGCTCAGGGATCACTGCAAGGCTCAGGGAATTAATAGGGCTCGCTGCAAGGCTCCGGGATCACTGAAAGGCTCAGGGAAGTAACATGGATCACTGCAAGGCTCAGGGATCACTGCAGTGCTGGTGACCCATAGGTTTAACTATCATGAAGAAGTTTCTTTGGATAGAATACCAGACCTTGTCTTACTTACCGGTATATAACCCTTCAAGTCTCATGTTTTGAACATTAACCTCTCATTCTTATTAATTCACTGCATATCCTAAAAGAGTGTTTCAGCATGCACTTTGTAAGAGCAGGCCAAGATCAGATAGCAAACAGTAGCCAGCAACTAGTCTGGGTGACCTCTGGCATATTAGATAAGTAGTAATTCTCAATACAGTGATTGCATGTTTTTTATTGCAGGTAAAGTTGTTGTACTGTGTTAACCAGTCACAGGGCAAAACAATTACAAAAAGCTGGTATAAAAGGTGATACCTTTATTGACTAACTAAGATAATTATAACAAGCTTTTAGAACATTTTAGTTCCTTTTTCAAGCTCAATATGATTAAGCTGTAGTGTTCTCCGATTATCTTAATTAGCCATTAACGGTATCCCCCTTATACCACCTTTTTGTTATTTTTTGGCCATGTATTTTCATGAAATGTTGGAGGCCACAAGAGTTCTACCTCTAAGTTCAGTAAGTTCACTCTCACATGGGATCATATACGTGACTGCATACATGTAGGTGATTTGGCCCTGGCACCAGGATTTTACATAATGAAATGCTATTATGAACTATTTGCTGATGTAGAGCTTTGCTTGTAGCCATCGGCATCCAGTAGGTGTGGCATGATGGGAAGATTAGCATCTGTAATATGCAGCCTAAATCCCAGTTTGAAAGGTGTTGACTATTCCTTTGTATGTGATATATTTTAGAGGCAACTGGCTGTCTGTGCAGTAATTGACTTCTTTAAATGTACAAGAACTTGCATTTATGGCACCAGAAATGATTAACCAACGTGGAAGACCATGTTGGCTGATGGTTGGAGCTGACAGTTGTATGTTGTCACTGGCCTACCCAGACGCTCAAGTCCTTAAAGGAGAACTAAACCCTAAAATTTTATATGGCTAAAAATGCCATATTTTATATAGGGAAACTATCACACCAGCCTAAAGTTTCAGCTTGTCAATAGCAGCAATGATCCAGAACTTCAAACTTGTCACAGGGGGTCACCATCTTGGAAAGTGTCTGTGACACTCACATGCTCAGTGGGCTCTGAGCAGCTGTTGAGAAGCTAAGCTTAGGGCTCGTCACTAATTATCCAGCAGAAAATGAGCTTCCCCTGTAATATAAGCTGATGCTACAGGTTTGCTGATTATTAAATTCTGATGCTAATTGCACTGGTTTCTGTGCTGCCATGTAGTAATTATCTGTATTAATTACTAATCAGCCTTATATTGTGACATTTCTATTATATGTGTACTGTATATTGTGAGTGGGTCCCTAAGCTCAGTAAGTGACAGCAGCACAGAGCATGTGCAGTGAATCAGCAGAAAAGAAGTTGGGGAGCTACTGGGGCATCTTTGGAGACACAGATCTTTACTGTTAAAGGGCTGTGGTTGCCTTTGGCTGGTACAGAAGCACAAAACATAATGTAAAACATTTCTAGCTACTTCTTTAGTTAAGCTATTTCTCCTTTAAAGCCATGCCACTATATATTCTTTTTAGTAGTGCTCTTCGGTGATCAGAAATAAAAAAAAAAAACATCACCTGAAATAATATGACAGAATGGAAATAAACCTGTATCCCCCAAACAATATGAAGTATTATTGGAACCAGCATATTTATATTGGGTTCCTATTGGATTCAATGCTTAGCACAGTGATCCCCAACCAGTATCTCGCGAGCAACATGTTGCTCACCAACCCCTTGGATGTTGCTCCCAGTGGCCTCAAAGCAGGAGCTTATTTTTGAATTCCTGGCTTGGAGGCAAGTTTTGGTTGTATAAAAACAGGTGTCCTGCCAAACAAAGCCTCAGTGTAGGTTGACAATCCACATAGGGGCTACTAAATGTACTAATCACAGCCCTTATGTGGCACCCCAGGAACAATTTTTATGCTAGTGTTGCTCCCCAACTCCTTTTAATTCTGAATGTTGCTCACAGTTTCTAAAGCAGGGGTCCCCAACCTTTTTTACCTGTGAGCCACATTCAAATGTAAAAAGAGTTGGGGAGCAACACAAGCATGAAAAAGTCCCTTGGGGTGCCAAATAAGGGCTGTGATTGGCTATTTGGTAGTCCCTATGTAGACTGGCAGCCTACAAGAGACTCTACTTGGCACTATACTTAGTTTTTATGCAATTAAAACTTGCTTTCAAGCCTGGAATTCAAAAATAAGCAGCTTCTTTGAGGCCATTGAGAGCAGCATCCAAGGGGTTGGAGAGCAACGTGTTGCTCACGAGCTACTGGTTGGGGATCACTGTTCTAAAGGATACCTGGCTTAGCAATTAAAAGGGCAAGTAGAGCTCTAAGTTAATATAGGTTTATTTAACTGCTTTGGACAGAGGGTTCCCATAGAAGCAAATGATGTCCCTCCAATGGTTGACTATTTACTGCCCTCCATGGCTAAACACCACTAACAATAAGACTGTATTGTTTCTGTTATTCCTTGTGCTCCTCTGTTAATCATCCCACAATCTGTTGTTCTACCTGCTGTCTGCTTGTTGGAGTCGGGGAACTCGCTTTATTTTGCAATATGTTGCACCAGATTCACCCTTGTCGCTTCACCTTTAACCAGTGGAAAAATGTTGTTTACTCGAACAGCACAAATTAGGGCAGAGAGATTCACATGAAAGCGCTCAGTTCTGTCAAGTAATGGAAACTGTTAGAATGTTATCTGTGCGTGTCACAAGGTGTCGGGTTATATCACATCTGTTTGTTTCTTTAGCAAGATTGTTTCTTTAAAGTGACCCTGACACCTGGGATGGTACCAGGAGACAGAGGATCACAAGCTGCCTATTGCTTGTCTAAGGCTTAGTCCACACCAGGCGATTAGATCCCTGGCGAATAATCGCCTCTTCTTTAAGGCGACTAATCTCTCCGAACTGCTTCTTCTCCTCCTGCGCCGGCTGTAATGAGAGTCGCCTGCATTTTGACACACCCGGCGTTTCGTTTTCCGAAGTTGCCTCACGAGGAAAAAGAGGAGGAAGCGGTTCGGGGAGATTAGTCGCCTCAAAGAAGAGGCTATTAGTCGCCAGGCGCTAAATCTCCCCGAATCACCTGGATTAAGCCTTAATCTTTTTGTGGATAACTACTCCTAAATAGTGATATGTTCATCTGCCTCAAAGCTGAGGGAGAAAAGCCAAGGGTTTCTTATCGTCTCCCATAGCACTTCTATTGTGTTATCATCATCAAAGGCTTTTGGCACACATGGGTTGCTGTGGAAGAACTATGGCTAGAGCTACTCACTACAAGTCCCAGTCAAAAGGCTGTTGGCAATTTCTGGGAGTAATTTAGCATCTGAAGAGTTAGAGGTTGACTCCATCTGTCTTGATATGATGTCAACCGTTGCTTCTTCTTGTAGTTGATGTCCCTTTGGAGTTGCAAGTGGAATAAGTTGCATGTTACAGGGTATCAGGGCCTAGCTGTTCTAGTAGGTTGGAGTCGGGAGGAAGCTGAATAAGAGAGTTCACGGCATTCAGCAAGTAACGTACTCAGGAACAAGGCAGGAAGCCAGGAATCAAAGGGTCAAGGCAAAATAGCAATTTAGGAGCACCCAGGAGCTTTACCAAGAAAGACCTATATTGTCTATTAAACCTGGGTCTCTGGTGTCCTTTCGTTAAAAATATTCCTGCCAAAACGCGGAGTGATGACATCAGGTGATCGTGGCCGCTGCTTCTTGCCCGCCAAGTGGAGCTCTTCTGACACAGAGATGATCTGATCTGATTGTTCAGCAACTGGAGATTTGTAGTCAATAGTAATAATAACTAGCAGTCCTTTTGGAGCCTGAGGCAGTTCTTTGTTAGTGGCTCCTAAGATAATGATAATTTTTTCCCAGCTAATTTTTTTAAATAAATGACCCCCAACAAGCCATAGATTCTTGGTGCTGAGTCGTCCGTATCAAAAAACCCACAAAGCTGCATCCAACATAATAGCAAGGGGCTGAGCTTTATAGAGCCATTTTGCTGCCCATCATTGTTTAGCAGATTGTTGAGTAAAATAATTGGATTGCCATGATGAGAAATACTGTTATCATTTGGGATCACTGAGCAGCCATTCTTTCATGTTCTGTGGATGAGTTTAAACAGTGTCATCCTGGGCACCAACTGCCGTAGCTTCCCTCCCAGCTGGTTGCAGAGACACTAAAGTTGGCCATACACGGGTCGATAAAAGCTGTCGGCAGCTTATTGACCCATGTATGGGGCCCTCCGACGGGCATCCTCCATCTATATCTGGCCGACAATCGGCCAGATGTCGATCGGGCAGAGCTAAAAATCTCCGACCACCCATACTGCTGCATTATGATCCGATTGTCGGGCCTAGGGCCCACAATCAGATCAGTCGGATATCAGCCACCTCATGTGGGCATATCGGGGAGAGATGCGCTCATTTGGCAACTTCGCCAAACAAGCAGATCACTTTGCGTATTTCCACCTTTAGAAGTATGTTTACTAACATTGGAGATAAATATCTCCACAGATTTCCATAGTAATTTGATTTAAACAATCACCTACAATTTAGAAAACAAAAGCAAATATCTGATTGGTTGCTATGGGCAACATCTCCAGAAATCTGTGGAGATATTTATCTCTAATGTTAATAAACATGTCCGTTAGGGGTTTATTTATCATGCAGTGTAAAAAGTGGATTGAAGCATTACCGGTGATGTTGCCAAGAGCAACCAATCGGCAATTAGATTTCAACAGTTAGAAAAGAAAAGCAGAGATCTGATTGGTTGCTCCAATGTTTCACTCCACTTTTTACACAGTCTGATAAATAGACCCACCTAATCTTGTATGTTTGATACATGGACATATCATGACTAGAGAACATTGAGATCTTTGAGCTGCAATGGGCACATTACTCCTGGGTCAGAACCGGCAGGCAAGAAGTCACCATTGTGACTAAGGCCTTAGAATAGACAAAAACATTAACAGTAGTCTATAAGTGATTGGAGTCCTCAGACTGTTGAGGTGAGTTGAGCTTATTATGTTTCATACTAAGCCCTGGTGAGCCTTATGGGAATTTTTTTTATCAACTTAAAATAGATGGATTGTTTTTTTTCGTGGGTTCCATGACAAACATATACTTCCACTGAGCTTTAAATAATCTGGAATGTGTACTCATGACAAATCCAATATGTTTTCCATAAAGCAGCTATGTGAAGGATGAGATCTTTTGGCAGGTAGACAAGAGTTTAAACTGGGTTTAAACAATATCTCGGACTCTTTACGGAGGTTATTGAGTTGGCAGATAGAATTTTGGCAGCTGCTCGGTAATGACAAGGTGAAAGGAAGTAGAAGTGTAAGCAGGGGATCAAGGGCGAATTAGGACAAACCTCTACAGAAGAAAGAACCGTATCGGTTACAGGCCTGAAGTCAATTCAAGGAATGAACTCTAAAACAATGATAAAATATATTAGGCATGTTCCACCACCTTTAACTTCAGGGATGGCTGGAAGGGCTTTTGTTGGACATCCCTGACTTAAACACCTGCTATACCTACGTGTTCTCGTTCCCTTTATAAATGCCTAATGGAATTATTTTAGTCTGTGTCTTGTTCCTCTTAAAGGTTTCTTTAAAGGCTTTGTAGACAATGCTAGCAATATAAGCCATATTAATTGTTAGTACTATTATTAATAGTAACATGTTTATATGAAGTTCTCCTCATTCTTGGATATGCAGCCACTGAGTCATTCATTCCATGTTAAATATTTAAGTAGAGTCATGATGTGTAAGTGGGCGAAGTCCGTTTATGGAGAACATTTTGGGGCACCATAGAACTTCATCTAACGTCACCAAAGTTCGCCTCAATTTGCCAGGTCCATTTTCACTGAAAATCAATTTGGTGACAAATTTTCTCCTGGAGTAAATCCCCTGTGAAACTTTACCAGTATATTTTCGCCATGTGGAAAAATTACATTGAGGGGGGGGGGTGATGTTGATAATGAGATCTTAAAGCTGGTCTAGCTTTATAATTGAACCTGGAAGAATTTGTCTTGGCGACAATTCGTTCTTCTGCTCTTAGTAAATTGGAGAACACTGGAGAAATGTAACCTGGAGAAGAGTGGAGAATTGACGCCAATGCAAAGTCCATTTTCACTACTGAGAAGTTAATTCTCCAAAACTTAGTGAATTCTCCTTTTAGTACAGTGGTGATGTTGAGGGGAATCTTCATTTTTGTTGAAATTACACTTTCACTGTATGTCCCATAGACTAGTGGATGTCATCAGAATTTGCGGGGCCCAGTAAAACAAAATTTTCTGGGCCTCTCTACAAGTTAAAAAAAAACATTGGTGGCCAAGGACCCATACAATTTAAAATAACCCTTGGTGGCCAGGCCCCCCCCCCCCAAGTAAAAAAAAAAACATTGGTGGCCAGATCCCCTACCCAAGTTAAAAAAAAAACATCAGTGACCAGGGCCTCCCCTACAAGTAAAAAAAAAAAATAGTGCCCAATGGTTTAATTAAAAAAAAAGGTCATTGGAGTTCAGTGGAACTTACCATTCTTCTTCCTCTGCTCCATTCTGTGGCATTCGGCTCCTTTCAGCAATGGCTCAGCTCCTCCTTCAGCACGGCGCGACTTCTACTTTGGCACAACTTGGCTTCTACTTCACCGCAACTCGGCTCCTACTTTGGTCCAACTCTGCTTTTACTTTGGCACAGCTCGGCTTCTACTTCAGCGCAACTCGGCTTCTACTTTGGCGAAACTCAGTTCCTACTTTGGCAGCTCAAGGGGTCCCGGCTAATCCTGGAAACATAGCATGGCCGTGCCCCCTGGGACGATTGTCACCCCAGCGCCCCCTGATGGCGGCCCTGATGTCAACCACTACTTCCATGTCATTAGGGAATGATAACTCAGTCTGGTCATTTCGGAGACCTTATTACATGTTACCATTTAGTGTGAAGCAGAAGTAAGAGTTAAAAAAGCAAAATACAACATGAAACATTTTCTTACAATGAGAGACGCCAGGCAATGTGCCTTATTAATGCTAAGCAGAGAACCAGGAGATTTATTGAGGAGCAGAACAGTAGGTTAGAATAGAGCTGGGAGCACATGTCTGACATTCTCGCTCCTGAAATAATCACCCACGGGAGATACGAGTGGAAAGAATACTTTTATTATACAATTCCCCGAATCCTGCAGAGGGGAGGAGATGAAATAAAGAACAATGTTGTTATTGTCTGTTAATTATAACTGGGTAAACCAAGCCATTAAATAGTAAATAGATTTTCCGGAGATGAAAAGAGGCTATGGTTTCCCACCTGAGGCAAGAATGGAACCTTCCCTTCATGTTCTCTGCATCTCTCTCTGACACCGGCTGAAGGCCATGTCATAGCCATGTAATTAGCTGGTGTTCCGACAGTGCGGCCGTGTGGAGAGACAGAACGGGCCCTTCGTGGCTCTAAAGAAAGCGAATGATTAAATCTGCAGCAAATGGAAAAGCTTCCTCTGAACCAGGCACCGTGAATGGAGCTGTTACTGGGTCTTGCACTGAAGGAGAACTTGGTTATTTTTAAGTTGTTTCCTGTGCCATTATATGACATGTGTTCAACACGCGCCTGTAAAGCCATGTATAATAATAAAGTGGCACCGTTGAAGTCATCCATGTCTTCTCTTTATTATTTCTGTCCTTGATATGGGGCTGGATGTTGGACAGTGGTTTATAGTATATGTTTTATCATCCACATCAGTCCCCTTAAGTATCACTCATGTATTATAAGGGATAATGTACCCCTACTGTAAATGATAAGGATATTAGATGTCACTGAGGGGTACTGTGACCATATAAAGGCACAAGGCTGCAGGCTGAGTTATACAGGGAACTCTGAGTATCACTCATGTATTATAAGGGATAATGTACCCCCTACTGTAAATGATAAGGATATTAGAAGTCACTGAGGGGTTGTTCTGTGACCATATAAAGGCACGAGGCTGCAGACTGAGTTATACAGGGAACTCTGAGTATCACTCATGTATTATAAAGGATAATGTACCCCCTACTGTAAATGATAAGGATATTAGAAGTCACTGAGGGGTTGTTCTGTGACCATATAAAGTCACAAGGCTGCAGGCTGAGTTATACAGGGAACTCTGAGTATCACTCATGTATTATAAGGGATAATATACCCCCTGCTGTAAATGATAAGGATATTAGAAGTCACTGAGGGTTTCTGTAACCATATAAAGGCACAAGGCTGCAGGCTGAGTTATACAGGGAACTCTGAGTATCACTCATGTATTATAAGGGATAATATACCCCCTGCTGTAAATGATAAGGATATTAGAAGTCACTGAGGGTTTCTGTAACCATATAAAGGCACAAGGCTGCAGGCTGAGTTATACAGGGAACTCTGAGTATCACTCATGTATTATAAGGGATAATGTACCCCCTACTGTAAATAATAAGGATATTATAAGTCACTGAGGGGTTCAGTGACTTTTAATACAGATTAAATATAATTCTCAAGTTTTTGCAGCTCAAAAACAATTTGGTGAAGTAGTCCAAAATGACTTAAAGATAGCTGTAACCTACAATATGAATATATGCTTCAGCCATTTTCTTGCACATACTTTTTCCATCATCAGTACAATTGTGGAATAACTGCCGTTTATTGAAATGTCCCCAATCTTTTTTTATAAGCTCACAATCCAAGAAGAGTATGGGCGGACTCTCATCCCTGTACTATTAGAGGGGTTATCTTTTATCGTGTTAGCGCCTACACCTATCCCTTGTTAAATCAGCCTGAGGGACCTCTTCATAAAGGCATTTTCCTTATTTAATATTTTTATTAGTAAGGAGGGCACATCCAGGTAAAGAAGATTTCTTTCCCATAACGCTGTTTTCACTTTGGATTCTTTAGAAGTTCTAAGTAAAGGAAATTAATTACATTGGGCTTTTTACATGACCTCATAACTGTTTATCATGAACCCCAGCCAATCCCGTCCAATACTGGCTTCAGGAAAGGGAATATTCACCAAACTTTCCATCTTAAGCAATCAGTTCCTATTGTAGTGATTTTCTCACATTATTGAGTGTTCATCTTTTCTGTAGGCCTAGAGGGGAAATAATGACAGAAACACAAGCAGAATTGTCACCTCAACCCTTTAAAACCTATTAAAGGGCATGTAAATGCAAAGAAATAAAATTACATTTTTACTTTCTTAAATGAAAAAGAAACCAATATACTTTATTAAAAAAATGTGTACTGTTTTTATAAGAAACCTGACTGTATGCAGTAAAATTCTCAATTCATTTACTGCTGTGGATAGGAATTGTCAGATGGTCCCTAACTGCTCTGCAGGGAAACAATCATACTTATGAACAGCAGGGGGAGCCCCCGCCTTACTTCCCAGCCATGCAGAACTCAAGCAGCTTTGTTTGTTTCCCTGTAGAGCAGTCGGCAACTGTGTAGAGATTTGTATTGGATTTTATTTTTGCCTTAACATCCCCTTTACTGTTTCCAACTCCAGCTGCAGGGACAAAGATCATGGAGCCAGATTTAAACAGATAAACTGGGATTCTATTTGGAGAATTATTTTGCTGCGGCCACTTGTTCTGCAGAGTTGGAGAAAGTTTGTATTAAACAATACAAAAACTATAAAATCCACATTATTTATGTTTAGTTTTAGGTGCATGGCACGAGGTGTTTCAGACATTGGAGAAATACTAGAATGTGATGTACAACCTGACTAGTGTGTACTTTCTGGATGAGATTTATGGATCATCTTATGCTTTTTTTTGCCTTGACAATTGTACAGACTTATAAATAGGGATGCACCGAATCCAGGATCCAAGTGCCTGGCCGAACCGAATCTGAATACAAAAATCATGTGACAAACACAAACAAGAAGTCAAAAATGTTTAATATTTTTTTTACTCTCTTTCCCTCTCATTTCCCTAACTTACATATGCAAATTAGGGGTTGGATTCATTTCGGTATTCGGCCAAATCTTTCAAAAAGGATTTAGGATTCAAAAACATCTAAGTAACTTATAAACAATGATCCGTTGCCAGATGTTTACATTACATTTAATGAACCCTTACTGGAAAGTTGCATTTCATGCTCGAAAAAATGTTGCCATAATAATAAATGGACCGAAATTTTAAATGTTCACTGCAATATTCAGGAACAAAATGTGAAAGTGTTTTTCGGACGTAGGCCTTTAACGTGCCATTGTCTAGGAATTCAAATCCAGAAGTATTGTCTTCAGCCAAATTCTGAATCTATGACAAATGCTTTAGCCGAAAATCTGAAACCAAATTGGAAACTTGAGAAATGTGAAAAAAATAGATCATCTGATAAAAATTACAATAGGGTCGCCACATTTCTTTTAGAAAAATTCTGGCCTGCGGTGACCGGGACGGGACAACGAGGAGTGGATTGGTGATATTATGGGGTGGAGCAATGACATGGGGGGCAGGTGGTGATGCAAAAAGGGGGAGGAGTAGTGATGTAAGTGGATTGGCTGGAGGAGTTTGTGGTGAGTTAAAGATGGACCAGGGACAGAATGGCGGATAGTTACAAATTTACAGGCAGGGGACTAACTACAGAGTAAGCAGACCCTGCAGCTGCAGTTGGGGCCAGGAGGTATAGGGGTAGGGTTGCGACCTGTATGGATTTGACCCGGACATGCCCGGTTTTCAGAAGGGCTGCCTGGATCAAGACAGTCTGCCCGGTTTTCCAAAAAAGGAAAACTGGGCAGGATCTTTCCTGATTGACATGGCGATCAGCCAATCGCTGATAGCCACATCATAGCCCCGCTCATGTGACCTAACACGTCTCGGCTGCAACATCACTGTATTGCTCCGGTGATGTCATGGCCCCACCCTCGGCCAGGATAGTGAGCTGCACAAAGATGGCGACCCTATATATATAGGCCCCATGAGGCCCTAATTCATATATAATTTTAACAAATATTGGTAAAACAGGACAACCTCTGGGGCCTGAAAAGTAATTTTTTTGTAGGGCCCAGTAATATCTAGTTACGACACTGTTTATTGGCAAATACATTGCATTTGTAATACTGGCCCCAGCCTTGACTCGGGTTGCCATCTTTTGCCGAGTGGTAAACCAGATGGGGGTGGTTCGAGGGGTGGCCTGATGATGTTGGGGGTGGGTTCGATGTTGTCGCAACCGCTGATTGGCTGATCACTGCACCATTCACTTTAAAGCCCTGTCCAGATTTCCCAATTTGGAAATCCGGACAGGCAGTTTTCACCCGGACAGCCTGGTTTTCAGGAGGGCTGTCTGGGTGAAAACTGCCTGTCCGGATTTCCAAATTAAGAAATCTGGACACATGCAACCTTAGCCTTAGCTGGTATTTTCCCCTAGAGCTTTAAACTTACATAACTATGTGTCACTAAAGTTTTGGCCAAAATCCATATTCTTCAAAAAAGCACTGTTCTTTGCCTAAATTGTGGTTTTGGTTCTGATATTATTCTTTTTTTTCTAATGGTGCCTGACAGGTTTTTTTAATTTTGCTTAATTACATTTTTGCGCAGGTTGTGGTTTGAATGCGCTTTGTTTATTTGTATTTTGCTATTGTTAACTTACGGGAATAGAACTCTTACCATCAGCAGCCGCAACTGGTCTGACAGGTTCCTAATGATTAAATATAGACTTTGTCAGTCCTATAAAGCAATTGAGCAGATTTTACCTGCCAATGTAAGCATTGGGTAATGTCACCGCAAGAATGTTTCCATCAGGCTATATATTATTATATTTAATAGCTCACTGCATAATTAGAGATTCATTTCAGGTGCATGTTGTAGACTGCAAAACCGTTTAGTCTGCATCACTAGGACGTACATTTTAAATTATGCAAGGTTGTGGATTTTACACAGTTATGGCCAATAAAATTTTTGCACTTCTTTATAAGTAAAGAACTGCAGAATAAGTCTGGCGACAAAGCCTACTTTCCACAATTCCTTGTCTCTCTGTTAAGATTACAGAACTTTCAAATTAGTACTTTACATATCTATATCAGATTCAAAGAGAATGACATAAATGATTGCCCCACCCCTAGACGTAATATTTGGAGACACACCAGATATCCAATTTTATCCACAGAATGGGAATCACTCACAGAGGCAGATTTTCCTGCAAGTTAGCTTTTTATTGTGCATCCACACGACATGTTTCGGACCCACTGGTCCTTTTTCACTTGAAAAAGGACCAGTGGTCCTTGAAAAAGGACCAGTGGGTCCGAAACATGTCGTGTGGATGCACAATAAAAAGCTAACTTGCAGGAAAATCTGCCTCTGTGAGTGATTCCCATTCTGTGGATAAAATTGGATTTATGCAGGGTGCCGGAGACGGAGCATCCAGGGAAAACATCACACAAGTAACAGAGCCTGAACGCTAACCAGTGCCACAGTTACCAATTAGACACACCAGATAGCCATGATTGAGCTTTCTACTCCTCTACCACCAGTTCTCCCATATTTGAAGGATGTCTTTTCCCAACTGTAGTTTTCAGATCTCTCTCTAAAATCACTCAAATTTTTATCATTGGGACCAGAGCAATGGGAATTGCCACATGGAAGATTTAAAAAACTATCATATCTCCTTTTCATCACCAGTATATCTGAACCAATGTGGGTGTGGTTGGGCAGCATGCCGCCTCCTAAAATTCTGCCACCCTAGGCCCGGGCCTTGGTGGCCTCTCCACAAATCCGGCCTGATTTTGTCTTTAAAGGGGTTGTTAACCTTTAAATGAACATTTAGAATGATGTAGAGAATGATATTCTGAGACAATTTGCAATTGGTTTTTATTTTTTATTATTTGTGGTTTTTGAGTTATTTAGCTTTTTATGCAGCAGCTCTCCAGTTTGCAATTTCAGCAATGTGATTGCTAGAGTCCACATTACCTAATCTCCTCTTCTTCGGGGCGACTAACTGCCTTCCCGCCGGCTAAAATGCACCACTTCGTTTTCTGAAAACGCCCAAAGTTGCCTCACGAAGAAACTTCAGAAAAAGAAGCAATTTTCATTATAGCCGACGGTAAGACAGTTTGGGGAGAATAGTTGTCCCGAAGAAGAGGAGATTTGTCGCCAGGCAACTAATCTCCCCGAATCTGACCGTGTGTCTCTGCCCTTACAGGTGAGTTTCCTTACAAATTAACGAGGAAGAACCGGCTTGAAATCCCAATAACTTCTAAAAGGTGCAACTAATTTTGTCCAGGTCATTCTAGAATAACAATGTGGAAATAAGCTAAGGAAAGCACTGGAGGAATACAGAAGGTAACCGTGGTTGCTTGTAGGGGCTTTTATATAAAATTACAAGATCCCCAGTAGAAACTAGATGTGTACCAGGCAAGTAGAACTAGTAGTGCTGAAGGGGTTACTTTGTGTGGCTATTGCAGGTTCCTCCGGAGCACTGAAAAGAAACCACGAGTGATTTCAGCACACAGGAAAATGTGGTCTTCATTTAGCAATTTCCATTGACTTTGTACATTTTAACTCTCCTCTGACTCCTATGCACCTTAAACAGAAAAAAACTAGAGGGGGCCGTTATTAATTTCTTCTGAAACAATCCAGATTGTGGGAACTGAGTAATATTTTCTTGTGGCTTTTGCTGTATTGATGGAAAAAACGGTGACCATCACGTGGGCTACATTGCATTTTGCCTTTATCTTGGCATATTTAGCCTCCTCCAATAATCAGATTTTGTACTGATATCTATATTGTGTTTCTTAGGGGTTATATTTTATTCTCCTTACAGAAGACGCCATTGCACAGTGCTGCTGTTTTTTTAAGGAACGCCCTTTCAAAAGTAATAGGAAACAATATGGCAGATCTCACCCGGCACAGTTCTTTGCACTGTGTGGCTATACAATATACTGTATATACCATTTAATATGTGGTTGGTTGTACTTCATATACAGTAGATATTTCAGCCATTCATTCATATTCATATGGGGTTCAGCTGTAGAATTCTTTTTACTGTGCAACAATGAGTTTAGTGCTGTTTTTTCTGATTCTCTCTCTTTCTCTGTCTGGCATTGTGGGGATAAACAAATAACTCCAGGTTCAGAATGTCGTGACATAGTACCAGAGGATATACCAGTGGGCCTCTGTTTGGGACAATCCTCACCAGGCCTTTCTTATTTCAACCAAAAGCCAGTATAACTAACCTCTTATTTTATTTGGCACTAACTTCATCTGATTGTTGTGATAGTGGGTCCTAGTTTCTTTGTCGGGTCCTAGGAGGCCCAGTTCGACAGCAATTACTTTACCTTCAATTGTATTGAATAGGTCCCTCCTCTAATTCCTGGAATTCTTCGTTGGGTAAAATAAATCTTTATAAATTTTAATTTGGGGCAAAAAGTTATAAGATGAGTGATTGAAAATAAAAACGGTATGAAGATGCTATCTGTTCAAGTTTTCCACTAACCATCCATGCTCAATCCACAAACCAGGCTATTGGGCGTCCGACCAATACTTCTGTTAGATGAGCATTTTGGCTGCTGATACTCTTTAGTGAAATGTAATAAAAGATGCAACGTTTACTTCACATATAGTAACCGTTCAATGGGTCGCAAGTACCATTGAACCGTTGAACTATAGGTTCCATGCAGGATGCTGCCACTTTGCAAAGTGATCTGTCTAAACTGGAAAACTGGGCAGCAAATTGGAAAATGAGGTTCAATGTTGATAAATGCAGGTTATGCACTTTGGCAACAATAATATAAATGCAAGTTATACACTAAATGGCAATGTGTTGGGAGTTTCCTTAAATGAAAAGGATCTAGGGGTCTTTGTAGATAACACGTTGTTTAATTCTGGGCAGTGTCATTCTGTGACTACTAAAGCAAATAAAGTTCTGTCTTGTATAAAAAAGGGCATTAACTCAAGGGATGAAAACATAATTATGCCTCTTTATAGGTCCCTGGTGAGGCCTCATCTGGAGTATGCAGTGCAGTTTTGGACTCCAGTCCTTAAGAGGGATATAAATGAGCTGGAGAGAGTGCAGAGACTAAGTGCAACTAAATTGGTTAGAGGGACGGAAGACTTAAATTATGAGGGTAGACTGTCAAGGTTGGGGTTGTTTTCTATGGAAAAAAGGCGCTTGCGAGGGGACATGATTACACTTTACAAGTACATTAGAGGACATTATAGACAAATAGCAGGGGACCTTTTTACCCATAAAGTGGATCACTGTACCAGAGGCCTCCCCTTTAGACTAGAAGAAAAGAACTTTCATTTGAAGCAACGTAGGGGGTTCTTCACAGTCAGGACAGTGAGGTTGTGGAATGCACTGCCGGGTGATGTTGTGATGCTGATTCAGTTAATGCCTTTAAGAATGGCTTGGATGATTTTTTGGACAGACATAATATCAAAGGCTATTGTGATACTAAACTCTATAGTTAGTATAGGTATGGGTATATAGAATTTAATTAAAAGTAGGGAGGGGTGTGTGTATGGATGCTGGGTTTTCATTTGGAGGGGTTGAACTTGATGGACTTTGTCTTTTTTCAACCCAATTTAAATATGTAACTATGTAACTATGTAAGTACTGCTTTTCTGTTTGAAAGCACAGGAACCCTTTTTGAGCTGATCTGGTCGCTGTATTTGTTTTTTGAATTGGTCATTGTACATGCAGCTTTTTATATATCTGAATGCCAAAAATGTTGATGGGAAGGAGCCAAACACATAACAAATCTCAGCAGTGCTATTAATATCCACAACATAACAAGTTCCTTAATGCATATGCTCCAACAAGTACAGCCGGGCAATGGAAAGGAACAAGCTAATCATTGCAAGCTCATCGCTCCCTGTTGCCACCTCTCTAAACACAAGCCTGTCTACCTATACAATGTCATGTCCCTCAGATCCATCCTACCCATAAATGGGGACTCCAGCATCCCCACAAGCAACTTCAAAGCTGCTGGGTGGAAACATGTGGAATATAAATAAAAATATGCTGAGAAAGGGGTAGCTGTGTTGATAGGATTTGAAGTGAGAATTCCATGGCTCTTCATCGGGTGCTTAGGACAAACCCAACCACAGAGTAATCTCAAGATATGAAGCAGACACAGACAGCTAAATATAGAGCAAAACTCATTAAGGTATCTGGTTCCCTCATGGACTAATGTTGATGTAGTGGCAGGCTTGATGGATAATGTGGAATTATGGTGACCATGTAGAAGCAGCTCCATGGGTTTATGTGGAAATGGAGTTGCTGCCAGCCCTTAGATCAACAATCGGATCATAGTGAAGGTAAATGTAGGCCATCAGGAGAGTCCAATACACTTTTTTTTTTCAGCACACAACTTAATTCTTTTAGGGTGCATCCACTCCCAAGCTGCCTCAGAGACAACAAAAATACTTTCTTGAATAACGGCAAATGAAGCACATCATCCTCCGGCTTTGCCTTTAAAGCATTTTTATTACTGCGGAAAAGAAACACAAGCTTTTGGGGAGAACCCTCAGGAAGGGGTTCTCTCCGAAAGCTTGTTACTTTTCCGCTGTAATAAAAATGCTTTAAAGGAAAAGCTGGAGGATCATGTGCTTCATTTGCCGTTATTCAAGAAAAGCCATCAGGAGAGGGCCGTATCAATGAGCCAATGCAATCCTGCCCAATAGCCTATGATTAAGTATCCTGTTGATACGAAACGCGTCCGGTTGTGTCCTAGTGCTCTTCAATAAAGTAAATACTTTTTAACTGAAAAGTCTGCCTGGAATATTGGTTTCTAGAAATGCCTGCTCAATCTCTACATACAAATAACAGATACAACACCATTGCATTGCACAGGGCTTATCTGTCATCTGCTATGTAACCTGTGCCTTTCCTTATTTTTTACAGCTTGAATGACTGCCCCAATGGCTACACAGCAACATATTTATATAAGCTAAAGTAGTCTTTCTGAAGCAAACACACCAGTTTTACTAGTGCAGAGCAACTGTTATATTTAAATTAATTTGATATACTTTCAATATTTGGTGTTACTGTTCCTTTACAGAAGAGTTGGAGTTTGAGTCGGAGGCACCAACTTGCAGCAATCCTGATGTTATATCATGGGAAGCAATTTTCTAAATGTTTGTTGCCAGCGATAGTGACAAATCTTACCATGTGCCATTACCATTAGAGTCGCATAACTTTAGGTGGCTTATTCATTAACATTCTAATTGAGTTTTTTTGGAAAAAATATTTTGTATTCTTTTGTGAATTTTCAGCTATTTAAGAAAGTTGAGTAGTAGTTAGTTTGTCTGTGTCTATTCAAGTTTCAGTTTGTTCCCCTTAATGATATTTTTATCTGGTTTTCCAGTTTGTTTTTTCCGTATTTCTGCTCTTTTTCCAGTATATCTGTCTTTTTCCATAAAACTTTTAATTTTTTTTGGAAAGACTGTTTCAGGTCTGCTTTGTATTGTTGACTTTTTTGCATGCAAGATTTTGGTTCTAATACACCTTTAAGCATTCTTGGCATGTTTTCTAGATCAGCAACAATTTTATTTGGGGCTTTCTAAATTCTGGGAAAAATAGACAATTTTTAGCAGCAAGACAGGAAAAAGGAGTCGCTAAAAGACATGGGTGTAGCTACATGGTAATTATTTGGCCAGATCTAATGGAATTCGGGGAATCCTGAATTTGGTACATCCCTGAAATGTGTGTCCATCAGGAGAAGGCTCCCTACTGCAATGCTGCCCATTGTGAGGTCAATTTGATTCCTCCTGCAGGTGCTAAATAGTTGTCTCTTGGTTATTTAGCTCTAACCAAATAACGTTGGGGCCCGGCTGAACTGATGATTTGCTGCAGGGCCCATAAACTCTATTATTACTGTGGTACAGAATCATGTAAAAGAAAACGTTAATGCAATAGATATTTTACAACTCTGCACTGTTCTGCGCTTGTTAAAACTAGAGTTTTATTTATGCCCCCAAAAGAGAGTTGTTTAATTACAGTTCTTTGTCTCACCGTTCCTCAGAAGTGAACTATATTCCCAGTGCATAAGGTCAAGAAAAATTAAAAAAAAGACATATCTCACATATTTATGTTTTTAAGAAGTTGGAAAAATGACACACCCCACATATGTAATATATAATTGCCCGGCCGTGTACACACGAGTGAGGTCGGCTATTTCAGACGAGACGCATAACCTGCAATTGGGATCCAGAAATAAGCAGCTGGCGAAGCCGACTTAAGCAATTAAATAAATTATAAGGAACGAAGATGCCAGATTTAGAGCTTCTGAAACGGTGCCACGAAACGGGTCATCTATAGAATATTTTCCAGAGTGTTTGGGTAATTATGCTAAACATAAACCGTGTGTGTGTCATTAGTCTGGATAAAGGCTTTGAAGGTGCTGAATCTTTAGGTTATTTGTGGGCATGGGTGCCATATTTGTTTTTAGCAAGTTCTTGGTACTTTGTAAATGAAAAGACATTATAGTGTTTAACAGTCCTGAGATATTTTTAGTATATACTTGAGGAATCTCTATGTAAGTTTGGAGTCTTCACCACTGTATCCCCCGGCTGTAATTATACCTGTTTCATAGTCACTGAGCTCATCTTCTCTAACAATGGGAGCCAAAATGTTAGCTAGGCACCTTGCATTATATACACGAGTTAAAGCATACCTCCCAACTGTCCCTTTTTCGGAGGGACAGTCCCTCTTTTGACAGCTCAACCCGCAGTCCCTCATTTGTACTGGAAAGTCCCTCTTTTCTCTGCACTGAACAGCCAGAAAAAGAAACAAAGTTTCTCACTTAATTGGCTTTTAGCAGAGAGCCCAGAACACCTAACAGGTGCAAATAAGATACTTTGTAACAATTTTGAGACACAAAAACACAGTTTAGATAAGGAGAAATATTTTCAAACTTTCATAACCTGCCAAATTTTTTAAAACAAACATGGAAATTAGGGTGTGTGGCCACAGAAAGGGGTGTGGTCTTTTTACTTCCAAAATGTTGGGAGGTATGGTTAAAGACTAATGGCACACATGTTATATTTGTATCAGGTTGGTTGTTGGTCAAGCACACAAACCTCTGGTCAAAACACCTTGGATGTCATCTGTCTGCCAATGATGTGACATTTCTTATGGGCTTCTTAGCTATATAATCTAATTTTGCAGTTGACTACAGATTCCTTTATCTAATGTATCTGCACACCCGTTGCTATTGATTGCATAAGAGCTTGCACTCCTGCAAACATTCCTTAAGGATCATAGAGATTAAATAATTAAGGCCGAATAATTTGTAGCAGAATTTAGTGGCTTTTTAAATATATTCATTCAGTCCTACATGACATCTATTTACCTGTTTATTGTATACACAGTGGAAGAACAAGTGTGAAGTAACCTTTCTATTGTTGGAAACAAGACACATTGTGCCCATACTGGTATTTATGGTTGCACGACACTGTATATCTTGATGAGATAATCCTATTCATGTTCGTGGAAACACATGTTGGTTTCCTGGCGGTTCACATGCGAGAGGTGTGTTTTCATTATAAACAGTGTTATGTTTGTGTGTGGTTTGGAGATATGCTTTTCTGATACCCACTGTATATGGTGGCAATGTTCCTTGAGACAAGCTAGAACTTCTTATTAGCTGGAGCAGATACTAACCAGTTTATTCCAAACATGGAAAGACTAAAGTTACATCAGATTTACCCATGTATAGGCCCCAAAACTCATCAACATTCTAAGTGTACTCTGCTTGTAATTGATCTATTCAAAAACTGATGTGTTGGCAAATTATTTGGGATAATATGTTTTATGCCTGTGTATGTGGTCTTCAGCCAGACAGGCTACTAGGGTGCCTCCAGAGTTCCAACAGAACATACAAAAGACCACGAGTGCCCTTATAAACCGTTCTGGCCCTCCATTTATACCAACAAATTCAACATTGATCCCGATCTTCAGCTGTCGGTTTAAGTGGAGGAAAAAGTTGACCAATAACCTAACTTCTCCCGAATACTGGAAGGAACTGGGATACATTCTGTCCTAACTTCGGGATCATTAATCATGTTCTAGAATACTAGAAGTAGTAGTACAGGTATGGGATCCATTATCCAGAAAGCTCCAAATTACAGAAAGCTCGTGTTCCATAGACTCCATTTCGACCAAATAAACCAAATTTTCAAAAATGATTTCCTTTTTCTTTGTAATAATAAAACAGTAGCTTGTACTTAATCCAAAGTAAGATATAATCAATACTTATTGGAAGCAAAACAAGCCTATTGGGTTTATTTAATATTATTATTATTATTTGTTGTAGTAGACTTAAGATATAAATATCCAAACTTCAGAATGATCCGTTATCCAGAAAACCCCAGGTCCTGCGAATTTTGAATAACAGGTCCCATACCTATAGTATTAGGTAGTACTACAGACTGAAGGTATCTGCTCAGTAGCCCCTGTAGCTCCTGGTTTATATTTTTTTTTAGATAATCCCAAAGAAAATTTAAGAGCTAGAAATCCTCAAATGAGCTGTAGCTGCCAAGTGACCCAGTTAGATCCATCTCTGTAGCTCAGAGCAAGCAGCCTTGACATATTGTATACAAAATATCCTAAATGTTGCCCATGGGCAGGGCCAAGGAATAGGTTCTCTATTACCATTGTGAATTCTCATGACACATTAACAAATGAAACATTCAAGTTGTGTAGTTATAAATATTGACAATACAAATATTATTAGTCAGTTAAACCAAAACAAAATGTAAACATGGCTACAAAAAGTGGAATACAGTAGAATCCCCATATTAAGTTTTTCAGGGGTGTAATGGTGAAAAATCCAGGAAAAATTAACATCAGAGAAATTTATTATGCATTATATATTGGTGGAACCACAGAAAAGCAGTGCGAAATGTGGCAAAACTTAAAAACAGGGTATGATTGTGCCAGCAGTCATCATCCAGCCAAATAGACTCACCCAGGGGCGCTGCGCCAATGAGACGAGTTGAGCGAGGCGGCAAGGAGTCGCAAAAATGCCGCTCCTGGTACTTTAAAAGCCAAATTAGTTCTTTAAACTGGAAATTTGGCTCTTCTTGCGCATAGAGCGCAATTATTCTCTCTGCACTAGTGTCCTGGCCCTCTCTGCCGCCCTCGTGGACCCCGCCAGACCCCCTCCGACGCAAAAAGTTGAGTGCACGGGGTAGGGGGCGGCAGCAACAGCAAACTGCCTCAGGCGGCTGTGGGGCCAGAATCGCCCCTTGACTCACCCCCCTGATTGCTCCCATGTACCTGTGCCAGCAGTCCTCATCCAGCCAAATAAAATGTTCACCCCCTTCTTGATTGCCCCCATGTACCTATGCCAGCAGTCATCCAGCCAAATAAACTCATCCCTCAGATTGCCCCCATATACCTGTGGCAGCAGTCAGCAGCCAATGACGAAAAAAAATTTGCAACATTCTGGCTCTTTATTCAGCATTATTTACCCCAGTGCACCAGGTCTCGGCCTCCTCTAACATCAATAGAGTTGCATCTTTCCTGGACAAAAAAATACCAGCCTTCCTATATATTTATATTTTTTCCCTATTAATAATATTGGGATCAACCGTCATTTTTACCGACCAGGCCGGTAAAATAACGGGCAGGTGGCAACCCTACCCATCAGCCATGATAATGACGTACACACCCATACACCGCAAGAGATGGTTCCGACCAGCATGAAAGGGGTAGGGGAGCGCAAAGGAAATTAAAAGTACATGTGTCAGATGGAAATCAGGGCTGGGGTGGTCAAAAAAGTTAGTCAGCGATCACTTAGATTTAAAAACCACGATTAAAGGCCAAGTAAAAACTGGAAAAAAAATAAAAATAATTCTATAATTGCACCCCCTATTGGGCCCTAAGTTGGTGTCTACCCTGCCTCGCCCTAGTTCCGGCCCTGCCCATGGGGTCCAGTTATTCACAATGGCTTCTCTCAGCTCTGGGACACTTGCACATGCTGAATATTTGACTCTACCTGGTGGATCAGGCCAAAACATCCCAATTATTGACAATGACCATCCCAGGACAGATCCAGGAAGAATCCTTATTTATACAGGTGGTAGTTCTATTTTCATAAATAGAACTATTTTCTATTGACAAAATATGAATTTGCTGATTCACCTTAAAATGGAAATAGGCAACCGTCTGAACTTGAAACACCTCCTAGCAAACAGCTAACTAGCCGATCTCGGAGAACCTGGGAGGGGATGTAGTTCGACAACAGCTGAATCTCCATGAGTTTCCTATCCTAACCTTGTGTCTTAACAACACCCGAGTTAATGAAAAGTGGAAAGAATCTACAATTATAAATACTTGCTACAGTTAAGAACATACAGTATATTGCACAATCCTTTTGAATATGCCCCAGGTCATCCACCTATGGCTAACTAGCTGAGAGATAATGAATTCCATATAACAATATGGTTCAGCCTATGTAATGGAACATTTTTTCAGAGCTGGATACTAGAAACCTGTAATTAAGATGACTGGTTGGCTGCACTATATCTTCCAAACAGATACAGCAAATTCATTTGCCTGATGAGCTTGCACCTATAATTACCGTGGGCCAGACACCTGTAACTGTAATGTCGGCTGCTAGACCATAGGGTATCATTAGTTGTTTGCTAGAGGCTTCCCATGAAATATGTTTATCTGTTCCTAGTGCGGATGTTTGGTACTAGTGAGTTTCAGCAGACACAGCAGTCTAGTGCTGGCTCCCGAAATTGTACACACAGGTATGGGATCCGTTATCGGGAAACCAGAAAGCTCTGAATTACGGAAAGGCATAGACTTCATTTTATCCAAATCCAATAAAAAAAAAAGATTTCCTTTTTCTCTGTAATAATAAAAAAGTAGCTTGTACTTGATCCCAACTAAGATATAATTAACCCTTATTGGAGGCAAAACCAGCCTATTGGGTTTATTTAATGTTTACATGATTTTCTAGTAAATTGAAGTTATGAAAATCAAAACTTTGGCCTGACTAAGAAGGATTAGAAATTCATAGTCTTGAGTGTTATTATTATTAAGGGATGTTCCTGTATTTGCTGTAAAAGGGGGCCCCAAGAATATGTTTGCATATGTTGCATGACATTTTTGTTTGTAGAGATTAAGGATGCACCGGTTCAGTTCGGGATTCGACCAAGATTTGTCCTTTTTCAGCCAGATTCGTATTTGTCTGAATCAAATCCGAATCCAAAAAAACCACATGACTTTTCATCACACAAACACGGAAACCAAACATTTTTTAACCTTTTCCGTAGCTTGTGGTTCTCTTTCCCCTCCTTTCCCTAATTTAAATATGCAAATTAGGGTTCGGATTGGGTTCGGTATTCGGCCAAATCTTTCACAAAGGATCCGGAATTCTGCCAAATACTGCTTTTGAGGGTTCAACCAGTACTGAACCGAATCTGAACCCTTCAGTGCCAAAAAATCCAGCACACGGGTGGAAATTCCCGCTGCAAACTGATTTTTTTTCAAGTTATATACTGTTTGTATTCGGTTTGGCCAGGTTCTTGGATTCGGCCGAATCCCAAACCAAATCCAGGATTTGGTGCATCCCCATTTGTTTGGGGAGGATTCCAGCAGCCAAGTTTGGTCTGTAATGTAAAACATGCCATGTACCAATATCAATAACAAAGATTTTGTAAAACTGCATTTTTTAAGTTTGAAACAAAGTAAAGTTAGAGTATACCACATTTTACACAACTATTACACATGCTTTTATTTCCCCTTTAAATAAGGGCAATTTTTGGCTCAAGGCTAGACTGTGGTTTGTGCTTTTCTGCCAATCAGTCTTCTCTGTTTGCTCACTTTTTATCTAATTATTGGCTCTTTCATGATGTAATGGCACTTTATGCAATGTTGTTCTATGGGGCGGGTTCGTCAAGCGAAGGATCGGTTTCGCCAATTTTATTAGCTAATTCCACAGGATGCCTAAGCATGAAATAAGATTTATCTGCTGGAAGCCGCAGTGTGCCTTTCAGAGCTTGGGTTACAGCATGCATCAGCAATCAATATTTCCTACCAGCGGAGCTCATTTAATGCTGCATATAACATCTGTAGTTTATATAACAGCAGGAAGGAAGCTTCTTTTTCCCAAAGACAGAATTACAGGAAGGAAATGCTTAAAAAAGTAAATCTCAAGAGCTCTCATTCCAGAAAATATGCACAGAATTTATGTGAAATATTTGTGCCGTCAGCTGCATTTTACTGCAAACTGGGATATTTTTGGGCACTGAGGTTTTCCCCTCCTGTATCTGTTTCCTCTAGTTTTTCCCTTTAGTGGACCTAGGGTTGCCACCTTTTATGGAACAAAATACCGGCCTTCCTATATATTTATCTTTTTCCCTATTAATAACATTGGGATCAGCCATCATTTTTACCGGCCAGGCCGGTAAAATACCGGCCAGGTGGAAACCCTAAGTGTACCTTATCCACTGCTAAAGGGGAACTATCATTTATTATGCTACTCTTTAAGGGGCAAATTCACTAAGATTCGTAGTTGCGCCAGCGTCCGCTTCACCGCACTTCGCCAGGTGTATTTTCGCCAGCGCTATGCAAATTCAAATTTTGGGACTTTTTTGGAAATTTTTTTAACTTTTTTTGAAGCAATCCCTATCTACTCTATTGCACTTCGCCTGGTCTGAGGTGGCGAAGGAAGTCTGGCGTAAAAGGTAGCGTTCAGAAATATGCGAATTAACACTAGCGAATTTACGCCAGCTTCTGTTAGTGAATCAGCGAATTAACGAAAATGCGCTACGCTTGCGAATTAACGCTAGCGTTAGGCGCTTCGTCCTTTAGTGAATTTGCCCCTATGAGTCAGGGCACACGCTCAGATTCGGGGAGATAAATCGCCCCACAAATCTCCTCTTCTTCACGGCTACTAATCTCCCCGAACTGCCTCCCGCCGGCTAGAATGTAAATTGCCGACAGGATGGCACTCAGATCGCTTTGTTTTCCGAAGTCGCCCCACAAGGAAACTTCGAGCGACTTCGGAAAACGAAGCGCTCAGAGTGCCATTAACATTCTAGCCGGTGGGAGGCAGTTCGAGGAGATTAGTCGCCCTGAAGAAGAGGAGATTTGTCGCTGGACGACCAATCTCCCCGAATCTGAGCGTGTGCCCTGACCCTAAACCCAAGCTGCTGTTACCCCAGTTTAAAATATGCGAATGTGTTTTAGTGTGAATAAAAGTATCAGCAACATGAGCAGACTCACTTTTTCCAGCAAGTTCTCTGACCAGATATCTATGTGGGTGGGCTGAACTGCTTTAACATCTCTTATCAGTTGGAAATGTTGGTTCCTCAAAGTAATTTTAGACCTCACAGTTTCATTGCTGCAGGTTTTTTATGTGTGTGTATAAAAGTGTCATTTGGCAAACACACTAATGTGATTCCTGAGAGATTCAGGGTCACACAACATTCAGTTGCCGTCCAAATCAGTGTCATCTTGTTTGTAACCGGTTCTTATCTGGGTTAATAGTGTTTACTGGCTTGAAGGAAATTTGTTTTTTGTGAGCAGATAAGTTACTGTAGGTTGTTGTGGCCTGTAGTGTAAATATTTTCTCTTCACTTGGGTAAATTGTTTTCTAGAAAGGGACCGAGCATGACCAACCAAGGAATTAAGTGCAGAGATTAGGGATGTCCAGCCAAACTTTAGCCTCTTGCTGAATGAGAAATAGTTGTATATGAAGGATTATAGTGTTTGAGGGTCCAAGGAGCAAGCAAAGTGGTGCTCAGTGAATGTATGGGTACATCTCCTTAGAACAATAGAACGAAGTACGTGCTGACTGGCAATACGTCTCCGTATAAGAGCCATGGATTCATAAAAGTGTTGTAGAGTTTCTCCTAAGAGCTTGCAATCTACCATTTATCGATGAGTTCGCACAACGTAGGACGGCGAGTGCACTGTTGATGCTATTTCTTGCCTGTTAATTTGTCTCTGTGAGTTTATTTAAGGTCTCTGTTATTCTGAAATTCTATCGTTCCATTGTTTCTATGAGACAGGCATTGGGCAATTGTTCCACCGGTGTTATGGATTTGTTCTACCACCCACACCTGGAAATAACCCAAGGGGATAAAATAAAATCCTGGCTTGGAATATTACATGTGTATCGTTCCATCATCGCAGAGAGTAGAAGTTGCTGTGTGACTGCTAGGGATGCACTGAATCCACTATTATGGATTCGGCCGAACCCCCGAATCCTTTGTGAAAGATTTGGCCGAATACCGAACCGAATCATAATTTGTATATGCTAATTAGGGGTGGGAAGGGGAAAACATGTTTTACTTCCTTGTTTTGTGACAAAAAGTCACGTGATTTCCCTCCCCACCTCTAATTTGCAAATGCAAATTAGGATTCGGTTCGGCCGTGCAGAAAGATTCGGCCAAATCCAGCTGAAAAAGGGCGAATCCCGAAGCAAATCCTGGATTCGGGGCACCCCTAGTGACTGCTTCCACTTGACGCTTTCTCCAGGAAACCTGAACAACGAAGGTCCTTGGTCTTGATTTTTGGTGTGCACGTTGGGTCTCCACATGCGCAATCGTCTGTGTGCTCCACAATATGTTGTGTTTGATGGTGTCAAAAAGTATTGCGCCCGATGCAACGTTGGCCAGTCACAAACAAATTTACATGGGCCTAATGGGCAATGTAGTAACAGAAGAAAACTTGCCTCCATTCTAGTTTCCTATAGAAACCAATTTGACCAGTAAATGCTTTCATCTTTCTTAGGTTCTGAGGTTACCGAAATCTTGCTGAACCTCTATACTTCCACAGCAAGAGTTCCATTTGTACAATTGTGCAAAATGGCTTGACGTTATATATATATATATATATATGTTACTGTCTGTGCCCCCAGCCCTAAAACTTTCCAAGTTGTTATATTGGCCTTTACATGTGTCCAGTGTATAGTTTATGTGTCATATGTTAGGAAATGTAGGGGGGAAGCCGGGTACCCAAAAAAAATTACGATCTTTTGCAGCCTATCACCCTGAAAAACTGGAAAGTTGCCAGCGTTTTTTGGGACTTTTTGGGACTTTTTTGAGAAACTCCTATCTACTCTTGCACTTCACCTGGTCTGAGGTGGCGAAGGCAAATCTGGTAACTTTCATTAAAATCCGCATCTTAGTGAATTTGCGTAGTTACGTCCATTCGCCAGAGCGAAAATTCACTTGGCAGAGTGCAAAGTAGCGCTACAATCTATCTCCATCGCTAGTGAATTTAGCCAGCACCCGTTAGTAAATCTGAGAAGTCCCGGAATTACGTCAATTCGCCCTGTCTGTATGAGGTGTTGCATTTGGTAGTTAAGCAGAGTGAGGGAAGGCTCTCTAAAGAAGTGCATTTAGGAGACCTTTTGATAGCAGAAAGGTTGGGAGAAAGTCTGACCATGGGAGAGAATTCCAGAGGAGGGGTGCAGCCCTTGCAAAGTCTTGAATGCGAGCATGTGAGGAGGTAATGAGAGAAGAGTTCAGGAGCAGGTCAGTAGAGGAGCTTAGTAAGCGGTTGGGTGAGTATATAGAGATGAGTTCAGAGATGTAGGGTGGGGCAGAGTTTTGAAGTGCTTTGAATGTCAGGGTCATTAATTTGAATTTTATTCTGAAAGGTAGTGGAAGCCAGTGCAGGGATTGACAGAATGGTGAGGCAGAGGAGGAGCGGTTGCTGAGGTGTATGAGCCTCGCAGCAGTGTTCATTATGGACTGAAGAGGTGACAGTCTCTGGAGGGGGAGGCCAATTAAAAGAGAGTTACAGCAGTCTAGACGTGATATGACGAGAGAGTGAATAAGAATTTTGGCAGCTTCTTGGGTGATAAATGATTGTATTTTGGATATGTTCCTTAGGTCCCCTACAACAATCCCTGCTACCCCCCTCTTGTGATGACTGTAAAGTTGGAGCAAACTTTACACCTGTTACATTCCGCCTGCTTTAGTGGGAAATCAAACAGTGGTATCCCAAAAAATAAAGGACACAAAAGAAAAAGTTTGGGAAAATATTTGGCCCAGCCCATATTCCACAGAGGTGTGCAATTAAACTTAAAAATACTGCTCAGTGCAGGGGGTAAAGAGGGCCCTGTACATTAGAACTTACAATCTAAAAAGATTGTGAAATAAAGGAACAAAATGTGTGCAAAACATTGCGTCTGTTCTTATTCTTTTCTCTCTTGTGCTTTCTTATTATCATTATGTGCAATATCTATACCAGCATCCAAGTTATGGCTTGCAGCGTACAACCCTCCTGCACGCACCAGTAAAGTCCAGTATTCCCACATGTGAGGTCGGCAGCCTCGAACCAAACGTTTGATGTTTGTTACAAGTTGGAGCTGGATCGTACCACAAAGTCACTGTTTTTGAGGCGGAACAGCTTTGGCTAAATAGAAGTTTCTTTTCTGGTCTGTTATGTAAATACACCATGTAAGGCAAGTGTGAGATTAATAAGCAGTGTTCCTTTTAAAGGAATTACTGGTTGGTGTTTGCTGCTCCTTAGAAAAGTTGTGTTTTCCATAGTTTTAGCAGCGTGTCCATATAAATCTGTATCCAGCTTCCGCAGAACTGGGTCAGTGGCTCCATGGGATTATATAATATATATACGATGCAATCCATCCCTCACCGTACAGGTTCTGGCTACGTTTTTGTAGATGAAAGCGGCTACACTGGCTAAAGAAACCGTATACTGACATTTATGGACGATTTTAAAGGACGATTTTAAAGGTTTTTTAGGTTATTTATCAAAGGTCGAATGTAGATTAATACAGGTATGGAAACCCATTATCCAGAAAGCTCTGAATTAAGGAAAGGCCGTCTCCCATAGACTCAGTTTTATCCAAATAATCCAATTTTTTAAAAATGATTTCATTTTTCTCTGTAATAATAAAACAGTACCTTGTACATGATCCCAACTAAGATATAATTAATCCTTATTGGAAGCAAAACCAGTTATGAGCTATGAGGATCCAGCCCGAAGGCAAGTTAGGAAAGAATTTGGGGTGAGTGATTATTTCGGCCCAGGGGACCCCTGGAACTATAACAGGGTAACTGTTACCCCAATGTTTCTATATATCTTTAACTTTGTTATGAGCTAAGGGGGCCCAGTCTGATGGCCAGTTAGGGGGAGATTCGGGGTGAGTGTTTATTTGTGCCCTGGGTACCCCTGGAACTATAGCAGGGTGACTGCTACCCCAATGTTTCTATATATCTGTAACCTTGTTATGAGCTAAGGGGGCCCAGCCTGAAGGCAAGTTAGGGGGAGATTTGGGGTGAGTGTTTATTTATACCCTGGGTACCCCTGAAACTATAGCAGGGTGACTGTTACCCCAATGTTTCTATATATCTGTAACCTTGTTATGAGCTAAGGGGGCACAGCCTGAAGGCCAGTTAGGGGGAGATTTGGGGTGAGTGTTTATTTGTGCCCTGGGTATCCCTGGAACTATAGCAGGGTGACTGTTACCCCAATGTTTCTATATATCTGTAACCTTGTTATGAGCTAAGGGGGCCCAGCCTGAAGGCCAGTTAGGGGGAGATTTGGGGTGAGTGCTTATTTGCTGGCCAAGAACTATAGCAGGGTGATTGTTAAAATATGTTAACAATATGTTTTACATATCAATAACCTTGTCAGGGGTGTAGGCAGATATTTGAACCAAAAAACTCTGCCATAGAAATCAGTTAAATTCTTTTGTTTCCCTATCATTTTAGAGCTCATTTTGCCTTCCGATAATGCTGAGCAATCCATTATTTTTGGATTATCGTAAATATTTTGTTCCTTACAGCCTGACGCCCCCCTGACAGACACCTGCAGTAACATTTTCCATCTCAAGACAAGCTGGGGAGCGGAGAGAGAGCGAGTGCATGTAGAGCGACGGCTGAATAGAATTACTAGCAGTGGAAACTATGCAGTAAGAGTTCTTGATAAAGCTGCAGCTATGCAAAACTCAGCTGTTCTTTCCATTCTCCAAAGCAGGGAGAGAGAGAAGAAAAAAAAGGCCAAGTGAATTAGCATAGGGAAAGTGACTAAGGCTGACGTCAGCTTACAGAGCAGGAGCAGTTTCTGTGTACTTGGGAGCACTGCTCACACTTCAGCTCAGGAATTTGCTTCCCTATTTGCCAAGAAGTGAATAATTTACCCCGGGAGGGAGGGGCTTAACCGGCTGCTTTATAAACACACATGAGCGTTAGCTCAGCTTTCGTAAAAACTCAACAGCTCAGAGAACCTCCAGAGCCGTCTGCCTTGGCCAAGGAATATCAGCCTTAAACATGCACTTCCGCAACCTGAACTACAGCTTCGCGTCTCTGGTGGCCTGTGTGGCTGAGACTGAGCTCTTCTATCAGAGTGAAGCCAGGGTAAGCCTATGGTAATTACAGCTTTATTTATTGATCACTTGCTGCTGCCTCTGTGTTGGTAAGAAACCATGACAATGTGTCTGCTGGAGCATCATGTTTCTTAGACAGAGCCAACCTGACTGAAGGTGTTGTTCAACTATACTTCCCAGCAGCAGCCTGAGTCTACGGTTGACACCTGGCCGGTATTTTACCAGCCTGGCCGGTAAAAATGATGGTTGATCCCAATGTTATTAATAGGGAAAAAGATAAATATATAGGAAGGACGGTACCTACCTGAGTCTGGCAGGTAGATATAGTTCATCAATATCTAAAAGGTTCGAAAAAAATAAAATTGCAATTAATACGGTCTTACAAGCTTCTGTTCTGTACAGCAAAGAGTTGCTTTATTGTATATGTCGGATTTGATTTTATGGGCAGAACACATAGGGGGAAATGTAATATGCTTTGTTATTGCAACATTTTTGCAAAGACACCTGCACCCATTTGCGCCATTTTTTGACTGATTGTTGGCGCTTTATAAATACATGTTAATAATAATTAAGACTTCAATGATTCCCTTGCAAAGTTTGCAGCCAAACTGCTTTCGCGAACGTTCGCAGTGTATGTAATAAAATTTCGCAATCGCAAACCGTTTTTTTGCGACAAACTATGTAATGAAACTCCAGAGCAGGTGTTGAGGGCAGAGACAGACGCTCAGATTCAGGGGAGATTAGTCGCCCAGCGACATATCTCCTCTTCTTCAAGGCGACTAATCTCCCCAAACTGCCTCCCGCAGGCTACAATGAAAATGGCCGGCGGGATGGCAATCGGTGCGGTTCTTTTTCTGAAGTTGCCTCACGAGGAAACTTCGGGCGACTTCAGAAAACAAAGTGCTCCCAGTGCCATCCCGCCGATTTAGATTCTAGCCGGCGGGAGGCAGTTCGGGGAGATTAGTCGCCCGTAAGAAGAGGCAATTTATCACCGGGGACTAAATCTCCCCCAGTAGCTTTGTATGCCCCTGCCCTAAAGGTTCGAAACGCTCAATTGAGATTCACAATGCAATAAAAGCCTAACTAAGAATATTACTTTGCAACAAGCGAATTTTTTTTTGCAAAGTTTTGCAAATTTTATTGCATCCCCCCCGTTAGTGTGTCTGTGGGATACAGCTAGGTGTTATACAGGGGGGATCCTGTATTTACTGATGTCTTTCCTCCTAATAAGCACTTGCAGAGTGATAATGTGAGATGTCGGGGTTGGCAGTGTTGGTTACTTTGTATTTATATCATTCATTATAATTTAATCTGCGTGGAAGAAACAGAGATGGAGCAGAATCAGTTGCACAAAACTGTGTGTAGTAGTGTTCATGAATATTTGTTACTGGTGCATGTGTATGCATTGCTCGACTCTACCAATGGGCTGTGTTTCTGAGCAGCGAGTTTTGCATGCTGCATTTTTAAAGATTCTTTGCCTTTAAGTTAACCTTTAGTATGTCATAGAATGGCTGATTCCTAGCAACTTTTCAATTGGCTTTCATTGTTTAATTTTTATAGATTTTTATTTATTTGCCTTCTTCTTCCGTCTCTTTCTGGCATTCCAATGGGGGTCAGTGACCCCATCTAAAAACAAATGCTCTGTAAGGCTACAAATGTATTGTTATTGCTACTATTTATGACTCATCTTTCTATTCAGACCTCTCCTATTCATATTCCAGTCTCTTATTCAGATCAGTGCATAGTTGCTATGGGATTTTGGATCCTAGCAACCAGATTGCTGAAACGGCAAACTGGAGAGCTGCTGAATAAAAAGCTAAATAACTCAGACTCCACAAATAATAAAAAATGAAAACCAATTGCAAATTTCACTCTCTACAACATACTAAAAGTTAACTCAAAGGTGAACAATCCCTTTAAAGGGACATTACCCAGTTTTTCATGTTTGCCTGAAACTAGTATGCGGTACATTGCAGTTCTGCTGCAACCTGTATACAGTTTAAATGTCTGCAGTATTTTGGGAAATGCACATTTTGTTTCTCAAACTGACTTGTTTTCAAGGTTACGGCCCTCAAACCTTATCACCTACAGTCTCTATGGCGAAAGCTTGGGCGCTGTCTTATGGAGCCGGGCTTTTTAGAGGGTCTGGTTAGGAGTATGGGCTGCTGTCGCCCCAAAAATACAATGATGTTAATCCTTTAAAGGGGTTGTTCACCTTTGGGTTAAGTTTTAGTATGATGTAGAGAGTGATAGTCTGAGATCATTTGCAATTGGTTTTAATTTTTTATTATTTCTGGTTTTTGACTTATTTCACTTTTTATACAGCAGCTTTCCAGTTTGCAATTTCAGCCATCTGTTTGCCCTACCCTACCCTTACCCTAGCAACCGTTCATTGATTTGAATAAAAGACCAGAACATGAATAGGAGAGGACTGAATGAGTAATAAAAAGTAGCAATAACAATAAATGTGTAGCCTTACAGGGTATTTGTTTTTAGATAGGGTCAGTGACCCCCATTTGAAAGCTGGAAAGAGTCAGAAGAAGAAGGCAAATAATTCAAACTTTATAGAAAAATAAATAATAAAGACCATCTTTCCAGGAAATTATATGCAGTCTCTGTATTGTACACCATGGCTCCAATATACTAGGGAATGTGGTCAGCAACTGATAAATATGTGAAATTGCCACTGGCTGATAAACCTACTGCCTAAATCAGATTTCAGAGTTGCCTCTCATCACTTGCAGCTTGCTGATTGGTCGGCTGCTGACATGACATCATTGATGTAATTAACCGTACAGGTCACATTGGTGCTTACCAGGAACTTACTGACATTCACTTTCCCAGGCCCTCATTTTCATATTTGCTGATTGACAGTTTTGCCATGTGTTCTGATTTCTGTAATTGGGTAAATATTTGTAATATTTAGCAATCACGTAAGTTACATGGAAAATGTACAGTGCAAAGTGCAGCAGAACAAACAGTAATGATGCTATTTCATAGAATACAGTATTGTGAAATATTGAAGATTATGTCGTGTGGGGCCCTCTGCTGGCAAATTACGGAAATGTTGTTTGCTTAGAGATACAGTTTTAAAGGGCAGGTAAAAAGAACATTTGCTGCAACTCCCAACATCTGATAATAAAGGATCACCTAATTTATTTAATTCCCCATCATGATGAGATTTGGGGTGAGTGTTTATTTGTGCCCTGGGTACCCCTGGAACTATAGCAGGGTGACTGTTACCCCAATGTTTCCATATATCTGTAACCTTGTTATGAGCTAAGGGGGCCCACCCTGAAGGCCAGTTATGGGGAGATTTGGGGTGAGTGTTTATTTGTGCCCTGGGTACCCCTGGAACTATAGCAGGGTGACTGTTACCCCAATGTTTCCATATATCTGTAACCTTGTTATGAGCTAAGGGGGCCCACCCTGAAGGCCAGTTATGGGGATATTTGGAGTGAGTGATTATTTGTGCCCTGGGTACCCCTGGAACTATAGCAGGGTGACTGTTACCCCAATGTTTCTATATATCTGTAACCTTGTTATGAGCTAAGGGGGCCCAGCCTGAAGGCCAGTTAGGGGGAGATTTGGGGTGAGTGCTTATTTGTACCCTGGGTACCCCTGGAACTATAGCAGGGTGACTGTTACCCCAATGTTTCTATATATCTGTAACCTTGTTATGAGCTAAGGGGGCCCAACCTGAAGGCCAGTTAGGGGGAGATTTGGGGTAAGTGTTTATTGGTACCTTGGGTACCCCTGGAAATCTTAGCAGGGTTAGTGTTACACAAATTTTACTAAATATCTGCAACTGAATCATGGATAACAAAAAAGGGGAGTTGAACCCATTATGTCTGAAAGCAACTGGACATTACCCCCCGTTTGTACATTTTCCATTGGCCATGTGAAGTGGATTCAATAGACTTTACATTGAGCATTGTTATTTCTATGAAAGTGTGTTGCTGAGTTTGCATGTACAGAGATTTTGTATACACACAATTTGCTTATTGTGCACAGGGCTCATGTACAAAATGGACCCACCTCCCAGCATTAGGAACATTCTGTCTTGGCAATATCAGTTTCACAGAACAGTCTCGGTCTGTGCAGGGGATTCTTGGCTGATGGGAATTTTTTTCAGTATTTAGTGCGACATTCTTTCCACGGTGCACAAGTCTCAGCTGTTTTTCCTTTCCAAGAAGGAAACTGACAGCTGCTCTGCTGAAAAATATACTCATTTATTGTACCCAGTCTACATAGAAATTTGTCTCTTTCAATAAGTAGAAATTTGGGGCTGTGGTAATTTATACTGCTCAATACGGAATCCCCTCTATAGGATCCCAGGGAAAAATCAACAGATGAAGCCAGAGACTTGCTGGGAGGGCAGAACACTTACAAGTTACAGTTAAGGCCCCCATACACGGGCCGATAAAAGCTGCCGACAGACCGAGTCGGCAGCTTATTGGCCCGTGTGTTGGGCCATCCAACGGGCATCCCCGATCGATATCTGGCCAAAATTTGGTCAGATCTCAATTGGGCAGGTTAAAAAATCCCGTCAGATCACGGCTGCATCTGTGTGTTTATGTGGTCCCGTGATCCGACCGCCCATATCGGATGCATTATGATCCGGTCGTTGGGCCCTAGGGCCCACGATCGGATCGGCCCGATATCGCCCATCTCAATGTATGCATATCGGGTAGAGATCCGCTCGTTGGGCGAATCTGCTCATTTGCCGATGTTGACATAGCCAAATGAGCGGATCTCTACGTCTATGGCCACCTTAAGTTGGCAGTTGCTTTACTGGCAACGTATGTTGCTGAATGCTCAGTTACTAAACAAACACTATTGGAGTTGCTGAATGCTTCTGAGCTTCAGATTTCTGACCAATCTGATACAATGGCCCCTATACTGCTTAGTTAAGGTTCCTCCCTCAAGGGCCTGGTTTATTAGACCACTTTCTGCACGGCCCCTACCAACTAAAGGTGGTCATACACTGAGAGATCCGCTCGTTTGCCGATATCGCGAAACCCTAGGGCCCAACGATCGGATCCTAGCGCATGGGAAATGGGCAGTCGGATCGCGGGACCGCATCAACGAACAGATGCGAGCGCGATCCGACTGGATTTATCGTCCCATCCGATCGAGATCTTTCCGACTTTCGGCCAGATCTCAATCGGTGAAGCCCGTCGGGGGGGCCCCCCTATATGGGCCAATAAGCTGCCGACGCGGTCTGTCGGCAGCTTTTATCGGCCCGTGTATGGCCACCTTAAATGTTCACCTCTCCACCCACCTATTGTCACCTGTATACTAGGAATAGACAGGTGAAGTGAATTTGGCCAAAAATTAGGTGAGCTGCATGGTTGTGGACTAAGTGGGTGGACTGTGTGAGTGAACAGATGGTGGGGGGCAGCAGCTAGGGCCTCAGGTCAAGTAGTTTTCCTTTTGGTGCCAATACTTCTTGGCTCAGCTCTGCACCTTTATGGCACAGTTGGCTATGCCTCCAATCTGCTCAGACCATGCCATATTCCATACAAACAACCCATGATGACCACCCAAACACCACCAATTCCCCACAAGCCTTTGTCTGTGAATTGGACCATCTTGTCAATCCAGACCCCTTATTCCCACGGGACCAATGACCCATAACATTCCTACATGTCCTTCCCTGCTGGCTGCCCAGTTTGTTTTCTTGCCATGCAAAATAAGGGGAAGCCCATTCTTGAGCAATGCTTAAAGGACATGTCAACCAAAACAATAATTGTTTGTCTAATAAAAGAAAACAGACTTCTAAGCAACTTTGCAATATACATTCATTACATCTTTACTGTGGTTTATAAATTATTTGCATATGTATTGCTATTGAAAGCAGTTTGTCCCTGTCTAGTCTCTGTCCTGGTGACTCTGACTTTTGAAACAATGTAACACAAGACAACGGATTAACAGACCTGCCGTTGCTGGAGGAGACTGGCTTTTGCAACATCATTTAAAAAGTAACAACCATTGCTGCTTTCGATAGCAATTATATTTGCAAATAACTTTTAAAGCACTAAAAAATTTTAATAAAATCATATTGGAAAGTTGCTTATGTATGTGTTTTCTTTTATTAGGCAAAAAATTTTTTTTTGGGTTGACATGTCCTTTAATTTAGTGTATGATATGGCTGGATAAACTCACGCAAGCAGTTGCCCATTTTTACCCAGTAATTTTACTTGTAGAACACACTAATTGCTCTTTAACTAGGGTCAGTTTCAGCAAAGCTGTCTCTGTGTTTAGAGTGTGGGGCCAGACTTGAGTATTCCAAGGAAAACTACATAATCTTATATATGTCAGTTATAGTATATATATATATATATAGTTGGTTAGGATAAGATATGCTTATCACTGAATCTTTTTCATAAATTCATATTTTTTGTATTTTCCAGACCAAATTCGAATCGCTCTTTAAGGCCTACGACAAAGAAGTCACCTTCCAGTATTTTAAGAGCTTCAAGCGAGTGAGGATCAACTTTAGCAATCCCATCTCTGCGGCTGAGGCCAGGATCCAGTTGCACAAGACCGAGTTCCTGGGGAAGGAGATAAAGCTTTATTTTGCTCAGGTGAGTTTGATGAGGATTAACAAAAATGTTTATTAAAACCGTTTATTTGCAGCTTCATGCAATGAACATTCTTTGCTATAAGGCAGCTCCTACTCATGGGTATAAAAGCAAATACATACCTCCCAGCTGTCCCGTTTTTCGCGGGACAGTCCCGATTTTGACAGCTCAACTCACAGTCCTGGATTGTTACTGAAATGTCCTTACTGTCTCTTTGATCTCCTGCACTGAACAGCTAGAAAAAGATACAACGTTTCTAAAACTTAATAGTCTTTTGGCGGAGAGCCCAGAATATGTGGCAGGTGCACGTAGATACTTTTGTGTCAATTGAAGATAAGCTTACAAACAATTGTTACTATTTAAGATGAGCAGGTCTCTTGGGGAAACTGTAAGTTGAAGCTTAAAGGGCAATTCACCTTCATTAGCAAAACTGTAATAACACATGAAAACCACAGAAATGTGTTCAAACTTTCATAACCTGCCAAGTTTTGTAAAATGGTCGTGGTAATTAGGGGGTGTAGCCTCAGATGGGCGTGGTCTGTTTTATATGTATTTTCACTACATTTTCTAACGCAAAAATGAATTATGAATGTATCTGTCAAACATTGTGTCTTACTGATATTAATGGGGCATCTTGATCTTGTACAACATTAATTGTTGTGTATGAAAAGTTGACTGACCGCTTTCCTTGTGTGTCCTATTCCAGACGCTGCACATAGGAAGCCCCCATCTGGCTCCCCCAAATCCAGAGAAGCAGTTTCTGATCTCCCCGCCCTCCTCGCCTCCTGTGGGTTGGAAGCAGATGGAGGACACGACTCCTGTGATCAACTATGACCTGCTCTACGCCATTTCTAAACTGGGCCCAGGTGAGTGTCCATTTGGCTAGTGATAATGGCTGGTCTGTGGCTGCATCCAGGGGTATATGTACAGTTTTGTGCTGCACAAGGTTGTTATAGAAATAGGCAGTTTGATTTTAGTCATGGAACAAAGTGAGAACCTTGCCACACTGGCACTTTATCAACCGCAGCAAAAAAATGCCAAATGTAATTGTTTTTAACCATATAGAGAGCTCAATTGGGCAATGCATCTTTTATCTTGAATCCACCATTTTGTGATGCTCAGTGTGGTTCCCTCCCTGATCACCTGACAGGAACAAATACATGCAACAGGAAGAAGTATGTGATTAACAGACCTCAGAATTAAAGATGCACAGTGTTTTATGACAGGACCCCCATCGTTTTATGATGCACTGTGGCCCCCCAGCGTTTCACGGCTAGGGTTGCCACCAGCCGGTATTTTACTGGCCTAGCCAGTAAAACACCTGCCAAGGCTGGGGCCGCTAGTTGTTGCTGGTAAATTTGAAATACCCTTAACAAAACCCCATGTTCCTCCGCTCCAAACGTACCTTTTCTTCACCTTCTGGCCATCGCGCGATGTGGCTCCGCCCCTTTTTGCGTCACTGCCTGCCCATTTTGTTCCCGCCCTCACCACTGGCGGGTAAATTTTTTTTGAAAAGGTGGCAACCCTGTTCACGACAGATGCAGTCTGGCCCCCAGCATTTTACAACAGACACACAGTGCCGCCATCAGGGGGGACAGGGGGGAAAAGTGTCCCAGGCATGAAGGGGGGCCAGGCAGTTCTGCAGTTTTGAAAGAGCCGGGCCCCCCTTGCAAGCGCCAAAGCCGTGCGGCCATTTTTGAAGTCCCAAACAGCCGAAATGCAGAAGTGCCCCATGATTTCTAATGGTGGCCCCCAGCATTTCACGACAGACACTGCTGCTTTCTGGCAGGCTATTGTTTCTCCTACTCAATGTAACTGAATGTGTCACAGTCCCACAAAGACAAAGTAGTGCTACTCATCACTGCATCAACCGCTTTTTGTAGCATTGGGTGCTGTCCATGACTCTGTCTGCCCAGGTTTAATCCATATGCAAGAAAATATTTCAGCAGCACTCCGATTTTGGTGAAAAAAGTGTTCTTTTATACGTGCCTCAAGCTAAGCAACGTTTCAAAAAAGGTCAATTAGCTTGAGGCACGAATAAAAGGACACTTTATTTCACCAAAATCTTGAGTGCTGCTGAAATTTTTTCTTGCATATGAATGTGTCACAGTAGGACCTGGATTTTACTATTGAGTGTTGTTCTTGGATTTACCGGGCAGCTGTTATCTTGTGTTAGGGAGCTGCTATCTGGGTACCTTCCCATTGTTCGGCTGATGGGCAGTTGGATGGAAGGGGAGGGGGTGATATCACTCCAATTTGCAGTAAAGAGTGACTGAAGTTTATCAGAGCACAAGTCACATGACTGGGGGCAGCTGGGAAACTGACAATATGTCTAGCCCCATGTCAGATTTCAGAATTAAATATGTAAAAAAAAAATTCTGTTTTCTCTTTTGAAAATTGGATTTCAGTGCAGAATTCTGCTGGAGCAGCATTAACAGATGTGTTTTGGGGAAAAAAAATATTTCCCATGACAGTATCCCTGTATAAGAAAACTTACTTATCCAAATCATAAGTGACCCGGTATGCCTTGTTTAGGGTATTGCAAAAGAACTGGAGTTCAGTATACGTCCCCTTTAGCTGTTCTTTCTTCATGCCTATACAGCTACCAGCTCAAGAATTGGGGTGTATAATTTTTGTTTTTAACCAACATAATTCCACAATAAATGATGCTTCAAAAAAAAAAAAAAAAAGACACAGATCCATAAGGTTCAACGTTGATGGTACACAAAGCTCAAAGCATTTACAATCGCTTCTTACACCAGTGTAAGCCGAAATCATTACTGTTCCTTTAAACTTGGAAATCTGTAATATTTGTATGATTAATTGAGCTTTTTTTTTTGTTTTCTTTCAGGAGAGCAATATGAATTGCACGCTGCAACTGACACGACTCCAAGCGTTGTGGTGCAAGTCTGCGAGAGCGATCCGGAAAATGAACTGGAAATCGAGGAAGATGAAGATGGGATGATCAAGCCCAAGCCAAAAATCATCCAGACAAGAAGACCAGACTATATGCCTATCCATCTAAGTTGAAGTGGAGGGCGTCAGCATTTTGTGGTGAAACCCAAGGAACTCATTGAAATATTTTACTGCAGGAAAGGGCAGAGCACGGTGTAGGACGGCTGTGGTAGTGGTCTGAATTTGTCCGTCGGCAAACCAAACCTGGACGTTTTGTGTTTGCTTTTTCTTTCGTGTATCTGCCGAATGTGTAAAATTTGGAATGTCCTGCTGCTGGGCTGATGGAAAGTGGAAAAAAACTGAAGCTTCACAAGTATTTAGTTTTATTAGTCTTTTCTGGAGGGTCTAGGAAAAGTGGAACTTTAAGGTTGCTGAAAGTGCGGAGCCAGGAATGTCATCGATAGAACGTCACCGCCGTATATATAGTTGGAGCGTGACTGTGCGCAAGCACAATGTTACGGACACCAGATCTCCACCTTATATGATGGAACAATTTCATTGCTATGTTTCAGAACATCAAGTGGATGGGGCAATTTTTTTTTCTTGCATGTAGACTATATCATTTTTTTTTCTAAATATTCTAGTTTGTGTTAAAAGCTGCTTACATTGCCCTGCAAAATGCAAACCCTGTAACAGCCCATTGTGTGATCCCAAAAGGTAGAAAGCATGGCCCGTTTTTCAGAAACACTGTGGCACTACAGGGAAGGCACCTGTTATATTTTCTGGCTAATGAACTGTCATGTACGCTTAATGCAAGGGAAAATGTGATTTAAGTTTGTTTTTTTTCTCTACGGGGCAATGTGACTGTCATATAAAAGTAAAGCTAGGCAACCTTTGTTATAAGTTACATCTTAAAATAGGGCACAACGTTGTTCTGTGATTGGGGGTTATAAATGTTGGGGATCGTGGAGGCAGGGTGAGGTTTACTGCTTTACCTGTTGCAAGAACTGAATGAATTTAAAGTGTTGTTCATATCAGCCATGTTCTAGGCTATAGCTGGGGAGTAAGCTATCAATGGCATTACAGGCAAAGCAACATGGAGGTTTAAAAATGGATCTTGTAATCCGTTGGGTAAATGTGGTTAAGCCCCATAGCCAAAAAAAATCAAAAATGTGGACTTTAAGATTTGACAGGAACGTGACTTGCAGATGGTCATTTTTTGGGTAATCCAGTGCCTTTCACTTTGGTTATAAATGGAGGGATCACAGTGTCAGAACCGCTGTACTGTTTCCAGTTAGAATTTCCTTATCTGTGTCTTCTAATGACAAGATGGAACAGCAATGGCCGTGCAGATTTTGGTCTGCCAGCCCAGATAATGAGGGTTAGGCCAGTAAATCATAAATCTTCCCGTCGGCCACTGCCCTTAGGGTGGCGACACCTGCTGTGTCTTGTTAAAAAAACAGATAAATACCTTTGTACTAGAACCCTTGGCACACCCCGTGTAGAGAGAGAGGTTTCCCAGTGTGTCGTGTATCATGTCTCATTACCACTCACTCACTCACACTGTTTTTGAAGTCTGCTTTTAAACTGGAAGTTTGAATCTCTGTCTTCTGTTTTCTATTCACTTGTATTACGATAATAAACTTCCTTTGTATTAGACTGTTTATCCAATCGTATTCATTTATTCCGCTTTCCGTCGGAGGATGGACAGTACTCGTCTGCCTTGTGCTGAATATGAGCTCAGTAGCGTATGTTATGTGATTAACACGTTTGTACAGTTATGGGATCCGTTATCCGGAAAGCTCCGAATCACATAAATGCCATTTCCCATAGACTCCATTTTAATCCAAAAAATTTTTTTTTTTAAATGATTTCCTTTTTCTCTGTAATAATAAATTAGTACCGTCTACTTGATTCCGACTAAAATATAATTAATCCTTATTAGTGGCAAAACAATCCTAATGTGTTTACGGAAAGTTTGCTTATCCAGAAAATCTCAGGTCCGCGAGCATTCTGGATAACAACCAGAATGCTAGGTACCTGGCGTTTTCTGGATAACGGGTTTTTCCGTAATTTGGATCTTCATATGTTGTCTACTAGAAAATCATTTAACATTAAATGAACCAATAGACTGGATTTCCTTCCGATAAGGATTAATTATATCTTACCATTCTGGATAACAGGTCCCAGGTATGGGACCTATTAACCATAATGCTTGGGACCTGGGGTTTTCTGGATAATGGTTTTTTCCGTAATGTGGATCTTCACAGTTTAAATCTACTAGAAAATCATGTAAACATTAAATAAACCCAATAGGCTGGTTTTGCTTCCAATAAGGATTAATTATATCTTAGTTGGGATCAAGTACAAGCTACTGTTTTATTATTACAGAGAAAAAGGAAATTATTTTTAAAAACTTGGATTATTTGAATAAAATGGAGTCTATGGCATACAGCCATCCTGTAATGCGGAGCTTTCTGGATAACGGGTTTCCTGATAACGGATCCCACACCTGTATATATTTTGCATTGAGAGTGCAGGCAGCACAAAGGCAAAAGGTGATTTTTACTTTTCTATTTACTGGATAAGATAATGGGACCAAATTATTATTATTATTATTATTATACTGCAGATAAGGGAATAAAGCTGACGTGCAATGGGAAGAGTCACTTGTGTATTCAGATTGCCTTTTTCCCTATACATTGTTTCATTTATCATTTATCTAGTAATAGTCTGGCTGTTCTCTGTCCAAGGCTGTAAACGTAACTATATTTCTTTAAGGAAAACAAATAGAACATAAAACAAGCTTATGAATCGTGTATGTTTCCCATTTAACCTAGAGGAAAATCAAATACAACAAAGTAATTTTCCATGTTATTAATACCCACTATTTACTGTCTGTTTGCTCTTTCCACCCAGAGCAAAGGCTTAGTTTAATGTAATTAGTGGCAGATTTATGGTCCTGGAAAATGTACTTTATCTCTACGTCCTGTAGTCTGTAATCCTTTACAAATCACTAAGCAGAAATAATTTGTATAGAACAGGTGGACCATTCTCCTTGCACATGGGCCCACAGGGAGTTTAACATAGGGAGCCATGCATTCCGTGCCTGTTTTATTCAGTGCTGTCGCTGTTGTTGTACTGGAGCTTCCTAAAATTTCATCTTGCTGAAAAAGAGAATTAATTACAGTTATGGGAGTTGTTGTCCAGAATGCTCAGGACCTGGGGTCTTCCGGATAACGGATCTTCCTGTAATTTGGATTGTTATACCTTAACTCTACTAGAATATCAAGTAAACATAAATAAAGCCAATAGGCTGGTTTTGCTGATTAATTATATATTAGTTCGGATCAAGTACAAAATATTGTTTTATTATTACATGTATAGGACCTGTTATTTAGAGTGCTTGGGACCTAAGGATTTCTGGATAATAGATCTTTCTGTAATTTGGATCTTCACATCTTAAGAGTCAGGGCACACAAGCAGATTCAGGGAGATTAGTCGTCCGGCAACAAATCACCTCTTCTTCGGGGTGACTAATCTCCACGAACTGCCTTCCCGTAAGTCGCCAGCATTCGGCGCGATTAGTTTTCCGAAGTTGCCCAAAGTTGCCTCACGGCAAAACTTCTGGCAACTTCGGAAATGAAGTAGTGCCATCCCATCGGCGATTTACATTTTAGCCGGCGGGAAGGCAGGGGAGACAGTTTGGGGAGATTAGTCGCCCCGAAGAAGAGGAGATTTGTCGCCAGGCGACTAGGGATGGACCAAATCCACTTTTTTGGATTCGGCCGAAAACCCCAAATCCTTCGCGAAAAGATTTGACCAAATACCGAAACAAATCCATCCCCTAATTTGCATATTCAAATTAGAGGTGGGAAGGGAAAAACATTTTCTACTTCCTTGTTTTCTGACAAAAAGTCACACAATTTCTGCCCGCCCCTAATTTGCATATGCAAATATGGTGCAGCCAGGCAGAAGGATTCGGCTGAATCCGAATCCTGCTGAAAAAGGCCGAATCCCGAACCGAATCCTGGATTCGGTGCATCCCTACTTCCAATAAAGATTAATTATATCTTAGTTGGGATCAAGTACAAGGTACTGTTTTATTGTTACAGAGAAAAAGGAAATCATTTTTAAAAAATTTGGATTAGTTGGATAAAATGGAGTCTATGGGAGAAGGCCTTTGCGTAATTGGAGCTTTCTGGATAATGGGTTTCCGGGTAACGGACCCTATATCTGTACCAGGAAAGGATTATGTCTGTCTGACGTCACACAACGTGTTTTACTGATCATTTGTACGGCTCCATATGTCCCAGGTGCCATAAATAAAACGCCCCTTCCCTGAAATAAAGAGCAACGAAAACCTATTTTAAAAAAATGTAAGTACTGACCCTTACATCAAGCTCAATGTAGATTCCACACTGCTGTGTTGGACATTTATGGCTCCCATTTAACCGGGAGGGGGGTGTTGTTTATGTTACGGCAGCCATCTATTGTGCTGTGTCCTTTCCCAAAGTCAGCCTGCATTACAGTATTGATTTTTGTTAGGGGTATTTTTAGAATTCTAAAACGGGCCTGCTACTGATTAGGGTTATCACTGAGATAAAATGCAAATTGCCAATGACAAAGAATTGACGGGGGCTTTTGTTTTACGCACGTATGGGAAACAGACAATAACGTCTTGATGAGGATTTTACAAAACTCCATTCACGTAGCTTCTCATATTTTTATTTTTTAAAGTATTACATACATTAATTCTTACAGTTTACAAGAATCCTGACATCACTAAGCAGCATTTATAACCCGTGACAGAGTTTATGATGATGTATTTCTACAGGCTATTTCTATGGCTTATAATTCTGCCAGTACATGGCACTCTAACCCTTACAATGAGATCTGCACAGTTCTAATGCATAATATATAGGTATGGGACCTGTTATCCAAAATGCTCTGGACCTGAGGTCTTCCGGATAACGGATCTTTTCCATAATTAGGGTCTTCATATATTAAAGGTGGCCATAGACGTAGAGATCCGCTCGTTTGGCGTGAGGGCCCATGGATCGGATCATAATGGATCCAATACGGGTGGTCAGATTGCGGGACTGCATAGACGCACAGATGCGGCAGTGATCCGACGGAATTTTTTAACCTGCCCGATCAAGATCTAGCTGACTTTCGCACAGATATCGATCGGGGAAGCCCGTCAGATGGCCCCACAAATGGGCCAAATAAGCTGCCGACTTGTATCAGCCTGTGTATGGGGGCCTTAAGTCTACTAGAAAATCAAGTAAACCATAATTAAACCAAATAGGCTGGTTTTGCCTCCAATAAGGATTAATTATATCTTAGTTGGGATCAAGTACAAGCTACTGCTTTATTATTAAAGAGAAAAAAAAAATCATTTTTCAAAATTTGGTTTATTTAGATAAAATTTAGTCTATGGGACATGGCCTTTCTGTAATTTGGAGCTTTCTGGAAAACGGGTTTCCGCATAATGGATCCCAAACCTGTATTATATTTGGTGTATGACCATATCTCATGGGACCTGAGTGTACATCATACCTCCCAACTGCCTTATTTTCAGCAGACAGTCCTGCTTTTGACAGCTCAACCCGTAGTCTTGCATTTGTACAGAAAAGTCCCGACTTTCTCTGCACTGAACAGCCAGAAAACAGCCAGAAAAGTCTCTAACTTAATTGGCTTTTGGTAGAGAGCCCAGAACAGACACCAGGTGCAACTAAGATACTTTGTATAAGTAAATAAGTAATTGTAACAATTTAGATAAGGAGGTCCCTTGGGAAAAGTTAGATTCACAGCTTAAGGCAGAGACAGACGCAAAGATTCAGGGAGATTTACTCGCCCGGCGACTAATAGGCTCTTCTTTGGGTGACTATCTTCCATGAAAAGCCTTCCCGCCAGCTAGAATCTAAATTCCCGGCGGGATGGCACTCGGAGTGCTTCGTTTTCCCATGTCGCAAGGCAACTTTAGGCGACTTTGGAAAACAAAGTGCTCGAAGTGCCACGCTGCAGGGAATTTCGATTCTACCCAACGGCAAGGCTTTTCGGGGAGATTAGTCGCCCAAAGAAGAGATGATTTGTCTCCGGTCAAATAATCTCCCCGAATCTTGGCGTGTGCCCTTACCCTTAGATGGCAAAAAAAACTGGCAATGTTTTTTGCCCCTCTTTTTATTTCAAAATGTTGGAAGGTATGGTGTACATGTTAAGTCAGCCCTAATAGTATCAGCCTAAATTTATCTCTTCTTAAAGGGTTGTAAACCCAGTCATAACGCTGTCCCACGGCATTCCTTAGTTTTCTATAGAAGTGGCCAAAAATATTTAATTATAGATCATGTGCAATATTGCTTTAAGACTACAACTATGATGTTGCTGGACTACAGCTCCCAGCATGCCTCAACCTTCATTATGTGTTACATTATTCTGGGATTTGTAGTCCAGCAACAACTGCATAAAGTTTGGTTGAGCAGTGCAGCTGGGTTTACTAACCTCAGCCAGGAAAACCATTCTTGTTTCTCTCAAGCTGACAGTGGTGAAATGTTTCCAAACCAGGACTATTTTTACATTTGCTGTAATCAAAGATACTGGCCAATGAGAGTCACCTTGTGGCCAGTTTACAAAATACTCCTAGGGGAAGATATTGAGATAAAAGCCTAGTTCCTCCTTTAAGTACTCCTGGAGGCCCAACTCAAAAAGGTTAATTAGGGTGAGATTTGGGATGAAGACTTTTTTTCTTGTTGTCCTAGATCAGGGGCCCCTGTCCTTTTTTACACATGAGCCACATTCAAATGCAGAAAGAGTTGGGGAGAAACACAAGCATGAAAAGACCCCTTGGGGTGCCAAATAAGGGCTGTGATTGGCTATTTGGTAGCCCCTATGTGGACTGGCAGCCTACAGGAGGACCTACTTGGCACTATACTTGTTTTTTATGCAATTAAATCTTGCTTCCAAGCCTGGAATTCAAAAATAAGCACCTGCTATGAGGACACTGGGAGCAACATCCAAGGGGTTGGAGAGCAACATGTTGCTCACGAGCTACTGGTTGGGGATCACTGTCCTAGATAATCCTGGCACTAGTGCTGAGTTTTTATGTATGTCACCATATTATGACATAAGGGGGGCCCTGACTAAATAATGAACAGACCCAGCCTGGATTGTAGCAAATGCCAAAAGTTTCAATAAAATAATGTATAGGGGGACGTGTGTACTTACTCCCCTCTCCCTGAAGTGTATCCTCTGGGGCCTCATGGGCATCTTGGTGGCAGAACCGTAATCAAAATCCTGGAGGGGGGTTATTTTTTTGGCTGGTTGTGGGGCAGACTGCTACCCAGGTCCCTGCTGGGAGGAGAAAACAAACAAACATAAAAGCCTATAAAATGCGATCTGGACCTTAGACTAAGGGTCCCAAAACTTCTTTACCCTTAAGCAACACAAGCATGACTATAGTTCCAGGTGATGCCAAATAAGGGCTGTGATTGGCCATTTAATAACCCCTATGTGGACTGGCAGCCTACAGGAGTCTCTGTTCAGCAGTTCACTTGTTTTTTATGCAACCAAAACTTCTCCAAGCTTCAAGCCAAGAATTCAAAAATATGAAACTATAATTTAGAAAGCGCACAGCCATTTTCTAAATCAATACTAAGGTGCTAATCCCAAGGAGACTGCCCAAATGAAGCCGACTAATTAGTCAAATCCAAAATCAAACATAAGGATTGCACACTCAGATAAAAGTCCAAGTTCATTACATCAAAAAAAGTAGATTTCGGCAAATGGCCCTACGCCTTTCGACCACATGGGTAATCTTCATCAGGGGCACAATACATCGTGATTATTTTCCTTATAATGCTGTAATGTGGGCGGAAATGATTGAATTAGCAAGCGCAGTTTTGAAACACACGTGGGTTCCATGGATTAGCTATGGACTGCCTCTTCTGTATAACAGAGAGGGAAAGACAGAATCGATGTTAAAACGTCATGTGGCGAATTGAAGGGAGGCAATGAGGATAACAAAGGTATACAAACAGCACTAATGCATGCAATCGTTCTGCCCTTTTTATCTCTTTTTGTACTTTTTGTAATTATTTTGCCCCTGGTGAAGACCACCCATGTGGTTGAAATGCGCAGGGCCATTTGCCGATATGTACGTTTTTTAATGTAATAAACTTGGACTTTTTATCTGAGTATGCAACCCCTATGTTTGATTAAGAATTCAAAAATAATCATCTGCTTTGAGGCCGCTGGGAGCAACATCCAAGGGGTTGGTGAGCAACATGTTGCTCATGAGCCACTGGTTGGGGATCACTGTCTTAGACCATCCAGAGAAGCACTGAGGAAACTGCTCCTGCATAGTTAGGTCAAAAGTAGAAGCTTTGAGAACATCCAAAGACTAGAGGGGCCAATCAACAGCCAGAAAAAAGATCATGCCATCTCCACTTAGTGTCCACTCCACTGAGAGTTGACCAGATGCCGATCAGGCAGGGTAAAAGATCCTGTCAGATCGCGGCTGCATCTGTTCATTGACGCGGTCCCGCCATCCAACCGTCCGTATGGCCTCCATTCTGATCCGATCGTTGGGACGTGGCTGGATGTCCCTAAAATTTTGCCGCCCTAGGCCTGGGCCTTTGTGACCTCGCCACAAATCCGGGCCTGGTATCGACAGGACTTTTTACTGGTCATTGAGAATAAATAGCTTGTACTAAGCAGTGAAATCAGGATTGATCTAAATGTATGGATCTCAGTATTGAACGTTCTAAAACACCATGCAAAACAGTTCAGCACAGTTGCCCTGTGTCAATAATGCATTGTGTGGAACGCTGAAAAAAAAGTTGTTTTCCCTTTGTATTTGTCTAACATTAGGAGGTAAATGTATAATGATTAGGTATTCCATTGGTCAAAGCACAAATCCATATGTAGATGTAATTGAGTACTGGAATGTGCTTTTCCCCCCTGCTGTTTAGCATGTAATCCTTAATAGAAAGAGTTGTGCAATAAGGAATGATACATTTTCCCGAAATAATGAAAAAAACTCTAGGAAAAAAAGCAAAAACATTCTGAAATTTCGAAATCGTATGAATTTTTTGGATTTTCCGCCCGAAAACTTTTTTTTTGGATTTTTGTCCGAAAACCATAAAATCTTCAGATTTGTGCACGAAACCCAGCGCGGATCAGGATATTGTTGGGACTTTTCCCATCTCAGACCTCAGCAGGTCTGAGATGCCGGATTTTCAGATTCTGACTTTTTCGATCCTCGGGGTATAATAAATCCCGAAAAATTCATGTTTTTTTTTTTCACAAAAAAATTGGATTCTATAGTAAAAAAAAATGGAATATTTTGAGTTTTTGGCATTCGGACTTTAATAAATAACCCCCTTACAGTAGTCAGAACAAGTAACAGCTGGGTGATTTTTTAAAAGCAGTTGCCGGACATTTTCGCCCTCCTTGGAGGGCCAAATTTTCGGTCAGGGCTGCCTTAGCTCCTAAAGGTGCCCATACACAATAAGATCCGCTTGTTTGGCAAAGTCGCCAAATGAGCAAATCTTAACCCGATATGCCCACCAAAGGCAGGGCAATATCGAGTTAATCTGATCTTTCTGCCCTAGGGCCAAACGCAGGGGCGTAACTACAGAGGAAGCAGACCCTGTAGCTGCAGGAGGTATAGGGGCCCCATGAGGCCCTAATTCATATACAATTTCAATAAATTTGATGGTAAAACATGAGCAGATAAGCTGCTTTAATCTGCCCATTAGTCTTTGCTTTACTATTTAAAATTTCTAAAATGTATAAGGGTTTACTGCCCCTTTAATTCCTTAAATTTACCAGAAATGCACAAGCCGCATTTAGCTCATATTATATTATCTGTGATTAATGATTGTCTTCATGCTGCTCTGTCTAAACAAAAGGAGAAAGCCTGTCAGTGTGTGAGTCCTGCCCTTTCGCTGTTGTGCCGATCGTTTGATCCTCTGTGCTGAACTTGATGAAATGGAAATTTCATTATAAAGCTCATTACATTGCTGACCTTGTGTTCTTGATCGTATCAGAAGATCTAGGGGTTGGTTGGCAGCTGTCATCATGTTTCGTTTACTGGGGCAAATCTATGATTTAAATGTAAAAGCCAACAGGGGCAATAGATTTACTGATACATAAAGATTTCATAGGTTTCCAGGAAGCTCAGCCCCAATGTGCATTAAAGGCAAAGTAATACCATAGTCCATCTTAATGAAATCACTGCCTTCATGTAAAACTGGTCAGAAGTGGGGCTGCAAGTAACTGAAGTGACAAAGGAATCAATACGACTGCAAAATGTATCATCCAAAATTTACAAGGTTACTGGCATTGTTCTACATCATAGGGCTCATTTACTATAGGCAGGTTGCAAATTGCAAAAAACTAGCCAGCGCATGGGAATATTGTCGCAGGTTTCTGCAATGTAGAGAGTGATATTCTGCGACAATTTGCAATTGGTTTTCATTTTTTATTATTTGTGGTTTTTGAGTTATTTAGCTTTGTTATTCAGCAGCTCTCGTTTGCAATTTCAGCCATCTGGTTGCTAGGGTCCAAATTCCCCTAGCAACCATGCATTGATTTGAATAAGAGACTGGAATATGAATAGGAGAGGCCTGAATAGAAAGATTAGTAATAAAAAGCAGCAATAACAATACAAATGTAGACTTAAAGAGCATTTGTTGTATAAAGCTGGCCATAGACGCAAAGATCCGATCGTACAAATCGTGGATTCGTACGATTTTCGGACCATGTGTGGAGAGTCCCGACATTTTTCGTTCGTCGGAGATCGGTCGTTTGGTCGATCGGACAGGTTAGAAAATTTCTGTCGCCTGCCGATAATATCTCTGCGTGTATTGCCGATCGTACGATTTTCAGAGGGAGACTGTCACTAGTGTTGTCAGACATAAGTATCGTACGATTGCTGTCAGGGGCAGAACATTGGGTGATCTGTTCTTATTTGATCGGAATGGTAAAGACTTTGATCTGAATGGTTAGTGGAGGGTCGGGAGATGGAAAAGTCCGATCGTACGTTGATTCGTACGATCGGATCTTTGCGTCTATGACCAGCTTAAGTCCCCCATGTGAAGGCTGGAAAGAGTCAGAAGAAGAAGGCAAATCGTTCAAAAATATAAAAAAAGAAAAAATGAAGGCCAATTGAAAATTTACTTAGAAGTAGCCATTCTAAAAGTTAACTGAAAAAATAAAAACTGGGTAAATAGACAGGCTGTGCAAAATAAAACATGTATCTAATATAGTGAGTTAGGCAAAAATGTAATGTATAAAGGCTGGAGTGACTGGATGTGTAACATAATAGCTGATTTTTAGCTCCCTTGGTTTCCACTGATTGGTTACCAGGCAGTAACCAATCAGTGACTTGAGGGGGGGGCACATAGGTCACATGGGTCATAACTGTTGCTTTTGAATCTGAGCTGAATGCTGAGGATCAATTACAAACTCACTGAACAGTTATGTCCCATGTGGCCCCCCTTATAGTCACTGACTAACTCAGAGTTAGAGAGCTGAAAAGCAGGAAGTAGTGTTCTGGCTATTATGTTACACATCCAGTCACTCCAGCCTTTATACATTACATTTTTGGCTAACTAACTATATTAGATACATTTTTTATTTTGCACAGCCTATTTATCCAATTTTTATTTTTACACTGAATTGTTCCTTTAAATTGTGTACTTTTGCACTTGAGTCCAGTGTTTGGGTAAAACATCTCTTAATTTGGTTTATTTTCTCTCTCTCTCTCTCTCTCTCTCTCTCTCTCTCTCTCTCTCTCTCTCTCTCTCTATGTCCCCAATTTTAGCAATATTTATTTGTCAATCCAAAACCTACTCTCCATCTTTACTGGTCCTTTTCTGTTCTGGATCTATACCATAATTATTATGGGGGGAGTATTCTTGTTCAATTCTGTTATTAATTGTTATTATCCACTGCACTAGAAAGTTTCCCCTAGTAAGGGAAGTGTAAGCTTTTTCTCAGACTGGGAAATTAGCAGCTGCTACTTACTAGCTACAAACAGGTAAATTAATAACTTTACGCCTTCAAGGTACCCAAAAAAGAAAAGTAAATGGAGTCACAGAGAGAAGCTTGTGTAGAGGAAAGGCATGACTATACTATACAAAGATCTATAGGCATATGTCATGTTATAATATTATATGAGATTATATAGATGTCCTATAATATAGATTTGCATTAAGGTATTTGACTGTATTGCAGTTCCTTTATTAGCCTTTGAATCCGAATAATCTATTGGACTTTCTTGTGTTTTAGGACCTTGATATCCAAGAAATACTCCTGGCACATTTTTACTTAACCCCATCAGATATTTAAGGGCACATGTCCAAGGCAGGAAGCTTAGTTATTAGCCGGGTATTCGTTCATGTGAGAGCTGCTTCTATCACCAGCCCAACGCATTTCTCAGGACTCAGGACTTTATAGAAGAGGCTGAATCTCTACAGATCCCACTGCAGCAGGTTGGTTTTTTTACTTTGTCTATATCGTCAGCAGAGATGCACATCCACTAGGTGGCAATAATATTTATAACAATATTATATCATCTTGACAAAGGTCTGAGATGTAGATTTTCTACAAATCCTGTGAGTGCTGGATCATTTTGCTTGCTATTGTTGGACTTCAACTCGGCACCCAGGTAATTGTTATGTGGTCATGGAACTCTTCGGAAACTTATAATATCTTATATTTTAGAAGAGAGGGTACTTTATTCATTATATATATATATATATATATATATATATATATATATATATATATATATATATATATATATATAGTATGTAACTCATTACAAGGTAACATATATTGGGGTAACAGTCACCCCAAATCTCCCCCTAACTGGCCTTCAGGCTGTGTCCCTTTAGCTCATAACAAGGTTACAGATATATAGAAACATTGGGGTAACAGTCACCCTGCTATAGTTCCAGGGGTACCCAGGGCACAAATAAGCACTCACCCCAAATCTCCCCCTAACTGGCCCTCAGACTGGGCCCCCTTAGCTCATAACAAGGTTACAGATATATAGAAACATTGGGGTAACAGTCACCCTGCTATAGTTCCAGGGGTACCCAGGGTACAAATAATCACTCACCCCAAATCTCCCCCTAACTGGCCTTCAGACTGAGCCCCCTTAGCTCATAACAAGGTTACAGATATATAGAAACATTGGGGTAACAGTCATCCTGCTTTAGTTCCAGGGGTACCCAGGGCACAAATAAGCACTCACCCCAAATCTCCCCCTAACTGAGATACCCCTGTGTGCATTACCCTAACTTTTCTATATTGTGAGGAGTTTCTTGGATTTATACCCTTGGATGGGGGGCATGGTCTGGACATAGCAGACATGACAGCAGCAGAATGGAGCATGACCAAAATACCTGAAATCCAACCTTTGTCACTATGGGAAGAAGCACAAATGTGAAGTGTTATAGGGGCACAAAAAATGCAACATGAGGACTGCAACTGAGCACAGAATTGCCTTCTGTTGGGCATCTCTGGGCTTAAAGACATGTGAACAGCTCCCCTAGTGTTCATAAACTGAATGTACCAAGGCCATAAATGTTTTGACTGCCACTCATATTCATAGGTGCAAATTGCAGGCGAGTAATGGAATGTGCTATGGGAAGGGTGACAAAGGAAAATGATGAGCTCAGTACCCAATATAAAGTCTGCAATGACGTACAATTACTTATGAAATAAGTGTTCATGGCAGAATATGTTCCTGCACTCCCTTTAATCAGTAATTAATCACTGTATTGTACCCAGAATTGCCAGTTAATCACTCCTAATTACATGTGTTCATGTGTCAGTCAAGGCTCTAACACAGTCAGTGTCACTATGAGTGTGACTGAAAGAACAAGAGTGAAATTCGCTACTTAGAAAACTGGTTCTTTAGTCGGGAAACAAGTTGTAGTGAAAGTGGCTGTATATACAAGATATATATATATCTATTTTTAAAACCATTATGCAGAGGTGCAATGAGGCTGTGACCACAAAATACATATGCATAGGACTGGCCAGATATGGGATGACTTTGACGTAGTTGGCCAGCTTAAATATATTGCAATATATGGACAAACAATCCCTGTTTTGTTTAAAGGGTAAGGCATTTTTCAGTAGCAGTATGCACAAAATGTCTCTGTCTTAAATATATTGATAATGGGTTGAGTGCAGAGGACTCTTGTATTTGTCTATATGTATTTTGTGGTCACACCCTCATTGCACCCCCGCCTAATGGTTTTAAAAATTAGCGGTGAGCACAACTTTCCCTTGTTTGTATATATATAGTTTGTACCTAGTGCCAGTACTTTTGGGAAATTAAGAAACTCCTTGTTCTGACTTCTACCTGTAAGTGTCACTGTGAAACTAAGATCCAAGCTACATATGTCCGCTGACGCTTCACTGACAAACTTCCCCGGTTCACCGAATGTGTCATTTGTTCATTTTCTCCAACATCAACACTTGTCTGGATACAGTAAATAAATTGTTTCATTGTTGACACCCTCATGTCAAAACAAAAAAGTGAAAACTCAGCTACATAAAAATGTAGCCAACTGCTTTCAGCAGAATTTGCAGATAAAGTAATGTATCCAGTAGGTTTATAATGCGCAATCTACAAGGTCATATAGGAATAAGCTCCGGTTTTCAGCACTGGGAGTTGGCATGGAAGCGGAGATTAGGCATGAATAGTTATCTGCGGTCAATACAAGTGTCAGCACAAAGTGGAACATGCATATAAATATCTGCTTTAAATACAGATGTTGTCATAGATGTCCCACGGGCTCCCTACAGTTGCAAGTTCTCTATAGTTATTGATAAGCCACAGCACTCAAACAGGCCTACCCATCAAATATCTGGCTGAAAAATCAGTAGATATTGACCAGGCAGGTTTGATCAAGGACCACATCTGTGTACTGATGTCCTCATGTACTGATTATTTGTCCCAGTGGCCAAATAATCGGATCAGCCCAATGGTGCCCACCTCAAAGTGGATATTTCTTGGTCTGAACTGGGATTTAAAATAGGCCCTGGCATTTTAAGTCCACAGAGGGCCAAGCAGCCCCCCACGAGCCCACTTAAAGGGGGGTTCACCTTCAAACAATAGTTATTTTCAGATAGATCAACAGAAATAACAACTTTTTTCCTATGACTTTCTATTTACTGTGTGTGACAGTTTTTCTAATATTAAAGTGTAAAGTGTAGGGATGCACCGAATCCACTATTTTGGATTCGGCCGAACCCCCGAATCCTTTGTGAAAGATTCGGCCAAATACCGAACCGAATCCGAACCCTAATTTGCCTATGCAAATTAGGGGTGGGACGGGAATTTTTTTTTTACTTCCTTGTTTTGTGACAAAAAGTCACTCGATTTCCCTGCTGAAAAAGGCCGAATCCCGAACCGAATCCTGGATTCGGTGCATCCCTAGTAAAGTGTCATGTTTCACCTTCTAAAGCAGCTCTGGGAGGGAGAGTCGCCGACCCTGTAAACTGTTCTAAATTGATACATTTAGATGATACATTTCTTATCTGTGTCCCTGCTGAGCAGAATCCCTGAGTCTGATCCTGAATTACTGAGCTGCCAGACTCAAACACCAGAGACACAAACATTCAAGTTTAAACTTAGAAATCTTTAAATCTAAAAACAACTGAATTGAAAAAAGTGTGTGGAAGGTGAACAACCCCTTTAATAGTAGCTGTGTATGGCATCTTTGCCTTATGGCATTTGCCAGAAATTGCCAGTCCAGACCTGGGCATAACGGTGAAAGATCTGTTTGCGTGACGGCTTTGCCAAACAAGCGGATCTTTACATGTATGGCCAGCTTACATCTACTTATCTGCTGTAAATAGAGATGTCAGCATAGACTGGGCATGTACAGTTTACTTATTAGGGATCCGGAATTTGGTCTAGGATTCGGATCATTCAGCCAAATCTGTGCCCTTTTCAGCAGGATTTGGATTCTTCCGATTTCAAGGACCAGGCCGAACCAAACCAGAGCCCTAGAAATCACCTGACTTTAGGTCACATGATTAAGGGGGTCAAAACATTTTTTTAGTGCATCAACGCTCAGACTTTCCACCTTCTGCTTCCTAATTTGCACATGCATAGGATGCCCGTCGGTGGGCCCCATACACGGGGCAATAAACTGCCAACTCAGTCTGTCGGCAGCTTTTATTGGCCAATGTATGGCCACCTTTATAGAATGACCAATAGTAAGCATCTTCACAATTGGTCCTAATTTTTTTTTTTTCAATATTTTTTTTTTTATTATTATTATAGTTTTTGAATTAATTGTAACTGACCCCATCTTAATACAAAATCTCTGTAAGATTCATCTTTCTATCCAGGCCTCTCATATTCATATTCAGATGTACAGGTTATAAATAACAAGTGTCTCAGTTCATAGATATTTACATTTTGACAACGGTTCTAGACCTGAACCGAAACGTTAATAAAGAAAAGAAAACGTGATTTGATGGTGTGCGCACAATTCCTGATTCTCTGTATCGAAATACAACCCCGTGCAGCACCCGCAACGATGAGGAACCATTTTGAGTGAGTGTGGCCTGTAAAAAGAAGTATATAAATATAGTGAATAAAGTACCCCCTCTTGTAAAATATAAGGATATTATAAGTTACCGAGGAGTTTCATGACCATATAAAAACAGGTCATGGAACTCTGAGGTGACTTCTAGTATCCTTATATTTTACAAAAGGGGGTACTTTATTTATTATAATACACAAGTTTCAGTGAGTCATGTGACAGAAATGACATCAAGACTCACCGTTTATAACTGATGACATCAGAACTCACCGTTTATAAGGATATAATTTACAAGATATTCATGGCTTTTGTGTATTTTACTTTATTTATTATAATACACAAGTTTCAGTGAGTCATGTGACAAAAAAAGACATCAGAACTCACCGTTTATAACTGATGACATCAGAACTCACCGTTTATAAGGATATAATTTACAAGATATTCATGGCTTTTGTGTATTTTACATATATATATATCTATATATATATCTATATATCTATATATATATATATATATATATATATATATATATATATATATATATATATATATATATATATATATATAATTTTTATTTCTTGTGATATTACTGTTTCTTTAAAACTCTGTTTATGGGGGTGAAAGTGCAAGGCTTTGATATTTAATATGTATACAGTATCCAACAAAAAGGAAAAGAAGCAGTGACATATAATTCTGATCCAGCTCCAAGGTTGAAAATAAATGGATGTCATGATGGATGAGAAGTATTCTGATTTGCGACACTCTGTAATTATGTGGTTACTGAAAGCGAGATCTCTATACCTGCTAATTATACTGAGATATTCATACGCTGCTAAATGAGATGAGATAGGAATGGGGCGATGCACAGTTGTGTGTTTGTGTAGCAGGAATAAAGAACAGGATTAAATAAGGATATTAAAGAACAACGATGGTTAAATAAAGGGTAGGTTTGGGTATTGCTTGGGTGCCTCTGCTGGCAGGCAACTAAATATTAATTGGAAAGGCAATCGCCCGGGCCAGTGTTGTGCACTTGTTGCTCAGGCAACTGATGCCTAAAACTACCGTGGTCAACATTTTTCATGGTAAATCCATCATACCAATGGGAAGTGATTCAGACTGGGGTTCCTGGGGGCCATCCAGGAAACCATAACTCAAGGGCGCTCCTAATAGACAATTTTTTAGATATTTCTTTTTTCTTTCTTTAAAATTCTTCTGGACAACCCACAGAGAAACATACATTTCTCCTTCCATTTAGTTTTATTTCATTTGCAGCTAAACTGCAGCTCTTTTAGCTACTTCCTTGTCTAGTGTGAAGCTCCTCCCCCTGAGCTCTCCTTCTCTCTCCAACTATGAAGACCTCAAAGACCAGCTGTTTAGAGTCGTTTCAGGGAATTTTTAAATGAAAGGCTTAATTAACTTTGAATGCATGAATTAAATTTTATATATACACATGATACCCTATGTATTCTATACTCCGTGAACTTTATTAAGGAATAATTTATAAATTGCATCTCATTCTATTTATTGCATCAACTAATCATTAATTCATTTATAGTATCCCACCCCAGGTAAAACAGTTTATGGGTGGAAGTGGCTCAATTATGTTGGTTCTGGGCTGTACGTGGTGCCCGGCACCAGTGCTGGATTGCATGAGCTCTGTACACTAATGCTCGGTTCTACACCCTTTGGACATTTAGCAAAGTATTGGTAGGTGAGGTCTCCTACATTCCAGAACAGACACCTGGTGCATGACCAAAAGGAATCCTTATGCCAGTGCCTGTCTGTATGAATTGAAGCTAGTGTCCTGTGAAGGCATATAGAGGCATTGGGCTGGAGTGCATTTGAAAGAAAACTATGTAGGGGTTTGCCCAGGGCCTACCAGGCTCAGGGCCCACCAGGATTTTCCCCAGTATCCCAGTGAGCCAGTCCAACCCTGGTGATTCTGAATGTCTTGGCACCTGCCAAAAATACTACTAAATACGCAGTGGCCAGAATTTCCCAAGAATAACGAACTTAGTGCAGAAACACAGATAGCATTGGCTTCCAAGTAATAGACAAGGGAGGAACCAGGTAAACAGAATTGAGATGACCTTATTATAAGGGTTGGCACACCATTCCTGGAAAGATTCCCAAGAATAAATATAGAAAGAAAAGAGGTCTAAGGCGTTTCTATGTTCTCAAGAGATTCGCAAGGCACAAACCTGTGGCCCATATCAATCTATTCACAATCACTCCCTTGGCATTTGCTGATAAATGTACAGTACACACAATATGCAATGTGCAGTATATTCTTGCCAGAATTCAAATGAAAAAAATTCATCATTCAACGCTTGTAAAGACTTGCTGAACCGTCCAAAAGTTTTTCCCGGTGTCTTGTGTTTCATTTGTAAATTGTTTACTGAGGCTGCACTGGCGAAGACTGCCTCGAGCTATTTGGATAGAATGAGATATAAAGGGATGCTATCACTTTTATATTTATTCACTGTATTGTGCACTGCATAGTTACATAGTGAAGTTGGGTTGAAAAGTCCATCAAGTTTAACCCCTCCAAATCAACGCCATTGCATCTTCACACTCACATATTTAAACTATATATATATATATATATATATATATATATATATATATATATATATATATATATATATATATATATATATATATATATATCAATTATCTTCAGACCAGCACTCCCTTTAAAAACTTGGTAATTTTATTATTGTGTAGTATCAAATACCCGACGTTTCGGTCCACATTTGGACCTTTTTCACAGTGCTGGTCTGAAGATAATTGATACATAAACAATTACCGTGCACCCCGCCATTAACAACAGCTTTGGAGTGCGGATACTCATTGGAAAAAAAAAAAAAAAATATATATATATATATATATCAGTATTTAGCAATATCTATACTACTATTGCATGGAACATATAGGTCTGCACAATTTAGTATCACCAGCAAAAATAAAAACAGTGCCCACCTCTAGGTCATTAACAAACAACTTAAACAGCAAAGGACTAAGGACAGAGCCCTGCATTACTCTATTAACAACACTGGTAAAAATGGTTCATTTACCACCATTCTCTGTAGTTCTCTGTCACAGTGCATATATTATGTTTGAGGCCAATATTCCTTGATCTAACCAGTAACCTTCTGTATTGTACCATATGAAAAGCTTTAGCAACGTCTCAGTAGATCACATCCACTGCCATCCCAGAGTTGAGGTTCCTGCTCACCTCCTCATAAAAGGCAAGATCTGAACTCATAAAACCACGCTAGCACAACCTTCTTCAAGGTAGTCAAGTATCTTATCCCTTATTACCCCTTACAAAAGCTTTCCTCCCACTGATGTCAGACTAACAAGCCTACAGTTTTCAGGCTGAGAACAGGATCCCATATTGAATAGAGGCACCACGTTAGCTATCGCCAGTCTCTCGGCACCTTGCTAGACCTCAATGAATCCTAAAAAATGAAGCAAAGAGGTTTGACAATCAAAGAGCTATTCTTGTGAATACCACCATCCCAGACCTTTGTTTACCTTTACATGTTTAAAGGGCATGTAAAGGCAAAAAAATAAAATCCCAGTTTTACTTTCTTTAATGAAAATGAAACCAATATACTTTAATTAAAAAATGTGTACCGTTTTTATAAGAAACCTGACTGTATGCAGTGAAATTCTCCCTTCATTTACTTCTCTGGATAGGAATTGTCAGACGGTCCCTAACTGCTCTGCAGGGAAACAATCATACTTATGAACAGCAGGGGGAGCCCCTGCCTTACTTCCCAGCCATGCAGAACTCAAGCAGCTTTGTTTGTGTCCATGTTTTGATAATTTATGACGATCCCTAAGCAGCCCAGACCACACTGAGCATGTGCACAGTCTTGGTCTTGCAAAGATGTATAACAAAGTTACAAGATGGTGACCCCCTGTGGCCAACTTTGAAAGCATAAATCATTGGTTTGATTAGGCTTGTGGTGCAGTAAGTTCATGTTTATGTTTAGTATACAAAATACAGCATTTCTAGCCTTATTCTCTTTTAGGCTTTACTTGCCCTTTAAGTCTCTTTTTGATTTCCCCCCTGAATGACCTATCTATTAACACTTCATTAGGTGGTTCGTCAGTTCTGTAGGCAGATGAAAAATAACAGTTCTGAATTTCTGCTTTTTACCTGCTCAACCATCTGACCCCCTCAGATATTAAGGGTCGAGCTCCTTCTTGCTTCTTTTTGTAACTATTTACATATTTAAACATAGTTTTGGATTCATTTTACTCCTTGCTGCAATACTTTTTCCATATCAATTTTAGCTGGTTTGTTTTTGCATGATTTATTGGCCTCCTTGTACCTTAAAAATGGTTCAGCTGTCCCAGGTTATTCTTTGGTCTTTTTTCAACTCAGCTGAACTATATAACTATAAGTGTCCTAAATCATAGAGGCAGGTTCATTGGCTACTGATAAATCTCACCCTATTGTTTGTCAATGTGATAGGGACCTGTAACCTCTTCTATAATGCAAGGCAGAACTGTTCTATTATGAATAACGATTATATATTAAACAAAATGATAAACAAATTATAATAATAAGAATACAATAACAAGTCTGATATATATAATATAAATGCAAGTTATACACTAAATGGCAGTGTGTTGGGAGTTTCCTTAAATGAGAAGGATCTGGGGTCTTTGTAGATAACACGTTGTCTAATTCTGGGCAGTGTCATTCTGTGGCTAATAAAGCAAATAAAGTTCTGTCTTGTATAAAAAAGGGCATTAACTCAAGGGATGAAAACATAATTATGCCTCTTTATAGGTCCCTGGTAAGGCCTCATCTGGAGTATGGGGGCAGTTTTGGACTCCAGTCCTTAAGAGGGATATAAATGAGCTGGAGAGAGTGCAGAGACTAAGTGCAACTAAACTGGTTAGAGGGACGGAAGACTTAAAGGAGAAGGAAAGCTACAGAGGCATTTTATTGCCAATAGATTAGCTGCAATAGTGCAAGCTAGAATGCTATATTTATTCTGTAGAATGTTTTACCATACCTGAATAAAAAGCTCTAGAAACTCTCTGTTTGTTTAGGATAGGAGCTGCAGTATTAATGTGGTGTGACATCACTTCCTGCCTGAGTCTCTCCCTGCTCTGGGCTCAGATTACAGTAGAGAAGGGAGGGGTGGGGGGAGAGGAGCAAACTGAGCATGCTCTTGCCCAGGGCAATGAGGTTTAAGCTGAAGGCAGGACGTCTGATACAGAAGCCCATGAGTACACAATAGAAGGAAAGAAATGCAGTGTTTCTTTTGACAGGGGACTCAGAGCAGCACTACTTTGGGGGTTTACTGGTATATTTAGATGGACCTTTCTGATAAGGCTTACTTAGTTTTAACCTTTCCTTCTCCTTTAAATTATGAGGGTAGTCTGTCAAGGTTGGGGTTGTTTTCTCTGGAAAAAAGGCGCTTGCGAGGGGACATGATTACACTTTACAAGTACATTAGAGGACATTATAGACAAATGGCAGGGGACCTTTTTACCCATAAAGTGGATCACCGTACCAGAGGCCTCCCCTTCAGACTAGAAGAAAAGAACTTTCATTTGAAGCAACGTAGGGGGTTCTTCACAGTCAGGACAGTGAGGTTGTGGAATGCACTGCCGGGTGATGTTGTGATGCTGATTCAGTTAATGACTATAAGAATGGCTTGGATGATTTGTAGGACAGACATAATATCAAAGGCTATTCTGATACTAAGCTCTATAGTTAATATAGATATGGGTATATAGAATTTAATTAAAAGTAGGGAGGGGTGTGTGTATGGATGCTGGGTTTTCATTTGGAGGGGTTGAACTTGATGGACTTTGTCTTTTTTCAACCCAATTTAACTATGTAACTATGTAAGTCTGCATACAATTGACAGTAATCAATAGTGTTCTGCATAGCCAGAGCATCTCTACCAGTACAGACAGCTGTGATTCCAACCTTCTCACCAACTTTTTAGTGTCAGGGAACATGCTCAGATTTGGGGATATTATTCGCCTGGTGACAAATCTTCTCTCCGGGGAGACTAATCTCCCCAAACTGCCTCCCACCGGCAAGAATGTAAATCGCCGGCGGGATGGCACATTGAGTGATTCCTTTTCCAAAGTTCCCTTACGAGGAAACTTCGGGCGACTTCGGAAAACAAAGCGCCGCGAGTGCCATCCCGCTGGCGATTTTTCATTATAGCTGGTGGGAAGGTAAGTGAAGGCAGTTCGGGGAGATTGTCATCCCGAAGAAGAGGCGATTAGTCGACTAATCTCCCGGAATCTGCCCTTGTGTCCTTACCCGTACCAGTGCAGGGCAGCACGGAATTATATAACTATTACTTTAAATCAATTTGCTTTTTTGATGTTACTGTTCCTTTAATAAAAAAAGGGAGGCGGGATTAGGTGACAGCAGTGTCCATTTACTAGGGCGTCAGTTGGGATAGTTTTCAAGGAAATGTTTAGCTACATTTTGTTTCCTAAAAAGTGCCATAAGGTAAATATATAGGATACAGTAATAAAAAACTGATTAGACACATGGGAACCTAAAAGGGGGAAATGGGACACAAGACGTTTTGTTTTCCCTTGTGAAATCACCTCCCACTAAAGCAATAAAACTCTCAAAGACACCTTTGTATTGCAGGCAATATTTAGGTGAGAGCCAGATGATCCATACCAAAGCAAATTCTCCGCAAGCAGAGAATCTATTGTCCTGCTTCAAACTTTGGCGCAAAATGCAAAGTGTCTAATTTCTGTGCCGAAACCCACCCTGTCTGTCTGCACCAGAGCAGATACTATGCTTCCAAGTGCAGGCAGACCTGGAGCAGAACTGCAGCGGACTCTCCTCCATCATCTGGCCCTGGCCTAATGGCACTGTTTTTGAACTTTCTAAAATGTCACACAGTTATCTACAACTATATCTACTGTACTACTGCCACAGTCCCACAGTATACCTGCTATCCCACAGTCACACTCCCTTCCCAGAGACTATTATCCACTGTTACTATAGGCACCATCTCTCCCTACTATACCTGCTATCCCACAGTCACACTCCCTTCCCAGAGACTATTATCCACTGTTACTATAGACACCATCTCTCCCTACTATACCTGCTATCCCACAGTCACACTCCCTTCCCAGAGACTATTATCCACTGTTACTATAGACACCATCTCTCCCTACTATACCTGCTATCCCACGGTCACACTCCCTTCCCAGAGACTATTATCCCACTGTTACTATAGGCACCATCTCTCCCTACTATACCTGCTATCCCACAGTCACACTCCCTTCCTAGAGACTATTATCCACTGTTACTATAGGCACCATCTCTCCCTACTATACCTGCTATCCCACGGTCACACTCCCTTCCCAGAGACTATTATCCCACTGTTACTATAGGCACCATCTCTCCCTACTATACCTGCTATCCCACAGTCACACTCCCTTCCCAGAGACTATTATCCACTGTTACTATAGACACCATCTCTCCCTACTATACCTGCTATCCCACAGTCACACTCCCTTCCTAGAGACTATTATCCACTGTTACTATAGACACCATCTCTCCCTACTATACCTGCTATCCCACAGTCACACTCCCTTCCCAGAGACTATTATCCACTGTTACTATAGACACCATCTCTCCCTACTATACCTGCTATCCCACAGTCACACTCCCTTCCCAGAGACTATTATCCACTGTTACTATAGACACCATCTCTCCCTACTATACCTGCTATCCCACAGTCACACTCCCTTCCTAGAGACTATTATCCACTGTTACTATAGGCACCATCTCTCCCTACTATACCTGCTATCCCACGGTCACACTCCCTTCCCAGAGACTATTATCCCACTGTTACTATAGGCACCATCTCTCCCTACTATACCTGCTATCCCACAGTCACACTCCCTTCCCAGAGACTATTATCCACTGTTACTATGGGCACCATCTCTCCCTACTATACCTGCTATCCCACAGTCACACTCCCTTCCCAGAGACTATTATCCCACTGTTACTATAGGCACCATCTCTCCCTACTATACCTGCTATCCCACAGTCACACTCCCTTCCCAGAGACTATTATCCCACTGTTACTATAGGAACTATTTCTCCCTACTATACCTGCTATCCCGCTGTCCCTTCTCTGAGCTAAGTAGCTGGTCTGGATAATGAATGGGCCATTTCAACCCGAATTCCTATTGTGGAATAGCGGAAGCATCTGTATGCAATATTTTACTACAATTATATATGGATATTTGTATTTTCATTATATTTGGACAGGAGAAAACTGGTGAATAAGGGAATAGGTATCAGGAAAGAAGATGAATGACAGAGAAGAGACAAGGTAAGTTAAGACGTTAATGCTGGACATCTCCTAACATTATAGTGCAACAAGGTGACTAAATTATTTAATTTGTATATCAGTGGAAAGCTTTTTTTACCCTTGTCTATTGTAGGTATCAATTTAAAGGGCTTGTCTTCACAATGGGCTCCTTCAACAATTCCGAAACCTTGTTGGATTCAACCACCACATTTGCTTCAGGAGGAAAATGTGAAGAATGCCTCCTGAATTCTACTTTTCCATCTATGGTAACAAACATGGTAGAAGATCCAGAGAAGCTCACATATGTTCTCCTGCTGATGACCTCTTTTGCCATATTTACCTTTATTGTCATGTTCTACCGGTTTTTCTCTAAGATGAATGAACACAACACAGTCCCCTACCATAATTACTCTCTTGATGAATGGCACATTTTGGTCTCAACATTCAACAGAAGTTTTTCATCTTTAGCCATTGAAAACCAATCAGTCCTACAAGTACAGAGGGTGGAACACTGACCCCTGATACAGAATAAGCCTCATATTGTATTACTGGGTAGTAATGTAACATATTATCTAATGTTTACTTACTCTGTCAATACCTAGCCAGCAGTGTTCCGCTAGATCAGTGATCCTCAATCAGTGACTTGCGAGTAAAATGTTGCTCTCCAACGCCTTGGATGTTGCTCCCAGTGGCCTCAAAACATATACTTATTTTTGAATTCCAGGCTTGGAGGCAAGTTTTGGTTGCAAAAAACAGGTGTCCTGCCAAACAGAGTCTCCTGTAGGCTGCCAGTCCACATAGATGCTACCAAATAGCCAATGGCAGCCCCTATTTTGCACCCCCAGAAACGTTTTTTATGATTGTGTTGCTTCCCAACTCTTTTTACAATTGAATGTGGCTCATGGTTTTAAAAGGTTTGGACCCCTGCTATAGATTAGTACTTACTACTTTACGATGAACATTACGAGCTTCACCAGAACTGATAGACATGGCAATGTTGGAACCAAGGTATTACTCCCTACAGAAAATTGGATCTTAAGAGGAGTCCTGTTGAGTTACAGGTCAAATATCTATTGGCCAACTATGTAGATAGTCATTATAGATTTAATTATTACAATACAAAGCACCAACATGTTTGGCATGCTTTGAAGGGTTCTAGTACAGGTACTGGGACTGAACCAAGTGATGGAAGAAACCATAAATAAGAATTACAAAAGGTGTTATAGCCCTTAGACTTTTTTAAAGTCACAAAATTGAATAGAAAGTGACTGTACTGCAGTATAGTGAGCAGCACATGAACACCTATACTTAGATGTGATTACATGCCATTCCACTTACAATGCAATGCTCTATGACGTATGTACAAATGAAAGGAAACCAAGGTACTGGTACATATTGCATTGGTTTGAAAGAGTATTTTGTAACAATCAGAAATATGTATTTGATAACTTTAACCCAACATCTGATTAAAACCTTATCAATGTTCCCTTTAAATGCAGTTCCTTGAAAATAAAGTCTGCATCAGAAAATCGGATTGCCTCTATGCATTGCAAGCTTATGGGGAGTCTATAATACAAAACATAATTGATTGCAGCTTATCCTGGACTTATGACACAATACACAATAAAATGGGTCAGGCAAGTAAATAGATACTAATTTAACGAGTTAAGAAACTGAAAAAACTGCAGGGGTCATTTATGAACCCAAGTGAAGTGTGCAAAGCGGTTTATCGTACAGACATTGCCATGTTTTTAGACATACAGCAGTTGCAGGAATGGTCACATTATCTCTAGGCCAAACCTGTCTCTGACTCACCTAGATATGAGGAACACTTCATGTAATCAACTTGTTTCTATTATTCTATTTGACTGTGCCACATTTTATTCCTGATGTCAACTTGCTTTGGTGCTCCAAACATCATTCAATTTGATTGTGTCGCATGGTATAACTGAGGAACTGAAGGTCTAATTCACCTACATGTGCGGAACACTTCACGTAATCAACTTGTTTTGGTGCGCCAACCATCATTCTATTTGATTGTTTCAAATGACAGAACTGAGTAAGTGGAGACCTAACTTACCTACAGTAGATATGAGGAGCACTTCATGTAATCAACTTGTTTCATGCTCCAATCATTATTCTGTTTGCCTGTGGCTCCGACCATCATTCTATTAGATTATGTGACATGGTATAATTGAGGAACTGACGGTCTAACACTAACTCATGTAGATATGAGGAACACTTCATGTAATCAACTTGTTTTAGGCTCCAACCATCATTCTTTTTGATCGTGTTACATGGTAGAACTGAGCAAAATGGAGACCAGACACACCTAGATATCAAGAACACTTCATGTAATCAGCTTGTTTCCAGCTCCAATCATCATTCTATTTGCTTGTGGCACATGGTAGAACTGAGAAAGTGAAGGTCTGACTCACCTAGATATGATAAACACTTGGTGTAATCAGCTTGTTTCGTTGCTCATGTGTAGCATGGGGATCTGAGCAACTGGATGCCTAATTTTCCAAGATATGAGGAACTATTTGTGTAATCATCTTGTTTCTGGCTCCAATCATCATGTATGACATAGTAGAACTGAGGAAGTGGAGACTAGACGCACCTAGATATGTTCTAGGCTCCATTCTTTATTCCATTTGCTTGTGTCACATTGTAGAACTGAAGAAGTGAAGGTCTGACTCAAATAGATATGAGGAACACTTATCAATTTACCAACCATCATTCTGTTTGAACGTATAACATGTTGGAATTGAGGAAATGGAGGCCTAAATTACCTAGTTATGAGGAACTCTTTATGTAATCAGCTTGTTTCAGGCACCAGTGTTTGAATGTGTAATATAGTGGATCCGAGGAAGTAGCAGCTTGTTTCAGGCTCCAATCATCTTCTAGGGATTATGTCACATGGTATATATGAGGAACACTTCCAGTAATGAACTTCATTTTATCAACACTTCTTATAATCGACCAGTTTAAGGCTCCAATCACTTTCCGATTTCTATGTGTCACACGGTAGAAATGAGGAAGTGGAGGTTGCGTTTTCTTAAAGTTCTGCTTATTTGTTATTATAAGTAGCAACCAACTAGATGTCTATTCATACACCTTCATACACATACCATATGTTACATCATTCATTTACTTTCTGTGTTGCATATCTTATAGTGTAAAGTGACCTCTGTTCTTTTAACTGTAGCAAAAAATAAAATATAAATTGTCTTTGTCTGTATGAATTCAGTCTTTTAACTCTGGTTACAAACAGACTTATTAGTGGTACATAGGGATGCCACCTTTTCTGGGTAAAAATACTGGCCTTCCTATATATTTATCTTTTTTCCCTATTAATAACATTGGGATCAACCATCATTTTTACCGGCCAGTCTGGTAAAAACCAGCCAGGTGGCAACCCTAGTGGTACAATGTATTAACTCTGGTCAGGTGAGTCCATGCCTGTATAGCTGACTACTTCTGCATAAGTGAACTCTAAGGGCTCTTACTTATGAGTGTTTTTACCTGCGCTCCCCTGTGTTCCGTTTTTCTGCGTTCAGCCGCAGGGTAGCGCAGGAATAGACGCATTACATATTTTCCAATGGGGCTGTACTCACACAGGTGCATGTAGGCGCCGAACGCAGGTTGAGACGCAACATGCTGCATTTTTCGGCGCCTACACACGCCTGTGTGAGTACAGCCCCATTGGAAAATATGTAATGCGTCTATTCCTGCGCTCCCCTGCGGCTGAACGCAGAAAAACGGAACGCAGGTAAAAACGCTCGTTAGTAAGAGCCCTTAGTTGGATTAATCCAAAATGGCCACCTGGATGTAGCTAAATTTCACAGTATTTGAATCTGTCCTCCCCTGGAAAAAAGTTATTTTGTGTATTTATTTTTCCAAGACCAACAGGAATCATTACGAAAGAGGAGACACTGCCCTTTGTATTCATCTATATGCAGTAAATCGTCAGAGAGCATTTAGTGCTTATTACATAGATCAGTCAGGACTTCTTGTTATGAAGACACTAATTATCTGCATCAATATGACTTGGTCCTGCCCTGAACTTTTTGTTGCCAAATATATATCAGCATACTAAACAAGAATGTCAAAGCTGTGGCCTTCAGCCAAAAAGTAAACTGCACAGCTTGGCATGTTTTACTTCTGAACAGGTGGAAAAAAACTGGCTTTCTTCCTACAGCAGAAGTAGATGAATTTCTAGATAAGCCATAAAAAAAGTTTTTTTGAGATAAAATCAAACAAAAGTGGTGTAAAGGTGATACCTTTATTGGATGATCAAGCTGGTAATTATCTAAAAGTTTGCTGTTGTTTTCATTATTTCGCCAATAAATGTATCACTTTTATACTATTTTCTAGTATCGTTTTTGATTGAGTACACCTTTACCTTGATTAGTCATGTTTACAGTTTTATTTCCAGACCCAGATTACCCTTTATAAAGACATGTTATATCTTCCATTACCTAAGAATTACCATGTAATGTTAAAGACTTACTCACATTGGCACGGCTGGAACTTCTACATGCAAAACCATGAGGGTTAGGGCTGGAATTTGGGATAAGCAGAAGTATGAGCCTCTGGCACAATTAAGGAGGGTGCTAAAGATGGGGTTGTGATTAATGGGTGAAGGAGAAACGATAGGAAGCCTGTTGATGATAGTGTGTAGGCCAACAGCAGGGAAAGGGGATTGCCGACGAGAGTTGGGTGTGAGTAGAATTACCTTGGGTGTCAGTACTACTTGGCCACGGTCTGGTGAGGGTAATAAAAATCCCTCAATTAGAAAAAGTGTAGTTTAAGTAAAGCTTTCTTTAGTTACATAGTATCAATGTCCATCAAGTTCAACATTTTTGAGTGATACCCACCAAACCGGTTGTTGATTGAGAGGAAGGTGAAAAAACCCATCTGCAGCCTTTCCAATTTGCCTTGGAGGGAACTTCCAAGTGGGCAAACGGACCAGTCCCCAGATCAACACTCTAATTTCAGTAAATTGGTATTTTGTCACTTTCTAAAAAGGCATCCAACCCTTTTGAAATGATTTACCTGTACAACCACTTCAGGGAGAGAGTTCCACAACTACACAGTTTTCACTGTAAAAAAAACTTTTTGAAATGAAACCTTCTTAATATGGAACCTCCCGCAGTATCTGCTTGAAGGAACTACTGGTGTATAAAGCATCAGAGTTTATTACATGGTCGCCTTGTGTATTTATATAAAGTAATAATATAATATTTAGCTTAACTAAAGAAGTAGGCTAGAAATGTTCTACATTATATTTTGGGCTTCTGTACCAGCCCAAGGCAACCACAGCCTGTTAGCAGTAAAGATCTGTGTCTCCAAAGATGCCCCAGTAGCTCCCCATCTTCTTTTCTGCTGATTCACTGCACATGCTCTGTGCTGCTGTCACTTACTGAGCTTAGGGACCCACTCACAATATACAGTACACATAGAATAGAAATGTCACAATATAAGGCTGATTAGTAATTAATACAGATAATTACTACATGGCAGCACAGAAACCAGTGCAATTAGCATCAGAATTTAATAATCAGCCCTGTAGCATCAGCATTGTAAACTCTATCACTGGCAACAGTAAATTCTTGAGTGAACAAGATAATGCTGGCTTATTCAGACAAATTGAAAGGCTAAATATGCAAAGAATTGCCCATGATCTGCACTTATGGACTTTAGCAGAATATTATAAGCTACAAAGGATCCCTAGAGGCTTAAGATCGCATTTAAGACCTACAATGTTTATGGAAGATGCCAATTTTAAGAACAGATGGGAAGCGATTCTTAATAAATGTTCGTTTGACATCATGCTTCTAATAATGGATCGCTTACAGCAGGAGACGCCCGTGATCATGCTTAAGGTTGAGGAGGCGGAACGAAAGATACGAGCCACAGTTTCAGCGGAGCAGTTCCAAGCCGCACAATCCAAGCTCGACGAGAGTTTGCGTCACTTCCGGTTGAAGCTTGAATCGCGGAAGCGAGGAAAGTTTCTCCGCGATGAGACGGACTATACGGAGAGCCGCGTGTACAGATGGACCCCACGGGAACGCCAACAGGGGTGGAACCAACGCAACCCGGAACAAGGTTTAACCTACAGAGGAGGAACACGCACGGAGCACCGTATTGAGCAGGAGCAGGCTAACGCATCTGTGTCTTCCTCACCAAGGTCTTTTTTATATGGCTCACAAGACAGCCTTGGCTCCATCCGGTCAAACGGAGAAGGGGAGGCAGGAAACATCGTAAAAAAGAAACAGCCATATCGCAGGAGGAAAATGCGGTGGTAAACATTTCTACAGTACAACTTACCAACATTGAAACCAAGGTACTTTCTAAGGGGCTGGGTTTTGCTGTAACAACGTTCCCTGATTTTTTCCAACTTGATATAGATTTGGAGGCATTTTTTAGGAGAATACGGCTGACAGCTGAATTGGATGATAAAGGGGAATCCACTACTGATAACCTGAATGTTTATTGTAACACCTTTCATTTACAGGATTGGGGTCTGTATAATCCAAGCACATATATGCCCCCTAAAAATAATCATGTGGTGGAAACTTATATACAGGGTGTGAAAGATGGGGTAATGAAACTTGAGGATAGTTTTAAAAAAGGTGAGATTTACCAGCCCAGGGAGAATGTTACATCAGAGGAGAGAAAAGCACTTTTGTCCCTCCAGAATAATCAAGAACTGGTGATTAAACCAGCGGATAAGGGGGGAGCTGTAGTGGTAATGGATAAAAAATATTATGTGGATACAATTGCGGCAATGTTAAATGATACCACTACATATGAGAGATTAACTACCAATCCCCTCTTTGCTGTACAGCGGGCTATCAAGGATTGTGTGGACCATGCCCTGAGAATGGAGATCATTGATCAGAAATTGGCTTATTATCTGATACAGGTTAATCCAACTACACCTGTACTATACATACTCCCTAAAATCCATAAAAATTTGGACAAGCCCCCAGGTAGGCCCATAGTGGCCGGGGTTAATTCGGTGTTTTGTCCACTGGCAAAATTTTTGGATAAAATATTTAGGGAGTATGTATTTAAAACAAAATCCTATATTAGGGATACTGGTGACTTTATAAGTAAAATTAATATGATCAATGATCTACCCTCAGAATTTGTACTAGTTACACTAGATGTGGAAAGCCTCTACACCTCCATCCCCCATGATGGGGGTGTGGAGGCGGTCCTACATCACTTGGACAGAGATATTACCCTTGATGGAGCCCAAAAAAAGTTTTTGGTTACACTACTTCAGATTGTCCTGGGTAGGAACTATTTTTTGTTTCAGGATGAATTTTTTCTACAGATTAAAGGTACAGCGATGGGCTCGAATGTCGCCCCGTCCTATGCAAATTTATTCATGGATGTATTTGAAAATCAATTTATTTACACTGATCATGGATTTCAACAGAACTGTAAGTGCTGGTATCGCTATATAGACGATATCTTTACAATTTGGACGGGACGACATTCTGAGCTCATCGAATTTGTGGATAGATTAAATAGATGTACCCCCTTTATTAAATTTACTATAAACTGTGATGTGAATAATATTTCTTTTCTAGATGTGATGGTTAAGAACACTAGAAAGGGCAAACTTGAGACTGATCTATACGTAAAAACAACTGATAGAAATACACTATTGAGATATGACTCTTTTCATCCCCCACACATAAAAAAATCTTTACCCAGATCACAAGTTTTAAGGGTGAAACGTATAGTTCACAATGAACAGCAACAGATTCAGAGGATGGATGAAATGAAAGAAAAGTTTAGAAGAAGGGGCTATCCTAATAGGATTTTGGAAGGGGTTGAGATTGAATCAAGGAGTATAGAGAGAGATAGTATCCCAGGGAGGAAGAGGATCCCCTTTGTAAATCAATATAATGTGTTGAGTAATGAGATCTCAGGTATAATACGAAGGGAATGGAGTCTATTGACAAGAAATTTCCCTGATAAAATTGCTTTTAAATCACCACCTGTGATGTCATATATGAATGCAGATACTATTGGGAATAAATTGGTGAAAGCGGATCTTGGCCCTTCTACTAAACCTAAACAAACCTTCCTTAAAACCCCTAAAAACGGGACTTTCCCCTGTTGTGGGTGTAGCCACTGTAGTAATGTACTGAAAGGAGAATGGGTATATCATCCCCTACAGGGCACTCGTATTCCCATTAAAGGTTACTTTACGTGTGCATCCACATATGTGGTATACAATATCAAATGTCCCTGTGGCAAAATTTATATAGGAAAGACAATAAGGAGTGTGAGGGATAGGCTCACTGAACATAAGTCGGCTATTAGGAATAAATTAAATCAACCTGTTGCCAAGCACTTTAATGAAAATGGACACACTGTAAGTCAGCTGCGGTTTCAAATCTTAGACTCAGTCCCAAGAAAGAGACGTGGGGGTGATCGGGACAAGGAATTACTGCCCAAGGAGGCGCAATGGATAAGGAGATTAGGGTCATTATTCCCCAATGGACTGAATCATGAATACGATTTGAACCCATTTTTATTGAAATAGCTGCCTTTTTTTAAAATGATTTTATCTTTTGTAGGTTGTTTTATGGATACTGTGTATCAGTTATCTGGGATTGTAATCAACAATGGACATTATCAAGATAAGTCTCTTTTTGCTACATTTTGAAGATAACCAACTAACATGATACTAAGTGTTACATATGATAAACTGCAACCTTTTAAAACTTTTTTTGTATATCTTGTTAAAATATGTGGTGACACCAGAGGGCGCTGTGTCCAATGGTATTTAAGGTCAGGTGGTGGTGGAGTGTTTTATGCTTGACAAAGAGTGGGGTGCCGCTCGAAACGTTGCATCTGTGCTGCTGTCCTACAAATAAAGACGGTTTTAACATTATTGGAGTGCTGTCTATTGGAAGAAAGCATCAGCTTATATTACAGACAAACCTCATTTTCTGCTTGATAATTTGCGACAATACCTTAGTTTAGCTTCTCAACAGCTGCTCAGAGCCCATGGAGCATGTGAGTGTCACAGACACTTTCCAAGATGGTGACCAACCGGTGTCAGGTTTGAAATCCTGGATCATTGCTGCTATTGAGAAACTGAAAATTTTACCTATGCAATAAGGTCATTATATAAAATATGGCATTTTTAGCCATATTCATTTTTTAGGGTTTAGTTCTCCTTTAAGTGACTTTTCACTAGTGTATACAACTGCTACATAGCCAATCCTTCCTCATAAATAGACCTACTATTCCCTTTATATACTTAGTAAATCTTATTTGGGAATTCTCTATTACATTAAAGGGATACTGTCATGGGAAAAATGTTTTTTTCAAAATGAATCCGTTAATAGTGCTGCTCCAGCAGAATTCTGCACTGAAGTCCATTTCTCAAAAGAGCAAACAGATTTTTTTATATTTAATTTTGAAATCTGACATGGGGCTAGACATTTTGTCAATTTCCCAGCTGCCCCAAGTCATGTGACTTGTGCTCTGCTAAACTTCAATCACTCTTTACTGCTGTACTGCAAGTTTGAGTGATATCACCCCCTCCCTTTTCCCCACAGCAGCCAAACAAAAGAACAATAGGAAGGTAACCAGATAGCAGCCCCCTAACACAAGATAACAGCTGCCTGGTAGATCTAAGAACAACACTCAATAGTAAAATCCCATGTCCCACTGAGACACATTCAGTTACATTGAGAAGGAAAAACAGCAGCCTGCCAGAAAGCATTTCTCTCCTAAAGTGCAGGCACAAGTCACATGACCAGGAGCAGCTGGGAAATTTACAAAATGTCTAGCCCCATGTCAGATTTCAAAATTGAATATAAAAAAATCTGCTTGCTCTTTTGAGAAATGGATTTCAGTGCAGATTTCTGCTGGAGCAGCACTATTAACTGATTCATTTTGAAAAAAAAATTTTTTCCCATGACAGTATCCCTTTAATGTCACTTCTAAGGTTTGGACACCAAAACTGCACTGCATATTCTAGATGGGGCTTTACTAGTGCTTTGTATCCACAAGTACCCCCATGTCTATCAAGTATGTGTCTAACTTATTCCCATTTAGGGTACAAGTGGTTGCATATTTTTGTATCCCAGTAGCATATCAAGTTTATCAACATTGAATGTCAGCTGCCACTTAGCCACCCAGATTGCCATTTAGTCAAGATCCTACTGTAAGGTTGCCACATCCTGGGTGAAATGAATTGTGCTGGATAGTTTTGTGTCATCTGCAAACACTGATACATTACTTACAATGCCATTCCCAAAGTCATAAATTAACAAACAATAAAAAAGTAGGCCAAATACAGGAACCTGGTGCACCCCACTGGGAACCCTACGTCAATGCATCACTGATAAACACCCTTTGCACATAATCCTGAAACCAAGTCCCTATCCATGTGCAAACAGCATTACTATACCAACACACCTCAACTGTTCATGTTGCAAATTTCCGAGTAGACCACATCTACTGAAACCCCACTGTCCGAGTCCCTACTTACCTCATCATAAAAAGCTATTCAATTTGTCTGCTATGATCTTCATAAAGCCAGGCCCAGATTTGTGGAGAGGCCACCAAGACCTAGGGTGGCAGCCCACATTGGTTCAGAAACACTGGGGATGTGCAGGAGATATGATTGTTTTTTAAATTTCCAATGCACCAATCCCCATTGCTCCAGTCCCGATGATGAAAATTTGAGTGAATAAAAGGGATGGGATGCGGGCAACAAACGTCAGCGGGCCTAGGGGCACCTGCTATGTAAATCCGACCCTGCATAAAGCCATGCTGAGTCTTATGTATACTGCCATTCTCCAGAACAGAATCTTGAATTTGATCTCTTAACAGTCTTTCAAATAACTTTCCCATCTCAGATGACAAACTTACTGGTCTATAATTGCCAGGCAGAGAGTGTAATCGATTTTAAATATTTGAATTCAAAGTATCATGTCTGAAAAAAATCAGGAAAAGTGGCCTGGCTAAAGCTAAACAAATTTCTCAACATACCTTAGGGTTTATTCCATAAGGACCCAAACCCTTATCTTATTCACATTCATTTTTCTTAAACCTTAATCCTGCATCAGTCATTGAGTTAAGTCATGAGCATCTTTACAGAGTTGGTCCTGATTAAGCACATTTAACAAAAAACAGCAGTGTACCTTGAAAGTGCCAGGCCTTCCCACAAAAAAAATCTTTTGAAGGCCCAATGTGAACATTCCCTCCTCCTCTGCCCTCCTCCCGATCTGCTTTTGTACCAAAGTTTAAGGTAGGAGAGGGGTTGGGGAGAGGGGAAATGATACAGCACACCACAAAGTTCTACCCCCCTCCCTGTTGCCTGGGCCCCCTTGCATCTGCTGTATATGTATTTATGCCACTGGACAACGAATACATCATATTTTTATTAAATATTAATATAAATAATACATATAATACAGGATATATACAATAAACACTTTTTTGGATTAGTCTTTGCTTATAATGCTTAGAATGCAAGTTCCACACTTTATATTTTTGCCTTCCTGATTCCCTTTACAACACATGTAGGTCCTGATAGAAGCATCTGATCCCTCTGACATGTAATTCTCAAATGCTTTCTTCTTCATTCCTGTAAACTTCTTTACATCTGAATTAAGCCACAACACTTTTACATTTCTTCCTTAAAGGAACAGGGAATAGTGCTACATAAATGAAAATTAAAACAGATTGAGATAGATTTTATCAGAACTGGTTGATGGCCTTTTGGGGGTTTGGTCTGCTATACTACTATATATACACTTATGAGTTTTTTTAAATGTAGGGTGTCGATTAAAAGCCATGTTTTTCCAATGGGAATAACTATCCCACTACAAATGACTTGCATGGATAGATTGCACTGCAGATGACTTTATTACAGTACATCAGTGATCCCCAACCAGTGGCTCATGAGTAACATATTTCCTCAACACTCCTTTCTCTGCAGTGTTTTCCAGTGGTCTTGGGTGTCGACCTGTTTTGATGACTTGGGTGACCAGCATTGTTGTGTTTGCACGATATACTGACCTTCATATATTTGCTATTCATCAACCCTATTAATGACACAAGCATCAAGTGACTCCAGTAAAATGCCTGGCACGTGGCAAGACTTTGCAGGATCAAGGCCTTCCCTTGCACTAATTTCTTATATATAATTTCTGGTTTGTGCCAAAAAAAGTGCAGTATTTGCACTCAACAGCCACAAAAAAACAGAATTTTATCCCATACTAAAGAATTGTTTCTTGTAGTATGTGGGAAAGCAACATATTTGCTGTATCCAATTGAATTGAACAGCCAAGAAGAGGCTAAATTTGCTTAGCGGTAATTAAGAACTTTTTCCTGGCAAACACAATATTTCTTATTCTTCAGAGTGTGAGGGAGGGAATTCAGCTGGGCCAACTAGTGGAAAATAATGATTGTGGGATGCTGGGAATGTATAATGCTATCTATCATTACTCTTATCTCTGTTTTTTGTTAACGTACCTGTATTTGAAGACGTTACAGGTCAGACTGACCTTCATTTTAGAACATAAAATAGTTTAATGTGCACATTTGGTGTGGTTGCACCTTAAATTTGCCTTTTGTAGAGGCACTGTTGTGATTTTAAGGCTACAAATTATTTCTCTTGACCACCTTGGGTGGACAAGACAAGGAACTAGACAGGAATAGATAGAGTGACTGGGGTAGTGTGGGTTATATTTGTGGAGTGACATTAGGGGCAGGAGGGATGACATCAGGGGCAGGGCAGGTGAAGTTTCAAGGGTGGATCTATGACATCAGCTGTGGGGTAATGATATGGCAATCAGCTATTGGCTGAACTTAGTGCCATTGACTTCAATGTCCAGATCTTCTAATTGGAAATTCAGGAAAGCAGTTTTCACCCAGACAGTCCTCCTGAAACCCGGGCTGTCTGGGTGAAAAATGGACAGGTGGCAACTGGCTACCCTATGTGCTACTCATCCCAAATCATAGAGCACACTGGAACACTGGAGCCACACAAGGTAACCTGTCCACTCTTGTGGTCGTAGCCAGAACTGCAAAGCTGTAGTTTAGTTCTACTTTACCTTTATATTTCCATTCCAAGCAGTGGATCAAGTTCTGTGATGCCAAAAAGGCATGCCATTTGAACCCATACATTTTAACTCCAGGTATATCTGGAATAAGATCATTTACTGTCGACTATTGTATATTGCATTGGCTTGAGTCCCTCAGTGAAGAAATAAATTCTCATTTATTTTTGGTAGAATAAAGTGTTTGGTGAGATAAGGCCACTTGGATGAGGTGTAACAATATATTCGGTTGTTGGGTTTCAGAAGAAGGAAAGAAGATGGGGAGGTCTTGCAACAGCTGAGAATACACTGTAAGCACTCAACTGATTCTACTAACATTTGAAGTTACATATTTTGGGGGTCGCAGAAGCATAAAAACATTAACAAATTTTGATTTTAATACAAGATTTCCTTTACAGAGATCTGCAAAAGCATCGAGGCCACCTTCACCCAGCCCAGTGGTCTTTATGAACTCCTACAGTAACCGTTAATAGTCCCAGGCAAAGTCGTTTTGGTCACCATATTTGATATATGGATATGTTGAAATGTGCAAGGCAGTTGTGGGAAATGTTGAAAGTATAGATGCAACTAAAACACTCTGGAGTTTGACTGTACTTCCACCATCTTTTTATGTACTTAGTGGTATGTTATTAAATAACTAAGTAATTGCACCAATTAGTTATATATCAATCCCCTACATTTCTTATTCACTTCTGCCCATTTGCAGACACTTAGTGGGACATTCACTAAGATTCGTTGTTGCGCCAGCGTCCGCTTCGCCGCACTTCGCCAGCCTATTTTCGCCAGCGCTACGCAAATTCACTAAAATCCGAAGTTGCGCTCAGGGGAAGCGTAAGGTTGCGAAGTTGCGCTAGCGTTAATTCGCCAAGCAAAGCAAAGTTACGCTAGCGATGCTTAATTTGCATACGGCGCCAAATTCAAGTTACAATGGAGGTATATGTAGCATCACTACACAAGCCTGGGAAACCTTCAAAACAGCAAATAAATTTTTTATTTTGCCCTACACATGTGCCCACTGTATAGTTAAGGTGCCATGAGTTAGGAAATGTAGGGGGGAAGGAGGGTAGCCCCAAAAAATGTAGATCTTTTTCAGCCTATCACCCATAAAAAATGAAAAAACGCCAGCGTTTATTGGGACTTAGAAAAAGTTTTAACATTTTTTGAAGCAATCCCTATCTACTCTATTGCCCTTCGCCTGGTCTGAGGTGGTGAAGGAAGTCTGGCGTAAAAGGTAGCGTTCAGAATAATTTGCGCGTCAGAGAATTTGCGTAGTTACGTCCGTTGCGCAAATTCGCCAGGTGTAAGGGTGCGAAGTAACACTAGCGAATTTACGCCAGCGTCCGTTAGTGAATCGGCGAATTAACGAAAATGCACTACGCTGGCGCATTCACGCTAGCGTTAGGCGCTTTGTCGTTTAGTGAATTTGCCCCTTAATGGGGCTTCTTCCTTTTCAAGCCAATTCCAACATTCTCTTTATTCATATCATATACATATCACTCTGCAACTCTATTACATGAATTGAACTTTAGTTGTTATTAAATACAATCACTTCTGGGTATAAATTAGTGCAGCACAGGCATGCCTGTAGGGACCAGCATATATGAGCATATTGATGACACAGACAATATAGTTTTCTTTGTACAAAATGAGTAGCACTCTTATCAGAGAGTTATCCAAAAAAAAACATAACACGTCAACTGGCCCCTATGAGGCTGAGAAAAGTCATCACCAGCTGTACTGTGGCACTTCAGAGGAACAGTAAGTTCAACAAAGCTAGATCTAAAAAACAAAATGAACAAAACATCATGAATTTTTTACATAACTTCATTTTTCTATAACTTAACATCAAAAATGAATTAGAAGGTCTAGCCCTAGCTCACTGAACGTAGAAAAAGCAAGCAGGTTTCTTTTTAAAGCCTCAATTTTAGAAAAATGACAAAAAATAGGAGTAAGAAAGCAATTAAAAAAATGTCAATGGTTGCGTTATACTTTTTGAAAATACAGGAATGGAATCCATTATCTGGAAACCCATGAAAGCTCTGAATTACGGGAAGGCCATCTCCATATTTGTAAACAAATCCCGACTCTCCAACCTTTGGGCAATGAGTGTTAAGGTTTCAACCTTTTTCCTTGTTAATATTTGGACAAAGGGGGAAGCCTCTGACATCATAGGGGCAGTCCTGTGATGTTTGGGGGCGGACCAAGATGTTGGGGACGTGGCTATGACATCATGTGTCAAGCCGATGGGGAGATGTGGAAGGTTGTTAACCAGACAGCTTTCCAGTTGAAAAGCGGACAAGTGGAAAACCTACAAGGGGGGCTTGCACCATTTAAAAGTAAAACATGAATTTGAAGTATCTCAGTTTTTGAAGTATTTACATTTTTTTTATATTCTGTGTTTTTTTTTAATTATTAAACAAACATTCAAGTTTTTTAAATTATGAGAAGTAGAAAAAAGTTTAAAAAAAACTCTAAAATCACTGGGCAGATTTAACAAAAGGTGAGATTAAAGCTCATCACAGAAAAACTCAACCACTTTCTATTCATTTCTATGGGGTTTTCAGAAGTTTATTTATCAGTGGGTGAAACTTGGAGTTCACCATTTTAAATTGTCGGAAAAAAAACTCCAATACCACAAATAAAACACAATTTTAAAAAAACTTTAAAAAACTTAAATAGAAAAAACTTCAGCTTTTCAGTTTTTGAATTTTTTTTCTGCTTAATAAATCTCTAAAATTTGATTTTTTGTAGCTCTAATTTCAATTTGTTTTCGAGTTTTAACTCGAATCTCAGCAAACATTCAAATTGAAGCATAATAAATCACCCCTTTAGTGTCAGTGCTTCAGGAAAACTTCCACTGAATCTGAACATAGTTCTAACAATGGACAATACTACAATACCTGCATTGAAGCAAGTACTCAAGTGATGTGTGACCCAATTCACACTCTAAATAAAAAACACCATAAAAAGGCCATAAAAAGCATTAGAGGCTATAACACACCCTTACAAGGCCCATATCACTGCCCTTATACATGGGTCTTATATAAGGAAGACATCTAGTCAACAATACAATAATTGGCATACTCAAGGACATTCAATTGAGAAACAAGAGCCGACCTGTGCTATTGGGTTTAGCACACAAAGAGAAACATATAAAACTGTAATACCTTCAGAAACTCAGAAAGGTTGAATTTTTAAAAAGACACCAGCCCCCTTTAGCCTGAGGGGAAGAAAACAAACAGTACACACACACACACACAATTAAGAGTTTAAAAACACTTGATTATCCATAGGTTCACTAAACTATATACAGGTATGGGACCTGTTATCCAGAATGCTCGCGACCTGGGGTTTTCCGGATAACGGATCTTTCTGTAATTTGGGTCTTCATGCCTTAAGTCTACTAGAAATGCATTTAAACATTAAATAAACCCAATAGGCTGGTTTTGCTTCCAATAAGGATTAATTATATCTTAGTTGGGATCAAGTACAAGCTACTGTTTGATTATTACAGAGAAAAAGGAATTAATTTTTAAAAATGTGGATTATTTGGATAAAATGGAGTCTATGGGAGACAGCCATTCCGTAATTCGGAGCTTTCTGGATATTGGGTTTCCGGATAAGGGATCCTATACCTGTATATATATATCAGTTCAAACTCCACCTAAACAAGAAGAAAAAGTTAAGATTGTAAAAAGAAGCCCAACTAGGTAAGGCCAACATCCCGAATCATAACATGTGTAAAAGCCCTTGTGCACACTAGTAGCTGAATATAGAACCACTTGGGTTAGAACTGCACAATGGCTGACACACATCAGAAGACAATATCATCACTGTAGCCTATAAACCAAAGCTAAAATAGGCCATAACTCTTTGAACAAGACAAATTCATTCCAGACATGGACTGGTATCATGCACACAATGAAGGTAACAAGAAGCAGCTACTGTGCCAACCAATGATGGAACAAGAGGCAGCTACAGCCCTTACTCACAATGTCCAGTGTCGGACTGGGACACCAGGGGCCCACCAAAAGTTTTAGACCACCCTCAGTACTATTTTCTTCCCCTATTTAGCCACTTTGTTCTCATAGAAATAGGGAATGACCATGAAATAGGCCAAAAGTTTAGCAGCATGAGGGCCCTCTGACATCTGGGCCCACTGGGAGTTTTCCTGGTATCCCGGTGGGCCAGTCCGACATTGACACTGTCCACAAAAGACAGATACACTGAATGCCCACACTAGCATTACAATGCACATTCAGCACATGCCCATACTGGCCCCAAAGCCAGAAACATCACATGCAAATGAGTGGCGAAAAAGCCAAGTACAGCATCTTCAAAAATTCTGGCTCTCCAGTCCCAACAACACTGGCACTCAAAACTTCATGCAAATGTTAACATACAAGCCAAATACAGCTCATGCAAATACTGCCACTTAACCAGCTGTCATGCATGCAATACTGGAAAAAAGCTGGAACCAAGCCAGCTGCAAATCATGATGGTTAATAAGCTAGCTACAAAGCATGCCATGCCCAAAGCAGTTCCAACACCAAAACCAGCTACCACAAGTGCCAATACTGGCACATAACCAGTCACAGAAGAACAAATAAATGCATATAACTCTATTGGAATAGAAAATACTATGCTAAGCCTGATAACATGCTTGTAAAATGCAAAATCCGTCACATGCACATCATTTCTAAAACTCACAAACAAACTGAGGACAGGTACGGGACTTGTTATTCAGAATGCTTGGGACCTGCGTTTTCAGGATAGTAGATCTTTCTGTAATTTGGATCTTCATACCTATCTACTAGAAAATCACGTAATTAAATAAACCCAATAGGCTGGTTTTGCTTCCAATATATACTAACTATATCTTAGTTGGGATCAAGTACACGTTACTGTTTAATTATTACAGAAAAAAGGAAATCATTTTTAAAGATTTTGATTATTTGGATAAAATTGAGTCTATGGGAGATGGTCTTTCCTTAATTCGGAGCTTTCTGGATAGCGGGTTTCCCGATAACAGATCCCACACCTGTACAAGCAAACACTGAACTAACCCGCTACAGAACAACAATACACACCTATAACTGTATCGCAAGTGAAAACATTGTGCTAAGCCTGCTACCATGCATGTAACCAGGCCCGGATTTGGGGAAAGGCCATCTAGGCCCGGGCCTAGGGCAGCAGGATTTTAGGGGGCGGCATGCTGCCCAACCACACCCACATTGGTTCAAAAACACTGGGGATGCTCTGGAGATACAATCATTTTTTAAATTTCCCGTGCGACAATCCATGGCTCCAGTCCAGATGATGAAAGGGGGGGGAACAGGGGCGACGGACGGCAGTGGGCCTAGGGGCGCCCTCTATGTAAATCTGGCCCTGCATGTAACACTGGTGCAAAAATTGGCACACATTTCCAAGACTAGCATACAAACTGATGACAGTACAAGTAAACATTAGCCTAACCAGCTCCAGCACCCCACCCATGCCACAATGGCACGATAAGCGGTTACCCCTCATGTATCACTAGCGCAAAAGCCAACTATTGGTATAGAATGCCAGCTGACTTGCCTGCAAAACCTGGCCCATAAACTCTGGTGTCAAGGCCAGAAACACTGAAATACTGGTGAAAAGGCCAGCGGCAACCCATGCAAGTACTGGTACCAAGCAAAAGCAACTGCCCGCAAGACAATGCTTGCACCAAAGTCAGATAAAATGCATGCAAATGCAGAAAAAGCATATGGTTTCCAGACAGACACTTTTAAAAAAACTTTTTTTCTAATGCAACCGAACTGGCAGATACAGTAAATCCCCACAAGACCTGGATACACCTGTCATAAATGAGAGCACACCCTGTGTCAGCACAAAGGTAAAACAATATTTTCCAAAAGGGCTTGAGCCTATAACTAAAATGCACAACAATGAAAACCTTAGGACATTGCACAGAAATATTGAAGATAATGTAATGGCAAACTCACCTTACCAGGGGAATTGCAGAACCCAGAAGCAGAGATGGTTTTATAGAAAATGGTTAGTTTAGATTGGCTATGTTACAGGTCCTACCTGCTGGTGTGGGCGGGGCAATACTACCCATGTGCACTGACATGGAAGAAATAATAATTTTGGCAATAAGATAATTTTGAAGTGGGTTCTGCCAAGGAATGTTAGATTTCTATGGTTCCATTGTTGTGTGTCTTATTGCAGGGTGTCTATTATCTTCTGTAGCTTGTACATATTTTTGGAATATTAATCCCTAGATATTTTATATTATGCATCGCTTTTTTTAATAGAAAATTCCTTTGGCCAATCATTGTGTAAAAATGGCAAAGCTCCTGATTTGAAAGCTGCCACCAGTTTGAATCCATACAAAGCTGGGGTCTCCTCTATACTACATGGAGGCATGTTGGACCCACTTGAATCCCAAGAAAGTTTGGGTAATGTAGAAGGTAAGGGGGTCTATTGCTAAATGAAATAGTAAAGGTGACAGTGGGCAGCCCTGATGTGTCCCCCTGCTTATTGCAAATCTATTTGACTTATTGTCATTGACAGTGATAAAAGTGTAGGGTGAAGAATAAAAATTACTCTACAAAAATCTGAATGCCAAAACATTAATACTATTAAATAAGAATACATATGATATTCTATTAAAGTATTTGTCACCTCCTGACCAGGCAGTAGTTCTAGGGTTCCCACAGCTCCCTGTGTCATTTGTCACAGCACCAAAAGCATAGACAGCATATGCCACTCTAACACCAAACATTTCACCCGAAGCACATGCACAATTAATTTTGGCTAATTGGGCACAATTGTTCCAACCACAATGCAATTGAGTCAAATTTAATGCACCTTTGCACCTACAGTGACTCTGGGAAAAGGACTGCGTTGTGGGGAAAAAACATGGCGATTTTGCTGGAAATTGCACTTTTTGGACATAAATGAGCCCTTTGATCTATTGTGCCATATGTGAGGCCAAAGCTATTGCCACCTCAGGGGCCAAACAATTGGTTCAATCACCACTTGGATGCCCATGATGCGAATAAATCCATGTGTATGTCCCGCAAGTTTCATGTTTAAACTGAGATATCCCCTACTGTAACATTGTGATGCATCAACACAGCCCAGTTGGTTTATTTGTGCTACGACTATGAGCCCTGCCTTGTATGAAACCAGAACTAATCTCTGCACTCAAAACCCACAGTGTTTGCTTCTTCATATGAACCTGACTCACGGTCATTTATTTGTATTAAAGCCCTGAGAGTAACTTTTTATCGTAACATTTTCCAGAAGGTGGTATAAATCACGGCCACCCTGACACTTTTTACTTTTTATGGGAAGGCAGAAAGAACACAATAATGTGGAGCATCTTACAGCAGTCCCCCTAGGCAAGTCCCTCTGCTGCCTCTAAATCTTGCCTAGGCTTTAAGAAGTGCTGGGTGTGGATAGGAAATCTTGCACTCTTTGTGCTATCATTTGCATGTCCTGTACCCTCCCAGAGAACCTGCAATTTAAACTGGTGTGTCAGTGCTGAGACAGGGAGAGCCCAGTGCAAGTGTGTGTGTGTGTGGGGAGAAGATGCAAAGACCTCTCTGAACGTTTCCATTTACCAAGACTTATTGAGAAGAAAGAGAAGGAGCAACCTGTCTGCATGTGAAATGTGATATTCTGCCTTTTGTAAAGTGTTCCTGGAATCTCTCTGCATTCTCTTCAGGTACGTTTGCAAAGTCTTTTTAACCTGTTTAACTTATTTTGTCATGAAACCAGGTTCTTCTTGTTGGAAGTTTTCTTCATTTATGGCTTCAAGTTTAATTTATTTGAGAGTTTTTTTTTTTGTTTTAGAGTTTCAAAAGTGTATGGACAGAATTGATGGTTGTTCCTTATTGAATCATCTTGAGGGGTACAAAATACTAAAAACAATTTGACCCAAAATCCTTATATTCAGAGCTGATTCTTATTCACAAATCTGTCCTGCTTCTGCCTCAAAAACCATGTAGAAATTAGGATTAAAGATATATCTCATACTACCAAAAATATATCTTAGTCTACACACGCAGATTTATACTGTATGTGCATGCGACATTTTACAAAACAGGTATTATGGAAGTCTAGACAAGTAATTATAATATTATTCTTTAATATTCTGGGAGTAGGGGCAATACAAAATTTAGAAATCACTAGTACAGCTTGACTAAAGTAAAGAAAATATATATATTTTTAGCACAAAAAAAAGAATGGATTAAAATGAATAAAATTGCAAATGAAGACAAACTTCTGCTGCCCAGACTACAGTACAGCAATAGAAACTATCTATATAGATGCCCTGTACAGCAATATGATATATTTATATAAGTGCCCTGTATAATATGAGTATGCTAGCTATGACACACACACACACACACACACACATATATATATATATATATATATATATATATATATATATATATATATATATATATATATACAGTATATATATATATATATATATATATATATATATACCCTGTATATAATATAATTACAGTAATACAATAATAAAAGCTATTTTTATAAGAGCATTGTATATAGGTAGTCTCTATATTACAGCAATATTATATATATTTATTTAGATTCCCCATATAGTAAAAAAAAGTTGTCTATATATTGTAGGTGCCCTGTTCAGGTATGGGATTTGTTATCCAGGAACCTGTTATCCAAAATACAGCACAGCTATCTTCCATAGAGTTCTATATTTAGATAAATATACAGGTATGGGACCTGTTATCCAGAATGCTCGGGACCCAGGGTCTTCCAGATAACGAATCTTTCCATAATTTGGATCTCCATACCTTAAATATACTTAAAAAACATGTAAACGGGAAATAAACCCAATAGGCTGGTTTTGCCTCCAATAAGGATTAATTATATCTTAGTTGGGATCAAGTACAAGCTACTGTTTGATTATTACAGAGAAAAAGAAAATCATTTTTAAAAAATGTGATGATTTGATTATAATGGAGTCTATGGGAGATGGGTTTTCCGCAATTCAGAGCTTTCTGGATAACCTGTACTGTATGGATTTTTTGTACTGTAAAGTGTGCTTATGTATTAGAGGAATAGGTATTATTTATATAGATGGCCTGTATAGTGCAGTACAGAAAATGTCAATGTATAGCACAGTACAACTATATTAACAATTTACTCCATATAAATATCCCATATACCTCGTACATGTACAGCAACTGAAGATATATATATATATATATAATATAGACCTGATAAAAGTACAGTAATAGAATTTATAAAATGATATACCTGTTTAATGAACGAGGCCAACTTACCCTCCTTATCCAGAGTGAGTTGCTAACTTATTGACCCATATATGAGGCCTTCTTGATGGTCTGCTTGACTGATATCTGGCTTATAGTCATGCCTACTGTTCATCTATTAAGATTCAGTCAGTTATTGGTCCCATCCTAGTGGGTCTGCATAGACCCACCTTATGACCCAATCATTGGCTTTGGGGCCAGACAGTTGGATTAGCCCTATTTGATGCATCGCATGGTGGGCAGAAGGGGCAGAGATTTTCTCAACGGCAAGCTCATCAAACAAAAAAATCTTTAAATTTAATTAACCAATTCTTCTGTATAAAGGGTATTGCCATTAGCAGTGTCTACTCGTGAGTGAAAAGTGTGAGCTGAGATAAGTGGGGGAATTTGGTAGTGTAATAATAGAAGTGAGTAGTGGGTAGAATTGGGTCAGGTGTGAGAAGACATGGAGGCAGTTGTGATATAATATTACAATTGTATTCTTATTTGTATTTATGGATCCCATACCTATACAGAGGGAAGAGAACCTTACAGCAATATGTAGTTGAGGAAACTTACTTTCCCTTGCCGATCCTCGCACAGCCTCTCAGCTGCAGTCAAAATCTCCAAAAATTTTAAATGGATCAGCGTCTATGGCAACAGAGAAAAAAACAAAAATAGTGCAGTATAGTTAAATATTGAGGCAGCACCCGGTGCCAGGACCTATTTCTAGGTGTAGTTCCCCTTTAATCTTCCTGATGCTTCTGAGGATGCATTTCGCCAAATGGCTTCCTCAGAGGCATCAGGAAGATTAAAGGGGAACTACACCTAGAAATAGATCCTGGCACCGGGTGCTGCCACAATATTTAACTATACTGCACTATTTTTGTTTTTTGTTTTTTTCTCTGTTGCTATAGGCGCTGATCCATATATAATTTTTGGAGAATATGTAGTTGAGGGGCCAGGGGCCAAAATAGAACTGAAGGAACATTGATGCCAGTCTGTAGGTTCTGGAACCAGAGCTGGTGTGTGTTTATCTAACATGCTTGGATGGTGAGCCCCATTCTGTTTCCAAATTAACATTCCCATACAGCGTTGCTCTGGCAGTGTGATCCTCAACAGGAAGCACGTGCAGGCAGTCCTATACATGTCAGCTCATATGGAATGTTGATGACGATGCCTGGCTGCTCTTGGCATATATACAATTCTAGGACAGAACCAGGAGGGGACATTAGCATTGCACCATCTAAGAGGATACGTGAAACAGTAAATAAAGGCTCAGGTGATGTATCAAGCTGAAGTTTGTTGTGACCTGAAATAGAAGTTTGTTGTGTCCTGAAATAGTTTAGTACATAGAGGCCTTCTCTATGATGTTGTATACATTGGTTTTGTTGTAGGCCATTCAGAAAAGGCTTCCATTTTAAGAAAGCTATGTTGTTTCTCTGCAAGGTTCTTCAGCCAGTTAAAATGAGTTTCTCATGGAAACCATGAGGTAGATGAGCTGATAAAAACTGCCAACTTGGCCCCTCCAGAATGAATTGGCAACTTATTGGCCCAAGTATGGGACAGTGGGAGAGCCTGCTGGATATTAATTGGGCAGGTTTAAATATCTCATCGGAGCATTGATTTGGTTTTCTCCCAATGAATCTGATTATGCTCAAACGTCAGCTCACTGGCCACAGTGGAAAATGTAACAGATATAAAAGTCAAAATACTGCTGAGGAAGGCATTATTTCCTATTCTAAGGTGATTAGAGGCAACTTTAGATTGGGTTTTTCACCATCCCCAACCAGTTGCTTGGGAGCAACTTGTTGTTCACCAACCCCTTGGATGTTGCTCCCAGGCGCCTCAAAGCAGGTGATCATTTTTGATTTTCTGATTTGGTGCAAGTTTTGGTTGCATAAAAACCATGCGTTCTGTCGAAAAGTGCATCCTGTAAGCTGCCAGTCCACATAGGGGCTACCAACTAGCCAATCACAGCACTTATTTGTCACCACCAGGAACATGTTTCATTCTTGTGTTGCTCCCCAACTCTGTTGGTACCCCAGTGCTAAAGGTTTGTACATTCATCCTCAGTCCAGACCACAAACAAGAAATGTGTCCTCCAAACAACTCTCTGAATCCTTGATTAGTCAATATGAGGAAGACTATTCCATTTGAATAGGTTTACTAGGACACTAAGGAATAACATCAGATAAGATGTGATAAAGTTGGTTAGTTTAAAGGTGCCCATACATGCACAGATATGGTCGCAGGTTTGGCCTCTCCAAACCAGTGTATGGGACCAAAATGTACTTTCCCAATTGATATTGGGACATGAACATTGTAGTATAAGTAGTGCCAGTGGGGAAATCCAGTATGTCAAAGACATTGGCCAAACATTGGAAGATCCACTTGTTTGACGTGGTTGCCAGATGAATTCATCATTGCCCAATAGATGGATCAGATTGGACAGATTGGGCTGCTTTGATAGATTGGACCCAAGCCAATAAATGGATTCTACCTGAACCTGTGCAGATCTGAGAACTTGATCCACAGCTTGATGTAGTCCTAGCAGAGAGGCTTGATGATCCCTAATCAGATATCGGTGGGGGGAGGCACATTTTGGCCAATTACAAAAACAATAAGGCAGCTTCGTCAGGAGTCACTAAGTTGCAAGTCAATATTGGCCAGTGTATGTTGTGGAACAGAAACTCACAAACTTCTTTCTATGCCAGAATCTATATACACAAGTTTATACAATGATAAGGGCATAATACAAAGATGCCGCAGGACAAAAGGGTAATATAAAATGTAAACAGAGGAAGTTCAACAAGGAGTAGTAAGAATAGTATGTCCATAGAGTGTGTTGTAAGATAATCATGACAGTAAACAAATGACTAAATGAGCACATCAATAAAGAAAAACAACTCATTGCATAAACACCTATCTATTCCACAGATATGTCAATGATGGGCACCTGAACCTCTTCCAACATCAGTGGCTTAATGATTACTTGTGTCATTTTATTATCCATTAACGATGATGACTGGGAGATAAATGTAAAGAATTAAAGTAGGAGGGATGAAGAGGGAAAGTTCAAGGAATAGGCAAGATGTGACTATGGCACAGTAGAGACAGGTAATAAGAGAGATATGAAAAAATACCCCTTCAATCATAGAGAATTTACTCAAAAGGATTTAGGATTTCGGAACATGAAATATCTTTTATAATTAATACAAATCCGGATGTTTCAACACAGAAATATCAACCACACAGTGCACAGTCTATGGTGAGGGTCCCCAAGCATAAACCACCCATAAACCATAGTCAAATGTAAAAAGAGTCAGTTTCCCAGCTGCCCCAGTCATGCGACTTGTGCCTGCAATTTAGGATGGAACTAATTTCTGGCAGGCTGTTATTTCTCCTACTTAATGTAACTGAATGTGTCTCAGTGGGACTGTACTTACTGTAGATCTACCAGCTGTTATCTTGTGTTAGGGAGCTGCTATCTGGTTACCTTCCCATTGTTCTTTTGTTTGGCTGCTGGGGGGGAAAGGAGGGGGTGATATCACTCCAACTTGCAGTACAGCAGTAAAGAGTGACTGAAGTTTATCAGAGCACAAGTCACATGACTGGGGACAGCTGGGAAACTGACTATATGTCTAGCCCCATGTCAGATTTCAAAATTGAATATAAAAAATTCTGTTTGCTCTTTTGAGAATTGGATTTCAGTGCAGAATTCTGCTGGAGCAGCACTATTAATGGAAGCGTTTTGAAAAAAACATGTTTTCCCATGACAGTATCCCTTTAAGTTTTCCATTACCTGTAATAATTGATACCATAAATATATGGAAAATCCGAGGATATAGAGGTAACCAGGATGCAATGCAGCAGCAGCCATCAGCAGAAGAGAGTGAAAGGCAGGAACCATTTACCCTACAAAGGTGTTTGTATAGATTTGTATATATGTGAGTGTATTGATTGGTCTGCAAGTTGCACCAGAGGAAGGACCCAGGGGTTCGAAACATGTAGTGCGTCAATAAAAATGACTTTATTCACATTCACATTTGAAGACTCTCCAGTTTCCTGCATACTTCATGATATTCTGATATTCTGAGACAACTTGCACTCGGCCGGATTTGTTTGCCGGCCACCCCTAGGCCGCGCGGTCCGACCAGGCGGCCGCACGGTCCTATCGCCCGCCTACACGTCCCCTTCCCAGCGCGCCGGCGAAAATGCACCGGCGCAGCTGGTGTAATTGGATGGGGATGCACACGTCCCCATAATGCGGCTGGGCGGCATGCCGTCCTAAGCCCGGGCCTATGTGGCCTCGCCACAAATCCGGGCCTGCTTGCACTTGGTTTTCATTTTTTATTATTTGTGGTCATTTAGCCTTTTATTTAGTAGCTGTCCAGTTTGTCATTTCAGCATTATATGGTTGCTAGAGCCGAAATTCCCATAGCAACCAGGCATTGAGTTGAATTAGAGACTGGAATATGACTAGGAGAGGGTCTGAATAGAAAGATAAGTGATAAAATACCTGTGTAACCGTATGATCTGGTAAAGCCTATGAGGCACCAACCCACTGATTCTAAACACAGCTAATCCAATCAGACGACAAAACTGGCTGCCTCCCAAAGTCTATTAATACACAGGTATTTGTGAATATCCCAACCACTCACAGATATGGCAAATTACGGCTTATTTTATTCTTATTTGGTTTATCATATTGTTTTGCTTTGTTATTGTTATACATTTAAAAAAATAAAAGGCTCCTTACACCCACTCTAGTCAGGAGTAGCAGTGAATTACTAGTGCAACTACCACTACCCCACCTCAAATAGTTCTATATTTTTTATTTATCTCATATTTTGTTATATCTATATGGATAACTTACATATTGGGGGGGGGAACTAACTCACAAACTAAATCATTGTAATAATCAAAGCGATTTTATTGATTGTTTCCCCTTACATAACTTGTAACATTTGACTGTATCATTGCACAAATCAATACTTATGATAGGAGAAAATCAATTCATACTTACCGAGATTTTATTTTCCTGGCCAGCATAACATTTTATACAGTTTATCTTCTACCGGGGGATGGCCAGGAATGAGATGGAACTGAAATAAAAACAAAAAAACAAAAAACTGAAGAGCAATTGAAAAGTTGCTTAGAATAAGCCATTCTATAACATACCAAAAGTTAACTTAAAGGTGAACCACTCCATTAAAGCACTGCGGTACCGTTATAGCATATCGTATACGTAGAATGTTCCTCTAGGCATAACTGCAGTCTCCAATGCAAACATGCACCATTCCTTCCACATAATAAACTCTGCCCTCACACTGAAATGTCTATATTACAGAAATTAAATAGATGTTAAGCACAATCCAACAAAAGACGCAAAGAAACCAAAACCTCTGCAAAACCAGTTATTTGCTGCAAACTGACCCCGAACTACAATACTACAATAGAACACAATACTGTCATTAAAGCTGAATGAGACAAAAGTGTGTTAGTGATTAAGTTACTAGATGGTAACACTAGACTCTAATTGAAAAAATACCTTGGTTTGATTCCCAAGTCAGTTCCTTGTAAACTTGAGCAAGCTCCTCTATCTGTATGTCCCTCTGTCTCTATGGCACAGCTCCCTAGGGCCCTTGCTGCTAAATACCACCCTCAAATAATCCTTCCATCTGGGATTATGAGTGGTGCATATGGGCTAGACATGCACCCAGCATTGCTGGTGTGTTTATTTCTAGTTATAAAACAGAATTACGCCATTTTGAAATCAAGGTGTCATCACTGGTTGCGTGGCTTGGCATCTTTTCCACCTCTGAAAGCACTGAGCAATTGTTGTTTTTTTTTACTGAGCTGTGCCCATGCCATGGATTGGGTAAACACCTAGATCAGATACATAGCCAGCTCAGCAGGTGAAGTCACAACTCAGGTCACATGTAGGACAGATTATTTAATACAACGCCCTACCTTATAGAGATGATTTACATTAAACCTTAATTATGCACACGTGTAGTTCACAAGGCTCTTCGTGCAGTACTAGCACTGCAAGTTCTATGGTTTTCACAGGACAAAAGGAATCTAATCCAAGTAAAGGCTGTTTCCTATTTTATATCAGGAGAACTTTCCTCTTGCACATTGAAGCCTATAGTGTTTCCAGTTTCCAGTTCTTCGTCATGTCTTCTTCTGGTGGTTCACTAAAGTGTTGATTCTACAGATTCACGAAATCCAGCTTCCCCGAATCCTGCTAAAAAAAAGGCTCGGCAAAATCCTGAGCCGAATCTAGGATTCAGTGCTTCCCTAGTTGATTCACGGGTACAGTATCAGTATTTGCTGGCAACACTGACTCATCATTCTTTCAACTTGTCTTTACTCAAAGTGGGATCAAGATAACAGGGATCAGATTAATTTTATGGAGGAGGTTATTACAGCCGTTGGGTTATGATGAGTAGATAAGCTCTCGTGTTCATCTGACCAGACAGACAAATTGCAGATCTCTGGCCATTGAGGCTAAACATACTTGTTACCAAATTAGATATAAAAAAGGTCTGGATCTGATTGTTCAGTAGTCAGACATTTAGATCAGGCAGGTATCCCATTAAACCATTCAGCTGATGATTGTTTACTTATCATGATCATTGCCAACTGAAAAGACTTACCTGCATGTCGGATTGGAATTTGGTATTTTGGATCCTCGGCTGAGACTTGGCCAAATAATATCTGCCACTGGTCACCCTGTATGAGGTATGAAACTTCATCAGAAATGTCCCCCTGGAAGCATACATGGATGATCATTCTAATGAATACTTATTAGAAACTCTATGCCCTAAGAAATCTTTATGAATGAAAAGTAAGGTGCCTCCAAAGCATCAATAAAGCTCATAGCAAAAAAAGCATATTCTGTCAGCAGAGAACAGGCTGAACCCAACCACTGAACCTTTATCACTAGTTTTACGTGAAACCCTTTGAGTGTTTTTTTTGGGGGGGGGGCAAAATTCAGCAATTTCCACTGTTAGAAAGACTCCACGTCAGGATGTTGGAGCTTCTCTGTCAACTAAGAATGTGCCCTATGTGCCATAAGCCTATACCCTGTAAGACATCAGTACTGCAGGAACTATTCATTTTAGACATTTAGGCAGAATGAGACCAGGAAAACAATATCCATTATTGAATCCAGATAGTATTGTATGAGTAACACGAACACGAACAGAATGTCCAGTTACTGTATTTTGTCCTGTTATCTCATTTCATTCTATACTTCTAAAACACCCAGATTAGTTACAACCACATAGAAGAGGAAGCGTTTGCCATTTCTTGGCAAAAGGAAAATGAAAGTCCACATTAATTACTGGTATTACACTACACCATGGATGGGCTATTGGACCAGGGCAGAGTGTGACCACATTAGTACAAAGCCTAATTCTATCATGCTGTAGGTAAAATGTCTGTGCTCATGTATACGTATATCTAAGCCAAGTGGAGGTCCAGTCTTTTGTATCAGTGAAGGGTGCAGAGTTTTGGTTGTTTTTATGGAACTTATTTTTTTTAATAAAGTCTTAAGCATAAAAACAAGAAGGTACTGTATATCAGGGTGTTCACACATTGTGCTGACAGAAAAGCATTTAGTCCATCCGAAAACATCATTGATGCAATTCTTTCTGAAATATAACGGTACCTTTATACAAACATTCATGTGACCACTCAGGGTATAGCAAGGCTGTTTTCATAACAACAGTGTTAGTGTATATTTTAGCCATCCAGAGTTTCGAAAGGGAAAGCATCACAGAATAGTGCAAAGATTTGCAAGATGAGGGTAGAGCGAAAAACATGGTATATCAACTAACACTGTAACCATGTGCCGGTGATTTTATCTTTAACACATAGGGTATAAAAAAATATTGGTATGTGTCATCCCAAGTACATCTAATATAGCAACATATTTCCACCCCGCATCTCACCCTAAATGACCTTCAAGCTGGGCTTTCAATTGTCTCCAGGAGAGCAAATGTCACCCTAACTGGCCTTTTGGCTGAGCCCACCTGCAGAAGTTGGCAAGAGTGAGCAGAATTCTCCAGCTAATTCCAAGAAATAGTTTTTACATTTAATTCCCACCAACAAGTTTTTTAAACTTTAAGCTTTTACGCTTTCAAAATCACCCTGTACTGTTCAGGCACAGGTACAGTAAAAGGTCTACGTAATAGATCTGAGCTCGACCATGGAGTCTCCCTGCAGATTCTGTTGTTCACGGAGCTTACAGAATATTGTTCTCACATGGTGTGGATGGAGAGCAGCCAGATGTGATTATTTGACATAAATTTCCTTCTACATTGTCCTTGAGTCCTTGGTTCATATCTCTTGGTGAGACAAGTGAATGGCACTTTTCGGATCTGGAGGAGGTGGGGGTACCTAAAATGAATGCAGTCCCTGTTTTATTATATTATGTAGCAATTCTTGGGAGATGTCTGAAAAGGTCATTTGTTATTTTTTCCAGAAAAAAATAACGAGGCATCTGTTAGTCTCAGTAATGTCACCTATACTTTGCCTTGGGCATGCAGTAATTATAAATGGGGTTATGTGTTCACACGGCTGTTTCCTGTTGCACAGGAAATTCAGGGACAGCTACTGTATGTAAGGGGACTTGTCTTGGTTCCCATACAGAAAATCTTTAGGGCCCCCTCCACATCTGCCAACCTCCCACCCATGGTGGGGAGTAATGCAGGTACAGTTAGATGGAACAAGGTTACACCACTGCTTGGAGCAGGGATCTGCAAGTCATTTTCAAATTAAATAAAAGTCGGGGAGCAACATAAGCATGGAAAACATTCCTGGGGTGGCCTGTGAATGGGTCACTTGGTAGCCCCTATATGGACTGGCAGACTACAGGAGCCTCAGTTTGGCAGTACACCTGTTTTTTATAAACCAAAACTTGTCTCCAAGCCAGAAATTCAAAAATAAGCACCTGCTTTGAGGCCACTGGGAGCAACATCCAAGGGGTTGGTGAGCAACATGTTACTCACAAGCTACTGGTTGGGGACCACTGCCTTAGAGGGTGAACAACTTCAGGCGATAAGACAATTTAATCTGCAGCACTTCTACCATAAGTCAAGGTTAGAACCTCGACTTAGGCAGCAGCACCCCAAAAGTTACAAGGGGCAGCAAAAGCCACCCCTGGCAACTTTAAGGGAAAAGACACATGCTGCTATTTCAGGAGATTAGTCTCCAAGCTTCTTCTTCGGTGACTAATCTCGCCGAACTGCCTTCCAGATGGCTAGAATGCGGGATACACTCGGAACTCTTCATTTTCTGAAGTCGCCAGAAGTTGCCTCACAAGGAGACTTCAGACGACTTCGGAAAGCTGAATCGATCCAAGTGCCATCCCACCAGCGATTTACATTCTAGCCGTCGGAAGGCAGTTTGGGGAGATTAGTAGCCTGAAGAAAAAACGATTTGTCGCTGGGTGACTAATCTCCGAAAATAGCAGCATGTGCCTCTGCCCTAAGAGTTGAATTTACAGATAGTAAATCATAAACTTAATTCTTCTAGTGCAGAAAGAGCAATTGCGCCCCCCAAATCCCCTCCAGCAATGTAAAGATAAGTGTGGGGCGCAAGCAGGGGGGAAACATCCCAAAAGCTGCCTTAGGCAGCTTTGGGGCTATAATCCCTGAATTTTCTGCACATATCTTTTTCATCTTACAGGGTCCATTTACTAAAGGAGTGCAAAGAATCTGTGCAATTTACCATGTTTATTACTCACAGCACAACATTCTTCACCAAATTCCATAGCAAGTGCCTATAGCCAAAGGCAACCCATGTACTTAACACTTTGGCACATCAGGTGATGCAACTAAACCAGAAGGGCACTAGTATGAATACATGCCTGTTGGCGATAACCCAATGTCTGCGCTATTTAATGGGCACTATGACTCTAGAGCAGGCATCCCCAAACTGTTTTACCCGAGAGCCACATTCAAATGTAAAAAGAGTTGGGGAGCAACAGAAGCATGAAAAATGTTCCTGGTGGTGCAAAACAAGGGCTGTGGATGGCTATTGGGTAGCCCCTATGTTGACTGTCAGGCTACAGGAGGCTCTGTTTGGCAGTACATCTGTATTTCATGCAACCAAAACTTGCCTACAAGCCTGGAATTCAAAAATAAGCACCAGGTTTGAGGTCATTAAGAGCAACATCCAAGGGGTTGATGAGTAACATGTTCTTCGTGAGCCACTGTTTGGGGATCACTGCTCTAGAGAATGTAAACTACTGTTTAGTTGATCTGCCTTGGTAAGTGAACTTATATATATGTTTATGTTTATAACACAAGCCACTCTGCCTCAAACAAACATCATATGTTTTTTTTATATTTAGGAAACCTACAGTGATAGAAGGAGTCCAAGATAGAGAAGAAGACAATGCCAGGGTTAAACACCACTGCCGCCAGTTCCTTGCTGCTGACATATACCAATACTCATACACCAATGTCAATGAACTCCACGGCAATAAAGTCTTTTGATGAAATGGAAGTGGTGTATATCCTTCTACTGCTGGGATTCTTCGGCTTTTTTACTTTTGGGATAATGTTCAGTTACATCCGCTCAAAAAAACGAGAACACTCAGGAGATCCTTATAATACGTACATTGCTCAAGACTGTGAAAAAGCCAAGAAAGCGTCAGTGATGAAGAGGCCAAAGCCAACTTGTTTTTTAGTAGAGAACAAGTTTGCAGTAGAACAGCCAACCCAATATATCCCCTCTTCTCCCAGCAACTGAATGAGAAGAAAGGGGTCAAGAGATGGGTTGGAAAAGGGGTCGGACATGGAAGGATAAAGCTTCATCAAATATCCCTTTGCCATGACTGTATCAATGGGAAATCATTTCAAACAGTTATAATATGCTTAATATGTCTTCAGTAGAATGTGAAGGAGTGAAATGCTTCATTAGGAGTTTATGCAAGGGGCTGTTTGTGCTGTACTGAGAACCCCCACTCATTAACATCAAAGAGAAATGTAGCTGCCTCCAAAGGAAAATATTTGGTTTAAAAAGGAACATAATATCTTACTGGAACTCTGAGGGACCTCGACAGCCCCCCTTTCAAAACTAAACATACAAATACATACGATGAGTTAATCTGGGACTGCTGTACATGGGAAACAGATCAGCTGCTGGGGGCCAAGCTTGTAGGTCAGCTAGAATTGTATACTCTTGGTTCCCAGAATAAGGGGGTCCCTTTAAGGAGAACTAAAGCTTAACTAAAGAAGTAGCTAGAAATGTTGTACAATATGTTTTGTGCTTCTGCACCAGCCCAAGGCAACCACAGTCCTTTAGCAGTAAAGATCTGTGTCTCCAAAGATGCCCCTGTAGCTCCCCATCATCTTTTTTGCTGATTCACTGCACATGCTGTGTGCTGCTGTCACTTACTGAGCTTAGGGACCCACTCACAATATACAGTACACATAGAATAGAAATGTCACAATATAAGGCTGATTAGTAATTAATACAGATAATTACAACATGGCAGCACAGAAACCAGTGCAATTAGCATTAGAATTTAATAATCAGCCCTGTAGCATCAGCTTATATTACAGGGGAAGCTCATTTTCTGCTGGATAATTAGTGACGAGCCCTAAGCTTAGCTTCTCAACAGCCAATCAGAGCCCACTGAGCATGTGAGTGTCACAGACACTTTCCAAGATGGTGACCCCCTGTGACAAGTTTGAAGTCCTGGATCATTGCTGCTATTGACAAGCTGAAACTTTAGCCTGGTGCAATACGTTTAGTTTATGAAATATAGCATTTTTAGCTATATTCATTTTTAGGGGAAATCCGAATAATATTAAACTGTGAAAGAATATACAGTATATATATTCAAAATGTGTTTAACCTGCCACCCTCCAGATTTTGGCAAACTGTAACCAAAGGTGTCAGCCCATTAATTACCATGTTAATTGTCAAATGTATTTATAATCTGTACATACACCATATGTGCCCAAACTATCATTTTTAAGCCAAGAGGATTAATATGAAGTTGATCCTTCCTTTTTTGCTATTACAGCCTCTATTCTTCTGGAAAGGTTTCCACGACATTGATGGCGGTGCTTCCATCCAGCCACAAGAGCATTAGTGAAGTTGGAGACAAGGTTTGGCTCTGGGTGTGCAATTTATCCCACAAACATTCATTTGGGTTTAGGACAGGGATCTGTGCAGGCCTTAAAGGGTCTTCCTTTCCCCTCTCAGACAAGACCAAGCTGTATAAACGTGGCTTTGTGAATGGGGCCATTATTGTACTGAAAGAGATAAGGGAATTCCACAACCTGTTGCCACAAAGTAGGAAGCATGGAGTTGTCAATAAAGTCATTGAATGCTGCAGGCTTGAGGTTTAGTTTCATTGGAACCAGGGGCCCAAACCCAAATCATAACAAACATCCATAGACCATTGTTTCTCCACCATCAAACAGTCAGCATTATGCAGTTAGGCGGGTAGTGTCCTACTAGTATCTGCCCACAGGAACATGTCCATCAGATTGTGACTATTTATTGATCTGGGGAACCTTTCCACTGCTCTAGAATCCAGTAGCATCACAATGTTACCTGACCTTGCCATTGCACATGATGATCGCTACACCAGTATGTGGCTGATCAACCATTAAAAAAAACCAGTGAATAGTACTATAGGCCTACAGATCCAATACAGTCCATACAACTAATAAATATATGAGAAGCTGGGTTAGCTTTGGAATCCTAAACTGTATCGATCATTTTTTAATACTGACCTTACTGAATCCCCATAAAAAAATTCAATTGAAATTAGATTTACTCATTTACATAATGTATATTTAATATTTGACAAAATACAATGACATCACTTGTGAACAAAGATGTCAAATCAGTTGTCTTGAGCTTCAAAGTCAGCTTGGATTCAGTTGGGCTGAACGATTAGGATTACTACGTATCCTGGATTCAGGTCGTCCTTAAATGGGACTCTTCAAAATCCGCAAACAATCCTGGTGTTTTGTAATGTTATTAAGAACTTTCATGCCTGTTTGAATATTGTAATGCCTTTGCAAACTTTAGTTATTTAATACCCACCTGCCCTTTAAACCAACTAATTGGGCAAATGTAGATACCTTCCAGACCTTTCTTGCAAGGTCAGATACAATAGCATTACAATAGGATAAGAGGAGCAGCTTTCTGCTGTGCAGAACTGGGTGTAAAGAATAAAAAAGAAAAATCACGGTGATCTCCTTAGAAACTCCTCATCTATGAAGCATGTGCGGGAGTGTGATTAGCACCGAATATTTTTATATAGCGTAGCCTTGCACCTAAGCCATAGTTTCACTTTGTATTATTACTAATCAGGATATTCATAAATAAAAACCATAAAACCTCCTGATGCATTTTCTTCTCCTTTTGAAACCATTTTAATTTCTTCCTGTCCTTAGTTTTGTTTTACAAGTTACAAGCTTTGGTGTTTTTATTATTGAAATGTCTTTTTCTACTGTTTTTCTAATCATTTGTGCCCAGATGGCTCTTCTAGCAACTTTTAGCACCATTGATCCAGTAGCAGCTGCAGACTGTCCAAGTCCTGTATTTATAATTGAGTGCCATCAAGATGATTTCATCTCCTAGTGACCATCATCACATGTGTTTCCCAATACCCTGAATTCAGTATTCAGGCTTTTCATTTGAATGTTCATGGTTGAAGCTTTGCATCTTGTAGCGAACTGACCAGGTTCTTCATTCCCTTCAACCCTTCTTAGAATTCAGATAATTGGGTCTTCTCATAATGGACCAGATTCAATTCAATTTGAAAAATGTATCCAAATTCCAAATTTCACCATAGACCTCTATTGGGATCAAAGAATTGAATCGGGCTGCATAGGTCCCAAATAAGGTACTCTCATGATTGTGAGGACCTATTTCCCTAGTAACCCCTAGAAAGAACACTAAACCGTCCTCAGAATTAATAACTGAGAACACATCAGGAATTTGATGGGTGGAGGTTGACAACTCTTGGCAGCAGCTTTATTAGTAATGAGTATGACACATGATGATCTTTGCCCACAATAATCATTAACATTGAATTCTCGCTGAATGCCAGATGACCTTGATGACCAGATGGAAGCCATTGCACTGAGCAATGATCATATGAGTATAATTTACAATTAACTGCTCCTGGCAAGGACCACCACCCGTCAAATTGCTGTGACATGCACCCATTTCATGGACAGGAGCAATCCTGGGGCTGCCGCAGCAATTCAGCTCTTAAAGATACAGGAGGCGGTTTTATTTACCCATGGTAAGTGGCCCTGGTAACAAGTTGCCTCTTGGCAGGAACGGCCCTGACCATGGACAAGGAACAGTAAGTCATAAAGTGATACGGATACCTCCCTTCTGTAAGTTCCTACTGGGAGCTGCCATTTTGCAAGTTGCTAACGTAGAACATGATGGGAATTGTAGTTTTTGCAGTTTCAGGAAAGACATATTGATTGGCTCCTTTATCATAAATCCCAAAAATACAGTGAGGGACGCCATACTGCAGGAGTAGCTCCTCAGTAATATAAGTATGTGTTACTTGCATGTCTGACAGCAATGAGACTTTCTTTAATCATTTTTGCAGCAGAGTTTATTTTTCTAGCATATTCATTACTGCCTTTGTATCCAAACGTCAATGTTTCTATTGCAACTCCCACTTGTAACTAAACCCCTTTAAGCCAGTTAGAAAAAAGAACAACAAAAGTTTAGAAACCAATTAGGGGATTTTTTGAAAAGTAGAAAGATTCATTTTATTTGCTTTTGGTTTCCAACTGAATCTTGCTGTGGTCTCTGTTATACACTCTGTTTGGTATAAAGTGCCATTTCCCTGTAGGAAGAAGAATTTGCTGCCAATTGAACTGATTCTAACCCATTTATTATTTAAGTCATTTTAGGATTGACATAATAAAACACATTCTCCAAAAAATACTAAAAATCTTAAAAAACTTTGAGCATGAATGGGCCTAGAGCACTATGTGATGTGGAACATACCTCCCAACTGTTCAGTTTTTCGTGGGACAGTGCTGATTTTGACAGCTCAACCCACAGTCCCAGATTGTTACTGAAATGTCCCGACTTTCTCTTTGATCTCCTGCACTGAACACCCAGAAAAAGATACAAAGTTTCTAAAACTCAATTGGCTTTTGGCAGAGAGACCAGAATAGGTGGCAGGTGCACTTAGATACTTTTGTAGCAATTTAAGATAAGCAAAGAAACAATTGTAACAATTTAAAATAAGCAGAAACTGTGGGAATTGTGGGGAAATTCACCTCCATTAGCAAAACTGTAATAACACATAAAAACCACAGAAATTCTCATAACCTGCCAAATTTTGTAAAACGAACATGGTAATTAGGGGGGTGTGGCAACAAAAATAGGCATGGTCAAATTTTTATCCCTCTTTTTACTTCCAAAATGTTGTAAGGTATGTCCTGGAAATCTAAGATTTGAAACTCATGGACACCAACGCTGACAGCCATAATGTCTTGAATTTTTAAACATGTGATTTACCTTTAAGTAAACTTTTAGTATGTCATAGAATGGCCAATTCTAAGCAACTTTTTAATTGATCTTCATTATACATTATTTATAGTATTTTAATTATTTGTCTTTTTCTGGACTCTTTCCAGCTTTCAGATGGGGGGGGTCACTGACCCCATCTTAAAACAAATGCTCTGGAAGGCTACACATTTATTTTTATTGCTACTTTTTATTACTCTTCTTTCTATTCAGCCCCTCTCCTATTCATATTCCAGTCTCTTAATCAAATCAATGCATGGTTGCTAGAGTAACTTGGACTATAGCAACCAGAGTGCTGAAATTGCAAACTGGAGAGCTACTGAATATAAATCTAAATAACTCAAAAACCACAAACAATAAAAAATGAAAACCAATGGCAATCACTCTCTATGTCATACTAAAAGATAACTAAAAGGTGAACAAACCCTGTAAAGGACACGAAAAGTCAACTTCACTGTAGGGTGCCCATTTTTGGTCAGTGAATACGGTCACTTACTTTGTACGACTTGCTGAGCTCCTATTGTGTAAAAAATGTCCCAGGGGTAATCTCCATCTTCTATTTCCCATGCTCACCTGTGCTGCCCCAGGCCAGTACATTCACAGTATAGTTAATATTTCAGTACTTTACGGATAAGTGAACTTTAGCAAAACGTAAATTTTTTTGAAAGATCTTGCCAAACTGACAATCTGGGCAGCTAAGTGGCAAATGAGATTCAATGTTGATAAATGTAAAGTCCTGCACCTGGGATGTAAAAATATCCACTTATACCCTTAATGGGACTGCACTAGGCAAATCCATAATGGAAAAGGACCTTGGAGTCCTTGTAGATAATAAACTTGGCTGTAGCAAGTAATGCCAGTCAGCAGCATCAAGGGCAAATAAGGTCTTGAGATGTATTAAAAGGGGCATAGAGTCACGGGAGGAGGGGTCATTCTTCCACTGTATAGAGCACTGGTAAGGCCCCATCTAGAATATACTGCACAGTTTTGGTCTCCATCACTCAAACAGGACATTATTGTATTAGAGAGGGTCCAGAGAAGGGCAACTGAGCTGGTAAAAGGTCTGGGAAATCTTAGCTATGAGAAAAGACTGGCCAAATTGGGGATGTTCACGCTGGAGAAGAGGCGCTTAAGGGGTGATATCATAACTATGTATAAATATATAAGGGGATCATATAATAATCTCTCTAATGCTTTATTTACCAGTAGGTCTTTCCAGCTGACACAAGGTCACCCATTCCAATTAGAAGAAAAGAGGTTCCGGCTAAATATTGGGAAGGGGTTTGTTACAGTGAGAGCTGTGAAGATGTGGAATTGTCTCCCTGAATCAGTGGTACAGGCTGATACATTAGATAGGTATAAGAAGGGGTTGGATGGTGTTTAGCAAGTGAGGGAATACAGTGTTATGGAAGATAGCTCATAGTACAAGTTGATCCAGGGACTAGTCCGATTGCCATTTTGGAGTCAGGAAGGAATTTTTTTCCCCTCTAAGGCAAATTGGAGAGGCTTTAAATGGTTTTTTTTTGCCTTCCTCTGGATCAACTGGCAGTTAAAAAAAGTTAAAAGGTTGAACTTGATGGACCCGTGTCTTTTTTCAACCTAACTTACTATGTCACTATGTTACTATGATTTGTCTCTTTTGATATTATCAAATCAAAATTGTAAGTAAAAATCTTACCGCCCATATCCTGCCAAGATGAGAAAAAAATCGTTTTTGGAGTATAGCCTCAAAATCAGCCGCTGCTGTGTCCACATTTTGTACATTGATCTCTGATTATTCCCCTGATCTAATTGCAAAGGGAAACATTCAGAAAAGCATTTACCCTTATCTGCGTCCCTCAAACAATAGCTGAGTATTGGGCCTGTCAGTAGCTGTGTGTGTGTAGTAGGGATGTACCAAATCCAGGATTCGGCCATGATTCCGCTTTTTCAGCAGGATTCGGATATAGTCAAATTCTTCTGCCCGGCCGAACCGAATGCTAATTTGCGTACGAAATTAGGGGCGGAGAGGGAAATTGTGTGACTTTTTGTCACAAAAACAAGGAAGTAAAAATGTTTTCCCCTTCCCACCCCTAATTTGCATATGTAAATTAGGATTCGGTTTGGTATTAGGCCGAATCTTTCGCAAAGGATTCGGGGGTTCGGCGGAATCCTAAATAGTGGATTCGGTGCTTCCCTATCGTGTAGCCTGGAAGCAATGGGTCCCCCCTCCCATCAGACAGACGTGTGCCTTGTGCATACTACATTTATAAGACTCTTATAGAAATAATTTTCCATAACATATACAGTAACTCTTCCTAACAAGAATGGCTCTGTTCAGTTAGACTGAGTGATGGGAGAGATATGTAAGAGAGCCGATGCTGTTCCCTGGTATATACTGTACATTCCACATCTTAATGGGCTTATAATTTACATAAAGCCTAAATCCTGTGCTGTTTCCATTACTCTAGTTTAAGCTCAAGCAGCTGCACGGAACATTTATATATAAATCCTATGGATATGGAAAATATCTCAACTAATTTCCTCTGTTTAAAATGCTGCCACCTATTGTCTGTAAGTGGTATGACAACCTGGGCAATATATAGGGCTGGCGGAGGTTCTGAAATTAATAATGAAATAATCCATTTTTTTTTTTTTGCCACTAACACACATTTGCCCCATATTATATATTTATAGGAGTTCTGCAGCCATAAAGCCTTTACTTCTACTTGGGTATCAGTTCCTATGAATTCTTAACTGGGGTGTTCACCTTTAAATTAATGTTTAGTATGATTGCAGCGAGTGATATTCTGAGACTATTTGAAACTGGTTTTCATTTTTTATTATTTGTAGTTTTTGAGTTATTTAGCTTTTTATTCAGCAGTTTCAGCTATCTGGTTGCTAGGGTCCAAAGTATCCTAGCAACCATGCAGTAATTTGAATAAGAGACTGGGATATGAACAGGAGAGGCCTGAATAGAAATATGAATAATAAAAAGTAGCAATAACAATACATTTGTAGCCCTACAGAGCATTTGTTTCAGATGGGGTCAGTGACTCCCCATTTAAAAGCTGGAAGAGGATTCATGTATAGAAGAAATCACATGATAATAGGCCCTTGCTACTCCTTGCAGTCAAACGTTTTGTTGGTGGAGCCCCAAGCAATTTCTATAATCAGATGAATCCGGTTGGATCAAGGACTGCATCGGTTTGTTGATGCCGCTCTCGATCAAACCTCTCGTCTTCTCCTCGTTGTGATTGTAGGGCCCAGGGGCCCACAGGGTCGGACTGGGGGGTCCGGGGCCCACCGGGACTGGTGTCCAGGGCCCCACTCTGACCCCCGCTACCTACTTGTTAGGCGAATCCCTGCTCGGCGCCCAGGCGGCGCATCGCGCATGCGCAAACGGCGCGCATGCGCAAACAGAAACGGCTCCCAAACTGTTTGGGAGAGGGGGACTGGCCCGGCGGGGGGCCCACTAGGGTCGGGCCCACCGGGTATTTTCCCGGTATCCCGCCGGGCCAGTCCGACACTGGGGGCCCACAATTGGATAAGCCCAATATTGCCCACATCAAGGGTATATCAGGGAGAGATCCGCTCTTTTGGCAACCTCATCATACCTATGGCCAGCTAAACAGCTGCCTGTAATGAAACTCAAGGATTCTGCTCAGAAGGGCCAAAGATAAGATATTTATTAACTTAGGGCAGAGACACACGCTGTGTTTTTGGGAGACTAATCTAAATCTCCTCTTCTTTGGGGAGACTAATCTAAATCTCTTCTTCTTTGGGGTGACTAATCTTCCCGAACTGCCTCCCATGCCTTCCCGCGGGCTAGAATGGAAATCGGCGGCGGGATGGCACTTGGGGGGGGGAAATTCACTAAAGGGAGAACTGACTAATGTTAGCGAAAATTCGCCAGCATGATGTCATTTCGGGAGTTTGCCAATTTACTAACGGGCACAGTCGTAACTTCGCTAGCGAAGGAGATAGACTTTAGGGCTACTTTGCACTCTTACGTCAGGTGAAGTTTCGCTCTGGTGAAAGAGCGTTACTTTGCAAATTCACTAAGATGCGCCTTTTACTCAACGTTACCTTTTCCGCCAGACTTGCCTTCATCAGCTCAGACCAGGCGAAGTGCAATGGAATGTATAGGGCTTCTTAAATTTTTAGTTGAAAAATTTTCTAAATCCCAAAAAACGCTGGCGTCCTTTACTTTTTCAGGGTGATAGGCTGCAAAAGTCTGTAAAAATTTTATTGGGTACCCGGCTTCCCCCCTACATTTCCTAACATATGGCACATAAACTATACACTGGGCTCATGTGTAGGGCAATATTACAACTTTATTTTATCTTATTAAGGTTTATTAAGGTTTCCCTGTAATGTATTTGCTGCAACATATACGTCCATTCAACTTTAACTTCCCGCCATATGCAAATTAGCCATCGCTAGCGCAACTTCGCTTGGTGCAGTAACGCTAGCGCAACTTCGCCAGAGTTCGGCACCCTGGATGCAACATCGGATTTTAATGAATTAGCGTTGTCCTGGCGAATCTACGCCTGGTGAAGTGTGAGCGAAGCTGGCGCTGGAGAATTTCCGCAGGTTAGTGAATTTGCCCCTTGGAGCGCTTCCTTTTCCGAAGTTGCCTCACTTCAGGCGACTTCGGAAAACAGATCTCCCTGAATTGCAGCGTGTGTCTCTGCCCCCCCCCCCCCGCCACCAAGCTGCTTTAGAAAGACACAAGAAGGTGAAAAATGAAACTTTAACTTTTAACTTCAATATTAGAAAAACAGTCACAAATAGAAAACTTAATTGGAAAAAGTCTTTATTTCTGGTGAACTATCTGAAAACGAAACCGAAACAAGTGTGAACAACCCCTTTAATGATGCCAAGGATTGTAAATGCCCCCAGTATCCAAGAATAGAGCAAACAAGAAACTCAGAAGTCTATGTATTAGGAATTACAGGTATGTCGGAAAGCCCTTATTGCCTCAAACGACAGGCGACAAGTGACAGGATTTTAGCACCTGCTGATTTGTGAAGGTAAAGGTTAAGGGAAAAATACAAAAACATAAGTGTCTTCACTGCGCTAATTACTGGCAGCAAAATTGTTCTCCAGCTTGCAAAAAAAATAAGTTTATTAGGCAAAAGGGCAAAGTGCAATGACGGGCAAAAGCTTTGCACTGGGACCAAATCAGATCTGCAGATGTTGCAACTGGAATGCCCTCTAGCAAACAAGTCATTCAGACCATGCACCTTGTGCTGTATATTTAATATATTTTAATTAGGGATGCACTGAATCCACTATTTTAGGATTCAGCCAAATACCGAATCCTTTGCGAAAGATTGGGCAGAATATCGAACCGAATCCGAACCCTAATTTGCATGTGTTAATTAACGAACACTTTTTCCTTCCTTGTTGTGTGATGAAAAGTCACTTGTTTTTTTGGATTCGGATTCGGTTCAGCCAGACCCTTGGATTCAGCCACCGAATCCTGGTGAAAAAAGGCTGAATCCAGAGCGAATCCTTGATTCGGTGCATCCCTAATTTTAATACAGCAGAACCCCAGTGGCGTAACTAGATGTTGCTGGGCCCCACAGCAAATTAATTTTAGGGCCCCCAACATATCCATTGTTTGTCCTGTTTTACCAATATATGTTCAAATTGCTCATCAATGAGAGCCTCATGGGGCCCCCTGTACCTCCTGGGCCCCCCTGCAGCCGCAGGGTCTGCTTCCTCTGTAGTTACGCCCCTGCAGAACTCCCATTTTACGTTTTTCAGGGGACCAGAAAAAAAATGGCTTAAAATCCAGGAAAATGTAAAATCAGGGAAATGTATTATGCATAATATATAGGTGGGAGCACAAAACAACAATGTAAAATGAGGGAAACCTAAAGGGGATGTAAAATTGAGGTTCTACGTATACATAATCTGGGTTAACCAAACTAAATAAAGCATGTTAGGAAAGGAATGCCAGGGGGTGCAGGGTGCAAAGGAGCCCTGTCCTTATCCCCTGCCCTATGGACAGGTCTACCTTGTACCCACCAGTGCTGTGCTCTGCACCTTACACCAGATTTTATGTTATGTCTGCACAAGGTGGAGCAAGCAACTATGCCCCGGACACAAGCGGGCAGAGAATGGTTACTCAGTGGCGGAACTACCAGGGGAGCAGGGGGTGCGAGCGGGCCAGGGCCCGCACCCCATCAGGGCCCCCCGGCAGTCTGTTCGCCGCTGAGAATGCTGGCTTATGTGGCCGTACAGAGGGGGGCGGGGCCCAGCTGTGCGTCACGCACCAGGGCCCGCCCCCCTCTAGGATCGCCAATGTGGTTACTACATGGTGCCATCAATGGCAGATAAAGGGTTAATTGACTAGAGGATGAGTATATAGTCTGTATTAAGACACAAATCAGTAAATTCGACATTTATAATCCACATTTCATCATCTGAGCATAAAACACTGGTAACAAGATGTTTCTGTCTTCAAGGAATGTCACCCAATTGTACGTTGGTGCCAGATGAGGGTGTAATGGCGATTGAGAGACTAGAAGATACCAGTTATATCTGTATCGCATCTTGTCTTATCTGGATACATAGAGCTTTTCAACACTTTTGTATAAAATTTAATGTTGTGGAACCCGTTCCTCTTGTTCCCTGCAGGATGTTTTTGCCAAAGGCATCATACAGGTGATTATTCAGAGTCTGACAGGGAGACAACCATAAAAAAAAAAGCAATCTCTTTAAACCGAAAGGTGATCAGAAGTCAAGGATTACCCATTGTTTGATTCGAATCAGTGAAAACAAATGGCACTCGAGCATTTAATACAGAATGCAAATCCCAAAAATAATATTTGCTTAAAGAAAGAAACTATAAGTATAAGCAGTTTTCTATTATACATGAATTACTTATCTTCCGTGGTTATATGTAAAAGTAATAGTTATTAAAAGCTGTGTTTGTCTATCTTCTCTGCACTGCTGGTTCTGACTCAGTGTAGCAAAATCCAACTAATTAACAGACGGGGGCAGGTATGCAATTGAAGTGATACTGAGAATTGTAGTTTCACAACCCCCTGAAGGGTCATTTACCAAACACAAGTGCTTGAGCACTAACTGGTACTTTCTGGCTCTTTTAACAGTGGCTTTTAAATCAGCATTATATTTACTAAATAATAATTACAGGTTACTCCGATTGGACAGGAAATCTGGCCATAGATGTAACAATTATGATCTTTGCAGAAAAGATTGTTCATTTCAATACACACGTGTTAGAGCTGAATAATCAGATATAAGATAGAAACAATAGAATTCTACCTGTATCTGACGATTCGGCATTAACAATGGCCGATGTTCAGGTGCCTTCAAAAGCGCCCAATCAAAATTTTCCGGGCTCCCCGATCGACGTCCTGACTGATATTGGTCAGCTCGTCTCCCACCATACATGCACCAAATATCGTACGAAAATTGGTTTCATATGATATTATTGGTGAGTCTATGGCCACCTTAACTTTGATGAGGGGGTTTGCGTTCCCTCTTATGACTCAGAGAGCTATGCTGGCAGGAGTGTATAACCCTGATTGGGCCAACCAAGCTAGAAAGGTCCAAGGGCAGGAGCCAGAAGAGCTGGGGGAGGGGAGTCGAAGGCAACCCACCTTAACAGTAAAAGGCATCAGGAGAGCTGTGAAGAACCCTAGAAGGTTTTGAGTGGGACTAAGAGCCCATTACAGAAAACAAATGTTTTATGAATATGTCCACTATGACGATGATCAAGTTGATCTTATATGGACTTAAGTTTTGCCATTTGGAATGTCCTTAATAATATATAAATTAGGGATGCACCGAATCCACTATTTTGGATTCGGCCGAATACCGAACCGAATCCGAACCTTAATTAGCATATGCAAATTAGGGGTGGGAAGGGAAAAACATTTTTTACTTCATTGTATTGTGACAAAAAGTCACGCAATTTTCCTCCCCGCCCCTAATTTGCATATGCAAATTAAGGTTCAGATTTGGTTCGGCCTGGCAGAAGGATTCGGCCGAATCCGAATCCTGCTGAAAAAGGCCGAATCCTGGCCGAATCACGGACATCCTGGATTCGGTGCATCCCTAATATAAATATATATATATGTCATTCAGGGACATTGAGGATCCTATGGGGCAAATTTACTAAAGGGCGAAGTGACTAACGTTAGGGAAAATTCGCCAGCATGGCGTCATTTCGGTACTTTGCCGATTTACTAACAGGTGCTGGCGTAACTTAGCTAGCGAAGGAGATACTCTAGTGCTACTTCGCACACTTACGCCAGGCGAAGTTCGCTCTGGCGAAAGAGGGTTACTTCGCAAATCCACTAAGGTGTACATTTTACTGAACGTTACCTGCCTTCGCCAGCTCAGACCAGGTGAAGTGCAATGTAATGTATAAGGCTTCTTCAAATTTTAGTTGAAAAATTTTCTAAGTCCCAAAAAACGCTGGCGTCTTTTAGTTTTTTCAGGGTGATTGGCTGCAAATGTCCGTAAAAATTTTTTTGGGTACTCGGGCTCCCCCATACATTTCCTAACATATGGAACATAAACTATACACTGGGCTCATGTATAGGGCAATATAACAACTTTATTTTATTTTATTAAGGTTTCCCTGGGCTTGTGTAATGTAATGTATTTGCTGCAACATATACGTCCATTCAACTTTAACTTCCCGCCGTATGCAAATTAGGCAATGCTAGCGCAACTTCGCTTCGATTGGTGTAGCAACGCTAGCGCAACTTCACCAGAGTTCGGCGCCCTGGACGCAACTTTGGATTTTAGTGAATTAGGGTTGTCCTGGCAAATCTACGCCTGGTGAAGTGTTGCGATTTGAGCTCCTTTTCAGGGCCACCCTCCGGCCACTGCTGCACCACCGGCACGCAGCACGTGTGCGAATGCACACACTATGTTTACCCGTGGCCACCCGCAAAACAGAATTTGTGGCAGGGAAAATCTTGCGGATCTGGCCGGGCGGGGGCCCAATTCCACCCTGTGTGTGCCCCATGTTCCAAAGTTTATTCACATGCACACCTGGGGGCAAATTTACTAAAGGGTGAAGTGGCCGTCGCTAGCGAAAATTGGCCAGAAATCCCATCCGCAGGGACATTGCTAATTCAATAACAGGCATAGAGGACATTCACTAGCGAAAGAGTTCATCGCTAATGAAGATTTGCGGCCTTTCGCCAGGTGAATTTTCGTTCAGGGCGAACAATCGATACTCCGCAAATTCAATAAAGTGTGAATTTTCCATTACATTAATCTTTCGCCAGAGTTTCCTTCGCCAGGTCATACCTTGCAAACGGATAAGATGAAGCTACATCGTCCTCAATCTAATGTCACTGACATATCCTGTATGCCGAAAAAACATAAAATTAGAAAAAAAAACGCTGGTGTTTTTTCATATTTTAAAGTGGGATTGTGTTTAAAAGTTGTCACTTTTAAATATTTTTGTTTTTAACCATTTGAAGCCCATGCCACATTTGTTTTAGGGTGGGCTCGTGTCTAGGATATTAGAGGATCTCTTTTGTCTATATTTTGCTTCCTTGGACATTTGTAATCATAAGTGGCCACTTCAAGCATTTGCACCAATAGCTTTAATAAAGACGACTATATGACCCAAATGTACCCGCCCTATTCAAATGGACCTAAGCGTAAGCGTAATTTTCTAGGCAGAAATCAACACAACAAGTTCACCATGAAATACTTGTGCTGACGAATTGACACTAGCGAAACTTCACCAGCGTTCGGCTGCCGAGACGCAAATTCGCATTTTGATGAATTAGCGTATGCGATGCAAATTAACGCCTGACAAAGTGCCGTGAAGTGTGGTGGAGCCTTCCTCCCTTTAGTGAATTTGCCCCCTGGATTCTCTACTTTTTGATAAACCTGGTGCTACAGGAGTATAGGGGGACGGCACTCCCAGAAATAGAACAGTACAAGCAGTACAAACCCACCATACACCTTAAAGGACATGTCAACCAAAACAATAATTGTTTGTCTAAGAAAAGAAAACAAAATTCTAAGCAACTTTGTAATATACATTCATTACATATTTTCTATGGTTTTTAAGTTATTTGCATATGTATTGTTATTGAAAGCAGTTTGTCCCTTTCTAGTCTCTGTCCTGGTGACTCTGACTTTTGAAACAATGTAACACAAGCCAACGGATTAACAGACCTGTCGTTGCTGGAGGAGACTGGCTTTTGCAACATCCTTTAAAAAGTAACAACCATTGCTGCTTTCGATAGCAATTTCATTTGCAAATAACTGTTAAAGCACTAACAATTTTTAATAAATTCATATTGGAAAGTGGCTTATGTATGTGTTTTCTTTTATCAGGCAAAAAAAATTTTTTTGGGTTGAAACGTCCTTTAAATGAAAACTTTACCTCCAACATGAATACTTAAGCAACAAATAGTTTAAATCATATTAAGTGGTCTATTAAAGAATCTTACCAAACGGGAATAAAGACATCAGTAAATATTGCCCTTTTACATCTTTTACATTGAGTACCTTGATCCGCCATTTTGTGATGGTCTGTGTGCCGCCCCAGAGATCACCTGACCAGAAATACTGCAGCTCTAACAGGAAGAAGTGTGTGAGTAAAAGACAGAACTCTGTCTGATAATTGGCTCATGTGACCAACATGTTTCTGTGCCCTTGATTTATTAGTGTGCACCGTGAATCTTGTGATCCCAGGGAGCGAACCTCAGATCTTAAAATGGCAATTTTCTATTTAGCATTATCAAATGCACTAACAACTAAAAACTTTTATTATTATGATAAAAAAGTCTATTATTTATTTAAATGAAGAAGGGCTTTTTTTAAAAGAGACCTGCATTGTTCGGGGATATAGTTCCCCTTTAATAAATACACCTCTCCATTATATATTAATTAATCCTGAGAGAAAGCATTGCGTAACCTGTCGGCTCTATATAAATAGATGATGATGATGATGATGATGATGATACAAACAAATTAATCCATAAGTGTCGTAACTGCTAATAAAGATGGTTCAGATGGAGCAAATTAGAGATAAAACATGGCCTCAAGCAAAAAAATACCAAATCAATGTGTATTGTATTTAACCTCATGCTGCTATACGTTGTGAGGAAGGTGTATCATGTCTCTAAACCATGAAGGCACAGTCTTCAACAGGACAAGTCTTAAGAAATAGAGTTGCAATGCTTAGTACCCACCTGGCAGCCTTGAGGGAAACCTTGATGCTCTTGGAAGAAGAAACCAGAATAGGTAAATTGTAAAGAAGACCAAGTATATGATGTCCACAATAATAATCACTGTGGGACACCAATGATTGCAGAGCTATCGACCACCAATGCCAGCCATGTACATCAAGACTTTGGCAGCCGCATTCCAACTGGAAGGTCCGTGCTTAGTGGAACATGCCAGAAAAAGTTGCTTTGCTGCCTTTACATCTTTGCACTTTGAGCCAAGCAATATTTATAGGGAATATTCACTTTACTTCAATTTACTTATCGGTTGAATGATATGGGAGAAGGGGAAGACAACACAGAGATTTGGGAAAGGGCAGGGAGGATATGATGGAGAACATAGATTGTGGTTGAAGCAAGGGAAGATGTGTGGACTGGGGAAGGAGCGAGGATGGAAAGAAGGAAAATCAGTAGAGGAGTCAACAGAAGGGATAATTCAGAGGTGTAACTACTGTGGAAGTAGACCCTGCAGCTGCAGGTGGGCCCAGGACGTAAAAGGGGCCCCATGAGGACCAGATAAAGGGCAATTTCAACAAATATTGGTAAAACAGGTCAACTTATGGATATGTTGGGGCCCTAAAATTGTTTTGCTGTGGGACCCAGTAGCATCTAGTTATACCGCTGAAATAATTAACTAACTACACTGCACCAATACTGTTATCTTTAGCAACCAATCAATCGCTAGGGGCTTATATTTGAAATGTTGGCATTTTTTTCTTACTGATCACTAACAATGGTAAACATTCAGTCAAAAAAAGCTATTGTGAAGCATCCCGTGCTTGTTAGTTTTGGGCTTTATGAACTTCAGTTTGTGCTATAGGGCAGTGATGATCTTTAACACCCCATAGCACTGCACGGAGATTTACGGTTCCAATAGATTCCCAATGACCAAGTTTTCCTTTGTGTGACATAACAGTATTATAATTATGTGGATTCCATTGCGTGGGAAATCTTGGACACCACTGGTCTACTACAAGCAAAAAAATGAAAGCAAAGCAGCTAGTTAGTAAGTCAACCCCATGGCTCCAGCCATGTCCCGTGCCAATAAATTAGAATTCTCAGTACAATCTGATTGTTGTGGGACATCACATTGGTGTGGAACATTCTGAAAACTTGTATTTTTCTTAGTAATATGATATACCAGCTGGAGACCCATGCTAAGCCTTTTGTGGCAACTTGAGTCCATTACACAAGAGTTTCAGATTCGTGAGTGCAGACAATAAGGGCAATGAGTGTAGTTGTGAAATTAAGTGTAATGGATGGTTTCACCTGGCAGAAAAACTTGACTAATTGGATTTGTTCTCATTAGAATAAATAAGTTGCAGGGGTGACTTGCACAATAGGTACAATGAACTGGAGTGGATATACACTAGGAACTGACTATTGTACACTCTTATACACTCTGTTTAAGAGAATATATATTTTACAGCTTAGTCATGGTTTTGGCATATTTTATATAAAACAAAGGATGGGTACCATATATCTCTATAACTGTGTGCTGGCCTAGATACACCAGAAAGCCCACCTTCAAAATGAAGACCAAAAAAAGTGGTCCTTGCATTGAATTTTTTTTAGGAGTGAGCAGGGCAGAAGGGGTTGATGGGTAACTGACTTTAAGAGGACAAAATGTAAGCCTGATGGAAAAGTGGAGCAGGTGTTACAGGGGTGTGCCAGACAAAAATGGATTGGGAAGCAGTGGAGCAATCTCCTGCATCTCCTCCCTCCCACTTTAGGAGGTCTGTTGAAAGGAATAACTATGGGATTTTATCGTTTCCCTATTGGGGGAATATCTACTCTTGGTACCAGAACAATGCATCCACATCCTTTGGTCCTCCATGAATTGAAAAAAATCTATATGCCTGAATGGATTTAGTGGAAATATCTACAATTAATAGGATTAAAGGCCTTGCTACTAGTGTGCAATCCCTAGAGCTAATATTAGATCTAACACGTCTAGATTTTCTGTCATGATCCATCAGTTGTTCTCTTGTCCATCTGGTTAATGATTACAGCCTGCCCTAGATATATGGGGGCAGGTAACAAAGAACTTGCCCCCTAGAGTTAGGGATGATGGACACCAGCTTATGCAGCCTACTCTGGGAATCCTATGTTATCACACAAACAAAGCCCTCACAGCGACCTACAAAGCCAAACAAACCTCCCCACATATCTCAGTTTTCTAGACAAAGTAGTGGTTATCCACACAATGGACAGGATGCTTTTCCATTTCACTAATGGGTTTCTTTCTTACCATTAAATCTCAGCTCTGCTGCCAGGGAACCTGTAGTCTGTATGTGAATGCCAGGCTAACCAAAAGAACACATTTAGAGGAACAATATTATCTATTACTGAGCAGCATTTTCCTCTCAGCTTCATTCCTTATAGACTTCACACACATATTATCCTCAACAGAGAGACACAATGCATTAGAAATACAGCGAATAATGTGTATTTCATGCACTGAACATTTAGAAGCCCTATATCAGTAATGATTCCATGTCCCCAGCAGCTTGTTAGACCCTCTTCTGAGTGTCAGTGGCACTGCACATGCTCAGTATGCTCTGAGCTGATGCAGATAATTTTCCCAGTACACATACAGGTATGGGACCTGTTATCCAGAATGCTCAGGACCTGGTGTTTTCCGAATAAGGGGTCTTTCTGTAATTTGGGTCTCCCTATCTTAAGTTTACTAAAAAAAAAATCATGTAAATATTAAACAAGATTAATTATATCTTAGTCGGGATAAAGTACAAGGTACTGTTTTATTATTACAGAGAAAAAGGAAATTAAAAACATGAATTATTTGATCATAATGGAGTCTATGGGAGATGGTCTTCCTATAATTCAGAGATTTCTGGATAATGGGTTTCTGGATAATGGTTGCCATACCTGTACTACTAAGGTGCATGCTTTAAAGAAGAACTAAACCCTAAAAAAGAGTATTTCTAAAAATGCCATATTTTATATAGTGAACTTATTGCACAAGGCTAAAGTTTCAGCTTGTCAATAGCAGCAATGATCCAGGACTTCAAACTTGTCACAGGGGGTCACCATCTTGGAAAGTGTCTGTGACACTCACATGCTCAGTGGGCTCTGATTGGCTGTTGAGAAGCTAAGTTTAGGGCTCGTCACTAATTATCCAGCAGAAAATGAGCTTCCCCTGTAATATAAGCTGATGCTACAGGTTTGCTGATTATTAAATTCTGATGCTAATTGCACTGGTTTCTGTGCTGCCATGTAGTAATTATCTGTATTAATTACTAATCAGCCTTATATTGTGACATTTCTATTCTATGTGTACTGTATATTGTGAGTGGGTCCCTAAGCTCAGTAAGTGACAGCAGCACAGAGCATGTGCAATGAATCAGCAGAAAAGAAGATGGGGAGCTACTGGGGCATCTTTGGAGACACAGATCTTTACTGCTAAAGGGCTGTGGTTGCATTGGGCTGTTACAGAAGCCCAAAACATAATGTACAACATTTCTACCTACTTCTTTAGTTAGGCTTTAGTTCTCATTTAAGTAAGTTATTGCAAGTAGCTGATGTAGAAGTCTGTGGATATGAGTTTAATTGATCTAAACTATGGATGAGAAAATTAGTCCATTGGAAATCTGATTGACTTTTTCAGGTGACTCTACTTGAAGCTAAATTATTGGGCAGCTGGGCTGAATTAATGTCTTTTGTCCTCAGAAGACCTTTTGCGCATCTGTCTTGTAGTTTCATGAAAACACAACTGAGTACTTCCCAGCAGTCCATGTTGGCATTGGAACCTCATGTTTCTCATGAGCCAAATATCCATGTGTATGGCCAAAAACATTCATAAGGTCGTTCTGCAACTTGGTTGACCAAACAGCTTTCAAATCAAAAAATATACAAAAATAATATAGGAAAAAAATTTCAGTCTTTTAGATTAACTTTCCCTTGCCGATCCTTGCACAGTCTCTCAGCTGCAGTCAAAATTATATATGGACCAGCGCCTATGCCAACAGAGAAACAAACAAAAACCAAAAATAGTGCAGTATAGTTAAATATTGCGGCAGCACCTGATGCCAAGATCTATTTCTAGGTGTAGTTCCCTTTTAATCCACCACTCTCAGCTCATGTGTCCCAATATGGAAAACACAAATTTTAAATATAAATTTAACACTCACATTTGTTCGAAGTGAATCACACATGTAGCATATAGGTTCCCCAATGATGTCACGCTAGGATCACAGGAAAGGCCACGGGGAGAAGGAAAGCCTGTGAAACCTGTATGCTACATGTGTGATTCAATTCGAACAAACGTGAGTGGTAAAAATCGTTTTTAAAGAAACGGTATTACACTATCCTGGATTTGTGTCTTCCATATTGGGACACGTGAGCTGACCAGACGGGAACGGAGATCTGCTAATACTACGGGCATTGTATTGCATTTTCGTCCTGTGAGTAGGCAATCTAGTCATATGGTGGTGGAAACGATTGGATGTAACGGAATCTTGCATGTCACCATTAAGAGTGGAGGATTAAAGGGGAACTACACCTAGAAATAGATCTTGGCACTGGGTCCTGCCGCAATAATAGAACTATACTGCACTATTTTTGGTTGTTTTTTGTCTTTTTTTCTCTGTTGCCATAGGCGCTGATCCATACATAATTTTTGCAGCTTTCAAATCAGCAGGCAAGACTTTTCTTCTAGCAGTAAGCCCCAAAAGTAGACCCATTTTAAAAAAAAGGGCTATTGCTGGGTTCTGTAAATAGAATGTAGAATGAAAGAGGTGTAATATCACAGGCTGTGCCAAAATCAACAAGCAGGTCTTGCAAACACAACTGCTAAAGATGCTGTGCCAGTTCCCTCTTGTTGCTTGGTAAGTACAACTATCTGTCATTTCATATACTGTACATGTAAGATGCATTAATCCTTTTATTAGAGAATAAACATGTACACACTTCTACAACACTTACATTTTATTAACTCCACAATGTATCTATATTACACATTCTGTTACAATATATGTTATTAATATCTGCCACCTGGATGCCTGTTCATATTCATACTGTTTGCAACATTCTTAATTTTACTCTTTTAGTATTTGTTTTATTTATGTATATGGTATCTTCTACATAATTCTGTGATTTTATGTTCTTTCTATTAATGGTACAGCTAATTATAAATAAACTCTTTTTTTAGCAATATTCATTAGTCCTGGTCGACTATTTCTTTGGATACTGCCTTGTGCCTATGTGGTTACAGAACTCCTCAGTTAGTTCTAAAATTCTTCTAATATCCTCAGTGACTTCTTATATCCTTATCATTTACAGTAGGGGGTACATTATCCCTTATAATACATGAGTAATACTCAGAGTTCCCTGTATAACTCAGCCTGCAGCCTTGTGCCTTTATATGCAACAACAATGGTAGAGTGCTTCCACCCCTGATCATGTACCCTATGTGATCTATGTGTCTATTGTGCCTTATATGGTCACAGAACCTCTCAGTGACTTCTAATATCCCTATCATTTACAGTAGGGGGTACATTATCCCTTATAATACATGAGTGATACTCAGTGTTGCCTTTATAACTCAGCCTGCAGTCTTGTGTCTTTATATGGTCACAGAACCCCTCAGTGACTTCTAATATCCTTATCATTCACAGTAGGGGGTGCATTATCCCTTATAATACATGAGTGATACTCAGAGTTCCCTGTATAACTCAGCCTGCAGCCTTGTGCCTTTATATGGTCACAGAACAACCCCTCGGTGCCTTCTAATATCCTTATAATTGACAGTGGGGGGTACATTATTCCTTATAATGCATGAGTGATATTCAGAGGTCCCTGTATAACTCTGATTGCAGTAACTTTGAATATCCTTATCATTTACAGTAGGGGGTGCACTATCTCTTATAATACAATATACAGCGTTGGTGTGCTCACCTGTAACTAGTTCAATGCCTAATCGTTTATATACCTGCTAATAGGAATGACAATAATGTTTTCCCTGGAGGCTTTGTTTGATCTTTCCCTTGTGTCTGGCTCCTCCTTCCCGTTGCTCCTATATAAAACCAGACACGGAACAGCGAGTCAGAACCATGTGGACCTTAGAGGAGGAGCACAGAACTGCGCGTAGTATTTAAGCCAGGTAAGTATCTACATGTATTTATTTTCTCTAATATTCAGTATTCACTTCCTAAATCCATCCTTGAAACTGGGTGTTCCATGGATTGAGAAAAATTCCCTAAAAATTGAAGATGAATTGGAGTTGAATGGACGGAGTAAGGGAAAATGGGCTCAAATTCGTGACTGTGACAGACAGGGTGATATAGAATCTCTGTGGGATGAAGGGAAGAATTGAGTTCTTATCTTACAGAGTGAAAGGCATATTGCACAGAAGGTATAATAGATGGACTATAGCGTTGCATTCCTATAGAGCTGGCTAGTCCTGCTTCTCTATGGGAGAATAGGGCAAAATGTCCCAGCAAAGCATTTTCACACCTGCGGGGGCCACCTGATATCCTCACACACCTGAACTCACATGGCCCTGTAGGAATGCAGCCTGACACACTTGATTCCCATTTGTTTGGGTCAAAAACGGATCAGGGAGAACAAATGCAGTGATCGTTTTATTCATTTTCTATTATTCCCATCATCTGCATAATATTAACAGACACATATGGGGTCATCTATAGATCTGTAATGCTGTTAATACTGATACAGGCATGTGATCCATTTACTGCCATTATTTTCTTTTTTTCTGCAATAAAAAAACAGTAGCTTGTACCTGACCCCAATTAATACTTATTGGAGGCAAAACAACCCTGTTTGGTTTATTTAATGTTTAAGTACTTTTTTTAAGTAGATTTAGGATATAGAGTTCCAAATTTTCCAGATCCCTTATCTGGAAAACCCCAAGTCCCAAGCATTCTGGATAACAGATCTCATACTTGTATTATCCCTTAGCTTCAACATAGTTGGAGTCCCTGCCCCAGTGGAGCTTACAATCTAAGGTCCCTGGTACATTCACTGTGGTTAGTTTTATCAGTTAACCTGCCTGTACAGATATTGAGTTTCCAGATAAAGGGTCCCATACCTGTACAGGTTTTTTTAAGTCCCAAGCATTCTGGATAACAGGTCTCATACTTGTATTATCCCTTAGCTCCAACATAGTTGATGGCATTTTATAGAGATTACACATCATTTCCATCAGTCCCTGCCCCAGTGGAGCTTACAATCTAAAGCCCCTGTTACATTCACTATAGTTAGTTTTATCAGTTAACTTGCCTGTACAGATAACGAGTTTCCAGATAAAGGGTTCCATACCCGTAAAGGCTTTGTACGCAGAGTCTGTTGGCAGCGGTGATCAAATTACCCCATATAATTCTGAATACTAAAGGATACAGAAATGGTATTTACACTGCTTAAAAGTCCTAAGATTAATGGGTAAGCCATTGTTCATTGCACAGTTCTGCCCTTTTAAGTAGATTTCTGTATTAACAGAGTACAATGAAAGCAGATTTGACCATTATCTTTTATTTGTTAGCCCTATATTTGCAAAGCAAATTAAGCAGACCTCAAACAACTGTTACGTTACTTAGGGCTAATTTAAGCAAAGCTATGAAGGGTTACAAATGTATGCATGAAGGGGTTAAATTATAATAGGGGAGCTCATTAATAGAATGTAACAATAACAATATAACTGTAGCCTCACAGAGCAATAGTTTTTTTGGCAGCTGGGGTTGGTGACCCCCATTTGAGGCAGAAGAGGTAGGCATATAATTCAAAAACTATAAAAAAAAAAAATAATGAAGACCAATTGCAAAGTTGCAAGCAATATATAACATAATAAAACTAAACTTAAAGGTGACAAATAAGTGAGTGCATACCTGGGAAATCAAACCATCATAAATATATTCTTGCGGCCACGATGGGGGCCAGGTAGGGAGGTTGGTGGCAGTAGCAAAGGCTTCATGCAGGGAACGGGTCAGGACTGTAAGGGTCCACGAGGGCCGGGGTCAGTGCCCCTTCAGTCTGGTCCGACCCTGGTTTTAACCAAAATGTTCTTGGTACAATAAAGAAAACAAAACCAGTGAGTGTGAGTTCCTCCAAAAAGTGTCGAGGCAGCAAGTAAAACAATACAAAAGTCTATTAGAACATATTAGGACATGGCCTGACACGTTTCATGCATGTTGGGTCACTTACTCAAGCCTATGAGTAAGTGCCCCCAACAGGCATGAAACACATCAGGCCATGTTCTAATAAACTTTTGTATTTTTTTATTTGCTGCCTCAATACTTTTTGGAGGAACTCACACTCTGGTTTTGGTTCCTATGTATTTGCACCCTTGGACTGGGGTGAACTGTGAGTATGTCCTCCTAACTCATATTTATTCGCCAGTGGCGAATCGCGGGAATTTTCCTGCGAATTCACGCTTGGCGAATAAATTTGCCCATCACTACTTACTGTACTTAGTCAGGGTAGTGCAGGTGACCCTTCCACCCTAATGCTTGGTATGTTCTATTTTCCAGTTATTAAAACAAACAAGATGGAGAACTACACAACATCCAACCCAGGACTCATATCGTCCTCCTTAAATAGCACCACGTTGGAGAGTCCTAGTGCTGTGACTTGGAGAAGCGAAGAATTCGACGCTGCGTGGTACATTGTCTCCATGGTCGGATTTTTTGGGTTCATTATGTTTTCTGTCCTGATCATCAACATGCTCAACCCAGTGGAAGACGATGCCCACCACCTCAAGTACGAGGAACAGTTAAAGAAGAACTTGTCTTCAAAAAATGCTCAGAAGGTTTCAATGTTCTACGTGAATACCGCTGCCCTGTTGCCAAACAGGACTGCTGGAAATAAAGAGTTAATGAGCAACACAGATAATAGACAGAATTATTTGGAGGTGAACCCTGGGCAAGGCGAGGACTTAGGTCTGACAGTTTCAACGCGACTCTAACTGAGATGTTTTTCTCTAAACACAGAGAAGCAGCATCACCTAAATAAATAGTTGCATAACCAGCTAGATCAGTGAATTCCCTGCATTCAGTAATACGTGAGCTCAGTAAGGACTGTGTGGAATGTGTATGACATCATCAAGGTCCTCTTACATCACAAACAAGCAAGGTGGATGTAGGAAGGTCATTCCATGTAAAGATGCAGGGAGAAAATACAAGAAGAGGTCACGGGAAAGCCAGGCTGTGGGGGACTCGGGGAATCCCAAATTTAACAAATGAATAATTCTTATGGGGAAGTTCCTCTAAATGAAGCCTCCTTGTTATTTGAGTGCAGAGACTCTGTGGTTACCATTACTGCCTTGTAAAAGGTACGCGGGTTCAGTTCCAAGCAGGACACGGCATTTGTTGGCTCTCCAGCTGTTTCCATGGCTTTCTACTAGGTGCTTTAATCTCCTCCCACAATCCAAAAATGTACAAGTAACTAATATTGGGTAGGAGGGTGTGTATATATATATATATATTAGAGACCTTAGACTGTATTCTCCACTAGAGATGGGCAAATTTGCATTGCAGCGAAAATATTTTTGACGCCGGCAACAATTCTAGGTGCCCATTGACTTTAATGGGTATCAGAATTGTGCCATTGCCAGAATTATCGCCTGCGTCAAAATTCGCCTTTCAAGAATTTTTTGCCGTTTCGCGAATTTCACGGGAACGGGAAAAATTCGCCCATCACTATTCTCCACTGGGGCAGTAAATGATGATGTTGTGAGGTTAAAATGCAGATATGCAATATCATACCTCCCAACATTTTGGAAATAGAAATAGGGAGAAAAAGATTAGCAGCAGTGAAAATTTTTTGACCAAGCCCGTTTTGTGCCCACTAATTGTTCATTCATTTACAAAACTTGGCAGGTTATGAACGTTTGAAAACATTTCTGTGTTTTTTTATGTGTTTTTACAGTTTTTCATAATGAAGGTGAATTGCCCTTTAAGCTGCAAGTCAAAATTTCCCCAAGAGACTTGCTTATCTTAAATAGATACAATTGTTTCTTTGCTTGTCTTAAATTGTTACAAATGTATCTAAGTACACCTGCCACATATTCTGGGCTCTCTGCCAAAAGCCAATTAAGTTAGAAACTTTGTATCTTTTTCTGGCTGCTCAGTGCAGAAATTCAAAGAGAAAGTCGGGACATTTCAGTACAGCTGTAAAAATCGGGACTGTCCCGCAGAAAACGGGACAGTTGGGAGGTCTGCCTATGATTAAGTGTTTATGACACGAAACGCGTAAGGCTGTGGACACAATAAACTTTCTTCACTTTGAACTGCCTGGTGGAGGTTTGCCTTCATTGAGTGCCTGCTCCCAATTGGTTTTACAGTTGGGAGGTATGCAATATTGCTTTTATATCCATACAAGTCATGTCAACAGCACCAAGAATAAAATATAAAACATACAACAGGGCTTATTTACAAATCAAGTGGGTTTGGGGTTTTGTGTTTATTTAGCCTTCTATGATCATACCAGGGCCATGTCCCCTTTATTGTATCAGATGTTACTTGTTGGACTACAAATCCCTCAATTCCTTAACATATTATGAAGGCTAAAAGGGGTGGTTCACCTTTACATTAGCTTTTAGTATGTTATAGAATGGCTAATTCCAAGCAACTTTTCAACTGGTCTTCATTTTGTTGTTTTTTAATATTTTGCCTTCTTCTTCTTCTGACTCTTTCCAGCTTTCAAATGGGGGTCACTAACCCCATCTATAAACAAATGTATTGTTATTGCTACTTTTTATCACTCATCTGTCTATTCAGGCCTCTCCTATTCATATTCCAGTCTCTTCTTCAAATCAAGGTTGCTAGGGGAATTTGGACCCTAGCAACCAGATGGCTGAAATTACAAACTGGAGAGCTGCTGAATAAAAAGATAAATAATTTAAAGACCACAAATAATAAAAAATGAAAATCAATTGCAAATTGTTTGAGAATATCACTTTCTACTTCATACCTAAAGCTGATTTATAGGCAAACCACCCCTTTAAAGCAATATAACTGACACATCTAAAGCTGGCCATACATGGTGAGGTCTGATTGTATGACCACCCTCAACCCACTGCTTGAGTTAAAGGATCAGCAAAGCCAAAAAATCAATTCTTAATTCTGATTTGTCATGCTATAATATTAATTAGTGATGGGGCAAATTCAAGTCGTTCTCATAAGCAAACGTAGAAGTGTAGAAAAAGAAATATTTTGTTTTATTATTTGCTGACTAAGTGAACATTGTAATTAGATTTTTAGGGCAAGTTTATTTCCTGCTGTTACCTGTCTATTAAATACACCCAGGCAATAAGCTGCTGAGCTATTACAATAGGAGTGGTTACCCAGGGAGAGTTCTACTGTACCTGATAATATCCTAGATAGAAAGAACATTATGCTGATGTTATGCACAAACACCGACAGATTATTCATATTATTCTAATTTATTACAAATGGAACATGCTGTACCAAATGAAGTTAATTTAATAATTTTATATGCACATATTGCACTGCTTAGCGATGAAACCTTTGCCGGCAGTTGTATTAGAGATCCCTCAGTTATTTATAACAATTCCAATTAAAGGAACATTTTGTCAGAGCCAAACATCCAGTTTACTCTGGGCAGAACAGCCTTTAGATAGAATATCAAACAGAGGTACAGTTACTGCCCACAGAGAAGCAGCTGTATGTACAGATATCTTCTCCACTATTAGCAGTGGGTACAATACACTATGGTGATATGGGATAAAATGTATAGTAGAGTGGGATAATAGTCTCTGGGAAGGGAGTGTGACTGTGGGATAGCAGGTATAGTAGGGAGAGATGGTGCCTATAGTAACAGTGGATAATAGTCTCTGGGAAGGGAGTGTGACTGTGGGATAGCAGGTATAGTAGGGAGAGATGGTGCCTATAGTAACAGTGGGATAATAGTCTCTGAGAAGGGAGTGTGACTGTGGGATAGCAGGTATAGTAGGGAGAGATGGTGCCTATAGTAACAGTGGATAATAGTCTCTGGGAAGGGAGTGTGACTGTGGGATAGCAGGTATAGTAGGGAGAGATGGTGCCTATAGTAACAGTGGGATAATAGTCTCTGGGAAGGGAGTGTGACTGTGGGATAGCAGGTATAGTAGGGAGAGATGGTGCCTATAGTAACAGTGGATAATAGTCTCTGGGAATGGAGTGTGACTGTGGGATAGCAGGTATAGTAGGGAGAGATGGTGCCTATAGTAACAGTGGGATAATAGTCTCTGGGAAGGGAGTGTGACTGTGGGATAGCAGGTATAGTAGGGAGAGATGGTGCCTATAGTAACAGTGGATAATAGTCTCTGGGAAGGGAGTGTGACTGTGGGATAGCAGGTATAGTAGGGAGAGATGGTGCCTATAGTAACAGTGGGATAATAGTCTCTGAGAAGGGAGTGTGACTGTGGGATAGCAGGTATAGTAGGGAGAGATGGTGTCTATAGTAACAGTGGATAATAGTCTCTGGGAAGGGAGTGTGACTGTGGGATAGCAGGTATAGTAGGGAGAGATGGTGCCTATAGTAACAGTGGATAATAGTCTCTGGGAAGGGAGTGTGACTGTGGGATAGCAGGTATAGTAGGGAGAGATGGTGCCTATAGTAACAGTGGGATAATAGTCTCTGAGAAGGGAGTGTGACTGTGGGATAGCAGGTATAGTAGGGAGAGATGGTGTCTATAGTAACAGTGGATAATAGTCTCTGGGAAGGGAGTGTGACTGTGGGATAGCAGGTATAGTAGGGAGAGATGGTGCCTATAGTAACAGTGGATAATAGTCTCTGGGAAGGGAGTGTGACTGTGGGATAGCAGGTATAGTAGGGAGAGATGGTGCCTATAGTAACAGTGGGATAATAGTCTCTGGGAAGGGAGTGTGACTGTGGGATAGCAGGTATAGTAGGGAGAGATGGTGCCTATAGTAACAGTGGATAATAGTCTCTGGGAATGGAGTGTGACTGTGGGATAGCAGGTATAGTAGGGAGAGATGGTGCCTATAGTAACAGTGGATAATAGTCTCTGGGAAGGGAGTGTGACTGTGGGATAGCAGGTATAGTAGGGAGAGATGGTGCCTATAGTAACAGTGGGATAATAGTCTCTGAGAAGGGAGTGTGACTGTGGGATAGCAGGTATAGTAGGGAGAGATGGTGCCTATAGTAACAGTGGATAATAGTCTCTGGGAAGGGAGTGTGACTGTGGGATAGCAGGTATAGTAGGGAGAGATGGTGCCTATAGTAACAGTGGGATAATAGTCTCTGAGAAGGGAGTGTGACTGTGGGATAGCAGGTATAGTAGGGAGAGATGGTGCCTATAGTAACAGTGGATAATAGTCTCTGGGAAGGGAGTGTGACTGTGGGATAGCAGGTATAGTAGGGAGAGATGGTGCCTATAGTAACAGTGGGATAATAGTCTCTGGGAAGGGAGTGTGACTGTGGGATAGCAGGTATAGTAGGGAGAGATGGTGCCTATAGTAACAGTGGATAATAGTCTCTGGGAATGGAGTGTGACTGTGGGATAGCAGGTATAGTAGGGAGAGATGGTGCCTATAGTAACAGTGGGATAATAGTCTCTGGGAAGGGAGTGTGACTGTGGGATAGCAGGTATAGTAGGGAGAGATGGTGCCTATAGTAACAGTGGATAATAGTCTCTGGGAAGGGAGTGTGACTGTGGGATAGCAGGTATAGTAGGGAGAGATGGTGCCTATAGTAACAGTGGGATAATAGTCTCTGAGAAGGGAGTGTGACTGTGGGATAGCAGGTATAGTAGGGAGAGATGGTGTCTATAGTAACAGTGGATAATAGTCTCTGGGAAGGGAGTGTGACTGTGGGATAGCAGGTATAGTAGGGAGAGATGGTGCCTATAGTAACAGTGGATAATAGTCTCTGGGAAGGGAGTGTGACTGTGGGATAGCAGGTATAGTAGGGAGAGATGGTGCCTATAGTAACAGTGGGATAATAGTCTCTGAGAAGGGAGTGTGACTGTGGGATAGCAGGTATAGTAGGGAGAGATGGTGTCTATAGTAACAGTGGATAATAGTCTCTGGGAAGGGAGTGTGACTGTGGGATAGCAGGTATAGTAGGGAGAGATGGTGCCTATAGTAACAGTGGATAATAGTCTCTGGGAAGGGAGTGTGACTGTGGGATAGCAGGTATAGTAGGGAGAGATGGTGCCTATAGTAACAGTGGGATAATAGTCTCTGGGAAGGGAGTGTGACTGTGGGATAGCAGGTATAGTAGGGAGAGATGGTGCCTATAGTAACAGTGGATAATAGTCTCTGGGAATGGAGTGTGACTGTGGGATAGCAGGTATAGTAGGGAGAGATGGTGCCTATAGTAACAGTGGGATAATAGTCTCTGGGAAGGGAGTGTGACTGTGGGATAGCAGGTATAGTAGGGAGAGATGGTGCCTATAGTAACAGTGGATAATAGTCTCTGGGAAGGGAGTGTGACTGTGGGATAGCAGGTATAGTAGGGAGAGATGGTGCCTATAGTAACAGTGGGATAATAGTCTCTGAGAAGGGAGTGTGACTGTGGGATAGCAGGTATAGTAGGGAGAGATGGTGTCTATAGTAACAGTGGATAATAGTCTCTGGGAAGGGAGTGTGACTGTGGGATAGCAGGTATAGTAGGGAGAGATGGTGCCTATAGTAACAGTGGATAATAGTCTCTGGGAAGGGAGTGTGACTGTGGGATAGCAGGTATAGTAGGGAGAGATGGTGCCTATAGTAACAGTGGGATAATAGTCTCTGGGAAGGGAGTGTGACTGTGGGATAGCAGGTATAGTAGGGAGAGATGGTGCCTATAGTAACAGTGGATAATAGTCTCTGGGAATGGAGTGTGACTGTGGGATAGCAGGTATAGTAGGGAGAGATGGTGCCTATAGTAACAGTGGGATAATAGTCTCTGGGAAGGGAGTGTGACTGTGGGATAGCAGGTATAGTAGGGAGAGATGGTGCCTATAGTAACAGTGGATAATAGTCTCTGGGAATGGAGTGTGACTGTGGGATAGCAGGTATAGTAGGGAGAGATGGTGCCTATAGTAACAGTGGGATAATAGTCTCTGGGAAGGGAGTGTGACTGTGGGATAGCAGGTATAGTAGGGAGAGATGGTGCCTATAGTAACAGTGGATAATAGTCTCTGGGAAGGGAGTGTGACTGTGGGATAGCAGGTATAGTAGGGAGAGATGGTGCCTATAGTAACAGTGGATAATAGTCTCTGGGAAGGGAGTGTGACTGTGGGATAGCAGGTATAGTAGGGAGAGATGGTGCCTATAGTAACAGTGGATAATAGTCTCTGGGAATGGAGTGTGACTGTGGGATAGCAGGTAATAGTAGGGAGAGATGGTGCCTATAGTAACAGTGGGATAATAGTCTCTGGGAAGGGAGTGTGACTGTGGGATAGCAGGTATAGTAGGGAGAGATGGTGCCTATAGTAACAGTGGATAATAGTCTCTGGGAAGGGAGTGTGACTGTGGGATAGCAGGTATAGTAGGGAGAGATGGTGCCTATAGTAACAGTGATAATAGTCTCTGGGAAGGGAGTGTGACTGTGGGATAGGCAGGTATAGTAGGGAGAGATGGTGCCTATAGTAACAGTGGATAATAGTCTCTGAGAAGGGAGTGTGACTGTGGGATAGCAGGTATAGTAGGGGAGAGATGGTGCCTATAGTAACAGTGGATAATAGTCTCTGGGGAAGGGAGTGTGGACTGTGGGATAGCAGGTATAGTAGGGAGAGATGGTGCCTATAGTAACAGTGGATAATAGTCTCTGGGAAGGGAGTGTGACTGTGGGATAGCAGGTATAGTAGGGAGAGATGGTGCCTATAGTAACAGTGGGATAATAGTCTCTGGGAAGGGAGTGTGACTGTGGGATAGCAGGTATAGTAGGGAGAGATGGGCCTATAGTAACAGTGGGATAATAGTCTCTGGGAAGGGAGTGTGACTGTGGGATAGCAGGTATAGTAGGGAGAGATGGTGCCTATAGTAACAGTGGGATAATAGTCTTCTGGGAAGGGAGTGTGACTTGTGGGATAGCAGGTATAGTAGGGAGAGATGGTGCCTATAGTAACAGTGGATAATAGTCTCTGGGAAGGGAGTGTGACTGTGGGATAGCAGGTATAGTAGGGAGAGATGGTGCCTATAGTAACAGTGGATAATAGTCTCTGGGAATGGAGTGTGACTGTGGGATAGCAGGTATAGTAGGGAGAGATGGTGCCTATAGTAACAGTGGATAATAGTCTCTGGGAAGGGAGTGTGACTGTGGGATAGCAGGTATAGTAGGGAGAGATGGTGCCTATAGTAACAGTGGGATAATAGTCTCTGGGAAGGGACTATGGCTGGGGAATATCAGGTATAGAAGTGATTGCAAGTACAGTGCTGCTGTATAGCCATATGCGTTACATGAGTAGTTACATTATGCTTTTTTCTCTAAAGTAAATTTTCCTAAGATCCTGTGCAAACAATGCAAAGGGTGGTTTTCTTTAATCACCTGACAGCTGTAAGTGTTGAAAATTCCAATATTCTCATACCTAAAAGTGCCATAGTGATACATTCCTCTAGTGAAGGAGGAAGGCACAAGAATCACTCCGAGCTTCATCCTACAGGGATATATAGGTAAGTGATTTTACATTACCAATTGGCTTCAAAAAGTAATTTCCACAATTCTCAGCAAAGAAAATATTTCAGTAGATTTTAGAGTCATTAAATGACCTTATTATGCTTCAAAAGAAAAATAAAGGGGGTCATGTAATAAAATCCACAACATTTTCAAATAAAAATGTAATATTCTTCTGTAGGCTTATATTGCATTGCAAATCTTAATTGTACATTGCTTGACAGTCGCTTAAACTTTTGTAGCAAACATAACTTTTTCATTAAGAAGTTTTATTACACAAACTCTACAACTATAACATTCGTAATCACTATCCTAAAGTTGTGTAAGAGGCAAACTTTGCAAACATTTGTTCTCATTGCGAAAATTTTTTACATTCCCCCCAAAAGTAACTTATTTTTGAAGCAAAAAAAATTGTTCTACATCTGCAGAACCACCTCTCCCCATGTGATTGGCAGGCTACTACTTTCATGTATTAGAACAATAAAATCTAACTTCTGATTGGTTGCTGTGGATTAGTGGAGAGGAACTACTGAATTTTATTTTACTCAAAGAGCAGATTAAATATTTTCGACCCAAAAAAATGCTGTTTCATGCTTGAGGTGCCTTTGGCCTTTCTGTAATTGTTAGGAATTCCCGAGCCTAAACTAGTGGAATTTCCAACCCACTTCAGACTCAGGGAGAAATACCTGTTGTTCTGCTGGGCTAATGTTTGGATTAAAGGGCCATTGAATTTAGTGGAAAATATTATCAGATATAATCAATGGATTTGGAATATTCACAAGCACAAACCATGGCTGAAGTTATAATGCTTAACGGTTTATATCATCTTAGCATTGAGCTGCCTGCGAATAATGTTTGTAATCAGCCATGTTTGACCCACTGCAGTGTCTGGGCATTCTGAGTGGCAGATGTGTGAGCCAATCACAGGCAGTCGCTTCAGTCTGAAAATGTGGAGAGTAAGAAGTGTGAAATAAGGGCGGGGAAAGTGGTCTAGCGCTTGGTCTAGAGCAGTGATCCTCAACCAATGGCTCAGGAGCAACATGTTACTCACCAACCCCTTGGATGTTGCTCCCAGTAGCCTCAAAGCTACTGCCAAACAGAGTCTCCTGTAGGCTGTCAGTCCTCATAGGGGCTACCAAATAGCCAATCACAGCACTTATTTTGCACCGCCCGGTAAGATTTTTCATGCTTGTGTTGCTCCCCAACTCCTTTTATATCTGAATGTGGCTTTACATGTAAAAAATAAAAAAATAAATAAAAGTTGGGGATCCCTGGCCAGAGCTTATTTTGGAATCTGGCCAAACATCAGAGAAATAAATATTGGGTGGGTAAGAAATCCCAGTCAGGCAAGGACCAGAATTTTTCTTGATGGGGGTGCATCGGCCCCTTAGTGTGATCCAATAATTGGCCCAGTTGCCAAATAATCAGTTGATTTTGGAAAAGATCTGGCAAAGATCAGGCAACTTCGTGGCATCACTAAAAGGGTGGACCTTGTGTTCTCCAAACCAATAGGGTGAAGCCTGCTAACCTAATATCCTTCCATAAGCCAAACCCAGAGCCGCTTCAGCCTTGACATAAGAGGTGAGAAGAACCAAATCTTAGTTGGTTACAAGGGCAGAAAAAAGCCACCTCTGGAACTTTAAGATCCATGTTTCCTTTTTATTTGTAATAGGGATCTCTGCATTAGCGATGCATTCCCCCTTGACCCAATCAGATGCCAAAGAGATAAGGGCGCAGTAGGTGAGGGTGGCATCAGGACAGGAGCATCAGAAACATTTCTGGCAGGACCTTTTCTGCAGGGAAGGCCACAAAGACCAGGGCCTAGGGCGGCATATAATTTGGGGCGAAATGCCGCCCAGTTGCACTTGCCTGTGGACTAGAGCACTGGAGACTGAATGCTGAAGATTTTGACAGCGCTACTGTATTTCCCATGCGACCACATACCCCCCAACTGTCCCGTTTTGAGCGGGACCGTCCAGCTTTTGACAGCTCAACCCGCAGTCCTGCATTTGTATTGAAATGTCCCGACTTTCTCTTTGATCTTCTGCCCTGAACAGCCAGAAAAAGATACAACGTTTCTAACGTAATCGGCTTTTGGCAGAGAGCCCAGAATAGATACTTAAGATACTTTTGTAACAGTTTTAGGGTTCGGCTTGTTCCGATGCAATGCGCTGAGAGGAAGCGCATGCAAGGAGACAGATGCGGAGAATATAAGGTAAGTAATAGAAATGTCGCAGCGACAAGGTCCGACATTTCTATTACTTCCCTTTTATTTGCCGCATCTGTCTCCTCTCATGCGATTCCTCTCAGCGCGTCGGATCTCAAGAAGACGCATCGTGTGGTTCAGCCCTTAGATAAGGAGGTCTCTTGGGGAAACTGATTTGCAGCTAGAGATGGGTGAATAAATTTGCCTGGCACGAATTCACTGTGAATTTTCTGGCTTCGCTGCATCAAAGAATTTTGGACGCACATCCGAAAAGTCATTTGCGTCAAAATGCCCATGCTTTAACAGTATTTGGACGTCCATTGACTTTAACATTGGCATCAAAATTTACGCGACCGACTTTTCGGAAGCGCGTCCAAAATTGACGTGGGCTTTTCCATCTAAGCGAAACGGGAGAAATTTGTCCATCACTATCTGCAGCTTAAAGGGCAATTCACCTCATTAGCAAAACTGTAATAACACATAAAAAACACAGAAATATGTTCATACTTTCATAACCTGCCAAATTTTCTAAAATGAACATGGTAATTAGGGGGTGTGGCTACACAAATGGGCTTGGTCAAAAATATTCAACACGCATAGCCAAATCTTTTTGTCCCTCTTTCTGTTTCCAAAATGTTGGGAGGTATGCGACCAGTTCCCAGAACATATTGACATGCATGAGCAGTAGGGGGTATTTTGGGGTCTGGAAGGTCCAACCTCCACCTGTGGTTTATACTATTGCATGCCAAGGACAACTTAAAGAGATCCCTTGGCCATGGGAGAAGAAGCTGGTTGCTCCATAGAATAGTACCAAAGGCCTGGTGTTTTCCATGAAAGAGAAGTGCCAGCTGAGGTCTGACATTATCATTGTATGCCAGCTATAGCTAAATCTTTCTCTCTTTCTACAGACTAGACCTGTTGGTCAGTATGGCAGGCGCAGCCAACACAAGCTCCTCATTGGAACATTTCTTTGAGACCTCCCTGAAGAAGCTCTTCCTGGAGCTGCACCAGAACATGTCGGCCAGAGAAAAAAGCCCTGGGAAACAGCTCACTGAGAAGGACACTGCTGGCCCTGTCCTTTATATCATGGTCTTTCTAGCCGTGTTGTCATTCTTCATCATTTCTCTTTTGGTTATTGCTGTCAAGTCAAGGTCCTATGAGCAACAGCAAGATCAGCCTTGTAACTCCAGCCCTTCCTATTGTGACGTCAAATACAGCATGAGTGTTAGAGAAACAATGAAATGTTTGATTCACAAGAACACAGGAGCTGAGTAACTCAACTCTCCAGAAAGCAAATCCCTGTACACAGGCCTAAGTGTCATCTGCCATTGCATAACCAAGCCTAGACTGGCAATCTGTGGGTTATGATAGCAAATTACTATTAAAGGAGAAGTTAAGTCTTACATAGAATAAGGGTAGAAATGCTGTATTTTGTATACTAAACATAAACATGGTCTGGGCTGCTTAGGGATCATCATAAATTAACAAAACAGCACAAGACAAATAATATCTGCCAGAAGCCGATACAGCAAGACTGATTAATAATCAGAATATACAGACTGCACTGGCTCCTGTGTTGTCATGTAATCTAATTTGGATTTTATAGTATTTGTATTGTTTAATAAAAACTTTCTCAAACTCTGCAGAACCAGTGGCTGCAGCAAAATAATCCTTCAAATAGAATCCCAGTTTATCTGTTTAAATCTGGCTCCATGATCGTTGTCCCTGCAGCTGGAGTTGGAAACAATAAAGGGGATGTAGAGGCAAAAAGAAAATCCAATACAAATCTCTACACAGTCGCCGACTGCTCTGCAGGGAAACAAACAAAGCTGCTTGAGTTCTGCATGGCTGGTAAGTAAGGCGGGGGCTCCCCCTGCTGTTAATAAGTATGATTGTTTCCCTGCAGAGCAGTTAGGGACCGTCTGACAATTCTTATCAACAGCAGTAAATGAAGGGTAATCTCACTGCATACAGTCAGGTTTCTTGTAAAAACGGTGCACATTTTTTAATTAAAGTATATTGGAGCCAGGTTTCTTTTTCATTCAAGAAAGTCAAAAGGGGATTTTATTTTTTTGCCTTTACATTCCCTTTAAGTGGGCTGGATTTTGACTCTAATTCCAGACCTATGCATAACTCTGTCCTCATAATACATTTAATACCCAAATGCATTGTGGAGCATTTGGGTATTAAAGGGCACAAAATACTGTCTATTTGAAATGTATTTTTTTTATTCAAATAATATATAATATATATATATATAAAAGTGCATTTTGCCAACTGCAGTAAATATATGTCTTCTTTAAACTAGAGAGTTAACCCCTTCATTGTTGTAAGGCTGTAAGGATTTGGCCTTTTTCAGATGGATTTGGATTTGGCATAATTCTCGTGCCTAATCTCAATCCTAATTTGCATATGTAAATTAGGGGCAGGAAGGGAAATCACGTAACTTTTAGTCACAAAACAAAGAAGTAACAAAAATGAAATTTGCATTATTTGGATAAAATTTAGTATATGGGAGACGGCCTGTATGTAATTTGGAGATTTCTGGATAATGGGTTTCCGGATAATGGATTCCATACTTTTTCTGTATAACCTATGAACCTATACCAATGTGTGTTAGTGAACAGTTCACAATATATATTACACATTAGGCTTAATTTCCCTTCCTTGTATAATCCATAGGTAAATTCAAGTAGCTTCAGCAAGTGTATATATATATATATATATATATATATATATATATATATATATATATATATATATATATATATATATATATATATATATATATATATATATATATATATATACATACTATTTTTTTCTCTTGCTTTTTCTGTTTTAAGGAATCACTTTGCAGGGTACTTGTCATACACAAAATGCACCACACGATGTCACCATAATACTGTGCTAAATAAACCCTGATCACTTCAGAAAGTTCCTATCTGGATGTTTCAATCATTATAATGGTTAGTATTTACATAGTAAATAGTATGTTCCAGATCTCAAAGTGGTTGTTCATCTTTAAACTAGTTTTTAGTATGATGCAGCCAGTGAGATTTTGAGACAACTTGCAGCTGTTCAGTTTGTTATTTCAGCCATCCGATTGCTAGGGTCCAAATTACCCTAGCAACCAGGCATTGATTTGAATAAGAGACTGGAATAGGAATAGGAGAGGCCTGAATAGAAAGATGAGTAATAAAAAGTAGCAATAACAATACATTTGTAGCCTTACGGAGCATTTGTTTTTATAGATGGGGTCAGTGACCCCCCATTTAAAAGTTGGAAAAAGTCAGAAGAACACAAAAACTATTGAAAATAAATGAATAAATAATGAAGACCAATTGAAACGTTGCAATATACTAAAAGTAAACTGAAAGGTGAAACCCTTTAAAGGGGAAATATTTTCTTTATTTAATTTAAGGAAACACAGGAGCAGTTTCAATAACGTTTTAGCTTTTGGAAGGAAAGGAAATATTAAATCACTGAGCCCAAAGCAACCAACTCACTTTCTCCCTGTTCTTGCAGGTAAAGGAGGTTACATTATACTTTTGGGCTGTCCAGGTTCCGTGCACTTCATGTTATCATTAGTGATGAGCAAAATATTTCAGCAGCCATGGATTTGTGGCAAAATTCCACATTCCACTGTGAATACTGTTGTTTTGCTTTTTTTTTGCAGCAAAAAAACCCCAGAATCCAGTGTATCCTGCTTGGAAAAGTGCCACAAATAATGCCACCAAAAATGCCTTTTGTACAGAAAAACTTGTTGCAAAAAAAAAAAGAAGTTGCCAGGGGTCTGCCGAAAAGGGGGGAAAAGTTTTAAAAAGAATGGGCTTATGTATTAAAATTCAAGTTTTTGTAACTTTGAGGTTTTTTTCTACTTTAAATATACACACATTTAAAATATTATTTATTAATAAATCCAAAGATTAAAAATTATGTAGAAAATATTCTGGAAAAATATTTCAAGTAGCTCAAAAATGTGGTGTTACTGGTCCTTTAACTTTTTTGTCCAAGCAAAATGTCTCATTGATCCAGAGGAAACCACACAAAGCTTTTTGATAAGAACTAACACCCCCCTGGAAAAGTATACAAGAGCACAATGTAGTTTTACATCTGATGTCAGGCAGGAATTCTTTAAGGGTAAGTCCACACTGGGCGCTAATCACACGCGGCGGTTCGTTTTCCGAAGTCGCCCGAAGTTGCCTCTAACTCCTGCGACTTCAGAAAACAAATTTTTTCATTTTAAGCCGGCGCAGAGTCAGGGAAGGCGTTTTGGGGAGATTGGTCGCCGCAAAAACAAGGCGATTAGTCGCCAGGCGACCAAATCTCCCCAAAACGCCCAGTGTGGCCTGACCCTTAACCTGTTGAGATAAATTTGCAATAGGACGGGCTCTCCAAAGAGCTGATAAACCCATATACTGTATCATGTTAGGGCAGAGACACATGTGGAGATCCGGGGAGATTAGTCGTCCAGCGACAAATCGCCCCTTCTTCGGGCGACTAATCTCCCAGCAATGCCTTCCCGATGGCTAGAATCTAAATCACCGGCGGGATGGCACTCGGAAAGCTTTGTTTTCCGAAGTCGCCAGAAATTTCTTTTTGAGGCAACTTTGGGGGACTTTGGAAAACGAATCGATCTGAGTGCCATCCCGACGGCAATTTAGATTCTAGCCGGAGGGAAGGCAGTTTGGGGAGTTTAGTCGCCTGAAGAAGAGGCGATTTGTCGCCGGGTGACTGAATCTCCCTGAATCTCCACGTGTGTCTCTGCCCTTAACCTACATACCTGGGGGATATTGCAGTGATCACTTTATAGGGAATACAGGTATGGGACCAGAAAGCTCAGGACCTGGGGTTTTCCAGATAAGGGATCTTTCCATAATTTGGATCTTTATACCTTAAGGGCATGGACACACATGTGGATCTCTGCCACGTTTCAAGTTTAGGCAATAGCACGTTAGCGTATTGAGCGAGCGACGATCAGCTTTTTTTTAAAAAATCTGAACTTGTGTCTAGGCCCTAAGTCTGCTAGAAAATCCTGTAAACATGAAATAAACCCAATAGGCTGGTTTTGCTTCCAATAAGGATTAATTATATTTTAGTTGGGATCAAGTACAAGCTACTGTTTGATTATTACAGAGAAAAAGGAAATCATTATTAAAAATTTGGATTATTTGAATAAAACTTAAAATTTATTCCTGCGACTGCAGCCTGAGACCTATGGCAGGACAAAGTAAAGAAGCAAGAAATGGATTTATCCAAATGACTTATGGAAAAGAATCTAGGAATAGTAGACTGGGTAGTAGATAGCAGCACCCAGTGCCAGGCAGCAGCTGCAAAGGCTAACAGTGTGTAAGTATCTATTAAAAAAGGGTATTTGAATCAAGGGATGGAAGCAATATAATTCTGCATGTGAATAAATTATTGATTAAACCTTTCCTTGAGTACTGGGTGCAAAGGACCGCCATGATACGTGATGAGTGAATTTATTCGCCAGGCATGGATTTGCGGCAAATTTCTGCACTTCATCACCTGCAATTTTTTTTTCAAAACTGCTGAAAAAAATTGCTGCACAAAAATCTGCTGCTACTTGCATTTGGACAAAAAAGTTGTCCGTGTTAAAATTATTTTAACGCCCATTGACTTCAATGAGTTTCGGGAATTTTTCCGGCGAAGCGAGACAGGACAGATTCACTCATCACTAGCCATGATTAACTATAGGATGATCTAAATATATATATATAGTCTCTGTTATATAGGCTCCTTACATTTCTGATGCAAATACATTGTCATTTACAGACACATCCATTGGCTGCTTAAAAAGGATGGTTCACCTTTATGTTAACTTTTTTAACTTGCCCCACGAGGAAACTTCGGGCGACTTCGGAAAACGAAGCACTCCTAGTGCCATTGCACCGACGATTTGCATTCTAGCTGTCAGAAAGGCAGTTCGGGCAGATTAGTAGTACAAAAAAGAGGCGATTTGTCGTCGAGCGACTAATCTCCACGTGTGACTCTGCCCTTAGTATGTTATAGAATGGCAAATTCGAAGCAACTTTTCAATTGGTCTTCACTGTTTATTTTTTTATACTTTCTTTTTACTTATTTGCCTCCTTCTTCAGCCTCTTATTCAAATCAATGCCTGGTTGTTAGGATAATTTGGACCCCAGCAACCAGATTGCTGAAAATACAAACTGGAGAGCTGTTGAATAAAATAACTCAAAACTAGAAATAATAAAAAATGAAATCCAATTGCAAATGGTCGCACAATATCATTCTCTACATCGTACTAAAAGTTAACAAAGGTGAAAAGCCTCTTTAAGATATAATTAACCTATTGCAACCGCTGCATATTTCGCAGTTATTTAAGTACAAAACGAAAACGGTTATGGCAATTACTGGGCTTAACACAAGCGATGTGCTGTCTGGATCGACCGCAGAACAAACTGTCTGATGGTTCCCCTTTGAAACTGGCAGTCACACGTCTTGCTTCAAATCCTTCGTTCTTATCGAGCACAAACAGTGGTCAGTCTCTTCGTCTCATGGGAGAACAACAGCTAATTATGCATTTGGCCTGGGCACTGTCACACATAGAAGGAGCATCTATGGGTGCCACATAGGTGGGCACTGCTATCAGGCAAAGCCACTTGAGGATAGTTAAAGGGGAAGTTCCAGCGTTCCAGTTCCATTTCAACTGCTATAATTGCTGAGATGTTGGAGATATAGCTGAGATATGTATTAAAATATTTACTGTTTTTATTACTATGTAAATGTGGAAGGCCAGTGCAATAGGCGACTCTGCTTTGCCAAAAGGTCCCCATACAGGGGCCGTTAAAAGCTGCCGACAGACCGAGTCTGCAGCTTATTGACTGGTATTTGGGGCCATCCGACGCGCGCCCACGATCGATATCTATCCGAAAGTCGGCCAGATGCCAATCAGGCAGGGTAAAAAATTCCGCCGGATCATGGCCGCATCTTTCGTTGATGCGGTTCTGCGATCCCACCAGGCCCGGATTTGTGGAAAGGCCACCTAGGCCCGAGCCTAGGGCGGCAGGATTTTAGGGGGGCGGCATCCTGCCCAACCACAACCATATTGGTTCAAAAACACTGGGGATGCGCTGGAGGTACAATCATTTTTAAAATTTCCTGTGCGCCAATCCCCATTGCTCTGGTCCAGATGATGAAAATGTGTACGAATAAAGGGGAGGGGACAGGGACAATGAATGGCAGTGGGCATAGGGGTGCCCACTATGTATATCCGGCCCTGGATCCCACCGCCCCTTTTGGCCTCCATTCTGATCCAATCGTTGGGCCCTAGGGCCCACAATCGGATCAGCCCAATATCGCCCACCTCAATGAGGGCATATCGAGGAGAGATCCGCTCGTTTGGCCACCTCGAATCGCTCAAATTTATTAAGTTTTTGAGCAAAACCTACAGAAACAAACTTGAACATCATGAAGGCTACAAACATCTTCAAATGGTTCAAGGGACCGCTGCCATTTCTACATGACCTCGACAGGTTTTAGATGGTGTATTTTCAGATTCAAGCTATTTCCAGCTTCTGGCTATAATAAATCAAGGTTTTTTTTTTTAATTCCAAACTTTAAAATTCCAGTTTTGACTAAGAAATACCCTCAAAAACTAGAATTTTTCATGTAATAATCAACTCTACCTTTGATAAATAACCCCTTAAAGTGTGTTGATCAATATTACGTAAAGATCCCTTATGAAGAAAACCCCAGGTCACATAACTCTTAGTTTGTTTGTTAACACTGTAGCTGACGTGAAATGATAATCCTTGGCCAGAGTGAGGGCAGAGCAGGGTCCTACCATTAAAAAAAGATGGGGGGTTAAAGGAGAAGGAAAGGTTATAGCTAAGTAAGATTTATCAGAAAGGTCTACATAAATACACCAGTAAACCCTCAAAGTAATGCTGCTCTGAGTCCTCCATTAAAAGAAACACAGCATTTCTACACTTCTATTGTGTACTCATGGGCTTCTGGATCATACTTCCTGATTTCAGAATAAACCTCCAAGGCTAGGGCTTGAGCATGCTCAGTTTGCTCCCCTCTCCCTCCCTTTTATCCCCTCCCTCCTCCCTTCCTGCTGTAATGTGAGCCCAGAGCTATGAGTGAGCAAGGAAAGACTCAGGCAGGAAGCAATGTCACACCAAGCTAATATGGCAGCTGCTATCCTAAAACAAACAGACAGAGTTCTAGAGCTGGTTACTCTGCATTCTGCAGAATAAATATAGTCTTATAGCTTGTACTATTGTGGCTAATCTATTGGCAATTGGCAACTGCTTCGGTAGCTTTCCTTCTCCTTTAAAGAACATAATCCACCCCCAACAGCCAAATGAGTTGCAGTTTGATAACACTGCTTAAAAAAACATCATTTTGATTTTCTACATTTTAGTGAGCCTAAAACCAGTCCCTACTCTTGGGTTACTCTAAACACACATCCCCGTGCTGCAAAAACAAACAAGTATATAAGCGAAAGTGAACACACATGTTAATAATTCTATATTCCGAGTTTTCTTAGTAATAACCCTGTTGTGGCTGAAGCACTTTAATGTATTGAGGATTAAGGGTCTCAAATCCTTATTTATAGCTTGTGTTGAGCCAACGCTTTCATTCCAGCACCTGGGAAGAAATTGGTGGAAGTACAAGGACTTGACTTGTCCTGAAGTCAGACAGCACCTACTATATCATTATCCAGAACGTTTTATTAACGTATCCAGAGAGAAGTGTTTGTGACACGCAATGACTCCTGCTGTGTGTGTGTCATTTCAGCCCCCCGACATCTGCTCAGTTTCATCAAACGCCCAAATCAAGAAACACGTTTTATTTTTTTCCATCAGCTTGAAGCTTTAATCCGGGGGAGGCCTTTCAGCCATCTTCACAAGGCAGCAACAGCTATTGAATTTCATGAACCCACAATGGGCTTTAAGGAGGACTGAAGACAAAGTGGAACGTGATGTGTAGATGTTTATGTTAAAGAGCAAAGGCAGGAAAATGAAAAAAAGGATTCCTGACGGGATAACAATGTGTTTGGCTTCCAAAGTGAAGTACTAAAATATTTATCATTTCAGTCTGTGATTGCAAAGGAGGTATATTATGTTTCCATCTTTATTGTCCATCAGTCTTCTCATGGTTTATGGCTAAACATAATGAGCCCCATATACTCAGCCCCATATATTCAGCCCTATATACTCAGCCCCATACACTCAGCCCCATATACTCAGCCCCATATATTTAGCCCCATACTGTATATTCAGCCCCATATACTCAGCCCCATATATTCAGCCCCATATACTCAGCCCCATATACCCTATATAATCAATGGTGTAAGCTCATCTAATTTGGAACAAAAAAAGTTCTTTATTTCTGAAAACAATTGAACTGAAAAAAGTGTTTGGAAGGTGAACAACCCCTTTAAACTTTGTACATTTCTTTGCTAGTAGGTCTTTCTGGGCTCCTAAATGAATAAAAAAGTATATAGATATTATATATATTTTTCTGCAACACCTTCATTAAAGGGATAGGTGCTTTGGCACTCTTCCCACTCTTCCCGGTGATGCTTTATATAAAAGATACCAGGGCTCATGTGCTCTTTGCACTTCTGTATAATAACACTCTGGGCTACTCAGGCCTTTCCGCCTTCCATTCTGAATCAGGCACTGCTGCATCTATTAACACCCTGGAGCAGGGTCAGACTGGCGCATTATAGGCCCACCGGATCCTGAACCTCAGGGGCCCCCGTAGGCTTGAACGGCAGGCACACCACACAGCACATATCTAGTATAGGTAAATCTAAAAACAACTGGACTTGCTGAGTAATCAATGAAGACGTTTCACTACTCATCCGAGCAGCTTCTTCAGTTCAACTGACTGGTGTGGGAAGTTCTCGGCATATAAACTCTTCCACTAATCCAATCACAATGGCGCATTGTAACTCTTCAGAGAGGTGACATCTGAAGGAATTCACAGAGGTGTTGATTCTGTGTAGTTACTGTGATAGGATTATCCAATGTGTCATGCAACTCCTAGAAATAGATGTAAAGGTGGCCATACACTGAGAGATCCATCTCTCCCCGATACTGATCCGGTATACTGATACTGATCAGGCTGATCCGATCGTGGGCCCTACGTTCGGATCCTAAAGAATAGTAATGGGCGGTCGGATCGCGGGACCCCATCAACGAATAGATGCGGCCGCGATCCGAAGGGATTTTTCGTCCCATCCGATCGAGATCTGGCCAACTTTCGGGCAGATCTCGATCGGTGAAGCCAGTCGGGGGCCCCATACACGGGCCAATAAGCTGCCGACATGGTCTGTTGGCAGCTTTTATCGGCCCGTGTATGGCCACCTTTACTTGTGAGAGTTGCATGAATGGATGTGTGAAGTGTTCTGAATCCGCCGGGGTACAGATGTTAGAACAGCATTGTATGTAGCAGACAGGTGGTGTCGAAGGCCCCCGTCTCTGTTCAGGGATGGTTTCTCCACCTTCTTTATCCAAGATTTGGACATTGTTAACTTCTGGAGGAGTGTCCCTTGTCTTTTAGGTGTAGAAAGACAGATGAGTTTTTCCCCGTAGACTCAGCAAGTCCAGTTGTTTTCAGATTTACCTACAGGTATACTAGATATACCATGACCTGGATGAATGAAAATCTTCATAGTGGCTACAGCCACCTCCCAACCAGGCGGTAGCTCCAGGGTTCCTACAGTACCATACACCAATAACCGCAGCTCAGCTGTGCCAAAACTATAAACCTGTCATGTCGCTTACACACAAACACCAGAGATGACATTGGACTTTGGAAATGACTACAGACTATGAAAATATTTGTTGCAACTGTGCCCGATTTGCAAAAAAAGTGCATGCGTTACTGTGTAATTGTGTCTGATTGAACACTTTTTTTTCTGGGGAAAAAAGATTGAATTGTGGGAGAAAACATGAAGATTTAGCTCTAATTGCACTTTGCTCTCTTACTTGTAGCTGAGACACCAAGCTCTACAGTACAAGGCAGCTCTATCATTGAGCTTTTCTAAATTATGGACCTTACGGGGGGGCGAATTTGGACCTGGGATACACAGAAGGCCATTATTGCAAGGTACAGTACTAAGCACTGAGCCACCATGTGAAAGAACCAATTTATCATATTTGTGTTTGGGGCAAATGTAAAGGGGGCGGTAAACCAAATGCTGCATCTGGGGCCCCTAGTGATACCACAGCTCATCAGATTCCAGTTACAGATGATTGTTTTCAGATTAGGGTAGTGGTACCCTATCACGGGGAGATACATTAATCAACGGTCAAATTTCGAATTCGTGGGAGCTTTTAAAAACTCCCATAAATTTGAAATTCCACCAATCGAAATTGATTAAAAAATTTAAATTTTTAAAACTCGGATGAATTAAATCGACCCGAAATCTTGAATCAAATTCGAATTATTTAAAAAACTCAAATCGAATTTGAATATCTCCCTAGTCGAATTTGACAGTTTTGACCATAAAAAAAATGCGAAAATTTGAATTTTGAATTCAGATTTTTAATTCAACCCTTGATAAATCCGCCCTGTGCAGGAGCATTTGACAGTGTATTTAGCTGCATTAGTTAAAGCCTGTTTTTGGGTAGATTATTATATAAAAGCAATTATATAACAACTGTTTCATGAAAGGATCTTCCAGGTCCGATAGAAAACCTTTTTGCTCAAGAGACCCACCCTGTTCTGGTATTAGGAGGAATTCAGTCCAATTCTAAGTCTGACCCTTTATTCTTCTGCTAGGAGCACCCAGCCCTCCCCTTTGTTTTAAAGTCATATGAATCTGATATCAAGACAGGATCGGCTCTTTGAAGTCTGCGCATGATTGGATCCATAAGGTCAGTCTTATGGTTTAATATTTAAAGGGTTTTATTTTTTTTGCAGAGGGATTTTTATTAATGGGTTCTTTAATAGCAGAAGGCATGAATGAATGTGTGCTTCATTCAAACGCCCCTCTGGCTAATTTATCTCGCATTTATGCCTTTTTGTATGTCACTTAAAAAAAAAAAGGACATTTCAAAGTATTTTTTGATAAAAGCAGCGTAGAGAGCCCAGAATAACATCAACCCCACGTATTGTGTAACCAGCACCATTCAATAAATGGAAATAAATTAGTCATGCTTTTAGATATATGTGCAGTGTTGGACTGGGCCGCTCGGACACTGGGGAAAAACTTGGTGGGACATTCACTAAGATTCGTTATTGCGCCAGTGTCCGATTCGCCGCGCTTTGCCGAACTTCGCCAGGCGTATTTTCGCCAGCGCTACGCAAATTCACTAAAATCCGAAGTTGCGCTCAGGGGAAGCGTAAGGTTGCGAAGTTGCGCTAGTGTTAATTCACGAAGCAAAGCGAAGTTATACTAGCGATGATTAATTTGCATACGGCGCAAAATTGAAGTTACAATGGAGGTATATGTAGCAGCACTACACAAGCCTGGGAAACCTTCAAAACAGCAAATAAATTTTTTATTTTGCCCTACACATGTGCCCACTGTATAGTTAAGGTGCCATGAGTTAGGAAATGTAGGGGGGAAGGAGGGTAGCCCCAAAAAATTTTTCGATCTCTTTCAGACTATCACCCATAAAAAATGAAAAAAAAACAGCATTTTTTGGGACTTACAAAATTTTGTAACTTTTTTTGAAGCAATCCTTATCTACTCTATTGCCCGTCGCCTGGTCTGAGGTGGCGAAGGAAGTCTGGCGTAAAAGGTAGCGTTCAAAATAATTCGCGTGTTAGTGAATTTGCGTGCTTACGTCCGTTGCGCAAATTCGCCAGGCGTAAGGGTGCGAAGTAACACTATCAAATTTACGCCAGCGTCCGTTATTGAATCAGCGAATTAACGAAAATGCGCTACGCTGTCGCATTCACGCTAGCATTAGGCGCTTCGTCGTTTAGTGAATTTTTGGTGGGCCCAGCTATTCTAAAATCAGATGCTCTTTAAGGCTACAGATTTAAAGTTATTGCTGCTTTTCTCATATTTTTATTTAGGGCCTCTGCTATTCATTTTCCAGTGTCTTATTCAAATCGATGCATGGTTGCTAGGGGAATTTATGCCTGAGCAACCGGATTGCTGAAATTGCAAACTGGAGAGCTGCTGCGCTGAACAAAAAGCAAAATAACTAAAAATTGCTAATTATCTCAGAATATCACACTCTACATCATAAAAAAGCTAATCTATAGGTGAGCAACCCCTTTAAATATTTTTTTTCTAATTTTCAAGATATTTATCAGTTTTTACACTACTGTTTCTAAGATGGGGGATAAGGAAGAAAAACGGCTTTAGATTTTTTTTTGTTCATCTTACACTGAATTCATGTTTCATCATCTCTCTCCAGAAAGGGGGTCTGAAGACTAAATTCTTCGAGTTCCGTTGGATCCCTGGGGCTGTACATAAAATAGGCAGATTCGTTAGGACACTGGACTATAATTGGAATCTGTGTGATGTGCAGTTAGACAACGCTTCATCCCAGACAGCCAAGTCAGCTTGATGACTGTTATTATTTTATTACTGAGAACACTGTGAATGCATCAATCATACAAGGAATATATGATCTCATTAGAGCTGAAAACAATAAATATATAGTGATGTTTCATTACACTTATATTAGGTTAACATAATAAAAATCCACATGTAACTGAATTATCAGATCAGTTAGGGCTCTTACAGAGGAGCGTTTTTACCTGCGCTCCCCTGCGTTCCGTTTTTCTGCGTTCAGCCGCAGGGGAGCGCAGGAATAGACGCATTACATTTTTTCCAATGGGGCTGTACTCACACAGGCGCGTGTAGGCGCCGAACGCAGGAAAAATGCAGCATGTTGCGTCTCAACCTGCGTTCGGCGCCTACACGCGCCTGTGTGAGTACAGCCCCATTGGAAAAAATGTAATGCGTCTATCCCTGCGCTCCCCTGCGGCTGAACGCAGAAAAATGGAACGCAGGGGAGAGCAGGTAAAAACGCTCGTCTGTAAGAGTCCTTATTATCTTTTCAACCTTATCATAATTATGTTTGATACTGATTTCTTCCTCGTTAGGGCAGAGACACACGCTCAGATTCAGGATGATTAGTCGCCCAGCAACAAATCGCCTCTTTTTCGGGCGACCAATCTCCCCGAACTTCCTCCCACCGGCTAGAATATAGATCCCCAGTTGGGATGGCAATCGGTACACTTCGTTTTCCATAGTCACCTGAAGGTGCCTCACAAGAAAACTTTGGGCAGCTTTGGAAAACTAATCACCTTGGACGACTAAATCACCCCGAATTTAAGGTGTGTGTCTCTGCCCCTAAACACATTGCTCACACTCAGGTAACAGGGGCATACAGGTATGGGATCAGTTATCCAGAAACCTGTTATCCAGCAAGCTGGAATTATGGAAAGGCCATCTCCCATAGACTCCATTTTATCCAAATAATTAAAATTTTCAAAAAGGTTTTCTTTTTCCACTGTAATAATAAAACAGTAACTTGTACTTGATCCCAACTAAGATATAATTAATCCTTATTGGAAGCAGAACCAGCCTATTGGGTTTATTTAATGTTTACAGGATTTTCTAGTAGATTTAAGGTATGAAGATCCAAATTACGGAAAGTTATCCAGAAAGCCCCAGTTCCCGAATGTTCTGGATAACAGGTCCCATACCTATAATGATGTCAGAGGCTGTGGGCTAAGCGGCTGTTCCTGTAGGACTGGGCTTAGTAGAGGGGAATACTTATGGTGGCATAGATGGAAACGTATACATATATATATGCGCCAAACCGGGAAAATTTGTGAAACGGCACCGGTGTCTCCTTTTTGACGCAGGCCTCCGTTTTTGACACCGGCATCCATTTTTTTTGACGCCAGCTAATTTTTGCCCGCGAAAATACGTCGGTTTTGCAAATGTATTCGCCGCCGGTGAATCGCAGGAATTCGCCGTGAATTCGCGGCTGGCAAATAAATTCGCCCATCACTAGTAATATGTCTGATTACCTTTGGTCCTCTCCAATTCCTGACAAAGAGAATGGGGAAATAACGACAGCTATGGGATGTGTTATCTGGAAACCCATTATCCATAAAGCTCCAAGGCCATCTGCAATACACTCAGAATTTAATTAAAAAATTAAGATTTTTAAAATTAATTTCCTTTTTCTCCGTGATAAAGAGACAGGAACTTTTACTGAAGCTGAACTAAGATATAACTAATCCTTATTGGATACAGAACAATCCTGTTGAATTTATTTAATGTTTAAATTAATTTTAAGTAGACTTAGGAGCAGATTTATTTAGGTTCGAATTGTAAATTTGAATTTGCGAGTTGGATTTTTGGTCAAAACTCACAAATTCGAGTTGGGAATAATCCAAACTCGAATTGAAATTGCAATTCATGATTTATCATACCTTGACCCCGGGAACAACTTGAATTTGACTATTCACCACCTAAAACTTGCTGAGTTCATGTAGAAGTCAATGGCAGAGGTCCAGTGACCCATTTGAAGATGTTAATAGCCTTCCTGAGAAAAAACTCAATTCGAGATTCAAATTCGTTTCATGTTTTCGGTAATATTTGTTAGATTTTAGATGTTCTTAAATAACCTCCCATTTCAGTTGTGGAATTCACCCTTGGAAAAATCTGCCCATTAATGTATGGAGATCAAAATTACAGCAAGACCCTTTATCCGGAAAACCCCAGGTCCTGAGCATTCTGGATAATAGGTCCCATACCTGTACATGCATTCTAATACAGAAAAAAGTAGGGTTTCTTCCATTCTTAAAGGACAAGGAAAGGCATCGCACAAGTTATCTATATTATAAACCCATAGCAAAGTTACTAAGTTTACTAAGCGATCTTGTTTACTTCAATAAGTTTTCCTAAACTCGATCGCTCTCGCTTACCTCTCTATGTAGAGTCGCTTCCTGTACTTTCCCCTTCATGTCCCGGACACCAGGTCATGCGCACTAAGGGGCAGATTTATCAAGGGTCGAATTTCGAAGTTAAAAATACTTCGAAATTCAACCATCGAATTTAAATACTTCGAATTAGAATATCGAATTCAAACTTTTTTCATCGAATTTGGGCATCCTGCGGTTGAAGTAAAATCGTTCCATTGAACGATTAAATCCTTCGAATGGAACGATTTGAACGATCGAATGCTTTTACAAAATCAGAACTTCCTCCAGCCAAACGATTTAGAGAGGAGCAAGACAATGACAATTCTTCATGTCTTGTAAGAATAGTTTCTCGGCTTAAAACAGTAGCAACGCAAACTGATGATAGTAATTGGCAAAATTTGAAAACTACTTTGACCCAAACTATATTGCCTCCAGAAATGAAGGAAATGGAATGCCAGACGGGCAGTGACTACATTGAAGCAGAGACTTGGAAGGTTAAAGGGATACTGTCATGGGAATTTTTTTTTTCTCAAAACACATCAGTTAATAGTGCTGCTCCAGCAGAATTCTGCACTGAAATCCATTTCTCAAAAGAGCAAACAGATTTTTTTATATTCAATTTTGAAATCTGACATGGGGCTAGACATTTTGTCAAATTTCCCAGCTGCCCCAAGTCATGTGACTTGTGCTCTGATAAACTTCAATCACTCTTTACTGCTGTACTGCAAGTTCGAGTGATATCATCCCCCTCCCTTCCCCCCCCCCAGCAGCCTAACAACAGAACAATGGGAAGGTAACCAGATAGCAGCTCCCTAACACAAGATAACAGCTGCCTGGTAGATCTAAGAACAACACTCAGTAGTAAAAACCCATGTCTCACTGAGACACATTCAGTTACATTGAGAAGGAAAAACTGCAGCCTGCCAGAAAGCATTTCTCTCCTAAAGTGCAGGCACAAGTCACATGACCAGGGGCAGCTGGGAAATTGACAAAATGTCTAGCCCCATGTCAGATTTCAAAATTGAATATAAAAAAAATCTGTTTGCTCTTTTGAGAAATTGATTTCAGTGCAGAATTCTGCTGGAGCAGCACTATTAACTGATTCATTTTGAAAAAAATTTTTTTTCCCATGACAGTATCCCTTTAATAAAGACCATTTATATGCTGTAATGTTTTCAACCCGATCATATATGCTGTAATATTATCACCCGTTCTTCCTCGAGAGATGATAGTGAAATTTTAACCTCTTTCAACACCATAGATGATCCAAAATATTCCACCTATGACCCATGTGAGGGAGTCTCTACAGAGCAGACTAGAGTGTCAGTGGACTCCTATCTTGATGACAGCACTCTTTATCAAATCGACTATGTTAATCAGAAGAAATATATAGGCTTTGAGGAATGTCTTGATGCTTTGATGCGTATAGTGCGCTGTCAAGTCCAGGGTAACGCATTTTATCAAGCACCAATTGTTCAATACTAATAACGCTCAAAAGCTGCAGTCTATAAGGCCAGTCTCAAGGGCCAAAGTCTCTTGGAAAATAGCCCCAAGTCCACAATGGCCCAAATATCAAGTTTCAAAAAATTATGTTCCAAAATGTTCTATTCAATGTTAAAAATCAATATTTATTGAATACAAATTTTTAAAAAAGTAGGCATACAGACCCATTGATGTTCCGCCTTACGCGTTTCATACCCACTGGTACTTAATCATAGCCCCAATTGTTGACATACACAAGAGAATGGAAGGCAGCATGCTCATAGTAACACTATCATGAATGGATGGACATAAATCCTTAGTGTGGAGAAGCCAACCTGTCTGTAATAATATTTCTATTGGAAATCTCCTGCTGGCCTCCTCGATTTTAATGAGTGGATCTTCATTTAGAAAGGCACAGGAAATGTTTAAAATCTTTGGCATGCCTATCATTTCACATACAACTTTTTATTCATATCAGCGTAGTTATCTTTTCCCTGCTATTGATATGCACTGGAAGCTTGAAAAAGAAAACAATATAAAGGAGCTAGAATCTAGCGATGTAGTAGTCGCAGGAGATGGGCAATTTGATAGCCTGGGCCATTCTGCCAAATATTGTATTTACTCTTTTATGGATGAGCAAAAAAATTATTACGTACCATATTGTCCATTCAACTGGAATGGAAGTAGAAGCATTTGAAGTCTGCTTAATAGTGATGGGCGAATTTATTCGCCAGGCGCGAATTCGCAGCGAATTTGCGCGATTCGCCACCAGCGAATAAATTCGCAAAACTCCTGCGAAAATTCGCGGAAAAAATTCGCGAAGCGAAACGGCGCAAATTCGCCCATCACTACTGCTTAACCAACCTTTTGCAAGATAAGGTTGATGTTACCATCATTGCGACTGATCGTCATAAGTCTATCAGAAAACTGATGTCAACCAAGTTCAAAGACATAGACCACCAAGTTGATGTTTGGCATGTGTGTATAAATCATTGAACAAAAAGTTGCTGGCAGCCAGTAGAAAAGCACAATGCAGAGATCTGGCTATGTGGGTACCTGCTATTAGGGATGCCCCGAATCTACTTTTTTGGATTTGGCCGAACCCCCAAATCCTTCACTTGTGTCTGCCCCTGTAGGGGATTCCCTGTTCAGGAAATTTAAAGAGCTGCTTGGCCCCAACGCTTCCGAAAAAAATAGAATGATTCTTGGTGGCATGCCACCACTAGGGTTGCCACCTTTTCTGGAAAAAAAAATACCTGACTTCCTATTTATTTATCTTTTCTCCCTATTAATCACTCAGGATCAACCATAATTATTACCGGCCAGGCCAGTAAAATACCAGCCAGATGGCAACCCTAGCCACCACTAATATCTTGCCACCCTAGGTCCGGGCCTTTGTGGCCTTCCCACAAATCCAGGCCTGCCTGCCTTGCTTGAGTGTCTCAATCCAATGGTTCTACATTCTGCAAAAGCAGAATGAAATGAAAGAATATGAGTTAAGGTAATCTCTACTATAACAAATAAGAGGTCAGCTATGAAATAAGGGTCACATCCTATGCTAAGGAATCACTATAATATTCAGCTAAGAGGAAAAAGGTCAGATGCCTAGTTGCATATCTATTAGGGCCTCAGAGGGTACAATTATTCATGGTCACACACCCCTATGGGGTCTGCTTAGAGGCTCATAGTGTCCCTGCAAGGGCTTCAGTGTAAATATGGCACCTGGACCCATAAGTCTATGGTTGTACATGGGAAGATGCCCAGTTTGAATTCCAAACTAATAGTTGATAGTAACCCAATGTAAAATAAAGGGCAAGGAAATGATGTCTCTGCGTAAAGAATTAGAGGAGTGAGTCAGATGCAATGAAAGGGTTACACCAGCTCAGAGAAGCATTGTTCATTCCAACACAAATATTATGTGCCATTCCGTGGGCAACGCTACATACCCTCTGAAAAAATGTGTAACCTTGTGCTTTGTGTAGCAGATGAACGACGACATCCTACCAAACAATCTTGTCTTTAAAGCTGGACGGGGATGGAAAATTACAAGTGGCTTAGTTCTGTAATAAATGCAAAGTAGCTCCGTCTATCAGAAGCTTCCAGCCGGGTAAAGCTATGTGACTGGCATTCACAATCCAATGGGAAATTCCTCTGTACAGAACTGTGCCTTCTGAACGTTGGGCTGTCGGCTTCCCACAATGAAATAACAACATTCCATGACTGCCCAGCACTGATACATCTAAAAACAATGTGCTGCTGAACGTCACCCATTCTTCCATGGTCAGTCACCCCCTGTAAGAGCAGTTGTTAGAAGGAAAGCTCTGGCAGGGCCCCAGTTAGCTCCCTCTCCAACCAGTAGCAGCTTTTGGCTTTGGGGTGTTCTTCTCTGATGCAGCCGCCATGTTTTTTTAACCCATAGTTTCACAGAATTCCACAGTCGTTGTGATCACCAGGGGTAGTCACTAGTCACACCTAAAGCAATTGTAGCCAACCAGTGGTGTGACTACCATACAGCAGACCCTGGCTTATGGTATGGTAAGTCCCCCTCATGGCCTTAGGAAAATATACCACCCACCAGCGAGTAGCCAAGGAGGCAAAGGAGCACAGAGGGTGAAAGGGTTGGTGCAAGCTCACTCTTACTGTAACCGTTGGGCCCCTAAATTTTTTATTTTAGCAGAGGGGCCCAGCCATAGTCATAGTTACGCCACTGTAGCTACAGGTGGACATGCACTTCATTGTGAATTAGGCACAACTGCACATCATTTCTAGCATTCGCCATGAGAGCGGCATGCACCTTATTCTTTTGGCACTGGTCCTATTGATGCAGGGTGCAGTTGGAACCTTTAAGGTTCCACCACCTCCAAACCAGGTAACTTCAGCGGGCCCCCCTCTGTCAGTAGGTGCTTGATTTGGAGCAGGGGGAAAGTAGAATGCAATGGCACCAAACGCAACTATACATAAGGGTAAGGAACGCATGTGGACTCAAGTATCTTTAATAACTAGCATTTTTGTTACAGCTGACTGCATTGAAATCAGTGCCGTAAGTAAATGACCCCCCAATTTTGCAGGGCCCAATTTATAAAGTCAAGAATGGGCGCATGGAAATTTTCATTGACTGGTGCCCAAAAGGGGCACCTCCTGACAGCCCAGACTACTCCAACCCTGCAACTGATATTTTCTGCAACCAAGCTGTGATTTTTCCAAAAGAAATATGTTTTTGGGGTGAGGGGGAGATATTGTTTTTGATCCAAAACCAATACATTCAAGTGTTATGATAGAAAAGTATTTATTTATTTTATCTGATAAATTGATGATGGTTAATTTACTATTTTCTATGCCCCTTAAGTATGTGTGCCTTGGCAATAAAGAAAAAGTATATCAATATGCCAAAAATAATGTTAGTGGTTACACTGGGAAATCTAGCCTGTAGATACTGCATACATAAACTGCCTAGTGTTTATATTGAGGGAGCTTATGTGTGTACCCCCAAAATAACTTGTACCAGGGCACCTCTCCAGGGTAAGGGAAGAACTGCCCAATGTGGTGCTCAGAAGTATAAATAATAATTGGTAGCGCAAATAACTTCTTACATAGGTGGTAAGTTATTGGAGCAGGTTCATGTGCTCCATTTTCCATGTATAGAGGTGCAAACAAATAAAAGTATAAGAATATAAGAGTTGGGCAGTGTTTTACTTCCCCTTTAACAGCAAGTTAAACTGCATTAATGTAAAAAAGAAAGACTGTGACGTTGCAAAGAATGTACAATGTAAAGCTAACATTGAAGCTCCTCTGCCACTAACTATTGATCCCTTTCTAACGGAGCAATTTATATTAATTTATATTCATCTGCACGTACTCTGTTCAAAGGACCCACATTCTCTTAGCTGAGCTTATACATACTCTCCTTGGTTTGAAATCATAGACCTCAGCATCCCACTCTTTGTTCTCAGGAGATACACTTGGGGTCTGGTCGGCTGCTAAATATGATTAGAGAGTCCACCACAGCCCCAACAGTTGTGCCCCAAAGGTCCACAATGTACCAGCAAAAATTCAAGAAGGTTCTTTATTTGAGAACACATTTGTCATCATCTTTCTTAATGGGAAGTCAGTTCTCACACGGTTTAATTCCATATACCATGGAAGCTATGGCATAAGTTCCTTTCTTCTTCTCATCTTGACATGGTCAGCTTCCATTCTCACCAGCAGAACTCTCTTCTGCTGCTCCAGCAAGAGCAAAACATTGGTCATATAAGATTTAGGAATGTATTTTTTTCCAGAAAGGGTGGCAACTCAATCAAGGCCCTTACACTATTGCCATGGTGGGCATAGCTCAGGACCGGAACTAGGGGCACTAGGGGCAGGCAAAGTAGGCGCCCGCCTAGGGTGCAATCATGGGGGGGCGCACTTTTAAGGGGATTTTTTCTTCTTTTTTAAACTTTGGTTTGCTTGGCCTTTAATAGTTTTTCAATTTTCTAAACCGCCTGTTCTAACCCCCTCTGGCCTGTTATTCGTACTGTGGGCAGAAGCTCTTCCCACCTCCCTCTTGGCAGCTGCTGGCACAGATTCATATTTGTGGGCAAAATCTTGGCTGCTGCTTGCACAGGTAAACAGATGATTAGGGGCAATATAATAGATGTTTGGCTGCTGCTGGCACAGGTACATATTTGGGGACAATATGATGTATTTTTGGCTGTTTCTGGCACAAGTACATATTTGGGGCAATATTGTGGCTTTTTGGCTGCTGCTGACACTTGTACAGATTGGGGGCAATATGAGGGATTGGCTGCTGCTGGCACAGGTACATGGGGCAATATGGTGGCTGTTGGCACAGGTACACAGATGTTTGGGGCAATATGATGGATTTTTAGGGCTGCCGCTGGTATAGGTACAGATTGGAGGTAACAATATGATGGATGTTTTGGTTTATGATGGCACAGGTGCAGATTGGGGGCTTGGGAGCAATCTGAGGGATTGACTGCCATTGGCACAGGTACATGGGGCAACACGATGGCTGCTGGCACAGGGGGCAAATGGTAGTGCAATACCAGGTGGGGGGGCACTGATTGAAGCCCTTGCCTAGGGTGCCAAAAAACCTTGGCCCTGCCCTGGCATAGCTCAATATGGAGTTTATACAGTATATTGCCCGCTCTACAAATTTGACTCTTGCATCTTTGTGGGCTTTGGTTGCTGCTATACTTGACTCATATGTCTCTTTTCATGCTGACCATTGATCTGTCCTAGGTTCTGCTCATCCACTGCCTCTTTTACATCTATCCCTGTCACTTCTCATTGCACCCTCCCTTATTAGAGCCTTTATCAAAGGGACACTATACCCCTGAACATTGCATGCCTCTATAATGCAATAGTGTGCTCCACTGCAGGGGCAATTCTGCACCCTGAGGTTGCTTTTGCAATGCCACCTCATCTTACCCCACTGCGCTTACTTTTGCAGCATTGGAGAGGGGCCAGGGGGGCCACATCGCTGGTGAAGATCCGACCATCTGACCTTACAGCCAAAAGGTCCAATCAGCCCAATATCGCACACCTTGAGGACATGCGTATTGAGGAAAGATTCACTCATTTGGCAATCTCGCCAGTTTTGACCCTGAATTGATAAACATTGTGGCCCTAGTAACAGATTTACAAGCTCATGGCCAATGGGGAGGGGGCAGAAATATAATTTTTAAGGGGGCCAGAGAGTAGAAGTTACACCCCTGATTACAGATGGTGAAGGATAGTAGATGTTGAAAGAAAAAGCCATGTATCATAAGAAACTCAACTGGCTTTTGCTGATTCATGGCAAACCCTAAAATCCCTGCATTTCTAAATCATTCCTAGAGCCATTCAGTCTGTATCATGAGTTCTGGAATGATCAGACCCTTTTCGGGGCACTTTCTTGCAACTGACAAATTGTTGATCATTTTGATTCATTTGGAAATCCTGGCTACATTCTAGAATTCCCCAAGGAAATCCTTAGTGATAATATACATATAAATAAAATTTCCTTTCCAAATAAAACATGGTAATCATTAAGGATTGAGCCAACTGACAAATAAGCTGTTTGGCTGTTCATGTGGAAATAAATACCGCTGTGTTTGAGAAGCTGCCAAATACATGTTTTGTGCAGAAAAAAAAAGAATGCATGCGCCGAAAGTCACAAAATATCCGATAAAAAAAATCTGAAATATTGTGACTTTCTGCGCATGCGCAGTAGCTCCGCACGGAAGATTCCTCCAACTGTGCATGCGCCCGAAAATGGTGATCACTACAGAAAGAAGACCAAAGGAGACAAGATGGCTGCTGTGAACTCCGCTGGACAGGACCAGCAAGGAGGGGTAAGTAGAAAGTTAGGGGCATTTGCCCAGGGTGCCAGGTAGGCAAGGGGGGGAGGGGGCATATATAGGGTAGGGGGAAAGGGGATGCAAATTAGGGGGTTGAATTCTCCTTTAAGATGGCCATAGACGTGCAGATTTTATCCTTATGTCCGACAGATGATTGTTCGTAGCAATCGCCCGACCTACAACTAGCCATTCAGATTAAATAAAGTAGTATAAAGAACAAATCAGAAAATGTTGTGGCCATTAATTGTCAGGCAGCAATAGTACAAAAGTTATGTCCGACAGATACTGGAAACAGTCACCCATTGATATCGTCAGGCAATACATGCAGAGATATTATTCTTAGCAGACAGAAATCTTCTAACCTGTCTGATCGACTAACAACGATTAGGGTTGCCATATTTCTGAAAAAAAATACAAGATGGCTGCTGTGAACTTCACTGGACAGGACCTGCAAGGAGGGGTAAGTAGAAAGTTAGGGGCATTTGCCCAGGGTGCCAGGTAGGCCAGGGCGGGGGAGGGAGGGGGCCTATTTAGGGTAGGGGATGCAAATTAGGGGGTTTAATTCTCCTTTAAGAGACACCCTGACCTCCCAGCCACCTGAAGAAATTAGTAGGTACATGGAGGAAGAGGCAGAGGTGGTTAGCAGCTGGAGTGGGGGGCTGTCATGGTGGCGCGGGCCCAGGGGTGTGTGCCGGGCCCCGATGTGGCAGCTCCGGTGGGCTGGGACCCCTCTCAGTCTGAAACTGTATAAGTATGTCCGTGGGGATCATGTCTGGGCCCCAGCGTTTTTTTCCCATGCCTGTCATTACATGTTTGTGCATTTCCGGCGCAGCATCATTACGTTGATGTGAACACTGCTCTTTTTGGCACTTTGGGCTCTGTTACTGAACCTTGCTGAAATCTGTCCCATGTGTTTGCCTTATCTTTAGGCCAAACGTTTGACCGGCTACTCCTTCTGAACCTGTTCTCCCTGCATCTACTTTGGCACAGACTTCAGAAATGAGCTCGTTCAGATAACATGGAAAGTAGTCCTGGTTTTAGCCCTGGTCAGCTGTATGTTTGTGAGTAGCAACCTCCAAGCAATTTTAGCACCAGCACCACTTGTCCTATCCCCATCTGGGCTAAAAACGTTTTACGAGGAAAACAGTCAAATACCCAGGAAATACATTTGCCTGCTGGAAGATTCCCTACTTTGGAGCTTACTTACTATTGATATGCCCAAGAAATAAACAGTGTAAAATAAATGGACTTATCTCCTAATATGTTTGTCAGCATTCAATGTGATTACATAAAGTATCTTTTAAAAAGAACTGTCTTCTGTATTTATAGTGGTATTTTTGTCATGCCGCCAAAGCTTTATTTTATGTCAATTTTAAACCAATTAAGACAACGAATTAGCTGATAAATTCAAGGGAACAATTCAGGTGACAAATCAATGCTGGTGTATTGCTCATCTTACAGGTGGGCAGATTAGACAGCTCTAAGCCTCTGCAAGGTGCCAGCATCTGGCATGGAAAAAAAATTCTATTGTCACCGGGTCTCATTCTGAGCTTGGCACAGGCAATAAGAACAGATGGGATTTGGCCTGTTATTAAGCTGCTGGAGAGTTCAGCAAATTCAGAGAAGCACAACGGGAATCCTACAGCTGCATTGTCTGTTAGAATGTTGATTTCACCAGGATGATGCCATGCTGCAGCCTGAGGGGTGACTCATTGTACCCCCACCCATGTATTATACCGACGATGCTGGGGCTTTATAAATAGATGATTAGCACCTTCCCTTATACCACCTTGTGTGCATGCTATACAACTTATACTGGCCCTTTCCCTGACATCACTTGCCTTACTATACAAATTATGCAGCAATTATAGTCCCTCCTTCTTCGAAATGCTCTCCCCTTATTCTCATAGGTGGATTTATGCACATTCTACCCTAGGCTTTAGCCCGGGACCCAGTGTGATCAGGGGCCCATCTAGCTTTTTTTTTCAATTGTTATTTCTACTCTCTTTTCTTTTAATATTCAGGGGCGATCCTGGGGCTGCATTGCTAGTGCAATGAGCGCAATAGCTCTTAAAGATACAGAAGGAGGCTTTTTGCCTCATGGCAGGAACAGCCCTGTTAATATTTATTTTTATTTGTGTTGCTGGTTCTGGTCCAGAGCACCTGCTAGGAGACGAAGGCACCTTAACTCAACCCGGCACAGAGGTCTTGGGTGCTTGTGTGCCTGGATCTGCATGTGTCCGGAATAGGGTTGCCACCTATCCGGTTTTGACCCAGACAGCCCGGTTTTTTTGAAGGGCTGTCCCGGTCAAAACTGCTCACCCGGTTTTCCAAATTAGGAAAACCAGGCAGGATTCCCTATGATTGACACAGTGATCAGGCAATCGCCCTGCCCCCCAACATCACCACTGCCCCCTCTGCATCACGACCCTGCCAACCCTAGTCTGGAACCAGCAGTGCGAAAGATATGGAACAGACTTGCCCCATGTTTAATTCTGTGCATCGTTATGGAGGCTCTGTGTTGAAGGTATGGCTTGGTAAATCTAAGGAAACCCTTTTATATAGTTGTCCCTTTAATATAATAATGTGGCTCCCAGGGATATAACACTTAATACAATAAATACATAATATTTCATTTTACCTTAGCGGAAGAGGCATTATGACAGGTATTGGATCCATTATCCGGAAACCAATTATCCAACATTACGGAATGCCTGTCTCCCATAGACTCCATTTAATCCAAATAATTACAATTTTTAATAATGATTTTTTTTTCTGTAATAATAATAAAACTGTAGCTTGTACTTGATCCAAACTAAGATATAATTAATCCTTATTGGAGGCAGATCCAACCTATTGGGTTTATTGATATTGACATGATTCTCAAGCAGACTTAAATTATGAAGATCCAAATTACGGAAAGATCCAACATCCAGAAAACCCCACGTCCCGAGCATTCTGGATATCAGGTCCAATACCTGTAATTCATCCTATAATTATGTTTCCAGCATTTCCTTTGCACAGAATGGATATAAAGGCATTAATAATACTGGGAAGGTTAATACGGCTGTCAGTGACTCAAGAACAGGGGAGCGCCAGAGGGCATTTACTCCCTTTGACTCACAATGCTGGCCTTATGATCCCAACAACAAGAACACTAGTTCATCAGCAAGGCCAGCATGGGATTAATTAATACTGTATGCAAGATATATTATAAAAAGAAAATTCTCTGTCAGTCAAGAAACCAGGTAGGTATCACACTCCATTGTATTTACAGCCTATGCCAGCAATTTAGATTTCCTATTAAACTGTAAATGAAAGGGGAACAAAAACCATTTTTTTCAAAAGAGGATGTAATACTAAAGAACTTGCAATATGCATTAATAAAACATGTTATTTTAATATATAATTGCTATTATAAGCAGTATCTGTCTGTTTTGTTTTTTTATATATCATTTATGTGCACTTCTGGTTCTGACTCCTGGCGCTACATAAAATAACATAGCTGGCTGATTAACAGGCCTGCAGGGGGAATTCATTTTTGCCCTACATTATATAGTATATTGAATGAATATTGAAAAAGGTGTCTAGTATTATATATATATATATATATATATATATATATATATATATATATATATATATATATATATTAACCCCTTAAATCCCAGGTTCTATACTCTTTCTCCACTGTATCTCTCATCAGATCATACACTGGTTCTTGTGTTCTTCAGTTGACTGGTTGCTAGGGTAAATTGGACCCTAGCAATGATATAGCTATGAACGTAGTACCTATACTCAGAGTAGGGAATGGCATGTGGGTGGATTGTAGCCAGAGGCATCTTGCTCATACAGATGCAGTATCATACAGTTTATATACATTGATGTAATTTTTCATGTGTTTACATTTCACCAAGGGGGTCATTTATAAAGTGCAGGTCAGTGAGAAAAGTTAAAAAAATTGAGTGCAAACTACCATGTTTTCTGCCTGTTTGCCCCCAGCCCCACACCTTGAACCATGGGCACAGACTTTTGCACTCCAGATTGGAACACATAGATCTGGGCACACAGCATCTAACATGTGGATTAAATGCTAGTGTGTGTGCCATAAAGCAGCACAAAAATGTCTACACTTTGCAAATAATAGCATTATAGTATCAGCCTTTTACCCCAGGACCTAATTGTGATAAGACTATTTACAGATACACCCTGCTGTGCTTGGAATGAATTTGTACTCAAACGCCCCAACTGACTTTATAAAGCTTCAGTTATTAATCACTCAGCAAGCGAGTCAATCATCACTTTCAATCTCTCTGTAAATACAATAAATGTATTTTTGTTATGTTGTGCAACAGGCAATTGCATTCTCTGGTGTTTACATCACAGGAAGAAATACTGTAACAAGATCCAAGGATCTATGAAGCTCGGGCACCAGACAAAAGGGGCCGAAGTCCATAATCCAAGTTTATTTAAAGCCCTGGCACCCGTCCTCTCAGACTCATAGTCCCACAGGTGCTTCCTGTTGCCATTTGTACATCCCAATATACCAGGCAAGGGGCATTGTACTTGCTGTTTTCCAATAGCTCCGCATTCAGCTGATTATACACTATATTGTCACAGAATAAGCCTTAGCTTCACTACACTGTGGTCTCAAATAGGGATGCACCAAATCTAGGATTCGGAATCCTTCTGCCCCGGCCGAACCGAATCCGAATCATAATTTGCAAATGCTAATTAGGAGTGGGAGGGAAATCAAGTGACTTTTTGTCACAAAACAAGGAAGTCAAAAATGTTTTCCCCTTCCCACCCCTAATTTGCATGTGCAAATTAGGATTCAGATTCGGTCCGGTATTTGGCCAAATCTTTTGGGAAGGATTCGGGGGTTTGGCCTAATCCGAAATAGTGGATTCGGTGCATCCCTAGTCTCAAACACCTTTTACAGGGGCTATAGCCTGGTACTACATGCATGTAAGGAATCTTTGCCTGGCTTGGACACCCAAATGAAGTATCAAATTAAGATGATCTGATGGTTTGCCCTCTGAGCTAACAATTAGATCATACTGTGCTGCAGGCCTATGCAGACTGAATTGCTGAATCCATGTTGCCAATGTTGGCCAGTAAGATTTCAACTTTATCAGCCTTTTGATAAAGGTCAAATATATTGGTATGCTTTTATATAAAAGAGATTTAAAATCCATGAGCTGTACTATGAACACTATAGGCCATTACATGGATATTCTAGGTTAGGATACTCCTCAGTACAAAACGAATGCACTGTGAGCCAATGAACATCTATCCATTGCCCTAGACCACTAACCCATAGCAACCAATCCCCAGCTATCTTTCACTGGTTTAGTGCAACTAGAATTATGAAAGCAAATATCTGATTGGTTTCTCTCTAAAGGAGAAGGAAAGGTTAAAACTAAGTAAGCCTTATCAGAAAGGTCCACCTAAATATACCAGTAAACCCTCAAAGTAATGTTGCTCTGAGTCCTCTGTCAAAAGAAACACTGCATTTCTTTCCTTCTATTGTGTACTCATGGGCTTCTGTATCAGACTTCTTGCCTTCAGCTTAAACCTCCAGGGCTAGGACTTGAGCATGCTCAGTTTGCTCCTCTCCCCCCAGTCCCTTTTCTGCTGTGAGCCCAGAGCTAAAAGTGAGCAGGGAGAGACTCAGGCAGGAAGTGATGTCCCACCAATCTAATATGGCAGCTCCTATCCTAAACAAACAGAGAGAGTTTCTAGAGCTTTTTACTCAGGTATGGTAAAATATTCTACAGAATAAATATAGTGTTCTAGCTTGCACTATTGCAGCTAATCTGTTGTTAATAAAATGCCTCCGTAGCTTTCCTTCTCCTTTGAAGGACCGGGGTGAACATCACACCATTGTTACATCACATCCTCCAATAACAAAGCTGCATAAAAATAGGCTCATATGGCAATACATACTGAAGTACCCCATGCCAACCAGGTAGCTAGAACAGTTAAAAGAAAATATTTAATTAATTGTTTTAGATTACTCCAATGGGATAAACTGGAGAAGTTTTACAGAACTGTATAGAGTACAGAGAAGTGCACCTAGACTGGTAAAGAGGACAGAAGATTTTAGAAGACAGAAAAAATTATGAGGGAAGACTGTCAAGGTTGGAGTTGTTTCCTCCAGGAGAAAAGACGCTTGCGAGGGGACATGATTGCTCTTTATAAGTACATTAGAGAAGCAGTCCCCAACCTTTTTGTCCCAGGGGCCGATGTAAAGCCCTCATTTTTTGCAAGGAGCAGGGGGCATCAACTGCTCGTGCCGTGTCAAATCAAGACGCACCAGCTTCAAATTTAGTGCGCCTGCATCAAATTTGGGTGTGCCATCATCGAATCTCGTGCGCCGACAGAATGAGGACCGCATCAACTAGCCGATGCGGCGCTGCATCACCAAAAAAAATAAAACCTGCCGGATTGCTATCTGGACAATTATTGACCTGATATCGATAGGGGAGACCAGTCAGAACGCCCCCTACACCGGCAGTTAAGATGCCGAATCCGTTTAAAGGACCTATATCTGCAGCTTCAATCTGCCAGTGGGGACCTTTTTTTTCCAATAGAAACGATCAATTCACCAGAGGCCACCTTGAAAATTGAACAGTGAGCTTCAAGATAATGTTGTGATGGCACATTCTATTTATGATTTGGATTTTATTATTTTCATTATTATTATTATCAAGGATTTTTAGAGCGCCAACATACTGCGCAGAGCTGGATAATTCTTAAACCAGTATAATATCCAGGGGTTATTTAGTATAGAATTGGTATGAACAGCGTATATATGTGAGTGTATAGATTTGTATAGTTCTGTTTATCTCTGGAATACTTGTGGACTGGGGTTCATTTGAAAGGGTTGAGCTTGATGAATCTTTGTCCTTTTTTAACCCAAATAAACCAGATAAGCTATGTAAATTTTTGTAAATCAGATTCCCTAATGCCATGTATTGCAAGCAGCTTGCACTGTGGGAACCAATATATATTGTGAATGATTCAGGAGTTTTGTGGCCTTTTAACAAATGGCTGTGCTGATGGATATGTTGCTCCTAATGGCAGGCATTCCTCTGGCTATGTATAGCCCTACATTGCACTGGGCAGGGCTTTTGAGGACACAAAATGTAAAGAATTACATTGAAACATCTGCTTTCCATTTCTAATAAAGCTGGAGAGTGTGTTAAACTGAACCGTGTTCCCATCACTCACATAGAATAAGTAACAGAGAAGTAACATGATTGTCCTTGGTGGTGCTAGGACCCTGATGTATCCAGGATGATCCCCTCTTATCCCCCAATAAGATACAGTTTCATTTTTAATGTTCTGTACTTCTGTCCCATCATTTAATATAACTTTATTGCCGGAGATAAACTGCCATCAACATGAAACACAAAGAATAATATTTCTCCCTTTTATTAAACATCAGATGAGCAAAACCTCAAAAAACGTTCCCTCCTAGGGGAAGCGCTGATATGAAGGTTCATCTGTTCCGGCTGGAACAGATAAGACTCTTATGAATATGAATGGAAGCACAATGGCAGCATTCAGGCCGGCATTTTATTTCTAATTGGGATTTTAAAGAAAACCACTAGATGGGCTCCTAAGGGACCTTGCTCCTTCCTAATGTAAATGATTGAAGATCAGAACACATCCTGAGAAGGACAACATTCAAGTTTCTCACTGAGATACAGAGCCAATATTGTCACAGATATTGTGATTTATGGAGCTGAGCCCTTCCACCCACCATTCCCATGTCAACTGAACTACCCACACGCACCATGAAAGCGCCTTTTGTAATGGCTGCACATTTATTTAATTTTTCATTTACAGCTACGACACTACGGGCAGAAATGCTATCTCAGGCAATCATTCCTTAACAATAGAATATAATAAATTCTGCTTTCAAAAAGTGTTTATAATTATTATCATTTACCTGGTGCTATTCCTCTTCCCCCTCTAACTCCACCAGTATTTACCTGTGTCAGACTCCAACCCCAACATACCTGCTGTCATTGCTGTTGAAGCTCTGGGCTTGGGAGCTTGGCCCCAAAACCCATAGACCAGGGGCTCCCAACCTTTTTTTGCCCTTGAGCCACATTCAATTGTAAAAAGAATTGGGAAGCAACACAAGCATAAAACAATCCCTGAGGCCTAGTGATGGGCAAATTTATTCACCAGGCAAAATAATTTTGACGCCCATTGACTTCAATGCATTTGACAAATTTTTCTCTGTTTTGCAAATTTTTTCGCCGTTTCGCAAATTTTTCGGTGAATTGAAATGGGAAAGATTCGCTCATCACTACTGGGGGCAACAAATAGGAGCTATGGTTGGCTATTTGGTAGCCCCTATATTACCAGGCAGCCTACAGGAGGATCTCTTTGCAAGTACATCTGGTTTTATGCAGCCAAAACTTGCCTCCAAGCCAGGAATTGAAAAATAAGCACCACTGGAAGCAACAGCCAAGAAGTTGGTGGCACTGGTGTGGAGCAGCAAACAGGTGGAAGGGAGCTCTGACTGTACCTTTCATCCCCTGGTGTAGCAACACCTCAGGAGAACTTGCTCTTCTAACTACCCCAAGCCAAACCCTCAAGGCCAAAACTAGGGATAGGTAGCAGAGGTATATATCTAGGCACAATGATGTGGGAAGGGGGATGCTAGGACCCTAGGCACATACCTCTGCTGCTTTTTCCAACTCTTTCCCTGCACATCCAGATGACTAGTGAGCAGTGATTGAGGTTGGCAAGAGGTGGTGAGCAGGAGAAGGTTGCAGTGGGAAACGGTAACGACTGGGAGCTTTCCTTGGGAACATCAGCTATTGGCTCAGTTCTGCTGATCATTTCTACAGCCTAGGCTGGCCCTCAATTTCACTGATGGGTCCCTCTTTGTGACTTCACCAACACATTCTCCTTCCATCAAGATGCTTCTTCTTTATTGAGGCCTGCCTTCCTCATTCTCCCAGCAGCCTCAAACCCAGACAAGGGATTGGCTCATGAGCTGTCCTTCAATTTATTAAAGCATGGATGCTTCAAATATGGTTTACTAGCATATTTCTTTGAAAAGTCACAAAACATTTTTTAGCATGCTCATCTATTGGCACAGAATACACATATTGACATTACCCAAGTAGATTTTTTTCTTAAGAATTATGATTAGTACAAGGGGAATACCTATGACACAGTTTTGGATTCTTGTCCCCTGGGCTGGTAGGCCACACCCTTTCTGGTTTCTTGTATGTGTATTATAACACAGCATAAAAGTTATGGATGTCAGGTGTGTCTACATTTTTTAATTTAAACATATGCTATATTCCTGCCATATTGCTTCTTAATGACTATAAGAACAAACACGAAGCAGGCGGAATGTACTTGTAATTATTGTTACTTTTTAACATTCCTCTTAACTTTCAGTTGCGTAGACTGACTACAGTGGCGCCTCTAAGCCATTGAATGGCTGCCTCTCTTGTTTTCCAAGGATTAGATAGAGATCGGCAGTTCCAGATGGTCAATATTTTATTTATCACAATAAACTTAATCTACAACAGTTGGAGCGCCTGGCATTGCGGAGCCTGCAGGACAATCAATTCATTATTTGGCTCAGAGCTCTGTACATGTAGTTTGTACACTGAAAGCTGCTGGAGAATATTCCCTGCAGTTTCTTAATACATAAAGTCATGCATTTAATATGGACTCAAAATATGTTTCCCTCTACAACTGACTTTTCCCAATTGCCATTGACCCTGACGGGTGTTCTATAGCCTTCCTTATATGTCATAGCCCTTCTACTGTGTTATAATGCCCTACAAGATAACAAGAAGAAGACATGGCTGAGTAACAAAGCCAGGTATTTGAACAAAGCCAGAAATTCTTGGCCCATATCAGAGGCATCTCTCTATAATTTGGTGCACACAGAGTGAAACTATAGTATATGACCAGCCAATGTATTCCTTTATACTAAGTACAATTCAGACATTGCTTCCTGATAACTGCCTTCCCTTCCCCGATTGCACCAAAAGTAAGTTGAGTTGCAGAGGGGGGCGTTGGCTGCCGATGTGTTAGTGGGCAGTCGGCAGGGGCCCCTGCTGATGGCCCCTGAGGTTGGAGACTAGATGGGACTTACACACTCCAGTCTGACCCTGGAAACAGCTCCCTAAGTACTTAGATGTTAATAGTTAGTTTTTCTTTCTTGGGTACCTGTTTTTATAAAAAGGCAAAGGCATAGCATTATCAGCTGATGGGGACCCAGAGGAATAGAGACTCCATTGTAGGACCTACGATACCTGCTGCATAGAGCGCAATAACTGCTGCATAAGGAGACAGCCTTGGGCATCCTTCCATTTTGGCTGTACACTTTTCTAACTACACTTCCTTTTAGAATGTCTACCATGCTAAATTATACCATAGGTTCCATCTGGTGAACCTGGGTCTGATCGTGCTTAGTATAGGACGGCTCTGAAATCTGGTCCAACTGAAGTAAACTGCACACTGAAATCACATCCAACCTCTATAGAAGCCAACAGATACGATTTACAGAGAAGAGATCAGACACTTTCTGTGGCATTTTATAGTGTTCTTCATTCTCGTCAACAGGGTCTCTTGGGAACTGGGACCAGGGGCTTACCGGGGCTGCTGCCTCTGCCACCCACCCTAGCTACAAATCCCTCTGACCCAGCCACAAATCCCCCCTGGCCCCCCTCTGCCCTGGCCGTAACCCCTCTGGCACCCCCCACACCTACTTCTATTCCTTGCAGACACACAGAGGGCCAAGGAGGGAGGTTCAGAAGCCATGCCAGCAGCTTTGCGCAGGGAGCCGGTCTGGGCCCGCGGGACCCACGAGGGCCCTGGCCCACCTGTTTTTTTCCCAGTATCCCGCCGGCCCAGTCTGACCCTGGTGGTCGGTTCCAAGGAAAATGCAGTCATGTCTAACTAAAAATATATTTTTTGCATAATGACAGAAAGTGTGCTGCTATGTAATTGTCCAATATACATTTATAATACACAAGAGCCATGAATGTAAATTATATCCTTATAAATGGTGCTTAGTGATGTCATCGGTTATAATCAGAGCTTAGTGATGTCATTTCTGTCACATGACTCCCTTAAACTTGCGTATTATAATAAATAAAGTATCCCCTGTTGCAAAAAATGAAGATATTAGAAGTTACCTTGGCGTTCCATAACCTGTATCTGATCATGAAACTCCTCTGTAACTTATAATATTCACTATATTAAAAAATGTCAGTGATTCTAAAGTTATTTTTAAATGTAGTTGCTACTGAAAGCTGTGTTCCTATGTGTCTCTTACTGTTCTCAATGCTGAAACGTTTAACCAGTTCTCACAATGCCTAAGGAAAATAAGAGAGTCATGCAAATGATCTGGGCTAGGGAAAAGCTGGATTCTGCTGCACTGTTTCTGTAGTCACTAAAGCAGTTAATGGAATAGCAAAGTACAGGCAGATACTTCTTTCAAGAGATGGTGCCCTGGCTGGAATTGAACCCATGACCCCAATGCTGAAAGGCAGCAATGCAAACCATTGCCCAAATCATGCTAAGGTGACCCGAATGAAAATATTTGGTTTAGATTTCTAAGCAATATAAACCCACCATCAAAACTCACCCTCGGGGCAGTGGGTATTTATGGATATTTTTCAATAAATAAACCCTGTTTTTTGTGCCTTGTCTTTTCCAAGCTAATGGGCGATAAAGTAAAAGTGAGGCCGTCTTCCTGGCACATTTTGAATTCCATGTTTTACTGGAGAAGAAGGCGTCCCTGTAACTTTCTGAGCATCTTTTGCAGCACAATCCAATCCAGTTTCTCCCCAAGAACACAAAACAAAAGGCTCATTGTTTGTGTAATTAGCTTTCCAAACATATTTTTCGCCTGCAAAATATGTAACAATTATGAAAATAAACAGCAGACCTCCTGCTTCACAACATGTGGGCATAATCGAATGATAAAGGTTTGGCAAGGGGTGAAATTAATCACCGGGGGCCAATCAGGCAGTTTTATTTTTCTGCAATGAGCTAATTCCAGCACTTAACCCACTCTGTCCGGCCACATTGTCTAGACGCTTGTGTTGGGCCTACAGATGTTTTTGAGGTACAACTTCCATCATCCCACCAACTAAAAAGGCCAATTGTAGACACTTATCTTAAAGAAAAACTAATGCCTAAAATGAAATAGGGCTGAAAATGCTGTAAATTAAATAATGAACTTACTGTACCAGCCCAGGGGTGTACCAGCCCTATAACAGTAATGATCCAGGCCCTCAAGTTGTCCCCAGAAGCTCCCTGTCTTGGTTCTTGTTAGACATTTTTTTTAAGTGTCAGTGGCACTGCACATGCTCAGTGTGCTCATAACCTGAATACACATTAGCAGTGAGTAAAGAAGTGATGCACCGAATCCACTATTTTGGATTCGGCCGAACCCCCGAATCCTTCGCAAAAGATTCAGCCGAATACCGAACCAAATCCAAATCCTAATTTGCATATGCAAATTAGGGGTGGGAAGGGGAAAACATTTTTACTTCCTTGTTTTGTGACAAAAGTCACGCGATTTCCCTCCCCACCCCTAAATTGCATATGTAAATTCGGATTCGGTTCGGCCGGTCAGAAGGATTCAGCCAAATCCGAATCCTGCTGAAAAAGGCCGAATCCTGGCCCGAATCCCTAGAAGTTACATTTGTTATAATTAAATAAATCCTGATGCAAGCTGGGCTCCCCCTCCCTGAAATTCACCCTAAATAACTTTTAAGTTCAGTTCCCCAAGGTAAAGGTAATGTTCACCTTTGAGACAACTTTAAGGGGCACATTTACTATTGGTCGAATATCGAGGGTTAATTAACCCTCGATATTCGAACCTCAAAGTAAAATCCTTCAACTTCGAATATCGAAGTCGAAGGATTTACCGCATTTTACCGCATTTACCGCATTTTTAAGGAAAAATCCTTCTAATCAAACTATTCGAAGGATTTTAATCCATCGATCGAAAGATTTTCCTTCTATCGAAAAAAGCAAGGAAAGCTTATGGGGACCTTCCCCATAGGCTAACACTGTAAAGAGACAGTACTTCGACTATCAAATGGTCGAATAGTCTAACGATTTTTAGTTCGAGTATTTTTTATTCTAATCCTTCACTCGAGCTTAGTAAATGTGCCCCTAAGTGTAGCAAGCAAGTAACAATTTGCAATTGGTTTTCATTTTTTAATATTTGTGGTTTTTGAGTTATTTCACTTTTTATTCAGCAGCTCTCCAGTTTGCAATATCAGCAATCTGGTTGCTAGGGTTCAAATTACCCTAGCAACCATGCACTGCTTTGAATAAGAGACTGGAATGTGAATAGTAGAGGGACAATAAATGTGTAGCTTTAGGGCTCTTACAGATGAGCATGTTTAGCTGTGCTCCCCTGCGTTCCGTTTTCATGCTTCAACCGCAGGGGAGGGCAGGAGTAGACGCACTGAATTCTTTTCAATGGGGCTGTGCTCACACAGACGCATGTAAGCGCCGAACGCAGGAAAAATGCAACATGCTGCGTTCTGCGCTTACATGCGTCTCTGTGAGTACAGCCCCATTGAAAAGAATTTAGTGCATCTACTCCTGCCCTCCCCTGCGGCTGAACGCATGAAACTGGAACGCAGGGGTGCGCAGCTATAAACGCCTGTCTGTAAGAGCCCTTACAGAGCATTTGTTTTTAGTTGGGGTTGGTGACTCCCATTTGAAAGCTGGAAAGAGTCAGAGTCATAATTAAAAAAAACTATATAAAATAAATAATGAAGACCAACTGAAAAGTTGCTTAGAACTAGCCATGATATATAACATACTAAAAATTAACTTAAAGGTGAACCACCCCTTTAAATTCATAAGAACTTTTTTTCTATAGCACTAAAATTCTGCAGGACATTACAGAGATTATGCATTATTCACACCCAGAGGAGCTTACAATCTTTGGTCCCTATCACACACATAAATTATTTTGTCCTTTAAAGTCCCTTTCCTTTCATCGCCTCTCAAGGCAGGATCTGGCGCATTGCTGGAAACTCTGCAACTTCAGGTCCTGTTTAGAATAAATCCTAAAAATAACAGGTTAAAATGGTATATTACAGAACAGCCTATTCCTAACACATTTTTTTACCTTCACTTGATTTTCTTTTTGTCCTTTAGTAGTCCTCTACCTTTCTTCACCTATCAAAACCGCAGGCAAGCAAACTGCAAATCTCTTTACTGGAAACTCTGACACTCAGCAGCTCTCCTAGAATTCATCAGAAAAAAATTCAAAAGAGAATTTCACCTTTCAATTAGTTTGAAGCACCTTTAAGTGCAGTTGCCCATAGCAACCAATCAACACGTTTCTTTATAACTGTTAATAGACTGTTCTAAACTAAATGCTGATTGGTTGTTATTGGCAGATACAATTTAAAGGGCAAGTCAACCCCAAAATAAAAATATGCCTAATAAAAGAAAACATAATTCTAAGCAACAATATACATTAAAAATGTTCAGTTATTTGTAAAAGTTATTTGAAATTGGCATTGTGTTGTTTAACTCCTGGTTGTTACGCTTAATGTTGCAAAAGTCTTGGTTGCTCAGCAAAGACAGGTCTGTAAATCAGCTGCCTTGTCTTACATTGTATCAACAGTCTGAACCACCAGTGTAGAGATTAGAAATAGACATACACTGCTTTCACCAACAATACATATACAATTAACAAACTAAAATTTGTAATGAATGTATATTGAAAATTAGCCAGAATTCTGTTTTGTTTTATTAAGCAAATTTTTATTTTGGGTTTGACTGGCCCTAGCAGTGAATTTCAGAAGGCTAGATTAATCAAGTCGGGGAAGCTTGAAGATCAAAAGGGAAAGATTGCAGTTATATCCCATATAATAACCCAATAACCAGACACTGGCTAAAAAAGAAGACGTCAATAAAAATCGTGTTAACATTAGAAGAGATGGGTGTTATTAGAAAGAAGGAAACTGAAAATGTGACACATTGAGCAGGGTTAGAAACGGGGGACTTTAATTGTGAAACTGGATTTCTGTGCAGGGATTGTAATTACTTTATGTACTGTATATCAATAAATCCACAATGCACTCATTCCACTGGGGCTTTATCTTTAGGACATACAGCTCACACATCATTTAACTGACTGGATCAGTCTATTGTTTACTACATACCAGTACTAACAGGCCTTAATGAAAGAATCCAAATATAAAGAGAAAATAAAGCTAACCCCAGGCAGAGCAATATGAACCCTGTACCCTGTAATGCACCCAAAAATACCTCCTCATTGGACAGGGAAATCATTTTGGGTAAAATATATGAACCCCTTAGATACTCAGCCAAGTATCCATAAAAGCGGCAATACTTGGCTTCTTATAAATTGTATTTACCATGTTAGGGACCCAAGGGCTGTTTCCCAAAAACAGTCACCCTAGGCATGGACGATCAGGTAACTTTATGGTAAATATGGCCCTGGCATCACCATTTTCGCTGACTCTATCATATCTAGTGAGAGAGACAAAATGTGACAACTCAAAGAATCTTCTTTTCCCTGACCCAGGACTGGAACAAGGGATAGACATATGGAAGAGCTATGTGCCTAATTCTTCCCCACTGTAAGGGCAGAGACGCACACTCAGATTCGGGGAGATTAGTTGCCCGGTGACAAATCTCCTCTTCTTCGGGGTGAATAATCTCTCCAAACTGCCTCCCGCCGGGTAGAATGTAAATTGCTGGCGGGATGGCAATCGGTGCGCTTCGTTTTCCGACGTCGGCCAAAGTTGCCTCACAAAGAAACTTCGGACGACTTCGGAAAACGAAGAGCTCCGACTGCCATCCCGTCGGAGATTTAGATTCTAGTCAGCGAGAGGCAATTCGGGGAGATTAGTCGCCCCGAAGAAGAGGCGATTTATTGCCGGGCGAAAAAATCTCCCCGAATCTGAGTGTGTGTCTCTGCCCTTAGACCCTAAGCACTTGCCTCTCCTGCCTACCCCTAGTTCCAGCCTTGGCAAGTCTAATTCTTTGTTTGGGAGAGACCACAAAGATGGCAGCGAGGCTCTTCTTTCCAAAAAGAAGCACTGGCCCATGGATATAACAATTTAGAGTGCTGACATTTAAATAGCCCCCTAGTAAATTGGGGTTTCCATATCTCTGGAATCACTATTTTGCACCTATTTTGCCCTTTTCCATATCTTTTTCGTGCAGATAAAACTAAAATGACTGCTTTCCAAATTTAATTTAAATAGATCTTTAATTTTTATCTGCCAGCTCAACTTGGATGGTCAAGTACAGTATTTGAATCGAATTTAGAATAAAAAAAACTGGTCATTTTTGCTCCTTCCCTACAGTATTTATACTGTTTAATATACTACATCCTTTGGAGCTACAAGATGTCTCCGAGATGTGTTTGTCAGAGCTGGGAAAGAACAGTCCTTTAGAATGGAAAGGTTCCGTGTGCTCATCAGTTTACTGCATTTATTCTAGAATACTCAGGGCCTATATCTTACTGACTATATGGACAGATATGGTGAGACAGTAGCAGGAAAAGTACTGGAAAGGAGGAATTTCCCCCAGATTTTTGGCAATGTTTTCATAGGCTCCAGAAAATATGTGTCTATGTTATTGGAAAGATTTGTCTCTTCAAACTGAGTTGTAGGAGAGCTGGAAAATGGACTGGAGTTTGTTTGCAGAAGAAAGGGTGGGTTCTCCAACCAACAGCCCATGTAAGTATTTTGGGCTACAACAGGTTATAGTGTAAAAATATGTATTAGGAAGTTATCAGTAACAGACTGAGACTTGTAAGTTGTTTACCTTTACATGAACATTTAGTACAGTGGTGTAACTACTGTAGATGTTACTGGGCCCACGGCTGTTAGGGCCCCCAACATATCCAGAGGTTGTCCATTTTACCAATATACATTGAAATTTCTCATTAATTATGGACTCAGAGGGCCCCCATATCTCCTGGGCCCCCCTGCAGCCGTAGGGTCTGCTTCCTCTGTAGTTACGCCCATGATTTATTATGATGTAAAAAGTGATGTTCTGAGAGAATTTGCAATTGGTTTTCATTTTTTATTATTTGTGGTTTTTGAGTTATTTTGCGTTTTATTCAGCAGCTCTGGTTCCTAAGGTCCAAATTCCCCTAGCAACCATGCATTGATTTGAATAAGAGCCTGGAATATAAATAGGAGAGGCCTGAATAGAAAGATGAGTAATAAAAAGCAGCAATAACAATACATTTGTAGCTTTACACAGCATTTGGGGGTTTTTTTTTAGATGGGGTCAGTGACCCCGGTTTGAAAGCTGAAAGAATCAGAAGAATGCAAATAATTCAAAAACTATAAAAAGAAATGATGAAGACCAAATGAAAAGTTGCTTCGATTTGGCCATTCTATATATTAAAGTGCACCACCTGTTTAAAAAATAGAACTGTAACATGGAAAGTGTCCCTCGTTTCATACTGAAGTGCAGTAGCGTTCGTTGAGGGGGACGGGCCCTGGTGCGTGACGCGCAGCCGGGCCCCGCCCCCCTCCGTACTGCTGCATTAGCCCGCATTTCTCAGTGGTGCATGGACTGCCGGGGGGCCCTGAGGGGGTGCGGGCCCTGGCCCGTTCGCACCCCCTGCTCCCCCGGTAGTTCCGCCACTGCCGAAGTGTCTACTTGTTACATTACGGAGACACCCTATAAAACTACAATGATGTTTAAATAAAACTCACTTGATATCCTTGCCTTGCACTTTTAGACCTTAACCCTCACACCTTGTTATATATACACATAGTATTTATGGTATTTATGTAAAAACAACAGAATGACAATAATATCTACATCCCTCTGTTGTTTCACATCTACAGCAGTCGAGGCTCAGTTTTGTTTACCAACAGCCGGGGATAGAGAGTATAAATTACCAATACCTGTTCTGTACTTGCCAATGAAAGAAATGCTTTACATTGGCCGGATACTATGAAGACTTACCAAGATGGTTACAGTTAGTCCCCCTACTTTAGTGTGCCTTTGAGCCAGTGCATCGTGATGTACACGAGGTTATACCATCATGTCAGTGTGATGTCATCATGATGTTGTCATGCAGCGATTATGATGCAGTGCATCTGAAGTGCACCCCACCCTAAACACAAATCTGCCATTTCAAAAAATACAGTTTGACTAATGAAAGAGCAAATGTTACAGCAAGCCCCCTTCTAGAATAAGTCATTGCAACATGTACATTATGTGCTCAGTGATGCCATCAGTTATAACCGTGGTTTAGTGATGTCATTTGTGTCACATGAAACAGCAAGGAATCGACACTCAAGCACATGGGCACATCACCTGGCGAAGGGACACTTCCCCGAAACGCTGTTTGATCAATTGACACAATAAGTACGAGGTCCCCACTCCACTTGTGTATTATAATAAATAATGTATGATAATATCCTTATCATTTACAGTAGGGGGTACATTATCCCTTATAATACATGAGTGATACTCAGAGTTCCCTGTATAACTCAGCCTGCAGCCTTGTGTCTTTATATGGTCACAGAACAACCCCTCAGTGACTTCTAATATCCTTATCATTTACAGTAGGGGGTACATTATCCCTTATAATACATGAGTGATACTCAGAGTTCCCTGTATAGCTCCGCCTGCACCTTGTGCCTTTATATGGTCACAGAACAACCCCTCAGTGACTTCTAATATCCTTATTATTTACAGTAGGGGGTATATATGTGCATACAGTAATACATATCAGAGGCTAGTTTCTTATTAGTAATAGTAATATATAGTTCATGATGAAATTACAAATATATTGCACTGTATAAAACGTGTTTCCCACAATGGAAACTTTGCATTTTATGCAAAGGAACAAAAAAATTGTGGCAGCTAAACAGTTAAGGTTGAAGTATGGTTTCCAGCATCCTCAGAACGAGAAAAACTCTGGCACTCGAGGCAAGGGAAATGCAGGGTTCCCCCTTGCTTTTATTTCTTGTGCAGACGTGCAACGTTTCGGGGTGACCCCCTTTATCAAGCATACAAACTGACCAAAGTGCAAACCATATAAAGAGTGACCAATTAAAATAATTAGCATACATAATTGCCAACATTCAGTTTGAAAGACAAAATTCTCAACCAATGACCTTATAACATGTGGAGAAAAGTTTTTTTTATAAAAAAACTTTAAAAAGCATTACAAAATATTACATAAAAACATGTTGTTTAAAAGACCAAAAATTCTGTGAAAAAGTCCAATTGTGCCAGGGCATTCTATCCCTTAAAAGTGCTAAAAAGAACCATGTGTCTGTAATAAAGATAAAACAGATACAAAGTAGTTAGGTAACTGCCTCTTATACTCAAAAGATAAAAACATTAAAAAGTATCAATTTTGAAAACACAAACTTGCCCTACTATAGATAAGATGAATTACCTGTCCCTGGAGAATACACAAGAATTTTCTTATCTGTAAAAACATGAAAGAAACAAGATTATTTACCACAGGCTTGATCAAAATATCTATATGCAAATTTTAAACAAAGCAAGACAAGTTGTAATCCTCGTTAAGAGCCTTTGGGCTCCTGGATTGGAGTAACCAGATCCAGTAGCATTCCCTTTGGAGTAGCAAACGTTTTTTGTCCTGCCCTTGATTGACGCGTATTTGTTCTAAGATCTGCCACCTTAATTGTGCCACCCGATGGCCATGGGTAAAAAAATGTTTAGCCAATAAAGTTTCCCTTTTGATTGTCTAAGTTTCCTTCTCCTGCTGTTTACTACCTGGGGGTTGAGGGGCCTGTGGTTTGTAATTCCGTATCATACACTTGTGTTCGTTCAGTCTAACTTTAATTGGTCTTGTCGTTTGTCCAATATAAACAAGAAACTTTTCCATGCAGGAACTGTGGTCACTGCAATAGCATTATATTGGGTAATTATGTAACACACCCACAACATGGCTCTAAACATGACATTAGGGGTTGTTTTTCATGTGATAGCAATGATGCAGTATACTGCATTAAATGTCCATGCGGTCTTGTTTATATTGGACAAACAACAAGACCGATTAAAGTTAGACTGAACGAACACAAGTGTATGTTACGGAATTACAAACCACAGGCCCCTCAACCCCCAGGTAGTAAACAGCAGGAGAAGGAAACTAAGACAATCAAAAGGGAAACTTTATTGGCTAAACATTTTTTTACCCATGGCCATCGGGTGGCACAATTAAGGTGGCAGATCTTAGAAAAAATACGCGTCAATCAAGGGCAGGACAAAAAACGTTTGCTACTCCAAAGGGAATGCTACTGGATCTGGTTACTCCAATCCAGGAGCCCAAAGGCTCTTAACGAGGATTACAACTTGTCTTGCTTTGTTTAAAATTTGCGTATTGATATTTTGATCAAGCCTGTGGTAAATAATCTTGTTTCTTTCATGTTTTTACAGATAAGAAAATTCTTGTGTATTCTCCAGGGACAGGTAATTCATTTTATCTATAGTAGGGCAAGTTTGTGTTTTCAAAATTTATACTTTTTAATGTTTTTATCTTTTGAGTATAAGAGGCAGTTACCTAACTACTTTGTATCTGTTTTATCTTTATTACAGACACATGGTTCTTTTTAGCACTTTTAAGGGCTAGTCCACACGGGGAGATAGCGACGCGTTTGCGGTCGCGGCGACAAAGCGCCGCGACAGTCGCCGCGACCGGCGCAGGCGACAGTTTTGTATGGGCGCCTATGTAAAAACGCCTGTGCTAACCACACGAGGCGATGCGCTTTTCAACAGTCGCCTGAAAAAGCCTGGCGAGGCATTTTCAGGCGACTGTTGAAAAGCGCATCGCCTCGTGTGGTTAGCACAGGCGTTTTTACATAGGCGCCCATACAAAACTGTCGCCTGCGCCAGTCGCGGCGACTGTCGCGGCGCTTTGTCGCCGCGACCGCAAACGCGTCGCTATCTCCCCGTGTGGACTAGCCCTAAGGGATTGAATGCCCTGGCACAATTGGACTTTTTCACAGAATTTTTGGTGTTTTAAACAACATGTTTTTATGTAATATTTTGTAATGCTTTTTAAAGTTTTTTTTATAAAAAAAAACTTTTCTCCACATGTTATAAGGTCATTGGTTGAGAATTTTGTCTTTCAAACTGAATGTTGGCAATTATGTATGCTAATTATTTTAATTGGTCACTCTTTATATGGTTTGCACTTTGGTCAGTTTGTATGCTTGATAAAGGGGGTCACCCCGAAACGTTGCACGTCTGCACAAGAAATAAAAGCAAGGGGGAACCCTGCATTTCACTTGCCTCGAGTGCCAGAGTTTTTCTCGTTCTATTAATATTGGGGGCTGCCATACCTCTACCCTGTGCACCAGGCGTTCTCTGTGAAGTTATTAGAGTGTGCTCTGCTTCACCTTGTTCCTGTTCCAGCATCCTCAGCAAGTTAGCAGAGAACATGGGCTCATTTATTGTGGCCTCGGTGCAGTAACCCATAGCAACCCATCAACATTTACCTTTGGTCCCTCTACTGCTGTTAGAATAATGAAAGTGAATTTGTGATTGGTTGCTATAGGTTACTGCAATTTGGCCTAATGTTAGTCAGCCCCACTGATCTGACCGTGGTACAGCCTTCCTCATGCTGTGATTTGCTTTACATAATTGTGCCAATCTGGCACCTCTTGTTGTTAGATACAGTAGATGCTTTTATATCAGCAGATGGATGTTATGCAAATCCAGAATAAATTGGTTCTTCTTTTCAAATGCTGATGATCGTCTCGTAACCATGATCTTGTATATATATATATACATATAGACAAATACAAGAGTCCTCTGCACTCAACCCATTATCAATATATTTAAGACAGAGACATTTTGTGCATACTGCTACTGAAAAATGCCTTACCCTTTAAACAAAACAGGGATTGTTTGTCCATATATTGCAATATATTTAAGCTGAACAACTACGTCAAAGTCATCCCATATCTGGCCAGTCCTATGCTCAATTTTCATCTGATTCATTAAGAATTCTATGGTTTAATTATACATTTTATAAAAGGGACGAATACGTTTTACCTGCAACTTACTAGCTGCTTTCAAAGTAAAACTCCCAAACTTGGCTGCCCTTTTATTAGACACCAGTGGGATCACCTGACTATAGTTGGAGGGGGTGGGAGCTACAACATGGAGCTGGTCACTGCTCTTGTAGAACTATAACAAACAAGGGAAAGTTGTGCTCACCACTAGTTTTTAAAAACATTAGGCGGGGGTGCAATGAGGCTGTGACCACAAAACACATACAGACAAATACAAGATTCCTCTGCACTCAACCCATTATCAATATATTTAAGACAGAGACATTTTGTGCTACTGCTACTGTTCTACAAGAGCAGTGACCAGCTCCATGTTGTAGCTCCCACCCCCTCCAACTATAGTCAGGTGATCCCACTGGTGTCTAATAAAAGGGCAGCCAAGTTTGGGAGTTTTACTTTGAAAGCAGCTAGTAAGTTGCAGGTAAAACGTATTCGTCCCTTTTATAAAATGTATAATTAAACCATAGAATTCTTAATGAATCAGATGAAAATTGAGCATAGGACTGGCCAGATATGGGATGACTTTGACGTAGTTGGCCAGCTTAAATATATTGCAATATATGGACAAACAATCCCTGTTTTGTTTAAAGGGTAAGGCATTTTTCAGTAGCAGTATGCACAAAATGTCGCTGTCTTAAATATATTGATAATGGGTTGAGTGCAGAGGAATCTTGTATTTGTCTATATGTGTTTTGTGGTCACACCCTCATTGCACCCCCGCCTAATGTTTTTAAAAACTAGTGGTGAGCACAACTTTCCCTTGTTTATATATATATATATATATATATATATATATATATATATATATATATATATATATATATATATATATATATATATATATATATATATATATATATATATATAAATAAATAAGACAAATTCCGATTTCCAAACTCAAACTCATTAGCGATTCCTTGCTTCCAGATCTACGGGAGGATTTTGGAACAACACACCAAAAATCATCATTCTCTGCACATCCAATAAACCTGGATGGGCTTTATAACAGCAGCAGATGTTACGCTAAGCCCAAAATCAGCGCCGCTTGCCAGAAACTCCCACAGAGGAATAAACAGGGGCTTCAAGACAATGAAACCTGCTTTTTTTCTTTATTTTTTTGCAAAATTCTATTTTTTTTAATAAACCTACAAAGGTTTTTGGAACGAGAAACATAACGTAAATAAGATCCACGCAGAGAAGTAATTCAAAACATACTCCTCTTTAAAGCAAATGAGGCGGTGGGGGCGGATGGATTTTATGAGCCCAAATGGGCATAAAATGAGTCCACTAAATCAAATTCAGTACAAAAGGCTGGGGTTGTGAGCGCAGCTGGGACATGTAGGGAGAGCCAAGCTCTCAAATAGCGTTTGATAATTTTAGATTCTGCACGCTGCACCTTTCTAATTAAGGCTGCCCACACCAGCCCTTTAACCAGTTTATAGGAGGATTGGATCAGAACAAGGTAACATAGGGCTCATTTATGATCGCTAGTGCAGTGGGCGGTTTCTGACATTCAATATTCAATATGTTTTTTACCCAAAATCAGTGGCGTAACTAGATTTTACAGGGCCCCATAGCAAATTAATTTTATATATTATATATATATCTCTATATATATATATATATATATATATATATATATATATATATATATATATATATATATATATATATATATATATATATATATATATATATATATATATATATATATATATATATATATATACACATATCCAGAGGTTGTCCTGTTTTACCAATATACACGTATGTTGAAATTGCTCAATACTTAGGGGTAAATTTATCAAAGAGTGAAGTTCCGCCACTAGAGTGAAATTCCGCAGCTCTCAATTCATTTCTATGGGATTTTGAAAGGCGTATTTATCAATGGGTGAAGTGAAAGTTCACCCTTTGATAAATACGCCTATAAAACTCCCATAGAAATGAATGGAGAGTGGCAGAATTTCACTCTAGTGGTGGAAATTCACTCTTTGATAAATATACCCCTTAGGGTCTCATAGGGTCCCCTATACCTCCTGCCCCCCTGCAGTCGCAGGGTCTTATTCCTTTGTAGTTACTTTGTAGAATGCTTCCCACAAATGGGGAAAGTGTAAAGGTGGCCATACACTTAAAGATCCGCTCGTTTGTCAAGGTCGACCAAACAAGCGGATCTTAACCCGATATGCCCACTAATGGCTGGGCGATATCGGGTGAATCTGAACATTTGGCCCTGGGGCCGAACAATCGGATTACAATACTACGAATGGGCTCCGATGGGTCGCAGGACTGCATCCACTAGCCGATGCGGTCCTGGATCGTACAAAAACTCAAACTTGACTGATCGATATCTGGCCGATTTTTGGCCTGATATCGATTGGGAGGACCCGTCGGGAGCCCCCACACATGGGCAGATAAGATGCCGAATCGGTCTAAAGGACTGATATTGGCAGCTTTAATCTGCCGGTGTATGGCCACCTTTATTCTGTCAACGGGCAGGAGTAGCTTCTGATGCAATTGGCACAATGTGGCACAACCCACGCAATTACTATTGACATGAATTGGACGCAATTGTGCGGAAAATTGTCAGCACTGGGATGGCAGCATTTCCAGTAGTCATGTGCCAAAAAAACAGACAGATGGGTAGGGTTGCCACCTTTTCTGGAAAAAAATACCGGTCTTCCTATATTTTCATGGTTTTTCCCTACAAATAACATTGACATCAAGCAACATTTTTACCGGCCAGGGGCAAACCTTACAGATGGGTACGGGCTACATCACTACGCGCTACATCCCTACGCGCTACATCACTACGGTCTACTTCCGCCTCTGGCCATTATTATTTATATACTCACACTAGCATCGACCCTGCCTTCTCCAGGGACAGCACAGATGGGTGGGTTGAGAGTGGGTATACTGTTTAAGTAGTAGGTAGGGTTCAGGTTGGGATTGGGTGGATTAGGATCAGGTGTGGGTAGACTTTTTATAGACCTACCAAACACTAATTTCAAGTATTCAACATCAAAATGACATCTGTACATGCAGATGGAGCATTCAGGGCCCACCTAGTCTGTCGCTTAGGAGCCCCCACACCAGTTGTCAGCTGTAGCTCCTCCATATGGCACCAGCCAGCCACTTCAATCCCCCCCATGGGACCTCACTTCCACCTTTTGGTCTCAATCGGGGCAGGGGGAGGGCTGGTGCCCACGTATTCCGGCAGGGGAAGTGGGCCTGGTTAACCAGGGGTCATGGGGCCCACTGTTTTTTCCTTGTGTCCCTCGAGCCCAGTTTGACCCTGTGTGTGTCTTTAAGTGCAAGTCTGCTGCTCCTGTTGGCACATTCCACTGGGGGAACCATGGAATAACCACCAGCTTGAAGGTGACAGTAAGTCTTGGGTTCTGTTGAGAGGTGCACTTGTGCATGATTTGGAACAGGAGGGACTGTGCATGCAGTGTCTTTGGAAACAAGTGCCTTAAACTGTTAAAATAAGTGAATGTAAAATTGATGAGAGTGCTATTCTAAACACTTTTGTCATTTTCATTCATTATTTATTTTGTTTTCATTCCAAGATATAAAGGTATACATGTACTGTTAATATGAATGAATTTTGTTACAACAGTGACACCTGCTGGTCATTTTCCAACCAGTCTTTCTCCTGACAACTTCCTTGACTACTTGGTGGTCAGACTGGTTGGAAACCGACCAGCAGGTGGCGCTGTTGTAAGAAAATGTGTTCCTATTACCAGTACAGGTATAGGATCCCTTATCCAGAAACCTGATATCCAGAAAGCTCCAAATTATGGCATGGCTGTCTCCCAAAGACTCCATTTTATCCAAATAATCCAAATTTTTCAAAATGATTTCCTTTTTCTCTGTAATAATAAAACAGTAGCTTGTACTTGATCCCAACTAAGATATAATTAATCCATATTGGAAGCAAAACCAGCCTATTGGGTTTATTTAATGTTTAAAATAATTTCTAGTAGATTTAAGGCATGAAAACCCAAATTACAGAAAGATCCGTTATTCGGAAAACCCCAGGTCCCAAGCATTCTGGATAACAAGTCCCATACCTGTACAGATTTCCCTTAATATCTCTGAATACAAAATAAATAAACAGTGAATGTAAATGACAAAAGTGCTTAAAATAGCGACCTCATCAATTCTACATTAACTTATTTTAAAGGTTTGCTTATCCTTTAATGAATGGAAACTGTGTCTATTTTGGCGCAACACTTCTTTGACACAGTTGTATCAGTAACCATAATTTAATGGCATGAAGCATCAGTACATCAGAGACATACAGCCAAATGCAAAGACAGACAGATTTAGTCTCATCAGTAGAAGATATTGGAAGTGGGGCTGACGTGTAGGAAATGGACAAGGAAAACAAAGGCAACTTAATATAACAATGAAGCTGACAGAAGGCATCTAATTATGTGATCCAGAACCCACAGATCTCTCTTTCAGCTCCGCTTGGTTAGTTTGCCTTACGTACAATTCTTTTCCCTTTACATCTGCTTCACACTGTGGGCTTCTCATTAATTTTTATATCTCTGTTTAAAAGTAATTCTTAAAAAAATTGTATTCCATCTGATACATAATGGCCAAAACAGTTTCTTATTATAACGTTTCAGCTGTTTCATTTTGCCTTAACATATAATTACCCTTATACCATTTTGTCTTACTATATACAGTACCCTATACTAAAAGGATATCCCCCTTGCAATATACAACTTGCCTAACTATAAACACTGTCACACTGTTATAACCTTGGTCTTTCTTTTCATTTTCATGATATTGACAGCTTTCCACTGCTCATCAAATGAATATGTAACAGAAGTGACCCCTGAAAGAAATCTCTAGTTTAAAGGGGAAGTAAAGTCTAAAATAGAATAAGGCTACAAATGCTGTATTTTGTATACTAAACATAAACATGAACTTACTGCACCACAAGCCTAATCAAACAAATGATTTATGCTTTCAAAGTTGGCTACAGGGGGTCACCATCTTGTAACTTTGTTAAACATTTTTGCAAGACCAAGACTGTGCACATGCTCAGTGTGATCTGGACTGCTTAGGGGTCGTCATAAATTATCAAAACAGCACAAGTCAAATAATATCTGCCAGAAGCCGATACAGCAAGACTGATTAATAGTTAGAATATACAGACTGCACTGGGTCCTGTGTTGTCATGTGATCTAATGTGGATTTTATAGTTTTTGTATTGTTTAATACAAACTTTCTCCAACTCTGGAGAACCAGTGGCTGCAGCAAAATAATCTTCCAAATAGAATCCCAGTTTATCTGTTTAAATCTGGCTCCATAATCTTTGTCCCAGCAGCTGGAGTTGGAAACAGTAAAGGCAAAAATAAAATACAATACAAATCTCAACACAGTCACCGACTGCTCTACAGGGAAACAGATAAAACTGCTTGAGTTCTGCACGGCTGGGAAGTAAGGCGGGGGCTCCCCCTGCTGTTCATAAGTATGGTTGTTTACCTGAAGAGCAGTTAGGGACTGTCTGACAATTCCTATCCACAGCAGTAAATGAAGGGAGAATTTCACTGAATACTTCTCAGAAATCGAGAAGTTTAAATAGCAAAAAGATATTTCTCTGCTCAGTTCTGCCACTTAACGTTGATGGCAGTAGAGCTGAGAAGAGAAGCGTCCAGGGATGCTTCCTGCATCAGTACATTAATCTTCCATTGTTCTGTCCAGCAGCCGTCTGCTCAGAACAGCAGGGGGCTCTTGTGTTACATTTTGATGATATATGCAGCGTAACATCATGAAAAACCAGAAGTGAAAAATGTAAATTGCTCAGACGGTCAACTTTACATGATCTGATTGAGAAGGCGGTTAGGTGTTGATGCATATTGTCTAGAGCAGGTTGGGCACTGATTACTGTGTGAATTCACTTTTTTACATACACAGTCATAATATTTGCTCTGACATCTTGTATTTCTATACACTCTGTCCCACAGTCCCAGCCTTTAGCCCTTTTTGTCTTACTGTATGCACTGTTCCATGGTTACACCTCAATTCTGGAAAAGAGATATGCCTGGGGGCAACTGATACTCTGCAAACAGACGCTTGGACAAGTCACAACACCAGAAAAGCACAGCTATTTATATATATATATATATATATACACACACATATACATATACACAAAAAAATGGTTGCTTTTAAGCTGTAATTATATTAATGAAATACCTTCTTCATTACATGCCATGGCACAAACAAGCCCAGGCTCAGTAGGAATCAGTTACTTTTATCCCACTATAAATTAATATTAAGGGCTGAGCCTCAGACTGGATTCCTAGGTTTAAATGTAACCATTGTATTCAGCATGGGCAGCCCCTAATCCCTTCTGCTCGCTATTTTCTGATACACTGAGAGAGTGGAAATTTCCACACTGCTCTTGATAGAGAGAGAGGAGGGGGCATTCTGGGGAGCCGACTGCTGCCTTTATATCTGTATATCCTCTAATACACATCTCTACTGCTTGCTTCATTTTTCTGTGATATGAGCAGCTATTGTGTAGCACTCACACTCACTTTCATACATAGTGTGACATTATAATGTGATATTACAGATAGATAGATAGATAGATAGATAGATAGATAGATAGATAGATAGATAGATAGATAGATAGATAGATAGATAGATAGACATAGATGATAGACAGACAGACAGACAGACAGACAGACAGATAGATAGATAGATAGATAGATATAGATAAACAGACAGACAGACAGACAGACAGACAGACAGACAGATAGATAGATAGATAGATAGATATAGATAAATAGACAGACAGATAGATAGATAGATAGATAGATAGATAGATAGATAGATGATAGATCGATAGATAATAGATAGATAGATAGATAGATAGATAGATAGATAGATAGATGATAGATCGATAGATAATAGATAGATAGATAGATAGATAATAGATAGACAGATAGATAGATAGATAGATGATAGATCGATAGATAATAGATAGATAGATAGATAGATGATAGATCGATAGATCGATAGATAATAGATAGATAGATAGATAGATAGATAGATAGGTAGATAGATAGATAGATAGATAGATAGATAGATAGATAGATAGATAGATAGATAGATAGATAGATAGACATAGATGATAGACAGACAGACAGACAGACAGACAGACAGACAGATAGATAGATAGATAGATATAGATAAACAGACAGACAGACAGACAGACAGACAGACAGACAGATAGATAGATAGATAGATAGATATAGATAAATAGACAGACAGATAGATAGATAGATAGATAGATAGATAGATAGATAGATAGATGATAGATCGATAGATAATAGATAGATAGATAGATAGATAGATGATAGATCGATAGATAATAGATAGATAGATAGATAGATAATAGATAGACAGATAGATAGATAGATAGATAGATAGATAGATGATAGATCGATAGATAATAGATAGATAGATAGATAGATAGATAGATAGATAGATAGATGATAGATCGATAGATCGATAGATAATAGATAGATAGATAGATAGATAGATAGATAGATAGATAGGTAGATAGATAGATAGATAGATAGATAATAGACAAACTGATCAAAAGTAAGAAGAGATGGGGAGAATTGGTGAAATAGACCAGTGGTTTTCTTATGGCTTTTTCAGTTTAAGGCCCACATTCAGGCTGCGGCCCCGTTAGGATATAACATGGACCCAAACATACGCAAAAACATCACATTTTCTTCCATTCATGCATAGTTCAAGGAATATTTAGGACAGTGAATAAGAGTTGCCCCCCAAGCCCACTTTATCTGACCTTCAGCTTGATCTACCAGAAATATCTAAGAGCAACTAAGCCCCTGCCAAGGCTTTGGGCCCCCTAGGCGTGTGCCAACCCCACAGTTTTTGATCCACTGCAACTGACAAACACATACTGTCAATATAATGAAGGACACAGCGGACAGAAGGACTGACACATATACACACAGACAGACATTAAGCTCTATATGACTCAGTCAGGACACATTGCCATTTTATTAGCACATTACACCCAATTATTAGCCCCACACTTGCACAAGGCAACCTTTATATTATTATATCTTATTAATATTAAGGGCTGAGCCTCAGACTGGATTCCTAGGTTTAAATGTAACCATTTTTATTCAGCATGGGCAGCCCCTAATCCCTTCTGCTCGCTATTTTCTGATACACTGAGAGAGTGGAAATTTCCACACTGCTCTTGATAGAGAGAGAGGAGGGGGCATTCTGGGGAGCCGACTGCTGCCTTTATATCTGTATATGCTCTAATACACATCTCTACTGCTTGCTTCATTTTTCTGTGATATGAGCAGCTATTGTGTAGCACTCACACTCACTTTCATACATAGTGTGACAATATAATGTGATAGATAGATAGATGATAGATAGATAGATAGATAGATAGATAGATAGATAGATAGATAGAAAGATAGATAGATAGATAGATAGATAGATAGATAGATAGATAGATAGATAGATAGATAGATGATAGATAGATAGATAGATAGATAGATAGATAGATAGATAGATAGATAGATAGATATAGACGGACAGATATAGATAGATAAATAGATAGATAATAGATAGATAGATAGATAGATAGAGATAAATAGACAGAGAGACAGACAGACAGACAGACAGATAGATAGATAGACAGACAGACGGACGGACGGACGGACGGGTGGATGGATGGATAGATAGATATAAATAAATAGATAGACAGACAGACAGACAGACGGACAGATGATAGATAGATAGATAGATAGATAGATAGATAGATAGATAGATAATAGACAAACTGATCAAAAGTAAGAAGAGAAGAGATATGGGGAGAACTGGTGAAATAGACCAGTGGTTTTCTTATGGCTTTTTCACTTTAAGGCCCACATTCAGGCTGCGGCCCCGTTAGGATATAACATGGACCCAAACATACGCAAACATCACAGTTTCATCCATTCCTGCATAATTCCAGGACAGCAAATAAGTGTTGCCCCCCAAGCCCACTTTATCTGACCTTCAGCTTGAGCTCCCAGAAGTATCTAAGAGCAACTAAGCCCTTGCCAAGGCTTTGGGCCCCCTAGGCTTGTGCCAACCCCACAGTTTTTGATCCACTGCAACTGACAAACACATACTGTAAATATAATGAAGGACACAGCGGACAGAAGGACTGACACATATACACACAGACAGACATTATATGACTCAGTCAGGACACATTGCCATTTTATTAGCACATTACACCCAATTATTAGCCCCTCACTTGCACAAGGCAACCTTTATATTATTACAGTATATCTGCCTGATGTGCTCATAGTTCCTGCTCCTTGTCATTCCCTGTGCCCACCCCTCTCACTAACACAAACTCTGGGGCAGGTTTCAATGAACAGCAGATAAATGTCAGAGAGGAACAATCAGCAGCTCCCAGTCACTAGGGTAAATCTCAGTAAAATTCCATCTCTGTGAGATGCTCCAAATAGTTGTGTGGATGTGCCGTGTCATAAATAGACATAATTTCAGTGGCAAAGTGATCCATGAGTACTTCATGCTCCTCATGAGCCCAGGCTGAATGTGCCTCCATTTATTTATTCTAAATTTAAATGTAAAAAAATCATACCAACTCGGTTCCTTGTTCTGCTGAGACAGAAAGATTTTCGGAGGTAATGCATTTATTGCAAATTGCTTATTTCTCTATGAAGATGGAAAGCGGCACTCTGGGAACACTGTTATGTAATATAATATGTTTTGTTTCCATTGTCAGGAACAGAATATACTAAAAGTGGACTTGAATTAGAACTAAAATTGAAAGCAACTTATTTAGGTGCATATTGTAAGTGCTACAGTGGAGCCTTAATGCCCGAATCATAAAAACTTTAAATACATGATAAACCTATATTTCACTGGCTGGACTCGTTTACAAACTATTATCTATCTATCTATCTATCCATCATCTATCTATATATATATATATATATATATATATATATATATATATATATATATATATATCATCTATCTATTATCTATCTATCTATCTATCATCTATCTAAATATCTGTCATCTATCCATCTATTATCTATCTATCTGTCTATCTATCTATCTATCTATTATCTATCTATTAATCTATCTATCTATCTATCTATCTATCTATCTATCTATCTATTATCTATCTATTATCTATCTATCTATCTATCTATTATCTATCTATTAATCTATCTATCTATCTATCTATCTATCTATCTATCTATCTATCTATCTATCTATCTATTATCTATCTATCTATCTAACTATCATCTATCTACTATCTATCTATCTATCTATCTATCTATCTATCTATCTATCTATATTGGTCTCTTTCTGTTTGTGCCCCAAAATGGACACAAAAATGTATCTCACATTGTGAACATAGTAATCCATCCAGGCAACTCTAATAAGGGTTACAGCCAGTCCCTACACTCAAGAAGATCTCACTGTATGGAAAGTGTCATGGTTTAGGGTGTTGGTCTTCAACATCTTTTACCTGTGAGCCACATTTAGATGTAAAAAGAGTTGAGAAGCAACACAAGAGTGAAAAATGTTCCTGGGTGGTGCAAAATAAGTGCTGCAATTGGCCCTATGTGGACTGTAAGCTGCAGGAGTCTTTTTGGCAGTAGACCTGGTTTTTATACAACCAAAACTTGCCTCAAGACCTGGAATTCAAAACTAAGCACCTGCTTTGAGGCCACTGGGAGCAACATACAAGGGGCTGGTGAGCAACATGTTGCTCACAAGCCACTGGTTGGGGAACACTGTTTTAGCAGCAACACATATAAGATATTGGCCAGCCAGTGCTTAATGAGTGGGACCATCAGGTTGTCCATTCTGAGTAACCAGCAATTGATCTGTGCTAAAAGTTTCAATGCACCAGAATTACCCTACAATCTCACATAAGATGATGATGAATGAGGGGTTGTGGCCATGAGGCTTTGGTTGTCTGAAGGTCAAGGCTATAAAGGATTTAATCTGAGAATGAGTTGGGATAAGCTTGAGACTTGTAGGTAGTAGGAAAGTTCTTGGATGATAGCAGGTGATTGAATTGATTGAATAGGATCAAGATGGAAAGTTGTATCCAACAAAAAATGAGGGCTTTGCAAACTTGATCCAAAGTTAAAGTAGTGAATCCACTGATAGTGTATGTTGGACTGGGGAAGAACTGAGTTCTTGAAGGTAAATGTGTCTCAGTCATGTTCTGGAAATAGAAGCCAGAGGAACTTGAGGCAGGAATGTGTGTAGGAGGTCAGAAATGATAGATAAACAAGATGAAAATGTGTCCTATTTCCTCAGGGTCTGAATCATAAACGGAAAAATTTTGGCATGAAGTTACAAAAGACAGTCTTCTTCATGGATTTTCTCCAGCCTGGCGGTACTTGGATATTTTTAAGAAATATTATTAGTCTCCTGGTGTGCGTGTGGGGGGGAGGGGGTTAAAGTGTTACTTATGTGATGCCAGGAGTTATTGTTGTTTGACATTTCAGCAAACAATTGACTAACGTTAAAGAAAAAGGATAATGCCAAATGAAATATTTTTTGCTTTTCCACTGAAAATGAGCATGGATCCAATTCAATATTCCGTTTCATTATCATTAGACTCGTGAAATCCTCAATTCATCTCTAAAGATCTAATGATCAGTTGTGCTGATCCCTATGTGCTGTATTACATCACATATCTATCAAAATGAAATACAGGTATGGGACCTGCTATCCAGAATGCTCGGGACCTGGGGTTTTCCAGATAATGGATCTTTCTGTAATTTGAATCTTCATACCTTAAGTCTACTAGAAAATCATGTAAACATTAAATAAGCCCAATAGGCTGGGTTTGCTTCCAATAAGGCATTTAAGACCACAGGGCCCCCTGATGGTTATTTCGGCCAACTTCATTTCCTGAGAAAAGGAATGTCTCTTGATATTGTGCTGCTTAGAAAATGAAGTTTGTGAACAGAGAAGAGACATTTGATGTTTCTCTGGTCAGTTCTAAGCAGAGCTATGACATAAAATGTCTCTTTTCTCTAGAAATTAATTTTCAACTGACTATGTGGAGCTGTTGTTTTAAATTTGGTATATCAAGTGTCCATCTGTGCGGGGAGCCATGTTTCTACCTCCATCAATCAATACTCACTAAGAATTAGTTGGGGCAGTTCTGGAATGTTTAAAACCCTTTAAGAAAGATGAAGAAAGACCCTGTAAGATATAGTAACATAGTGGGGCTCATTTATCAACACTGGGCAAATTTGCCAGAGGGCAGTTACCTATAGCAACCAATCAGTGATTAGCTTTTTAAAGCCAGCTGCAAGTAGAACAATGATTGCAGCAATTTGATTGGTTTCCATGGGTTACTGCCCATGGACAAATTTGCCCTGTGTTGATAAATGACCCCCAGTAAGTTAGGCTGAAAAAGGACACACGCCCATCAAGTTCAACCTTTTAACTCTATTTTAACCTGCCTAACTGCTAGTTGATATATAGGTTTGCTTTTTGGCCATAGCCACAAGTGAAAGGCCAATTCAGGTGCGGTAGGCAACCCAGTCAACTGCGTCAACCCCCCACACACATTCATGCATGTGCGCATGGATGACCGATTGAAAGAGCATGCACAGGCCATTATGAACAATATAAGAAGACCTGTCAGTGGTGGGGGACACAAAGGCCCGAGGTACCTGTCTGGTGTCCCCAAACTTTGCGCCCTACAGACATGCTTCCAGTGTCGGACTGGCCCACAGGGATACCAGGAAAAGTCCCAGTGGGCCACGATGTCAGTGGGCCCTCATGCTGCTAAACATTTGGCCTATTTCACGGCCATTCCCTATTTCTATAAGAACAAATAGACTAAAAAGATGGAATAATAGATTATAGTATGTGAAGAAAAGGAGAATAGATGAGTGAGGAAAGGAAGAATAATAGAGTGGGCCCCTGGTCTAAAATTAATTGGTGGGCCCCTGGTCTAAGGTTTTTGGGTGTGCCCCTGGTGTCCCAGACCGACACTGCATGCTTCTTCTGCCTCCACTAACTTTGGGAACAACCCAGGTTTAGATGTTGAAGATTCTCACTTCTACCAGGCTTTTATGCCAACATCAGCTTATCCGTTGCTCACATAAAAACATGAAAGCGAGTAGTCTTCCTGCAATTTATCTCCTGCACATCACCATTCCCTCATAGTCATTAAGGTCTTCTTCTAACTAAGGATCACATGGGCTTCAGCAGCTTCTAAAGCCTCTACAGGTTGTTCCTTGCACAATGAACCGCAGGTGTGAACTGTGTTGTTTTCTCTCATTTACTCTTCACTCTATGGAGCTCCGCGGAGTTGGATAATTATGTGCTTGTGTTTTCTCATTAGGGAACCTGTTGTTATTTTATCAAGGTTTAAAATGGAACAGTCAAGCAATCCCCTCATTATGCGAGAAAAGTTTTAGGGGTTTTTTTTTCAGTCTAATTAACAAGAAGGGAATGAACAGAGAGGAGTGACCTTATTTCAACAGATCCATTTGGTTTCGGTGATTAAAAAGGCAAACTGGGAACTTCCATTCAAGAACTGAAAGAATAGACTTTTATTATTGATGCAAACTCTAAATAAACTCTAAATAACTCGTCAGCTTTGTATGAGTCATTAGCACAAGTTCTCCTTCAAGCTTCTCTAATTAAAGGAACACTATCATCAGAATAAAACTGTATGTTAGCTTAGTCTTGAGTAAGAGCGATCCTCATAGTGTTTTGGCACACTTGCCATTCCAGAAACAATACCCCCTATTGTAAAATATAACAATATGATAGGTCACCTTAGAGTTCCGTGACCATACAAGGGCACAAGGCTGCAGGCTGAGTTATACAGAGAACTCTGAGTATCACTCATGTATTATAAGGGATAATGTACCCCCTACTGTAAATGATAAGGATATTAAAAGTCACTGAGGGGTTCTGTGACCATATAAAGTCACAAGGCTGCAGGCTGAGTTATACAGGGAACTCTGAGTATCACTCATGTATTATAAGGGATAATGCACCCCCTACTGTAAATGATAAGGCTATTAGAAGTCATTGAGGCGTTCTGTGAAACTATAAAGGCACAAGGCTTTATACAGGTCATGAACTCTGTGGTGACTTCTAATTTCCCCATATTTTATATAAGTTTCAGTGAATCATATGACAGAAATGACATAACTAAGCACCGTTTGTATGTATTTAATTTACAGGATATTCATGGCTCTTGTTTTAATATTTAAGGGATATTATATTATATATATTGAGTATTATAAAAGTGTATTGCAAAACAAGCATGGGATCTGTTATCCGGAATGCTCGGGACCTGGGGTTTACCTTAAGTCTACTAGAAAATCATTTAAACATTAAATAAACCCAATAGGCTGGTTTTGCTTCCAATAAGGATGAATTATATCTTACTTTGTATCAAGTACAAGCTACTGTTTTATTATTACAGAGCAAAATATAATGAAATATACTAAAAAATGTGGATAAAATAGAGTTTATGGCCTTTCTGTAATTCGGATCTTTCTGGATAACTGGTTTCCAGATAAGGATCCCATACCTGTATATGCTTACAGTTTATATCCTGCAGGCAGTTGCTTCTGGTTATATCAGTATAAATAGAGGATCAACTCACTAGGTTATCCCATTACATAATCATCAATATACCCCTGTAGTAAGCACAATCTCTGCAGGAAAATATGAAGCTATAATAGTCCTTTAATACCCCAATTCCAACATGGGCTGTGTTTTAAATTAGAAATGTCTGTATGTGTAGATTGCAACAGTTGTCTAATAAATATTGTGGCCCTACATTTTTGTAAATGGAACAGTAAGTTGCTTTAAACAGCAATCAGTTACTATTAATATCAGTAAACTGTCCAATCAAACGCAAAGCAGCAGCCCACAATACACCAGAATTACCAATAAAGCCGGGAGGGTCCTAGAAAAATTAGATAAGTTCCAGAATGTTAAAAATCACAGAACAACTAGACAGAAATAAGACTTTCAGGCTCACATAGGTTGATGTGTCAGCTCCAAAACATGGTTTATTAAAACTTTCCACTTTTTAGCTGTTACTCAGCAATAACAGATTCCTTGGCCCGAATATATTCCCTTTGGCCAGATGCCTTCCAAGAAAGGCTGCCCACTAGTAAAAACTTGGCAAAATACAGAAAGAACAGCACAAACTCCAGTTAGAAAAAGAAGGCAAAGAAACACTGGTTAGAGAAGTAGAACAGACAATGTATTTTTCCAGTTTATTATTGCAAATTTCTGATTAAAGGGTAAATATGACCAGTATATTTTATATATAGCCACAAGTTTGCATTAGTTGTTATAAGTGGAAGCTGCCATGATGTTTTTCCATTATTCAATGTAGCAGTTTGAAGGTAGAGAAAGACTAAGGGCATACAAGTGTGTGTATGGTGGGAGACAAGGTGGCTGATATCGGAAAAAGCCTTGGATATTCATACCTCCCAAATTTCCCATTTTTAGAGGGACAGTCCCTCTTTTCACATCTCAACCCGCAGTCCAGTTTTTCTGAACAGGCAGAAAAAGAAACAAAGTTTCTAACTTAATTGGCTTTTTGCAGAGAGCCCAGAACAGCCACAGCTGCAGATACTTTTGTAACAATTTTGAGATAAGCAAATATAAGATAACAGGTCCCTTGGGAGAAGTTAGAAGACTCACAGCTTAGAGGGCAATTCACCTTCATTAGCAAAACTCTAATAACTGGAAAAAAATACAGAAATATGTTCAAACTTTCATAACCTGCCAAATTTTGTAAAATGAACATGGTAGTTAGGGGGTGTGGTCACAAAAACGGGCGTGGCAGAACCAAATCCGAATCCTAATTTGCATATGTAAATTAGGGACAGGAAGGGAACTCATGTGACTTTCCTTCAGAAAACTAGGAAGTAAAAAAATGTTTCCCCACTTTTTCCTTTTCCGCCTCTAATTTGCAAATTAGGATTCGGATTCGGTTCGGTAATCCAAAAAAGTGGATTCAGTGCATCCCTAAAATCTTCAGAGGGGCCCGGTGCACTCCGATCCCCATCCTCCTGCCCACTTCCTGTCTTGCCTCACCCACTACCCCGACTCTGTCCATTCCCCACCCCTGCCCAGCTTGAGATCCCCTTCCTCGCCGCAGGTAAGAGAGCAGCTGGGGAGGAGAGTTTTTTCATTAGCTATAAAGGAAGCCGACCCCACAATCTGGGTCCCCCTGTTCCCTGGGCCCCCTGCAACTGCGGGGTTTGTTTACTCTATAGTTACTCCACTGCTTGTATTTTTTAATAAACATCTTTATTCGTGCATTTCTTACTTGTTGCCTCCCTGAGCTTTTTTACAGTTAAACTCTTCTTTTTGCTTGAACTGAATTGAGCCCACGAAAGTGACCAAGTTGAATTCTCAGGCAACAAACTTGCCACATTGTCTATAAGAAGTCTGAAGTTTATGCTGACAAATTTCCATTATAATTTTGCTGTTAAAGAGTTTCAACCCAATTGAGCACCTGAAAACAATAAGAAAATCCTCAGTCCATTGGGCAGAAAAATTTGAAAAACGTGCCAAAATTCTGTTGGAAATGTGTGAGCACCCTGGAATTGTGTTGGAGATACGAGCTTGGGCATAGTTGTATCCAGCATGCCATGGGTATCCAGGTTTGGGATCAGTTATCTGGAAACCCATTATCCAGAAAGCTCTAAAATACAGATTTGCAGTATCCCCGCATTTTATCCAAATAATCCAAATTGTTGGAAATTATTTCCTTTTTATCTGTAATAATAAAACAGTACTTTGTGCTTGATCCCAACTAAGATATAATTAATCCTAAATGGAAGCAAAAAACCTGTCTATTGGGTTTATTTAATGTTTAAATGATTTTCTAGCGGACTTTAGGTATAAAGATCCAAATTACGGAAAGATCCATTATCCAGAAAACTCCATGTCCCAAGCATTCTGGATAACAGGTCCCATACCTGTACAACCTAGTTCCCAAATCCAAGGAATAAAAGGCAAATAGGAAATTAGTATAAGGTAAGTACCTAATGATTTGGAATATTGTGCCATTCTGATACCATTTACCCAGAGGGCCAACCATATTAAAGTTTTTTGGTACAGGTATGGGATCCGTTATCTGAATCACGCAAAGGCCGTCTCCCATTTTTAAAAATGATTTCCTTTTTCTCTGTAATAATAAAACAGTAGCTTGAACTTGATCCCAACTAAGATATAATTAATCCTTATTGGAAGCAAAACCAGCCTATTGGGTTTATTTAATGTTTATTTGATTTTCTAATAGACTTAAGGTATGAAGATCAAATTACTGAAAGATCTGTTATCCGGAAAAAACTAGGCCTCCCCAAGCATTCTGGATAACAGGTCCTAAACCTGTATAGAAATAGCACACATTGTAAACAAATTCTCATACTCGGAATTTGTTAACATGAGCATTAATATAATAATAATAATAATAGCTCACAGGCCGTGTCTGTGCTTTACAAATGCACATGAAGTGTGAGTTCATTATTGGAAGCGACCGCTGCTTTCATTGCGTGACATTCTCACCTTCCCTGTATCTGGCAGAAGTGTGAAAGGACAGGAAAAGCAAATGCATTCTGTGAATGTTCCCTTGTTTTTAAAAAAGGCTCTTTAAAGGAACAGTAACACCAAAAAAATGTATGTTTTAAATTAATAAAACTATAATACAGTGTTGCCCTGCACTGGTAAAACTGCTGTTTTTGTTTCAGAAACACTGCTATTGTTTATATAAATAAGCTGCTAAGTAGCAATGGGGAAATTAAAAAATATTTTTTGATATTACTGTTCCTTGAATGGGATGTTGGGATGCTGTCTATCTTGCCTGATAATTACCTTTTATCTTGATGTTGGTCAGGCAGGCTGTCAGGAAGGCCCTAAATAAGGGCCAATAAATTGCTGACAGTTGAGAGGAGCCAAGTCAATGGCCCATTTATGGCCCAACAAACTGGTGGGGGTTCATAAATTATAATATATATTACAGATATTAGAGATTACATTGAAGTTCCATGGACTGTATAATCTGACCTGAAAACGTTTTAATTAAACATGGTGGTAGAACTCCTCCGTGACTTCTAATCAGGGCCGGATTTACATAGTGGGCGCCCCTAGGCCCACTGCTGTTTGTCGCCCCTGTCCCCTCCAGGGGGACAGGAGCAATGGGGATTGGTGCACGGGAAACTTAAAAAATTATTTTATCACCAGCGCATCCCCAGTGTTTTGAACCAATGTGGGTGTGGTTGGGCAGCATGCCGCCCCCCTAAAATCCTGCCGCCCCAGGCTCGGGCCTAGGTGGCCTTTCCACAAATCCGGGCCTGCTTCTAATATCCTTATAATTAATTGTAAATTAATAAAAAGTATTAACATATTATGCCATACCTTTTCAATTCCACATGACACATACACACGTATATATATATATTAGGGATGCACGAATCCAGGATTCAGTTCGGAAATCGGCCAGGATTCGGGGTTTTTCAGCAGGATTCGAATTTGGCCGTTATATAAATATATATAAATAATTTACTCTGTTAGTCTTGAAACTTTACATTATGTTTTGTGAATACACTTTAGTGCAGGGCTGTCCAAACAGATGCACACTCTGTTCTTATTTTTACCCTTGTTTGTTAAATTATTGTAAGGGCCTTTTTCTTTTCAACTTAAAGTGGTTGTTCAACCTTGCATTTCACTTTAAGTTTCCATTTTTTATTATTTGTGGTTTTTGAGTTACTTAGTTATATTCTCTCCAATTGCAATTTCAGCAATCCGATTGCTAAGGTCCAAAGTAACCTAGCAACCGTGCATTGATATGAATAAGAGACTGGAATGTGAATAGGAGAGACCTAAATAGAAAGATGGGTAATATAAAGTAGCAATAGCAATAAATGTGTAGCCTTAAAGAGCATTTGTTGTAGATGGGGTCGGTGACCCCCATTTGAAAGTTAGAAACAGTCAGAAGAGAAAAAGACAAATAATTCAAAAACTACAACATGAAGGCCAATGGAAATGTTACATACTAACTAAACATACTAAAAGTTAACTTAAAGGTTAACAACTCCTTCAATGTAAAGAGCTGTGTAACTTGCCAGCACTTTATAAACGAATAATGATATATAGATTAGGATCTGGCTCTCCTTCAGTCCTGCCTGCTCAAGGCCTTCAAAGACTCATCTGAATAACATTCCCAGGACTCTCAATTCCTTTCTCAATTGAAGATTCCTCAATTTCTTTACTGCAAGAAATGTTTTGTATGAGGACCTGCTATTGGGTCATCTATTATTTCTATGAAGGAAGTCAAAATACTGCTAAAGGCATTTATTTATTGAAGCTTATACAAATATACATGCTTTACACAAGGACTAAGGTCAGGGCTGCTGCAGAGGTCATTTTCGTCTGCTTTTGAATTTGGCCTTGAAGTTGACTGGGAGGATCCCAGGACACTGTCTCTTCCTTCTGCTGCTCCTGTTTCAAAATTGTCGGTCGATGACATCAATATCCCGAGAAAAGTGGTCCAACCTAGTCGGAACGATGGTCGGAGGGGCATAGAAATCTATTAAGAAATACCTTGAAAAAAAATAGTAGAGTTAAAGGCAACAATTTATTTATTTGATGTTTCCTACTATATAAGAAATCCATTTGTACTACAGGTATGGGATCCGTTATCATGGAAACCCATTATCCAGAAAGCTCAGAATTATAGAAAGGCCATCACCCTTCACTCGATTTTATCCAAATTGTGAAAACGAATTTCCTTTTTCTCTGTAATAATAAAACAGTAGCTTGTACTCGATCCCAATGCAGAGATGGAGGTCTATAAACAGAGGTGCCAGTCGAATTAAGGTCGAGTAGGGGTTGAATTTTTGTTGACATTTGCGGATCCCCCTCTATTTATAGACCCACGCCCGCCCTGCAGTGACTTTACAAAAGGGACAGGACAGGGGCGGGCGTTAGTCTATAAATTTGGGGCAGGAAGCCAGCAGTGCTAGGTTGCCGAAGATTTAGTGTGGATCCCGTGGGTTTTTGGCCTGCCCGCACATCACTACTACACACGACGGTACACTGAAGTAGCATTCAGAGCAAGAAGGGTTTACCTGTGGGTCGGGCTGACTTCGCACCCCCATTTGCGGGTGGTGGACAGGTCCATGATAAGTTCTTCTGCCTGCCACCTTACACTGCCGGCTTCCGACTTCCTTTTTTATAGACATGCCTCTGCTCGCCCTCCCCTTTTGTGACGTCATCAGCAGGGTGTGTCAGCGCGGGTCTACAAATGGAAGGTAAGGGCTCTGGTGCGGGTCCTATGATGGCAACGTTGTATGAGTTTGGTGCGAACATGGAGCGGCTTCAATTTTCATGTTGAACAAGGAGATATAAACTCATAAAGATTGCAACTTGTCTTTTTTATTGTCCCTTTTTGCTTCTAATCAATCTGACCCATTAGGATTTTATTCACAGTCATATTTTTCTTGCTGGTCATGCTGGTCAGTGTAAGAAAGACCCTAGTAACAGCATATTAGAGTGCTGCAGAGCACAAAGCTTGAACTGCTCCATGCTTGGTCCTTGCAAGGATGATAATTAGATAACAAGTGCACAGTAGTGATGTGCGGGTCAGGAAAAACTCAACCTGCACCAAACCCATACAACGTTACCATCATAGGACCCACACCTACGGATCTTATGATGGTAACGTTGTATGGGTTTGGTGCGGGTTGAGTTTTACCCGACTCGCACATCCCTACTGTGCACTGGTTATCTAATTATCTACCTTGCAAGGATCGAACATGGAGCAGCTTCAATTTTCATGTTGGACAAGGAGATATACACTAATATTGCAAACGGCCTTTTTTTTATTGTCCCTTTTTGCTTCTAATCATTCTGACCCATTAGGATTTTATTCACAGTCATACTGGAGTCCTGCAGAGCATTACAAGTCATTATAAGTCATAAGGGATGAAACCAACTGCAAATTGCCTTAGAATGCCACTGTTTATATGATACTTAAATGACACTTCAGTGTAAATTGGTGCTTTAAGCTTCCCTATCAGTATATATCATTCTTTATGGAGCCTTATCTAAATCACTCAGGGTCACAAGGCAACTTCAGCTTCTATTTATAACATTGCTGTTGACTTTCCTGTTCATTACACATAGAATAGAAGAATTTCCCAAATGTTGTTTCAGGGATAGTTCACATGATTTGCATATCAATTATTCAGCTGACCATTGGGCAGTTAATGTTCTTCAGTGCAGTTCCTCAATATGCTGCTTTATTAATTTCCTTATTTCAAACCTCAAACACATGTTTATACAGTTCATGTACAACAGCAAATGAGTTAACCCCCTCCCTATGTTCCAAAGTTGAACTACTTTCAAATCATAAAATGTCAAGAACACTCTGCCCCACTCCCTGTAAGCTGCCATGACAGTGTTCTAGCCCCACCCATTGCCTGAGCCTATCTGACTTCACCTTATCATCCAATGGTGAAGAAAGGGTTGCTTTGGGCCAAACCATCCTAATGACTAAAACAGATAGATCAAACTGTAGTAGGGTTGCTAACTTTTCATCAACTCCTTACCAGCCAATGATGTAGAAGCAGAGGGCGGGGCTATGATGAAGCTGGTTAGGACTGTGGCCAAAGTGGACAAAGAATTGTGAAGAGGCAGGTGATGGGCAGGAGTAATGAAGGAAGGAAAGGAGTGGATCGGAGGCAGAACAACCAGCCATTACAAATTTACTGGAATGAACATGGCTCTGGCTGGGATTTTACCAGCTAGGCCACTGAATTAACAACTAGGTGGCAACCCTACATTGAGTTACATGATATCAATGCAACGTTTGCCCCATCCATATGTTCACTGTCAAGAAAGTTGTCCCTTCCAGTAGACAACATGGGTTCCCAGATCCCCCTTGATATTCTGCTTGTTTCTCTCCTCATTAGGTTGCTGAGCTTTTAGCTTTATCTTGTAATCTTGCATGGTTACTCACCAATTTTCCCACCACCCAGCTGGAGAAGACAGTTTTCCTTTGGATTTACCTCCATCGCTTCTTCAAAGCTTCTTCATTGCTAACGCAGTATCCTCTGCCCCAAGCCCATCACTTTAAGAGCACAAGCCTGCAAGACCTCGTCATCCATTGCACAGTAAACAAATATACCATGTAAGGAACTTTAATTAATCATATCCATACAACACAGAATATTGTGAACAGATAAATAAACACAAGTTCCCATCACTTACAACAGGGTTTAGTTGTGACCCTTTAAAAAATGTAAACATTTGTAGGACCCTCACATAATTCCATCAGAACCTTGTGGTTTCCATCAGCGTGGCAGTAAATATTGTTTACTTCAATAAATAAATATATGGCAGTGTATACTGGTATATATCAACTTTGCAGCTAATTGTCTTCAAAATTAGCCCCTTTATTTGAGCTCCCCATAGATGTTCTCTGGTCCCTGTTTCAAATGCTGGAAGCACAGTAGGAGAGGGACAGCAAATCACAACCACGGTCCTTTAGCAGTAAAGATCTGTGTCTCCAAAGATGCCCCAGTAGCTCCCCATCTTCTTTTCTGCTGATTCACTGCACATGCTCTGTGATGCTGTCACTTACTGAGCTTAGGGACCCACTCACAATGTACAGGACACACAGAATAGAAATGTCACAATATAAGGCTGATTAGTAATTAATACACATAATTACTACATGGCAGCACAGAAACCAGTGCAATTAGCATCAGAATTTAATAATCAGCAAACCTGTAGCATCAGCTTATATTACAGGGGAAGCTCATTTTCTGCTGGATAATTAGTGACGAGCCCTAAGCTTAGCTTCTCAACAGCCAATCAGAGCCCACTGAGCAGGTGAGTGTCACAGACACTTTCCAAGATGGTGACCCCCTGTGACAAGTTTGAAGTCCTGGATCATTGCTGCTATTGACAAGCTGAAACTTTAGGCTGGTGCAATAAGTTCACTATATAAAATATAGCATTTTTAATCATATTCATTTTTAGGGTTTACTTCTCCTTTAAGGCCAGAGGGTGGGTCCAATGAATTGGCCAGGAGATACTTATGTCTAGAAATAGCACATTGTAGGGCGGTGTCAGCCTATGGAAAATATGACCAGAGGTAAATAGTTTGGGCCACCATATGGGGTTTACCTTGATTTGGTTCGGTGGTTAGAGGCTGTAATAGGAATTTATTTTCACAGGTACTCCAGCACATCGGAGCTGTATAACTGGCACAGGTTGGGAAAAACAGAAAAATTGCAGGTTCTGCCGATCTTTTCTTACCATGAAAATAAACAATAAAATATGCAATTTAACCTAATTAGTGCATTTTTTCACCCTCCTATGCAAAAGGACATTATGAAGGTGACGCTACAATGCAGCCTGTTCTTTGAAGCAACAGCTGGAGAGCCACTGCTGCATATTCAAGCATTCAGAACGAAAGCATGCTGGGAGCTGTAGTCCAACCACAACCCAAGACTGAAGGCAAACACTGTTTTAGATAAATAAAAAGTAGTCCTGAGAGCAACTGGTCTCTCTTGTAGGATTTAACATCAGGCTTCTGATTGTGCTTCCAAATGGCAATTTTCTGTAAAGCCTGAGCAATTGCAGGCTGCCCGTGATGCCTACAGAGGCAGTGGAAATTTCCATAGTACAGATAGCAGGAGGAGGGGTGGGAAAAGGGGTTTGTAGACTTACGCATATGCTCAATCTCCTTTTGTATAGAGATTTACAGGTGCCCCCCTCTACAGATTAATTACCCCTCTCCTTCCCCTCTCCTTTATCAGTTGATTTCTATTCCCCCCTTTTTCCCATTCTCAGGTACCAGAGATGAAACAAATGCCCTGCTGGTGCCCTCAAGGAGTTAAAGAACCAGACGGATACTTTACTTTCAATTCTGCTGGATGAGAATCATTCTGGGAGTCTCTGCATTTGCACCTCCTTTACAGCCACGCAACAGTCTCAAGGTGACAAATTCACATTTGTGTAGACCGCAGCTCTACGACTCAAATGTGACCTATTTTTAATCAGAGCTGTAAAATTCCATTCAGCTTCTGAGATGGTTGGGCAAATCTGCCCAGAGATGATTGGGCACAGAGCAACAGGCTGTACGTGCAACAGGGAGCCCGTGCGGCACAACAAAGACCCTCGGGATTTGCTGGCAGTGGATTAACATTCACAAATATGCTTTTCTGTCTTACAAAGATAAAGGCTGATTTTTAAGGAGTAGCTTTAAAGGACAAGGAAAGTTAAACTAAAGAAGTAGCTAGACATGTTGTACTTGAGGTTTTGTGCTTCTGTACCAGCCCAAGGCAACCACAGCCCTTTAGCAATAAAGATCTGTGTCTCCAAAGATGCCCCAGTAGCTCCCCATCTTCTTTTCTGCTGATTCACTGCACATGCTCTGTGCTGCTTTCACTTACTGAGCTTAGGGACCCACTCACAATATACAGTACACATAGAATAGAAATGTCACAATATAAGGCTGATTAGTAATTAATACAGATAATTACTACATGGCAGCACAGAAACCAGTGCAATTAGCATCAGAATTTAATAATCAGCCCTGTAGCATCAGCTTATATTACAGGGGAAGCTCATTTTCTGCTGGATAATTAGTGACAAGCCCTAAGCTTAGCTTCTCAACAGCCAATCAGAGCCCACTGAGCATGTGAGTGTCACAGACACTTTCCAAGATGGTGACCCCCTGTGACAAGTTTGAAGTCCTGGATCATTGCTGCTATTGACAAGCTGAAACTTTAGCCTCGTGCAATAAGTTCACTATATAAAATATGGCATTTTTAGCCACATTCATTTTTAGGGTTTAATTCTCCTTTAAACCAGGAGCAGTTACAAAGGAAACAAAAGAGATAAAATAAATACTGATGCATTTCTGTGTTCAAGTAACTACAGTTATACAATCCGTTATCCGGAAACCCATTATCCAGAAAGCTCCGAATTATGGGAATGCCATCTCCCATTGCCTTAATTTTATCCAAATAATTAAAACATTTTAAAAATAATTTCCCTTTTCTTTGTAATAATAAAACAATGCCTTGTAGTTGATCCAAACTAAGATATCATTAAAGAGGTGGTTCACCTTTACTTAAAGTATGTTATAGCATGGCCAGTTCTAAGAAACTTTTCAATTGGTCCCCATTTTTATTTTTTTGTAGTGTTATTTGTTATTTATTTATTAATTATCTTGCCAGTTTTCAAATGGGGTCACTGATCCCATCTAAAAAATAAATACTCTGTAAAGCTACAAACCTATTATCATTGCTACTTTTTATTAATCGTCCTTCTATTCAGGCCTCTCCTATTCATATTCCAGTCTCTTATTCAAATCAGAGCTCCGTAGCCAGGTTACTTTGAACCCTAGCAACCAGATCGCTGAAACTGCAAACTGGAGAGCTGCTGAATAAAAAGCTAAATAACTCAAAAACCACAAATTTTAAAAAATTAAAACCAATTGCAAATTGTCTCAAAACATCACACTCTATATCATACTAAAAGTTAACTCAAATGTGAACAACCCCTTTAATCTTTCTTGGAGGCAAAACAATCCTATTGGGTTTATTTAATATTTAGGTGTTTTTAAGTAGACTTACGGCATAAGAATCAAACTATGGAAAGATCCCTTATCTGGAAAACTACAGGCTCTGAGAATTCTGGATAATAGGTCCCATACCTGTATATTATTAATATGCATCACAAAAGGAGCTACGGGTATGGGATCCCTTATCTGGAAACCCATTATCCAGAAAGCTCCAAATTTCAGAAAGGTCATCTCCCATAGAGTCCATCTTATCCAAATAATCCAAATTATGAAAACTATTTCCTTTTTCTCTGTAATGATAAAGCAGTACCTTGTACTTTACCCAAGCTAAAATAGATTTAATCCTTATTGTAAGAAAATCCAGCCAAAACATTTGAATTGAAAAAAATTACTTATTTTCCCTCTGTAATAAAACAGTAGCTTGTACTTGATGGTTACTAAACGGCATGAATCCATATTGGTGGCAAAACAATCCTATTGTGTTTATTTCATGTTTCAGTGATTTTTAGTGCACTTAAATTATGGTCATCCAAGTTACGTAAAGATCTCTTATCTAGAAAACCCCAGGCCCCAAGCATTCTAGATAATAGATCCTATACCTATAGTACTTCTGCTATGTTTACATTACAGTACTATACAATGAAATGCATTTCTCTACACCTCACTTTAATCCTAGAGCAGTGATCCCCAACCAGTAGCTCGTAAGTAACATGTTGCTCTCCAACCCCTTGGATGTTGCTCCCAGTGGCTTCAAAGCAGGAGCTTATTTTTAAATTCCAGGCTTGGAGGCAAGTTTGGTTGTATAAAAACCAGCTGTACTGCCAAACAGAGCCTCAATGTAGGTTGACAATCCACATAGGGGCTACTTAATGGCCAATCACAGCCCTTATTTGCCACCCTGGAACATTTTTTAATGCTTGTGTTGCTCCCCAACTCCATTCACTCTTATTAACAGGTGCAATGCAGAATCCATACAGTTGCTTAAAGCAGGGGTTCCCAACCGCCGGGCTGTGGCCCAGAACCGGGCAGCGGGCATTCCTGAACTGGGCTGCCGTACAATTAACGTGGGTCGGCAAATTGGACACTGATCCCTCCCGACCCCCTCTGACCCCTTTTTGCATTCGGAGTTTGGTAAATAACCCCCCTAATGTTTCAGCACAAGATTTCCAAGAGAAATGGAAAATACCTACATTTTATGGATATTTTGCCCAACTAATCTAGTTCATCCAGTGAGATCAACCAAATACAGTTTATTAGCAGATTAGGCACAGAGCAGAAATAAAGTTGGCATCTTTACAGTATATTAACCCTATGCTGCTTTACACAGGCATCGACCCAGTGGGTCACTGCCAAGGAGACTACTGTTCCCTCCCTATAGACACCTTGAGATCCGTCATCCTAAAGTTATATATCCCTTGTTCCCTAGCAATGATCTGGGGAGGGGGGGCAGTGCTTGCTTCCCACAAAGAAGCCGGTAGCAAAGTTATAAGGTAGATTAAAAAAAAATGAGCTTAGTAAAATGATCCGGCTTGTGTTGGACAATTGTACCTTTCAGAGTGGTATTTCAATTCATTCTTTGCTTTTCTGTAGGTTTAGGAACTCCTGACTCAAGTCCTATGATGCGACAGCAAGTGCCAAATAACACCACTAATTTAGTAGAGTAGAAAAACTGGAGCTGTCAAGGATATATATCAACAAATATGGCTCCCAATATTATAGGAACAGATATTTCTTTAGTTGAATCTAGTACCGCATGGATCAAAAGTACCAGGGAAGTAAAGCACAGTAAGTAGAGTTTCTAATGTGCCAGGGCACTAGCTAAACAATTCCAACCCCCATGTCAAAGGCAACATTAGCAGACACAGCCTCATTTATTAACACTGGGCAATTTTGCCCATGGGCAATTACCCATAGCAACCAATCACTGATTAGCTTTTTAAAGCCAGCTGTAAGCATAACAATAAATGCTACAATTTGATTGGTTGCCATGGGTTACTGCCCATGGGCAAAATTGCCCAGTGTTGATAAATGACCCCAGTGTTCCATGCATTCTTTGATATGTTAGCCTAATTTTCACTCACAACCAAAACCAAGCCCCACAGAGGTGCGGCTACAGACCTTCCTGGGGTTGGGAAATTAAGCAGGCCCTATAAGGCTTTAGGGATCCCATGGATCCAAATAAATAGATCATAATATAAATATCATGTAATAAAGGAGCTACTGCACTGCTAACATGCAAGTTTAAAGGTATAGAGGGTGCATGGGTGAGTAGTAAGATTGGGAACTAACAGGCTACTGGGCACATAGGTGCCATAAGGAGGGGTCCCCAATTAAAGTTTTGCTTCAAGGTCTATAAGTCTCTGGCTACCCACTGAAGCTCCTCCAGTCCTCTAATAGAAGGCATAACACCAATGCTCCATGGGGCAGATTTACTTACTGGCGAGCGTCTGCTTTACACCCATCGCAACACTTCGCCAGGCGAAAATTTGCCCAGACAATGCTAATTCACCATCATCCGGAGTTTCGTCCTGGGCACCAAACGGCAATGCAAGCAATTCAAAGCGAAGATGCGGTAGAGTTCATTTCTGCCTAACGCAAATTCGCTAGCGGTTTTGTGCTCAGGTTAATTTACATACGGCGGGAAATTTAAAATTGTATGGACGTCATTATGTTATACATTGCAGCAAATACATTATATTTATACTGTTAATTACTCAAGTCCAGGGAACCTTTATAAAGACAATAGAGTTGTTATAATGCCCTACACATGAGCCCACGGTATAGTTGGGGGCCCATTCATTACGTTCGAGTGAAGGAATAGAAGAAAAAAAACTTCGAATTTCGACTTCGACCATTGAATGGGCTACTTCGACCTTCAACTACGACTTAGAATCGAACGATTCGAACTAAAAATCGTTCGACTATTCGACCATTCGATAGTCGAAGTACTGTCTCTTTAAGAAAAACTTCGACCCCATAGACTTGCCTAAGTTTTTTTGGTTGAAGTATAATCCTTCGATCATTGGATTAAAATCCTTTGATCGTTGGATTCGAAGGATTTAATCGTTCGATCGAAGTATTTGCGCAAAATCCTTCGACTTCGATATTCGAAACCGAACGGATTTTCATTCCCCAGTCCAATATCGAGGGGTTAATTAACCCTCGATATTCGACCCTTGATGAATTTGTCCCTTAGGGGCCAATTCACTAACTTCGAGTGAAGGATTCGAAGTAAAAAAACTTTGAATTTCGAAGTTTTTTTTGGGCTACTTCGACCATCGAATGGGCTACTTCGACCTTCGACTACGACTTCGAATCGAAGGATTCTAAGTAAAAATCGTTCGACTATTCGACCATTCGATAGTCGAAGTACTGTCTCTTTAAAAAAAACTTCGACCCCCTAGTTCGGCAGCTAAAAGCTACGGAAGTCAATGTTAGCCTATGGGGAAGGTCCCCATAGGCTTTCCTAAGTTTTTTTGATCGAAGGATATTCCTTCGATCGTTGGATTAAAATCCTTCGAATCATTCGATTCGAAGGATTTAATCGTTCGATCAAAGGAATAATCCTTCGATCGTACGATCGCAGTATTTGCGCTAAATCCTTCGACTTCGATATTCGAAGTCGAAGGATTTCAATTCCTAGTCGAATATCGAGGGTTAATTAACCCTCGATATTCGACCCTTAGTGAATCAGCCCCTAGATGTTCCGTATGTTAGAAAATGTATGGGGAAACCGGTTCCAGAAAAAAAAATTTTTAGGACTTTTGCAGGCTATAACTCTGAAAAAAGGAAAAGTCGCCAGCGTTTTTTGGACTTTGATGCATTTTTGGCTCACAGCATATAATGTAAGTGACAGAAGATTTGAGGAAGATCTAGCTACTTTAATGCACTTCCCCTGGTCTGAGCTGGCAAAGGCAACTCTGGCAAAAGAGGTAATGTTCAGTAAAATCCGCATTTTAGTGAATTTGCGGAGTAGTGTACGTTCGCCAGAGCGAAAAGTCGCCTGGCGATAGAGTGTGAGTGACTGCTAGCGCCAGTCTCTTTTGCTACCGAATTGGTGCTAGCGCCCGTTAGTAAACCGGTGATGTCCCTGCGGGTTGCAACGCTGGCGAAAAGTCGCTAGCGTTAGCAACTTCGCCCTTTAGTATGTGCCCCCATGTGTAATAAAGGGGACTACTGTAGTCCTCTAAGGCCCTGGGTGACTCAGGTTGTAGATCTATGCATATCTGGCTACTACTGTTCATGTTCAATCTGTGGAACAAAATCAGTATACCTAACCTCCTTGAGTGTGGCGCAGGTTGTGCTTGGAGATTTTGTATGGAAGAGCTTTTTTTCTTAAATTTTCCAGGTTCCTCATGACAGCCCCCAGTTCCAAGAGAGCCTAGATTGTGCGTTTAACTTAGCTGCGGTTTCAGGCAGAAAAAATGAAGGAAGAAAGCAAATAAAATGAGAGGGTAGAAAAAGCCAAAAGGCAATAATATAGCAGAACCATTAAACCCCCTAATGAGGAATGTGAAAGGGTTAAGTCAACAAAATTGTATTATTCACTATTTCTATTACAACCCCAAAAGCCACATTGGTTATGCTGCTTATCTATGCCCTAAAATTACATCCCCATTTATTTTTAACCTCCCTGAATAATCTTAAGCGGAGGAAACTCTGACATTATTGGAATGTATTAATCGTATCCATAGCCTGAAGGGCTTCAATGGGCAGTCGGATTTTGAAGACAAGATATTTCATCCTCCTTCCTTTTTTCTCTCTCTGTCATTTAGAGTCGTTAGCTGTAGATAGTCATCTGACTACAATCTGCCATTAATAAAATCATGTGCTTATATTTGACCTAAAATCTAGGGGCATTCTTACAAAAGCCATTATTCTTTATAAAAAATATCTATAATTAAAACAATTTCTTGGCTATAGCACTGCTCATTGGTTTGCTCTCAAGCACTGTTTTTAAAGGAACGACTGTTCTAGGCCCCACCGAAGAGCAGAATTTATTGGGGATCCCTTTGGCATAGCTCTGGCTACACCCCAAGCTGTGATTGTAATAGATGCACATGGTTAATTATATATAACACAGGAGATTAAGGTTGATTTCCAAATAGCATATGGATTTTATCTAACCAACTAAGCCATAAAAACAATGGAAGTAAATATTGAGCAAGAACGGACTTTAAAGTTAAATATACTGAGTAAAAAAGCAAATTCGTTGGACGTTCTCTGAGACTGAATGCTGGAAGCGTTTAAATGCTTCTTTGTTTACTCTCCGCTAGCATCAGTTTGGGCCCCCACGGGCAAACTCTTCAGAGTCTTCATTTTAACTAAACATAATTAATTTAAATATGTACAGTATTATTGTCATCCCTGAGAATACATCACATATTTCTCTCTTGTTTCAAAACATTAAAAAATACGGTTTTATGAGAAACTATAAAATGAAGGCGAGAATTCTTTCCAACAGACAGCTAGAGGTGACAGTTAGTAGCGTCTCGTTCCTGAGCACAGGAATTTGTTTAGTTGGGCTTTAAAATATTTCCACATTTCAGACACTGCAGGCATTAAAACAATGTTAAGCAATATTATGACTAAAATTGTGTCTATGGGCTATAAAACAACAAGACACCGCCGGTGCAGTGGGGGGAAATGGCGGTCATGGAGATCAAGAGGAGACCTGGGGGCATATTCACTAAAGGGTGATTTGTCGCCATCGACTTTTCGGTAGCGTTACTTCGGCAGTGCGAGCATTTCATAGTGAAGATGCACTAGAGTTCGTTTGTACCAAGCGAAAATTTGCTCGTGATCTTAGGTCAATTTGCATACGGCGGGTAATTTAAAGTTGTTTGGAGGTCCTTATTATAAATGTTGCTGCAAATGTTTGAAGTAGGGATGCACCGATTCCACTATTTTGGATTTGGCTGAACCCCCCAATTCTTTTGCGAAAGATTTGGCCAAATACCAAACCATTTGCAAATGCAAATTAGGATTAGGATTCGGATTCGGTTCGGCCAGGCAGAAGGATTTGGCCGAATCCTGCTGAAAAAGGCCGAATCCTGGCCGAATCCCGAACCAAATCCTGGATTCAGTGCATCCCTAGTTTGAAGTCACCACTTTTATTACACAAGTCCAGTGAACCTTAATAAAGACAAGAGAGTTCAAATAATACCCTACAAATGAGCCCACTGTAAAATACATGTTCCATATTGTTATATAATGTGTGGAGCAAACCGTTTACCCAAAAAAAAAAGTTAGGACTTTTGCAGCCAATCCCGCTTAAAAAAAGGAAAAGGCGCCAGCGTTTTTTTTTTAACTTTAATGCATTTTCGGCACACAGGATATGATGTCAGTTCAAGAAGATTGAGGAAGATCTAGCTGCTTTATAGCACTTCGCCTGGTCTGAGGTGGCAAAGTCAACTACAGTGAAAGAGGTAACGTTCAGTAAAATACGCACTTTAGTGAATTTGAGGAGTAACGATCGTTCACCAGAGCAGAAAGTCACCTGGCGATAGAGTGCGAATGACCCATTGGCTAGCCAATTGGCGCCTGCACCTGTTAGTGAATTGGCGATGTCCCTGCGGGTGGCAATGCTGACGAAAAGTCGCTAACGTTAGCTACTTTGACCTTTAGTGAATCTGCCCCCTGGATTTTGGCCAATGATATCGAGCAATAAGGAAAGACTAATAAAATACAATATTGGCAATCTGGTGAGTTTTATTCTACTATGGCTTGGGTTTACTTAACTGAACCCTAAAAAAAAAATGGCTAAAAATGCATATTTTATATACTGCACTTTTTGTACCAGCCTAAAGTTTCAGCTTGTCAATAGCAACAATGATCCAGGGCTTGTCACGGGTGGTCACCATCTTGGAAAGTGTCTGTGACACACAAGTTCAGGGCAGTTTCATGAGATAAAACAGGGGGATAAGCAGACTCACTAAACTGAGCTTTCAGTAAGTGCTTTAAAAAATAATTACAAACATCAATACTTCACTTCCTGTGACCCTTAAAATTAAAATTTTAGGATTTAGGGTGCAATTTTGGAAGTAGTTGGGATGTTTTAGCCTAGTCAAACATGAAATAAGGATAATAAAGGCTTATAAATTATTTTTCCTTATATTCCTGGTAGAAAAGGACATTACACACAATAACTATATTGATCAATTCAGCAAGACTATCTGTATATGCATATAATGTGTTAGAGATATTAGCGTGACTGGTATTTACAGCCATAACCAGAATGAAAAATGCAAGTAATTCGCAGGAAAACCATCTCTAATCTTATTGCAATGGCATTACTACAACCATTTCCATGGCAGATTAGGCACATTTAGTCTTAAAATATCTTAAAATAGGTCTACATTACATGTCAGCCTCAAAGGCATATTGTCATCAAATAATTACTTTCTTACTTATCTCACATATTTAGTAGGTCAGTTCTAAAGAGAGTCGCATGACAAGAAGTCGCTCACAAAATTATTTTTTTGCCAGCGTTTGTCAGTTGGCAAAAGCGAACAGCAGGTAGCCATGTTGTTTTAAAACTGCTCATATCTTGAAAACTAGAAAAACAATTATTGTAAATTGCAAAAGTGCTCAGAAAAGCATTTTAAGTCGTTTTACATTTGGGTTTGAGGGCTAACATTTCCTTTAAACAGAAGTCAGCTCATTTCAAAAAGGCACAAGGGTGTGCATCTCAGAGTAATGGAATGTTACATACTTACCAAGGGTGCGTTTAGGATAGGGATATAAACTAGAGAGGTACATTTCCTGAAGAAAATGTGAGTGGTGCTTGCCGTGGCAAAACTCAGGCCCAAATCTGATTGGCTGTTGTTGCCCCGCCCCTTTTTTTCCTAATTGTGAACCACAGTCACTCAGTGACTAACATACCAAAGTTTGGGAATGCTGTCATTTAATGTGTAAAAATGGCAGCATTTCTATTTTTTTCTATTGAAAATCAATGAATGAAATTTGATTGGTTGTTGGTGGCTCCGCCCACTTTTTCTAAACTTGAAGTGGAAACCCCCAGCGACCACATTTGTGATATTCAAGGTCCCTGACATCAATACTGAGAGAATGGCAGCCTTCTTAATTTTTCCCATTAAAACCAATCAAAGAAATCTGATTGGTTGGTTTTGGCTCCACCCACTTTTCTTAATTTTAATCCCAGTCCCCCAGTGACCAACTGTGCCAACTTTGAGGACCCTGCCATTAACCGTCTAAGAGCGGCAGCAGTTTAAAATTTTCCTATTTAATTGAATGGCTGAAATTTGATTGGCTGTTGTAGACTCCGCCCACTTTTTGTAAATTTTGGCCGCAGTCACCCAGTGACCCACGGTGCCAAGTTTGGGAGCTCTGGCTTTATTACTGTGAGAATTACAGCTGTTTACATTTTCTCATTGAAGTCAATAGGGAAAATCTGATTGGTTGTTTGCGGCTCCGCTCACTTTTTTGGGTCCCCAAAATAGGACAGAAAAGTCACAACACCCCATTCCCGAATAAGCTGAACGGTTTGACACCTTATTCATGGGTCTGCGACAAACTAATTATTCGATAAATTCCCCATTATAAGTCAATGGGGCAAATTTGGGGACCTCTCCTGCCCCGGGGGTAAAACTTATACCCTCGTGTGGGGTATCATCTGACACAGGTCGCAAACCTCTTCAAATGTGGTAAATTTAACGTTTCTACAAGATTCCCTCTCTGCGCTAGAATCCGTCAAAAGTTGGCCTCAATGTTAATCTATGGGACTTTTCGGGGTGGTTAATTGCCCCCGCAAGGGGCAATTAACCACCCACCCCTTAGAAAAGTCATACCACCCCATTCCCGATTAAGCCGCACGATTTGACACCTCATTCATGGGTCTAGGACAAACGGTGCGGGACTAGTTACGCGCCAAACTTTCATACGGAAGAAGAATAAAAATAAGTTTGCAAGATAACAGTAGTGATGCTTTGCTTCGCAAGCACCACTAATAACAAGCCTATGCACGGAAGGGTATGAAAATGGCTTAAACAAATACTAAGCACATCTATTAAAGTACGCTGTATTTGCTCATGTATTCAACCAACTTTCGTAAATATTTTTGTGTTTATCTTATGTACACAACAAAAACACACAGGCAGCACCTTCTGCTCCAAGTTTGGCCGCATTGCTTTTTTTTTTTTTTAAAGTGATAATGCAGTTTATAACATTTCTACCAACTTTTTAGTTTCAGACAGTCCTGCAAGAGTAAATCTATATATACCACATACCTCAAAGCAGTAACTATTTTATAACAAAGCAGAAATGAGTGGACGTAATAGGAAACAGAGAAAGTTTGAATATTCAGGTATGGGACATAACTAGTCCTGGCTGAAGTGGTCCAGGGGGTGATTGAAATTGTCACCTACTGCCAAGGTCGAACCCAGGTCCGCACCCGACAAAGGGGGTCTCCACATGTGACCCCCTTTGTCGGAGGTCGTGGAAGAAAACTTTGTGCATGCACCTGCATACGGACACTGCGCCGCGTCATTGCACATGCGCACAGACACGCCACACATGCCGGCACTGCAGGGGGGTCCTGAGGGGGGCCCTGGGGCAGCAGCCCCTGTGGGCCCCGGGCCCCCCAGTCCGACCCTGCCTACAGCAGTGATCTCCAAACAATGGCTCACAGGCAACATGTTGCTCACCATCCCCTTAGATCAGTGATCCCCAACCAGTAGCTCGTGAGTAACATGTTGCTCTCCAACACCTTGGATGTTGCTCTCAGTATACTCAAAGCAGGTGCTTATTTTTGAATTCCAGGCTTGGAAGCAAGTTTTTATTGCATAAAGTATAGTGCAAAGTAGAGCCTCCTTTGGGCTGCAGGTCCACATAGGGAATACCAAATACCCAATTACAGCCCATATTTGGCACCTAAAGGGATTTTTTCATGCTTGTATTGCTCCCCAAATCTATTTACATTTTAATGTGGCTCACGGGTAATAAAAGGTTGGGGATCCCTGCCTTAGATTTTCCTCCCAGTGGCCTCAAAGCAGGTGCTTATTTTTTAATTCCTATCTTAAAGGCAAGTTTGGTTACATAAAAAACAGGTGTATCAAGGATTATGGCCCTAATTGGAAATTTCCAATGGTTCGGCTTAAAGAAAATTGGGGCAGTATAAAGCTGGCCATACAATGTCCGCCTATTCATTCAGACTACTAACGGGACATGGCTAGACAAAAACGATGGGAAAATATACTTCAAATTAAACTTAGAGAGCCTTTAACAGCATTACCAAAGTTTTTCTGTGTGTGTGTGTTAGCAGAACAGTTACCCACAACATTGCAGATGGGGGGGGGGGTAATTTACAGCCAATAGCACAGCTGCAGTACTCCAAATTTCCCCAGTTTCCCCAGTTTTAGGAAAAATTCCATTCATTAAATATACAGGTACCTTTGGTTATTCAGAATGCTCGGGACCTGAGGTTTTCCGAGGGATAATAAGGATATATTATATCTTAGTTGGGATCAAGTACAAGCTGTTTAATTATTACAAACTGGAAAAATAAAAATTGGAATTATTTGGTTAAAATTGAATCTATGGGACATGGTCTTTCTGTAATTCTGAGATTTCTGGATAACGGATCCCATACCGATACTTGTGTCTAAAGCCACTCCTTGCATTTGCTTATAGTTGAGCTCGACCCTTTCTGCCTCCTTTTCTGAATACATTGGGAAACCCTGGAGCTAGTGCCGGCTCTGAACCAGATAGTTGCTCCTGAGTTCCCAGAGTGGCCTATGCCAATTGCCGCAGCTTAGTTGCACTGAAAGTAAAGGGTACACTCGCATGCTGAATGCAGCAAAAGATGGAATTGCATCCAATTCGCAGAGAAGCGCAAGCGCATGCTCATTTTAACTAGGGATGCACTGAATCTAGGATTCGGTTCAAGATTCAACCAGCATTCAGCCTTTTTTAAGCTGGATTTGAAAAACCCTTGTGCCTGGCCGAACTGAATCACAATTTTCTTATTATTCAAATAAGGGTTGGGACTTTTCGACACAAAACAAGAAAGTAAAAAAAAAATTTCCACTTTTTTCTTTCCTGTCCATTATTTGCATATGCAAATTAGGATTCAGATTTGGTTCGGTCAAATCTTTCACAAACGATTGAGGATTCTGCAATCCCAAAAAGTGGATTTTGGTGCATTCCTAATTTTAACTGATCAGCCAAAATCGCATCAGGCACAATTCGCACCCGACCCCCCATTGACTGGAACAATATAGGAATTCTGTAAGGAAAAGGGTTGCATTGTGGGAATAAAACATGCCAATTGTGCTTTAAATTGTGCTTGCAGTTGTAAATGACCCCAAAGATCTAACGGTATACTCAGGCGCATTATCCAATTGCCTTCATATAGTTAACAAGCACCACAAGAAAACACAATGCACATCATGTCCTCTAGATTTAGTAACCCATTGCAGCAAGACACAGACAGCATTTCAAACAAACATACATCTGATAGGTTGCTATTAGTTACAAGACCTGGAGCGAAAAATTGTGCCAAGCATTGTAAAACATTTGTAATTTCCACAGAACTTTACATGAAAATATATTGAACATGGGATATGGAAGCTTTCTATGTGAACATGCCAATAAATGATGGGGCAGAAGGTAGCTAGAAGATAAAATGAAAAGTCACTATGATGACAAATAGCTTATCTATAGCAGCACAAGCTTTTTCTGTACAATTAAAAAAACAGGCATAATTAAAGGGTAAGAAACACCATGATGCCAATTAAGGCGGCCAAGCATTTCACTGCGATCGTTTCCTTCCGGTTTAAAGCCTTGGTCCCATCTGAATTCTATAATTGTGTTATAAAACACTGGGCTATATATTTCACACTAAATGAAAAAGCCATCACGGACCCTGTGAAGTTTTATTCATTGCTGGAAAAATAAAAAGAAACCCCTGCACTCATCATGAAAATACATTCACGTATTCCGTGCATGTGCATTCATTCTCCCTCCCTGTCTCTTTCACAGGTTATAAAAGTTAGTTGAAAGCATTTGAGTCCTAAGTTATCTGAAGGACTCCTGTGCCTTTTGGGAACAGTCTGTTACTGATCTACTAAATGAATATCTGCATTTTAATGCTCCAGAATCCCTGGTTGCTCTGGTCCAATGTCATTAAAAAATGCAAAAGAATAAAACTTTAGCTCCTACTCACACTGAGGCAAATTCATTAAAGGGCAAATTTTCTCCTGTGCAGGCTTCACCACACTTCATCAGGAGATCATTTGGTACCATTACGCTAATTCATTAAAATGTGATGTTGCTTCTTGGCAGCCGAACGCTGGCGAAGTTTTACTAGCGTAGATTTATCAGCACAAGCATTTCATAGTAAACTTTTCTAACGTTCATTTTTGCCTAGAGAAATTTTGTTAATACACTTACGTTTAGGTCAATATGAATAGGACGGGTACATATTGGTCATATATATGTAGGGTTGCCACCTGTGTGGTTTTTGACCCTGACAGCTTGGTTTTTTGAAGGGCTGCCTGGGTCAAAACTGGCTGTGCGGTTTTCCAAATTAGGAAAATTGAGTGATTGACACAACGATCTGTGATTGGCCCCACCCCCTGATGACCCACCCCTGCGACATCACAGTCCCACCCCCACAACATCACTGTCCCGCCCCCTGTCCAGAGTTTAACTGGAAGAAAGGGGGCAACCCTATATACACAGTATATATATATATATATATATATATATATAGGGGGTTAATCTGTCCCTATGGCTTTAAGGCCCCTCCCTTTTCTTAGTGTGATTGGCCAAGAGGGGTTCCTGCCACACTGCACTATAGTGTGTAAGGAGTGGCTTCTTCCTCTTTGGCCTCTGGATGGTGATCCAGCTGGGTGTGCTCAGGGGAGCCTGGGTACAGCAAGGCCCAGAAAGGGCCATGTGTCCAAGTCGGGGGACCAGGCAACCCCGTGAATGAGGAATAGAAAGTGGCAGGTGAGCTCCCAGTACTAGTACGCTCTAGAAGTGTAAGATAGTCAGGGTTGAATTAAAAAGAGCAGTTCTGAGCTCCAACATAGGAGTGACAGTTTGGAGGAATCTCTCCCAGGCCATATTGCCTGTAGTATAGGGATCCCAGCGGAGAGGGAATCAGGAGAGATCGATTGCCCTGAGGTTGATCCAGAGAACACTACCGGAATATGTCACAGAGGTGTCCCTGTATAGTCTGCATCTACCTTGGAAGTTCTGTGTGAGCGGGGTTGTGACTATATACCTGCTAAGTCTATCCAGGGCCGCTCCGGCCATGAGGCAAGGTGAGAATCTTGCCTCAGGCGGCACGGAGCGGCCAGTTACCAGGGGCGGCAAAAAGCCGCCTCTGGTAACTTTAAGAGCCGAATTTCCGTTTTTTAAAACGGAAATTCGGCTCTTCTAGCGCAGCGAGCGCAATAGCGCTCACTGCACTAGCGATGCGGCCCCTCCTCCACCCGCTCCGACGCTGGTAGTTAGAAGAGCGGAGCAGGAGGAGGGGCGGCATTGGGGCTGCTGCCTCAGGCGGCAGCAGCCCCTGAAACGTGCCTGAGTCTATCCTAAAGGAGTGTCAGCATGTGTAAAGCTGCATGTGATGTGACTGCACATTTTTCCTCTGATCCATTGGATGTGAGTAAACCTGGGGACATTGTCTATGACTAATACACAGTTTGTTTGCATCGTAAGAACCTCCTGGCGATGTATGTATGTGTTGTATGTTTTGTATGCACAGTAGCCTGAGTGTTGTAGTTTCACTACACCTTAGAGGGAAAGCGTCCACATAGCGAAAGCCTGGATCCAGAAGAAAGAGTCCAATGTAACCCATGCGCTGCTCACTAGCTGGAAAGTGATGTCTGTGGTGTGGATAGCCCAGAATGGCGTTACATATACATATATATATATATCTTTATTAGAGGTGTTGGTGAAATAGCTTGAAGTGGCCAATTATTATTACAAATTTTCAAGGAAGCAAAATAAATAAAAATTGTTATAACCAAAATGTTGAAGTTAAAACATTTAAATACAATCCCACTTAAAATATGAAAAAAGCCAGGGTTTTTTAGAACTTTAATGACTTTTCGGCATACAGGATATGATGTCACTGACATAACATTGGGGATGATGTAGCTTCATCTTATCAGTTCGCAAGGTCTAAGCTGGCGGGGGAAACACGAAAGAGGTAATGTTATGGAAAATTCACACTTTAGTAAACTTGCGGAGTAACCAGCGCCCGCTTACCCCTCTCCGCTGTGCTCCCCGGGAGGCGGCTGGGCAGCATGCCGCCTATAATATTCCGCCCTAGATGTATATTTGAAAATTATTAGAATTTCATTTTCTTACATTATGCAAAAAAAAAAAAAAAAAGTATTTTGGTGGGTTAGTGGTTGAGGTTCGCTGAATGCCTGCTATAAGTAAAAATACCTAGCCAAGGACCTTACATAAATGTATATCTACAGAAAAAAAAAATTCTGTAACAAGTCTGTAACAAGGAGCCTGGTGATCACTGAAGCACAGAGAAGCCACAGCAGACAGATATAGATTTAGATTACAGGTTGCAGGAGTACACAAATAATAAATGGCCGCAGGAGGCTGCAAATCACAGTGTTGCTTCAAATCCATTAGCCGCTTTTCAGTCTTAAAAGACTTAAAACCTGCACTGAAGGCTCTCCATGCGAGAGAGCAATTGGCCAACTAAAAGGTTCCTTATGCAACAGTCTCGCTTGCTGCGGTATTAGAATTCCAAGCGATTGTACCATGTCTGTACTGCCTAAGCACTGGGTAACTGCTACTCCCGGGAGCCTGCTGAGATAGAGATCATCAATATAGTGACTAAAGAATATACAGGTCATGAAACTAAGAGGTAACTTCTAATATCCTCATATTTTGCAACTGGGGGTACTTTATTTATTATAATACACAAGTTTCAGTGAGTCATGTGACAGAAATGACATCACTAAGCTCCGATTATAACTGATGACATCAATAAGCACCGTTTATAAGGATATCATTTATAGGATATTCACGGCTCTTGTGTATTATATAGTGAATAAAGTACCCCCTCTTGTAAAATATAAGGATATTATAAGTTACCGAGGCGTTTCATGACCATATAAAAACACGAGGCGAAGGCCATGGAACTCCGAGGTAATATATATAACTGATGACATCAGAACTCACCGTTTATAAGGATATCATTTATAGGATATTTACGGCTCTTGTGTATTATAAATTCATAATGTTATTTACTGCTTTTGCTATAACTGATGACAATTTTGGATGTATGTTTATCTTTATTTATATAGTACTGCATTATTTGAATATAAAAGCTGTGTCTTTTTAAAATACTGTAAAAGTAGTTACAGGAAAGACAAACATTACAATAAATTCATATTATCATTAGGCTTGCCAGCCAAGGCAGGGGCCTTTATTACAAATTTACTGTCAATGTATTAGCCGGTAAAATTGTAATCCCTATTGTTCTGCCCCTGGCCTGCCTCACCTACTCACCTAATACAAGGGCGCAGTCCATCCTGGCAAAACTCCGTCCCGAAATGTCATAACCCCGCCCCAGAACATCATAACCCCGCCCCTAGACTGGCACAACCATGCCCCCCGAACAGCACAACCCCGTCCCTCTCTGGCCCGCCCCCACCCTTACGTCACCGGCCGGTAGGGCCAGATCAAAAAGGTGGCAAACCTAATTACTATACACCCACAACAATAAACTGCCCCTACAGAGCTTGCAATGAAAGTACATAAAATAGGGGTGGGCCAGTGGCATTGAGGGAGGGGCAGGTGGCATGGGGGGTGGGTGATAACAGGGAAATACCAATCAGTGAATGGCTGATCACTATGTCACTCACTTTAATGTCCCGTGTGAATTTCTGGAAATCCGGACAGGACTTTTCACCCGGGCAGCCCTTCCAAAAACCGGGCTGTGAAAACTGGACAGGTGGCAACCCTAACATACATTAAAAGCATTAAAGGAGTCCTTGATCCAAAAGATAATTTTTTTTTGTTGCATAATTAAACAGAACTTTCCAATATACATTACCAATTGTCAGTGATTTTAATGTTACTTTTTTACATTTTATTGCTATTAAAAGCAGGTTACGTCTGGCTGTTGATATTCTCTGCACCCCTGTCTCTGACTCCTGAAACACTGCACTGCAAGCCTACTGTTACATGTCAGTAACTTTTGCCAAAAGAACCACATGCTACTGCAGTTGTTATGGGCTGCACCAGAAGTGATGCAACCCTCAATCTAAAAAATGTAAGCCGCAATTGTACTCGATTTAGAAAAACACATTTGCACAATTGCAGTTGTAGCAGACTCAACTAATGACAAAGGAATTTTGCTGGACAAAAAATAGGCATTTGCTCTTTGCATTTTGCAAACTTAATTCTTCTCGTAAGTAAGCCTTGCTGTTCTATATCATGTTATACTACTTCTGTTCGGCAATCTTCGGGAATTAAGTGCCGTATCGGAGCAATTTTCTGCTTCACGACAACTGCGCATGCAGCGAAACTCATGAAAATTGCCGAAGCATTCCAAAGATTACCGAAGCGGCTGAAGATGGCACCCGTGAACTCCTCCGGACAGGATCTGCACCGAGGGGTAAGTAAAGACTTAGGGGCATTTGCCCGGGGTAACACTTAAGCTGGGGGGAGGATGAAGGGGGGTCTATGTAGGGTAGGGTTTTTTTAACTTTTAACTAGGGTTTAGTTCTCCTTTAATAAGGGACTTAGTGGGTATGTGGACTTATACAGCCCATTGTGACACAACTACCTACTTAACTCAGAGATAGTAGTGATGCTACAAACAAACTTGGAGATATTAATTGGAATGATAATTTTTTATGGGTAACAATGGATGTATCAGCATTGTACTCTTCAATCAAACATGAAGATGGTTTACATTATTGGCTATTGGAAAGAAATCTGTATGGACAGGAACAAAATGAATTTATTATGCAGGGGAGTATTTATTGAATCATAATTACTTCTTGCGTATTGTGCCAACCTATTCATGGCATTTGAGAAGCACTACATCTTTGGGGGTAGTGTACCCCACATGAGGAACATTATAAAATATTATCATTTTACAGATGACCTAATTTTGGTATGGGATGGCACTGAGATGGAACTACTACGATTACTACGATTTGTAGATTACTGCAACGATAATGAGAACAATATCAGGTTAAGAAATATGTGTGACCGGGTCACTATTGAATTTTTTTTTTGGATATACAATTGAGGTATGGTACAGACTGAAGTAAATAGGAAATCTATTAGCAGAATCTCCCTCTTCTTGCAAAGTAGTGGACACCCTGAACCCCTCCTGAAGGGAACACCGATTGGACAGTTCTTATGTAAACTGTTCCACTTGGGCTTTCTTCCAGAAGAGAGTGATGGAATTATGGGACTAACTTCAGGTTAGGGGGTACAGTACTGTTAATACAAAGAGAGTTTACGACAGAGCTGTTTTGAGTGATAGAGTGGATTCACTGAACACAGAGAAAAACAGAAATAAAAGGAGGAGGAGGATAAACATGAGGTTAATAGAATAAGATTTGAAGCAAAATAAAGAGAGTGTATTGTATTGAAACATTGGGATACGTTGAAACTTAATCCCATTTTATCAAGATTGGACCTTAGAAAACCACAATTTGTCTACAGACGTGGATCTAATATAAGGATTAAGGTATCACCTTTTTTACCTGATAGGGGTGGATCCCAAAATTGGTTAAATTAGATTGTAACTTTTAAATGCGGAGCTAATATATGTAAATGTTGCAAGTTGTATAAACGTATGGAGAGAGGTAATAAGCACAGTTACCGGTAAACAATATAAATGCAATACATACAGTATGTAAGCTGTTGTACAAAAGATTTAGTATATCTATCCACATGCCATTGGAAACAATATATTGGCAAAATGACAAGGAGATTGTAAGATAGGGTTTTGGAGCATACAGCCTGTATTAATAGAGCAGATGTTTCTTCAGCTACAGCAGAACAAGTGGTAGAGAGACATGAATCTAATGAACTTTTTGTCTCTTCCCAGGGAATAGAGGCTCTGAAATTGGGGAAAAGGAAAGGAGATATCGACATACTAATATCCAAAAGAGAAACCAAGTGGATGTCTTCTTTGAATATGGTTAGGCCGAATGGGTTAAACAAAGAATATGATGTCAAGACTTATGTCAAGACTAGCTTATAATTGTAATAGTAACCGTTCTTTGTGTATTTTGATTTACAATTTGGTATGCAATTAGGAATAACAATTTAAATATTGATTTTGATTACCCCCTTTTATGACTGTTTTTGATATAGTAATTCTTTTAAGAATATAAATTTGGAATATGGAAATGTGAGGTGTTTTGTATGTATATTTGTGGAAAGCATACACGTAATACAAGTGTTAGATAATGTTATTTTTCAGCTTTTTTATTAGGCATTGGATGTAACTGAATGTTTGTGTGTGGGGGTAAGCTCCCCTCAAGACTGGACACTATTTAAACACTAGATCACATGATAATTGTTTAGCTCTGAGGAAGTGCTGGTTCACTAAGGCACAAAACGCGTAAGCTTGTATTGCATTGTCACTGCCTCTTAAAGTGGACCCGTCACTCAGACATAAAAAGCTGTATAATAAAAGTCCTTTTCAAATTAAACATGAAAATCCAAATTCTTTTTTTTATTGAAGCATTCATAGCTGTTGTAAACTCAATTAACGTGGGGCAGGCAATTACTTTCACTTTCCATTCAGCACTTCCTAGATGTCACTGCTCTCCCCACATTCCCCCAGTTCTCTTAACCATTTATTTGTGTAGCCAGTGCATACCTCCCAACATTTTGGAAATAAAAAGAGGGACAAAAAAGTTGCCGCACTAATTATCCAGGACGGCGGGACAGTCAGGCAAAGTCGGGACTGTCCCGTGTAATGAGGGACAGTTGGGAGGTATGGCCAGGGCATGGGGATGGACATCAAGTCCCCCATTCTGGTGTACAAACAAGATTTTGAGATGATGCAAGGCTTGTCTTTTTAATTGTGTCCATAAAATGGCTCCTGCCTGCTTGTTATAATTATAACTGATGGAAACAAGATTAAAATAATTTATACAATGTAATTAAAGTTAATTTTGCTTGACTAACATGATAAAATAGGATTTGGAAAAAAAAATTGGGTGATGGGTCCCCTTTAATATGTGCACATGAATAAAGCCAAATCTGAATGTACTCAGCAATCTCTGTGAAGTCTCTGGGTTAGCGCAATGTCAGACCCCTATTCCCTGATCATGTGGGTGGTTCACAGGTAACCTGCCTGGGTAGCCGGTCCAATTGCAGGCTTGCATTCACCCAACCTCCTAGAGTTTAAATAATTTTTGACCTGGTCTGCCACCAAAGTGAGGTCACTTCTGCCCAACAGTGACATCACTTCCAGGTTCGCGGGCCCCTGGGTTAGGGTAAAGGTTTGTGTAGTGCGTGTAGGGTCAGGTAGTGAGGACAGTGCAGTCATATAGCGGCTCAGCAGGTCCAGATTGGAGACAGGTCTTTTCAAAAAGACATGTTCAGGACTCTAGTTGGTATTGTAGGATGGTGATAGTGTAACTAGTAGGGATGCATCATGCACCAATTCTCTATTTTTGGAAATTTGCTGAACCACAGCCAAACCCTAATTTGCATATGCAAAGTGGGAAAGAAAGTCCATGCACACAAAAAATGTATCTCCTTAATTAGTTTTAAGGGTTCGGATGCGGTTTGGCCAGGCTCTTGGATTTAGTGAATCTGAATCCTACTCGATTTGAGCGAATCCCAAACCAAATCCAGGATTCAGTACAACCCTAGTAACTAGTATAAAAAGTCAGCACCAACCAATATCTCCAGGTTGTTCAAGGCAGTCCTGTGTGATGGACTGTTGTGATTTGCAAAAAAAAGTTGTTATTTGCATCTGGTGTGACTAGAGGGGCAAACAAAACGAGAACATGGATTTCGGGCTAGGGCTGATGGGTCCTACGGCTTTCGAGCGCACAAAGACCTGAGAATACTTTGCATATTTTGGTTTTTAGGTATTGTAGAGCCAAACCAAAACACTGCTTAGCACACTTTGTAATTTGGGATCTGTCTAAATTACACACTTACTCAAGCCTATCATTTTATGGCAATAATATGCCACTGGTATGCGTACATTTCTTATATCCAACCACACTGGAAGTAAAGGAACATAAAGCCAGATTTTCCCAGTGTAACAGCATAATATGCAACTGGCTTTAATATAATGTTGTATCACATCCAATGCTGCCCACGCTTCACAGATCAGCATGGTATCAGGTTGCCTATGCGTTTCATGCAGGATTTATATGCATGCATGTTATACTTTCACACCAGCTTCTGATTAACCCCTCAGTGGTGTTAAGATAATGGACCATAATAACGAGCCAAGCCGCTGATGTAATAGACCTGTAATTTCTGTGACAGGCATGTATTTAGGCTCTTGGGTCATGGGGCATATGAGAGAAGCCTGATTATAGTTTTAATGGATAACTAATGACAGGCTCCATGGTTAGGTTTGGGCACTTGTACGCCACAGAGAGAATTTGAATTGTATACCATGAGCCTTAGATCACTGTTGGTAAGCTGAAAAACACTTTCCCTGCCTATGGCTCTCAGCAATATAACTGGTGACCTTTGACCTTCAGTCCAAACCCCAATCCTCTGTACCCAGCTTAATTAAATGCATATTATCGTTGTACCAGTGCAGTGACCTATACCAGCCAATCAAAAAAAAAAAATTCATTATTTTGTCTTCACTGCTCAAAAATGATTGGCTGCTGTGGTTAATTCACTGGGTACAGTCACCCTTACACCAAATAACCCCTGAACGGATTTAGAAAACAAGAAAAAGGAAGCCATTTTTAAATAAAAAAGGGGTCTATGGGAGATGGCCTTCCCGTCGGGATAATGGGTTTCCGGATAACAGATCCCATACCTGTATTTTACATTTAAATTCTTCACAAATTGTCCACATGGCCTGGACTCCATCTTTAAAGTCACAGTTATGGCATTTCTGCGTGTAGGTGGTGCATCAGATACACAGTGAAAAAAATAAATCTATTTACCAGGCAAAATGTCATTAAAAAGTTCACTTTAATATGGCACTTGGGAAAACAAAAGACTTTACTCAGCATCAAACGTTAACAATACATCTGTACATTGTTCAGGTGTCTCTGTACTGCATAAGATGGACACAAGATACTGCTAACATTTCCACAGGTCTGTAAATACACAAGGCAAGAAAGGTCATGATGTCACAATTCGGAAATCTGCTTTGTAAGAATGATGTGCTGCTTAAAAATACACCCTGTAGATTAGGGATCTCAATGTGGCTGTTTAGATGTAAGGAAACTACAACTGACAGCTTCATGGTCTTGCTTGCTGGCTCTTTAATTGGATGCTGGCAGTTGTAGTGCCACTGATTTGGAAAAAGTATACAAAGATGGGTTGTGCTGACGAGGCTGGTAACAAGAACAATAATTGGCAGGCACTTAAAGCCCAAGAAAAACTGCCATCCCATTTAATACACAACAGGCCTGCTGTACAATTCCCCTCATTAATCCCTCATAGGGCAGCCATGATTAATTTAGGGGATTTCACTGATGAACGTGGACCCTTATACAGCAGACGTATGCACATTAAGATTGGATGGCAGCATTTTTCCAGGGGTGCCGCCCTATATAAAGATTATACTTCACTAGACTAAACAGCCCATCTGGTCCCAGAGACAGATGAAAATAGGGGATATTTATTGTCGACATTGCACAGAATCACCCACACGACATTTTGGGAACAATGACAACTCATCTTTTTTTTTTTTTTTCAAATGAAGCAGCAATTAAAGAGACCATTTTTAGATTCAAGCGCAGGTATCACAAACTGGCGAAAAAGTTGTTCCTTAAGCAATATGCAGCGTCATTTATATTAGCTTGTTGCTGGCCACGGAATTAGAAAACACCTAAAAACAAAAATGAAGCTATACCCAAACTAAACTGCATGTAAAGCATTAGTGATAGATGATATATTCCCCCTAGGATGTGCAGAATCACTAGACAAGGGATAGGGCCTTTCAGGAGTAGTTGTAGCAACTCCCAGCATGCTCTTCAAAGGCTTTTAGTTTGTTAGCATCGGGAAGGCCAATATATAGTGAATAAAGTACCCCCTCTTGTAAAATATAAGGATATTATAAGTTACCGAGGAGTTTCATGACCATATAAAAACACGAGGCCGAAGGCCGAGTGTTTTTATACAGGTCATGGAACTCCGAGGTAACTTATAACATCCTCATATTTTACAACTGGGGGTACTTTATTTATTATAATACACAAATTTTAGTGAGTCATGTGACAGAAATTACATCACTACTCACCGTTTATAACTGATGACATCACTACTCACCGTTTATAAGGATATAATTTACAAGATATTCATGGCTTTTGTGTATTATAGGTTATATATAGACCCCTTTACAAATTGTACATGACCACAGGGGAATAAAACATTTTACCTCCACAGAAAAGCTGGGGTTAGAGCAGATGGAGGGTCCCGATGCGATATATTATGGCTAGGGCACCATTATGAGGGGGAAAATATGTATTTGTCCGTGTCAATGCTGAAAAGCTTTGCTATGCCTGTGAGCGCATGCTAGGAGTTGCAGTATACCGGCAGTAGCAGCATGAGCATCCCTAATAACATATTTCTGCCCTGCAGAATAAGAAAGGACACCCCCAATGGCTAATGTGCTAAAAATGATTTATAAACACCCAACATTTGCTGACAGCAGGTGGCCGATGTATAGGGTTGCCTCGTTTTGGCCCGTCTAACTCCGGGCGTTGTGATGTCAGAGGCAGGCTATGATGTCATAGGGAATCCTTTCAAAAAACCGGGTCAAAACCGGACAGGTGGCAACCCTACGTGTGATGTAGGCACCCCACAAGTTCACACAGCAAAAATCATAATAACAACAACAGGAATTGATGTATGGTCAAATTGCTGTAACCCTTGAGTCCAGTCAAAATGAACCAACTTCCTGATCAGCAATCTACTCGAGGCAATGGTGCCTGCTATCTGCATATTATAGGTCTCATTCTACCCCCCATCTATATCCAATCATGGATATGGCTATGCATCCATGCTGCCCCCCTTTGACCCGCTCAGACGCTGCTTTTTAAGCGTCAGCAGCCCTAAAAATGACCCTGCATGGAGGGTAATGCAATAAAAAACTCACAACTAGTAACCCGTAGCAACCAGCTAACCAGTAACAGCTAAAACTGCTCATTGGTTACTAGACAAGTAGAAGACAATTTATTATTTTACACTGATTAGTGTCTGACTCCAGTGGCCACATTATCTTTAGGACTATCTTGTGCTCTAGTAGTAAGTCAGTGTTTTCTTGTGCCCTCATATTTTTGTCTACCCATAATTGTATCCTCACCGGAGACTGTGATATAAACTACTGCTGACATGCACATTATTTCACAACAACAGAGTTCAGATATGGGACCCATTATCCAGAGTGCTTGGGACCACCTGGGGCTTTCCGGAATTTGTTTCTTCATGAAGAACTAACCCCTAAAAATGAATGTGGCTAAAAATGACATATTTTATATACTGAACTTATTGCACGAGGCTAAAGTTTCAGCTTGTCAATAGCAGCAATGATCCAGGACTTCAAACTTGTCACAGGGGGTCACCATCTTGGAAAGTGTCTGTGACACTCACATGCTCAGTGGGCTCTGAGCAGCTGTTGAGAAGCTAAGCTTAGGGCTCGTCACTAATTATCCAGCAGAAAATGAGCTTCCCCTGTAATATAAGCTGATGCTACAGGTTTGCTGATTATTAAATTCTGATGCTAATTGCACTGGTTTCTGTGCTGCCATGTAGTAATTATCTGTATTAATTACTAATCAGCCTTATATTGTGACATTTCTATTCTATGTGTACTGTATATTGTGAGTGGGTCTCTAAGCTCAGTAAGTGACAGCAGCACAGAGCATGTGCACTGAAGAAAAGAAGATGGGGAGCTACTGGGGCATCTTTGGAGACATAGATCTTTACTGCTAAAGGGCTGTGGTTGCCTTGGGCTGGTACAGAAACACAAAACATAATGTACAACATTTCTACCTACTTCTTAAATTAAGCTTTAGTTCTCCTTTAAGTTGTCTAAAGTAATTGAAATGTTATTTAACCCCAGTAGGACTGCTTTGCTTTTTATAAAGATTAATTACATCTTAGGATCAAGTACAAGGCACTGTTTTATTATTACAGAGAAAATGAAAATCCTTTTTGAAAATGTTTTGATTAAAATGGAGTCTATGGGAAATGGGCTTCCCATAATTCAGAGCTTACTGGATAACAGATCCTATACCTGTATTCTGTTGAGTGTTTTAAGCTCAAAGCATGGACCTAAATTTCCTCCTGCTTAATTTTAGGGTACTGGTTTAGAAAACCTGCACCTTCTACAAAAAGTTGACTATGACTACAACAAGGAGGTCAGCTCTATGCTCCGAGAAAAGGCCAGCAATGATTATTTTCAGGCTACAAGTGGCACTGTTAATTTCCTGACCTGTCCGAGTAAGCGCTGATGTTATTATGCAGCAGGTGAGAAGCAGCTACATGTTCTGTGAGCAGCAGGACAGGAAGTAAACAGTGCAAGAAAAAGCCTTCCTTTTAAGGCTGCAAGTCCCCGCCCCTTCTGTGCAAGCTAACCACAATGGAGTATTGCAAAGCTGCCTTTTTTCTTTCATATTTACAGGTATTATAAAAACAATTTTAGTAAAAATTAATTAAATAACTACTTGTTTGCTTCTATCTCATTAACCCAGCCCGGAAATCTCCGCTTTAAAGCAAATGATATTTTTAAAACATTTGTACATTTTAATTAGCTGATTATTAAGTGCTTGCAACCAAGGCCTTCTTTTTATTAATACATAAATGTGTGTCACTAGACTTCTGTAGGCTTTGGGGCATTTAAAAAAAAAAGAAAAATCATAATTATACATTTGCCTTCCTAATTCAGAAGCATTAAAAACAACCATTATAACTACAATGCCTCGGCAGAGTACAAAAACGGTTTTAGAAACAGCAGGGCCCTTGTTAGTAAAAAAAATCATGCCTAAAGGCAAAAGGAGAGGGTTAGAAAAACAGCCTCTGATTTAGGACGTGTGTGATCTTGGTGTGACTGTGAATAAAATGGCCTTATTTCCGTAGGCGCTGTGCGCTCACTAGAGCGGGAATTGTTGGTGAGTTTTAAGCCCCCACTTGTGATGAGGGGAATGCAATGTGTGTGAGATAACCTTATAAAAGTGGTCTGGACTGGAGTTACCAACTTTAAATCAGGAACTTTATTCTTCCAAAAATCTACAGGATTACATTAAAGGGAAATGATCATCAAAAGATTGCACTGAAAATAGTGGTACTCTAGGAAAACTATACCCCTGGACATTGTAGGTTTCTATAAAAAGGTGTGCCACAAAAACACCCATAAAGCAAAAATTTAATTTTGTAATAGTGTGTGCCATTGGATATTTCCATACTGAATCACTGCCATGTAAGTACTAAAGTCTCTCTTGCTTGTTTGAGGCACTGTGCTTACCCACAAACCAAGGGCAAACATACATGCTAGGTTTTTATCAGCCAATAAATGGACAGGAGCGTGTATTACCCACACACTTCTTCCTGTTAGGGCAGAGACACAAGTGGAGATTCGGGGAGATTTAGTCGCCTGGCGACAAATCGACTCTTCTTCGGGTGACTAATCTCCCCGAACTGCCTTCCCGCCGACTAGAATCTAAATCGCCAGCTGGATGGCACTTCTAGCGCTTCGTTTTCTGAAGTCACCCGAAGTTTCCTCATGAAGCAACTTTAGGCGACTTCGGAAAATGAAGCGAGCTGAGTGCCATCCCACCGGTGATTTACATTCTAGCCGGTGGGAAGGCAGGGGAGGCAGTTCGGGGAGATTAGTCGCCCGGTGACAAATCGCCTCTTCTTCGGGGCGACTAATCTCCCCAAACTGCCTCCCCTGCCTTCCCTTCTCCCAGAATCTCCACGTGTGTCTCTGCCCTCTGCCTTAAACCATTTTAAGGAGCATTTTTTCCTGTCAGCTGACCATTAAAGGACCCACTGGACACCACAAAACGGTGGCTCAAGGGAAAATACAAATATGGCACACATGGACTCTGCTTCCTAGGAGGTTTAGGAGTTCCATGTATAATACCCTGGCTGGATAAATACAGTGCCAATTAAATATATAATCCTCCAGAAAACATGGTTGGATAAACACAGTTCAAATTCCATACATAATGCCCCAGAACATGCGGCAGAATAAATACAGTGTCCGTATAATAACCCAATAACATATGGTATTATAAATACAAATATAATCCACCGTCCTGTTTGTTGTAGGCAAATTCATTTAGGGTTGTTTGGGTAGGCTTAGCCTTGCCAAGCTTTCTCTGATAAGGATCACTAGACTGCCTGCCAGCATACGTATGCCCCTGTACTAATCACATTGCAACATAAACAGCCCCTAAGTCTGCCCAGATAGATGCCATGAAACTATGGCACAATAGGTATTCCCCAGTATTGTGCACATTTCTAATTGACAATATTTAAAGCTTGATATTATTTCTCAAAGGCAACAGAATTATTAAAAGAAAATACAAGTTGATGATAGTTTCCCTTTAACTAGCAATACTGTAAAAGGAAATGTGTACAGTTAAAATGTTGCACTGGCTTCCAATGTTTACTGCACAGTTGGACAAAAAAGCACAAGGTAATTTTGTGTGGGGAAAACATTAAAAAAAATGGAGCCTTTTGGGCTGATTCATGTGGCAACGTTAGACAAGCAAAGAATATCCACACAGAAGAGCTATTCTTTCTAGAATGCCCGTTGTTTTTTGTGGTCTCATTAATAAAGTAGGATGGCTGAGATGAATTCAGAGACTAAGGCAAAGTTAAGGTAGTTTGCAAAAGACAAAAATAAAAGCTAAAAAATTTTTACAAAACAAAATGTAGAAAAATTTGGTGTGCCCAATACCTCTTCCTCTGGACCAAGTGAGACAAAAATGTACATTTAACGGCCTCCCAGTAAACTTTCCTGTTTTTAAATAATAAATTACATTTTTGGTTGAAATAACAATAGGACAATATTCTTAGGTGAATCCAGATACAGAATCCAGATTCTGCGATAACACCGTCAAAGAACTTTGAAGAGCTTAGAAGTATGAATGTTCTTGTGTGGACTTCAGTGTCTCCAATACTTTGCTATCAGAACACTTGGAATTCACATTTAAGTCCTGTTGAAAAAGTCAAACAAAACATTTACAGAGAGAAATATAGGAACATAAATACTCCAACCGAGCACACACAAACCAGTCCAGTGTTGAGAACTCGTGTAACAACCGGATTCTCTTCCAGCATTTTTAAACAAGCTGCTTCGTCCTCTGCCTTTGTGGCCCTTTTATTGGCAGTCTCACTTTTAAAACCACAGAACCAGTCAAAAAATTTGGAGCATTTGCTCTGGTACTCGGCAGCCCCTTCTGTAGGTACTTGGCCCATCAGAGCTGCCTGCCCATTGGAATAGCAATCCACTGGGGTCTCTGCTTCGGAGACACTTAAAGAGCTCAGTGGATTGCTATCCTCTTTGTTAGTCATGAGCAGAGTTATGTCCTCTGTTTGAACATTTTTAATCTGTTCATCAGACTTCCCATTTGGAAGCGCCTGCTTAATGTTATTTTCAGTGCACTGTATAATATTTTTCTCCTGTTCTTTATAAGAATCCTCCTTGTGGTTCTTTTCGTCCACAGTCTTGTTTTTTAATGCCCAGAAGGTGGTGGTCCGAATCTGCTCCTTCGTAGGAGGTGGTGTTAATAGGCTGACAATAACAGTAATAATACCAGTGATCCAGAACAGAGCCGTAGCTATGTACATGTAGTGGACGTGTTTGATAAAGCTGGGTCTATTATCAGGCTGGTTGCATTCTGGTGCACGGTAGACAAAGGCAAGAATCAGACGGGTAACTCCAAGCACAAAGCCAACCACCCCACCATAAAATGCACCTTGTTCATTGCAGCGTTTCCAAAATATGCCCAGAAGGAACAAAGCTGCTACTGGAGGAGTCAGATAGTCTGCTACCTCTTGGATGTAGAGGTACATCTGACCTCCCTGCATTTCAACAATTATTGGCACCCAGGCAATACTGATGACCACCATGAAGGCTACAAAAACTCTTCCCACCAGCATAAGCTCACGTGATGAAGCGCTCTTGCGCATTAATTTGTATATGTCCAGAGTAAAGATAGTGCTTGCGCTATTAAAGATGGAGTCCAAGTCACTCATGAGTGCTGCGATCATAACAGCCATCATAAGCCCCCGTAAGCCTACAGGTAGTACTTTCATAACCAAACGGGGATAAGCAATATTGGAGCACCCAGCTCTGCTTCCACACACTGCCATACAGTGTTCTGGATTGATGCAAGCAATATCATCAACAAACAATATTCTTGAGATCATTCCAGGAATGACAATTATGAACATGGGCAAAATTTTCAGAAATCCTGCCATGAGAGTTGATCCTTTAGCATGAGATATGTTTTTTGCAGCCAAAACCCTCTGCACAATCACTTGGTCGGCACACCAATACCACACTGAAGCCGGAGTTTGACCTAAAATAAATCCAGGCCATGGAATGTCTTCATCGGTAGGCTCCCGTAACATCTTTAGGGCATCTGGCTTTGGAGAGACATGGCATGAGTTTGTGTTGGTAATGTTATAAGTTTGTAAAATTAAGGTGACATTAGGCGTTGCCAACATATATCTCCTTTTTACTTCCTCAAACCCTCCGATTTCTACAAAGCATATTATGGTAAGTGTAAGAGCTCCAATGATCATAAGAAAAGCCTGGAGAGTATCTGTGTAGATGACAGCCACCAATCCACCAGTGACAGTGAGGACAGCAGTTATTCCGATGAGCAAGATCACGGATAAGTATAGATTCCATCCCAGAGATTCTTGAATAAACAATGCCCCTGAATATAGGTCAACAGAGAGTTTGGTAAAGATGTACAGAATTAAGGATAACACTGCAAAATACACTTGAATTCTATGTCCTCCATATCGTTTTGATAAATACTCAGGCATAGTATATATTCCTGAACGAATATAGACTGGAATGAAGACCCATCCAAGGAGCTGTAGAAGTAACAAGGCATTTAATTCCCAAGCACCCACTGCAAATCCACTTGCGGCTCCAGATCCGGACAGTCCAATAAAGTGTTCACTACCAATATTGCTGACAAACAGTGAGGCGCCCACAGCTGCCCAGGTCATAGACCGACCTGCGAGAAAGTATCCGCTCACAGTACTTCGGTTTGATTTCCACATGGCAAAAAATCCAAAACATAATACGAGAACAAAGTACAATGCCACTATGGCAATATCCGCCGCTTCCAATGAAGCTCTCATGATTAGTTGAGTGTTCAAGCTTTAACAAATTCTTAAAATAAACAACGTGTGTTAATATAAAATAGTGTATAGAAGTGCAAAAGTCTTTGTCCTTTGGTTTGCTTCCTTTGGCGGTGGTTCCGGTTATATCCGGTGCTTAGTACACTCTTTTAAAAAAAAAAAATCGACAATCTCCAAGGCCATCAGATTTTTACCATGTAGTGTGGCCTATTGTAAGGAACCCTGCAAGGTAGCAAAAACAAAACACAAAGACATAATTAGAAAAGGTAATCATTGTAAGAACAATGACAACTTGGGGTAGTAGAATTGATAGTGAGCAGATAGATTTAGGGCAATGGCACACACAGCAATTTCTGGCATTCAGGCAATTAATAGCTCTGTGGGCGGGTGACTTCATGCTCAGAATCACTGTGGAGCTTTTAATTGCCTTGGCTACAAAGGCCTGGAATCACTACATGTGCCATCGCCCTTAGTGCTTTGGCACATGTCAGTTTAATTGTCTGTCATTGTCTGTCACTGAAAAGCATGGGAAATGCTAATGGGGGTTACAGGAGGAACCACTGGGAAAGCAGGGATAAGCATAATGGACTATTTCACTGTAGTTCACCCTAACAGAAAAGCCAGAGTCAAAATACTAAATGTGCCATAGGCCTATGCAGTTACAGTTCCCTCAGTGTATTTCTACCAGACAGTATTGCTGCCAAAACCCAGAGCCATATTTACCATGTTGCCACTTGAGTACTTGTGTCTATGGTGGCAACATTGGAAAGACGACTATTGGGTGCCAACATGGTAAACAAAATTTTGTGAGGCAAGAAGAGCAATAGCACTTTTGGTGGTGTTTTTTGCCACAGAGGTCTAGGAAAAGCACCATGAACAACTCCCACAAATACAAACACACAAAGAAGGAATTCTCTAGAAGTATTATAAATCGAAATTTTATGGTTGTACCTGAAATATCTACCATTGCGCTGTGTTTTAAGGACCATCTCATATGCTGTCCTTCTGATTGGCCCACAGGCTAAAGGGACGGACAGCACATGAAGCATTATACACAGAAGTGAAAAACTCGACCCGCAACCAACTTGAACCCCCCTGCTCCTGTCCTCTCCCCTCTTTTTATAGACCCCCACAGCCCCACTGATGACATCACAAAATGGACAGGGTGAGTGCGCACCTATAAAACCGGTCGCGGGAGGGGAGAGCAAGCAGAAGAGCTTAACCTGTACCCGCTGGCTATCTGCAAATGGTGTGCTAAGGTTGGCCCAACCCACGGGTATCTGGCTGCCCCCCACGTCACTAATAAACAGCATGCTTTTTAATTCAGAACAGCAGGGAGTGAAGATAAGATGTTCCTCAAAGCAGGTGCTTATTTTTTAATTCTTTGCTTGGAGGCAAGTTTTGTTTGCAATAAAAACAGGTGTACTGCAATATAGACCTTCCTGTAGGTTGCCAGACTACATAGGTACTACCGAATAGCTAAGAGCACTTATTTAGCATCCCCATGAACTTTTTCATGCTTGTGTTGCTCTCCAACCCTCTTTACATTTGAATGTGGCTCAAGGGTAAAAAAAGGGAATGGGGACCTCTGCACCAGCCACTGGCCGACAGGAGACATCAACAGATCAAAATTTCAAACCTGCCCAATTCCCAAGCCAACCAATATCCATAGGATATGCAACTGTCAGCAAAGGAACTAAGGAAGTTTGAAACAAGCAGCCTCAAATTGACTAGGCTGCTCTGAGTTCATACTCAAGTCTACAGATGGAATCATGTGAATCCGCCAACTTCAAGTCTGAGGACCAAAGTGAAAATCAATGCATTATAGGTTTTTTTTCTAAGCAGCAACCTTCTGCACAAGCAGTTGCAGGCAACTGTCAAAGGAATTAACTGTAACAAATGTAAGTGTTGGTACCCACCCTTCTGAGTTGTTACTCACTGTAGTGCAACTAAATGCAGGAAACCACAATTTGCCACTGCACTTCATATATGCCCAAAGTTACGTACACAAGCCAAAGCTTGGGCTGTCAAAGTAAGGTCTCTGGCCCTTTTTAGCAGCTGCTGTGACTGTGGCACTTAACATTATGATGACTGGAAACATTTACCATGACATTTCATCTATTTTGCCTCTGGAAGAAATAAAAGCAATAACGATCTGCAGGCCTCTCTCGTGTTTCTAAGTGACATCTCTTGTGTGACTGAATGAGTGTTCTGTAATGTATAGTTGCTGTGCTTTTCCGCAGACTTCATGACTAATATCCAACCTTTATTTCTAATATACACAATGGGTAATATGTGTCAGAATCACTGTAAGGAGCCAACAGAATTATAGGCTTACGTTATTTTAGAGACACCACTTTAAAGGGATTATTCACCTTAGCATGGTGTAGACAGATGAATTCTAAGGCAATTTACCATTGGTCTTTAATTTTTGCCTTTTTGTTTTGATGTATTCACATTTTTTTTCTGTGCAGCTCAAAGGCTTGAAATTTAAAGGAGACCTGTCACCCAGACATAAAAAGCTATATAATAGAAGTCCTTTTCAAACTAAACATGAAACTCAATTTATTTATTTTTTAAACATCCGTAACGGAATCAAAAATCTCAGCTGTCAATCATTTTGCCTTTCCCCCCTCATGCCTTAGGCACAGCAATTACTTTCACTTTCATTTCTCCACTTCCTTGATGTCACTGCCATTCCCAACATGTACCCGCCCTCGTCTGCATGGTCACTGACATCTGGTCCTCCCTTCTGGCACATACATTAAGTTTTGGGATGATCCAAACCTGGTCTTGATAATAGTTTTTACAAAATGGTGCTTGCCTGTATGCTTTAATTGTAAATTGAAAAGAATGAAGGAAACAAGGGTATAAAGTATAAAGATGACTAGCAGAGTGCCTGAAATAAAGCCATAAAAATAGCAATTAAAATAAAGCAACACAGTGATAATGAAGACCAATTGATTATAATAGCTTTATCTATTATATACATATACTAAATCAGCAGTTAGGCTGACCTGATAGGGAACTCAAATCTACTTTTGCTTATGTTACTGCAGGGTTGTGATTTTTAAAATTAATGGTTAATGGTAAACCACCACCATACATTATTCATTATTGACTACAAGATTATTATGGATTTCACTTATCCTATATGTCTCCTTTAAATTTTTCTAATATAGTTAGTTAGCCAAAAATAGACTGGGTGTCTAACATAACAGAACACTACTTCCTGCTTTGCAGCTCTCTTGGTTCCAACCGGTTATCAGGCAGTAACCAATCAGTGACTTGAGGGGGGCCACATGAGTCATAACTTTGTTTTTGAATCTGAGCTGAATGCTGAGGATCAATTGCAAACTCACTGAAAAGATATGTCCCATGTGGCCCCCATTAAAGTCACTGACTAATTCAGAGTTAGAGAGCTGAAAAGCAGGAAGTAGTGTTCTGGCTATTATGTTAAACATCCACTCACTCCAGCCTTTATACATTACATTTTTGCCTAACTATATTAAAAAAACATTTTGTATTTTGCACAGACTATTTGCCCAGTTTTTATTTTTACACTGAACTGTAGTCAACCATCAGGAAGCTCCAAGTAATTGTGGACTAGCAGCCAAGGGCATCAGTTTTAGTCTCCAGTAGACTTAACGCCCACTTGGTATCACTCTGTGGGGAACTCTAACAAGGAACATGTCTTGGCTGCAGCTGGAGGGCCCATGTGGTGTTTTATTCTTCTCTTATAAAGTACAATGGTGACCAAAATGCCTTCAACCACTTGGCGCCACTTCCCAGTAAAAGCTTGGATGATGATTTTGAGCACTATGGTTCTCCCTGCAAACATTGTGGTCAAAACACCACAACTCTTTTTTCTGAGAATGTTCTGGAAAAGAGAGACTCTGTAGAGCTATTATAGCAACCAATGGAGCCAACATATTAGTAATCGGTCTGCCAGGAAAGCCGAGAGCTCTGAAAAAGACAGTTCTGCGGCTTAACATCAAGGGGTCAGGCTAAATACCAGGATGTTTGCAGGTAGTCTATCAAATGGAGCCTCCCCAACTCACTGGCAATGATGTTGCTGGACTCAACTATATACCATACACTCGAACCAGCCAATAGGTCAGTTGCATACCTCCCAACATTTTGGAAATAAAAAGAGGTACTAAAAAAGTTGCTGCAAATAGCGTAACGCCCATTTTGTGGCCACACCCCCTAATTACCATGTTAAGTTTTCAAAATTTGTCAGGTTATGAAAGTTTGAACACATTTCTGTGGGTTTTTTTTCCAGTTATTACAGTTATTTGTTAATGAAGGTGAATTGCCCTTTAATCTGTGAGTCTAACCTTTCCCAAGGGACCTCCTTATTTAAATTGTTACAATTACTTATTTGCTTATCTCAAAATTGTTACTAAAATATCTTAAGGTGGCCATACACGGGCCGATAAAAGCTGCCAACAGACCGAGTCGGCAGCTTATCTTCCCGTGTATGGGGCCCTCCGACGATAGTCGGCCAGATGTCGATCGGACAGGACTAAAAATCCCGTCGGATCGCAGCCACATCTGTTTGTTGATGCGGTCCTGCGATCCGACCACCCGTTACCCATCGTTAGGATCCACGATCGGATCAGCCCGATATTGTGGCATATCGGGGAGAGATTGGAGAGAGATCCGCTCATTTGGCGATATCGCCAAACGAGCGGATCTCTCCGTGTATGGCCACCTTTAGTTGCACCTGGTGGCAGATCTGGCCTCTCTTACAAAAGCCAAAATAGGACAGTTGGGAGGTATGCAGTTGTGATAAACCTGGCAATTGCTTTGTACAACTGGAGCTTTTGAAATGGTCCATCCTCATACAGAGAATAAGGGGTAGCAATATCATATACATAAACTTAACATTAAAAGAAAAAGCGGGCAATTTTACAATTATTTTAATAAGCAGTAACAATTCATTCCATGTTTTCATATCTAGCAAGTTCATTTCCACATAATTGTCCGAATTGCTAATCCTAAATGCAAGACGCACACGGAGATAAAGGCTCCGGACCGTTGTCTGTGAATGGGTGTTAGTGCTCAGTGCAGCTGATTGCACCATTTTGTAAATGAACATGCTCAAAACAGCAACACTTGCAGATGAAATTACATATTCAACAGCTGAAAAGAAAGTGCCGATATATGGAGGGACCTTGTTGTGCGGGTACGGGCCGACTTACACTGTGTGAGATCTTCTTTCTGCTGTTCCCGCCTGCGACACTATTACAGTCAACATTTTTAGAAGTACACCTGCCCCACGCCATCCCTTTAATGTGGCATCAGAGAGGAGCAGGTCGGGCGCGAGTCTATAAAAAGAAGTGCTGGTCAGATTCGAGTCAAGTGCCGGCAGGTGTGGGTCAACTTTTTGTCGCCCCACATATCGTTACATCAATCCTGCTGGATTTAAATGGGTGTTAGTGCTCAGTGCAGATGCTAGCACCCCTTTGAAAATGGACAAGCTCGAAGCAGCAACACTTAAAGATGAACCAACACATTCATCAGCTCAAAGGAAATCGATGATAAAGAGGGGATATTATCAACTGCCTGATTCCCCAGTTTCGGTCTTAAAAATATCTGCCCCATAATTTTTTTAAAAAAAAAAAATATTTTTGCTGCCGTTTTCCAATGGGCTTAGATGCTACTAACAGTTAAAAGTATTTCACCAGCAGGTTCCTTATTAAATACAAAGGGAAAGAAGTTTGTTCTACACAATCCAGGACATTACAAAACATATTTAAACAGAATATTTATTAGAAAAGCTATGAACACAAAAAAAAAAAAAGCTGCCAAATGGACATGCCGTAAAACCACATAATCTCTACTTACGAGGAAAAACAGCTTTCTTTTGTATTATTAACATAAAAATGTCCAGTAAAGGAGGATTAGTCTCTGCTCCTGCCGAGGGAAGTTATTGCATAAAAAGAAAGGCAGCACTTTATTAAAATTGACTTGCCCTGCAAACAGGTGATCCAGCTACACAATGAAAGGGCAACTATAGCCATTAGAAACATGGGTTATTTTTATGCCTTTTATAGTGTAGGACTGATGTGTCCTTTCCCAGAGTCAGAAACATTCTGCTTTGCAAGAGAGAGTCCAGCTTAACTTCTGGGAAAAACATAAAAAAAAAATGTTTAGAGCAGGCTTTACTTGTCCTTTTCCCATTCAGGTAACTGGGGGAAAAAACCAACCCTTGCATTGAAGGATTCCTGATGTGCTCCACTACTTTTTGCCTACTGAGGCTATGTGCTGGTATTGACTATTTCCAATCAATAAAATATGACCAGCTACATACTGTAACTTCTAGTATAAAGTGAGTATATGAACCCAATATGCCCACTTTCCACTAACTAAACAAGGGGACTGTTCATGAATTCCATCATGTATCTCAATGTATGTTATCACATCAAGTTCATAGTATTTATTATACTATGGAATGATGTTCCCCATGCTGTATTTTGCAAACCCATAAGAAATCACAATATAATGGCACAAGGGTTATACAGGGAACTCTTAGTATCACCTATGTATTATAAGGGATAATGTACCCCCTACTGTAAATTATAAGGATATGAGAAGTCACTGAGGTTCTGTGACCATATAAAGGCACAAGGCTGCAGGCTGAGTTATACAGGGAACTCTGAGTATCACTCATGTATTATAAGGGATAATGTACCCCCTACTGTAAATGATAAGGATATTAGAAGTCACTGAGGGGTTCTGTGACCACATAAAGGCACAAGGCTGCAGGCTGAGTTATACAGGGAACTCTGAGTATCACTCATGTATTATAAGGGATAATGTACCCCCTACTGTAAATGATAAGGATATTAGAAGTCACTGAGGGGTTGTTCTGTGACCATATAAAGGCACAAGGCTGCAGGCTGAGTTATACAGGGAACTCTGAGTATCACTCATGTATTATTAGGGATAATGTACCCCACTGTAAATGATAAGGATATTAGAAGTCACTGAGGGGTTATGTGACCATATAAAGGCACAAGGCTGGAGGCTGAGTTATACAGGGAACTTTGAGTATTACAAGGGATAATGTACCTCCTAATGTAAGATATAAGAATATTAGCAGTCATTGAGGGGTTCTGCTGCAAACCGAGGTACTGTATACAGGAATGGGAACTCTTCCATAATTAACAATTTAACTGTTCCCTAGTTCACCATTTCTTTGCCATCAACCAAGAGGATCAGTTTAATATTCTCTTGAAGGTCATTGCTCATGTACCTGGTAGGGATGCACTGAAATCACTATTTTAGGATTCAGCCATATCCCGAATGCCTTGTGAAAGATTTGGCCGAATAGCAAGCTGAAACAGAACCCTAATTTGCATATGTAAATTAAGGAAAAAGGGGGGAAAGAGAACAGAGCACGCAGCACATGGTCAAAAAAACTTTTTGACTTCCGTGTTTATGTGATGAAATGCCATGTGACTTTTTGGATTCTGATTCGGTTCAGCCAGGCACTTGAATTCCACCAAATCAGAATCCTGCTGAATCCTGGATTCGGTGCATCCATTATACTTGGTTAACTTGGATAAAATTGTCAGCAGCACTAATGGGACAGCTCCAATGTTTCAACCACTGCAATGGGGGCTTCCTACTGGAGATCTGTTGGCACAATGCTGCCCTTTGAAGGATATTTTTTGGTCTCTAACTTGGCTAAAGTAACTATAAAGGTCATCAATCGTCTTAACACAATATGGTCCCAACTTGGCTATTCCAGACCAACAACTTATTGGCATCTGTATGGGCTAAAACACAGATATCCAGATAGAGATTGGCCAGATACCCTTCGGGCAGGACTTCACTGGGAAACCGAATCAGGCAGATCTTGATGCCTGTACTAGAGATCATTTGTAGCTTTGATACTGAATTCTAAATTAACATATTCACAGATATTTGGCCTAATTATTACAAATGCAGCATTTAATGGAACAATTCATGAAATTATATACAGAGTGCCTTCTCAATTCTGTAGGGTTAAGACCACAGGCAGAATTTGCTGAAGTTCTCCAGTAAATGTTTGTTGGGTTTCGTTTGTGTCTGTGCGAGTAAATCCACTGGCTCTAGCATGGAAAAACACAGTCCCTGGATACTAAAATGTCAAATTTTATCATCAAAGGCATTTCTTCTACAGTGAGACCATTTAAAAATCACCTCAGGTTCCCCTTTTAAGATCTGAAGAAATCCGTGAAGGCTTTCAAAAGCGAACACTAAGAGGAATAGAGAGGAAAAGCCATCCCCATGTACAAGAAGTGTGGACTAATTTAAAGGGACGTTAGATCAACGTGTTTTAGAAATAAAACATTAAAGGGCAAAATAAAACCTTGCCTAATAAAAAAAAACATAATTCTAAACAACTTTCCAATATTTATTAAAAATGTTCTTTTAAAGTTATTTGTAAAACAATTGCTTTTTAAAGCAGCATTTGCTTCCTGGTTGTTACTTTTAAAAAATATTGTAAATGTCTTGTTCCCCAGCAAAGGCAGTTCTGTTAAAGGAAGATTAACATTAGAAAAGTGAAAGTGTTTTAAAGGAATGACAGTATAATGTACTGTTTCCCTGCACTGTTAAAACTGGTGTGTTTGCTTCAGAAACACAACTATGATGTATATAAACAAGCTGCTGTGTTGCCATGGGGGCAGCCATTCAAGCACAGGATACACAGTAGATAACAGATAAGTACTACTATAGTTTATATAAACAAGCTGCTGTGTAGCCATGGGGGCAGCCATTCAAGCACAGGATACACAGTAGATAACAGATAAGTACTACTATAGTTTTTATAAACAAGCTGCTGTGTTGCCATGGGGGCATCCATTCAAGCACAGGATACACAGTAGATAACAGATAAGTACTACTATAGTTTATATAAACAAGCTGCTGTGTAGCCATGGGGGCAGCCATTCAAGCACAGGATACACAGTAGATAACAGATAAGTACTACTATAGTTTATATAAACAAGCTGCTGTGTAGCCATGGGGGCAGCCATTCAAGCACAGGATACACAGATAACAGATAAGTACTACTATAGCTTATATAGGCAAGCTGCTGTGTAGCCATGGGGGCAGATTTTCAAGCACAGGATACACAGTAGATAACAGATAAGTACTACTATAGTTTATATAAACAAGCTGCTGTGTAGCCATGGGGGCAGCCATTCAATTAAAGGTTACACAGTTGATAACAGACATATTCTGTAGAATCCCATTGTATACTACAGAGCATATCTGTTATCTGCTGTGTATCCTGGCCATTTTCTCCTTTTTCAGCTTTAAATGACTGCCCCATGGCTACACAGCAGCTTGTTTATATAAACTATAGTAGTGTTTCTAAGGCAAATACACCAGTTTTACCACTGCAGGGCAACAATATATTATATTGTCATTCCTTTAAAACACTTAAATTTGTAGGTGTTACTGTTCCTTTAATCAGCTGCCTTATCTTACATTTTATCAACAGTTTGAACCATCAGGACAGGCAATAGAAAGGGACAGACAAACACTGCTTTCAACAACAATATATATACAAAAAAAACTTAAAAACCATAGAAAATTTGTAATGAACGTCTATTGCAAAGTTGCTTAGAATTATGTTTTCCTTGATTAGGCAACATTATTTTTTGGGTTGATATTCCCTTTAAAGGAGAATTCAACCCGTAATATAGAAAAACCCTCCCTCCTACCCTGGGTAGACCCCCCCTCCTCCCCTCAGCCTACCTGCCCCCCCCCCCGGGGCAAATGCCCCTAATTTTTACTCACCCCTCCGTGCAGATTCTGGCCTCAGAGTTCACGGCAGCCTTCCTCTTTCTTCTGTCTTTTTCTGAAGTTTCGGCGCATGCGCAGCTGGAGTAAATTTCCAGTCCCGAACCACTGCGAATGAGCCGAAAGTCACGAAAATTTCCAATGATTTGACGGCATTTTCAGCGCATCGGCAGTTGTTCGGGACCAGAAATTTACTCCAACTGCACATGCACCGAAAATGCCGTCAAGACACGAAGATTACCGGAGAAGAAGAAGATGGCAGCCGTGAACTTCAAGGCCAGAATCTACATGGAGGGGTGAGTAAAAAATTAGAGGCATTTGCCCGGGGGGGGACAGGTAGGCTGGGGGGGAGGAGGGAGGGGGTCTACCCGGGGGGAGGGTTTTTTTAAATGACTGGTTGAATTCTCCTTTAAAGGAGAAGGAAAGGTCTTACCTGACACCCCGGGCTGGTGCTCCTATCAGAAAACTGCACCGGCCCAGGGTTATTCCAGCGAGCACCACAGAGAAATTCCGGGTCTTCCGGCTTCTTCTTTCATCAAATTTCCCGGGAACGAAATAGTCGGGGTTTTATTTTCGTTATCGTTTGGCTTTTCAGATTACTGTGCATGCGCAGCCGCGAGAAAAAAAAGAAACGCCAGAAGACGATCGCTCCGTGGCGCTCGCTGGAAGATTCCTGAGCCGGTGCCGTTTTCTTCTGATAGGAGCACTGGCCCGGGTAAGAACATGCGATGACTTGAGGGTGCTTAACTTTTGGCACCCCCAAGTTAAAACACCTTTCCTTCTCCTTTAAGCCTATGGGAATTCAGTAGCCAAACAGAAGTCCCTTGTTTGCCGCCTTGCACTACTGACAAAGACAAACAAAAGCTCCAATGGCAACTCAATGTCTTCAAGGCGCGGGACACAAGCAAACTAAACTGTAGCAGTTCACATGTAACGATCCAAGTCAGGCGTTACACAAAAACATACAAAACTAAAACCTTGAGACTATGAATGGTGTGCAACATATCCTATGGCAAACCATCATATGAGTCCCTTCACTCTCAATATTTTCTAGTAGGATCATATAAATAGTGCAATATTCTCAGGTAACGCAGGAAACTGCTTGTAAGCTATTTTATGGCTTGAAAGTGAAGAAGCAGCCTATTTGTAGGTTTCTGTTGCAAAACAAGTAAAACACCCATATGCTAATTTAGCTGTAGTACATACATTGGACAGTCCATCTGTATGTTAGGTTCTTATGCTGTATAGCTAAAAGCAAATGCAACGGCACAAATGGTTAGAATTCGCAAGTAAGATATAAATTATATGTTATTGCTGAGACCTGCCACTAAAGGTCTAAATTACTAAACTTATTTACCATTTATTCCTATAGATTTTTAAAACCGATCTCTGCACTTAGCAGCATTATTTTAAATTCCCCCCTTCCGTACTACTTCCTTATCTCATTTCCAGCAAGTGCCATATCTGTAGCACACTTTGCAAAACTCATGTCAGTTCATAACTTTTTCTTGGGCTGACCCTATGGGGAAAGGAAAATCTATTCCACTGGAGGTTGTAAATATGGTAGGAACCCCCAGAGAATAATCCATTGTACCCAATAGACTTGTGCTTGCACGGTAGAGCAAAGTTGCACAATTTGAATATAATAAGCACTGCCAAGTCTAGCCAGGAGCAAGGGATCCCCTGAAAATGTAGATACAATAGCATAAATAATCACTGGTTGGATACCAAAGGGTATCCAAACAGTGGATTGTGGGGCCTTAGTCTGGAGGCCAATTAGACTTTTAAGAAGGGAAAACTGTATCTCACATTTTATTTGGTGCTCAAAAGTTAGATGTTTTATCCTCAATAATAATGCACCATCTCTCCCTACTATACCTGCTATCCCACAGCCACACTCCCTTCTCAGAGACTATTATCCACTGTTACTATAGGCACCATCTCTCCCTACTATACCTGCTATCCCACAGTCATACTCCCTTCCCAGAGACTATTATCCACTGTTACTATAGGCACCATCTCTCCCTACTATACCTGCTATCCCACAGTCACACTCCCTTCCCAGAGACTATTATCCACTGTTACTATAGGCACCATCTCTCCCTACTATACCTGCTATCCCACAGTCACACTCCCTTCCCAGAGACTATTATCCACTGTTACTATAGGCACCATCTCTCCCTACTATACCTGCTATCCCACAGTCACACTCCCTTCCCAGAGACTATTATCCACTGTTACTATAGACACCATCTCTCCCTACTATACCTGCTATCCCACAGTTACACTCCCTTCCCAGAGACTATTATCCCACTGTTACTATAGGCACCATCTCTCCCTACTATACCTGCTATCCCACAGTTACACTCCCTTCCCAGAGACTATTATCCCACTGTTACTATAGGCACCATCTCTCCCTACTATACCTGTTATCCCACAGTCACACTCCCTTCCCAGAGACTATTATCCCACTGTTACTATAGGCACCATCTCTCCCTACTATACCTGCTATCCCACAGTCCCACTCCCTTCCCAGAGACTATTATCCACTGTTACTATAGGCACCATCTCTCCCTACTATACCTGCTATCACACAGTCACAGTCCATTACTAAGCTGAAATGTGGAACATAGAACAACGTTGGACAGGACTGTGACCCCATTCAGCTAGTATTTAAATGCAGGGAGTTGCAGTTCCAGAGGCAGTTAATGGGTGCAGGTTGTACATCTCCAATAGAACACAGTGAAATATGTAACAAGTGTTGCACAAAGTCAATACACTGTTTCTATGATTTCAGGAGCCCTAGGCTGGTGGCACCAGGAAATGGGTTTATTCTGTGCCAGTCCCTGGTTTCCCTATTGACAGCTGCGTGTGTAAGAGAAGTAAATGCAGAGACATGACCAAGAGCACAATTTGTATGAAATAAAAGATGAAATAAAAGATGAAATAAAAGATGAAATAAAAGACACCAGCTCTGACTTCCAAGTCACTACCAACCTGTCTGGAACCTGTGGCCCCCAGAGAGCACGTGGATCGGGCCCCCAATGAGGGACAGATGGAGAAGCCAATGACACCCAATAAGGGACGGGCACGTTTCCCTGTAAGAGAAGGAAGGAACACAAAGCCGCGGGCACGGGCGCCACTCACCCTCTGCATAGCCTTGAGGATCAGAGCCATTTCATACGTGGGCATAACTGCTCAGCCACTAACACACGGGGGATGGCGGGACTCCGGTTCTGCTCAAGAGGTGCTGGCTCTGCCCAGATCCGACTGAATAAAATCCCGAGCTGTAGCGTAAAAGGACGCTCAAAACGCTGTCACCTAGTCCCGCCCCTTCCCATCTCTAGGCCCGCCTCCCGGACACGCCCACATAAGTGCCTTATTTTCATTGTGCTGAAACTTGGGCGATGTGACCTTTTCCCCAGTGTCTCTCAGTAGTGCGACAATATTCCCTCACACACACTCGTTCTGTCTAATGTACATTCACGTTGTTCCACCCTGGTTGCCTGGTTATATGAGAACATTAATTTAGTATCTTGTTTTTACCTCAAAACCTGCTTGTGTGGTTTTATTGTCTCTGTGGGTCCCTTGAGTTCCAAGTTTAGGATCCCCCAAATGTCCGAGTTTTTTTTTAGTTTGTTAAAATTGCTCGTCAGGGCTCGTCTATTTCGTTTTACTGGTAAATACGGACACAAGGGAGCAGACAATCCTAGTCAGGGCCCTTATTACACCTCTGAGTAATATTACAGATAGTCCTGTCGCCTCTCAGAGCCAAACATCTCTCACCCCCAAACCAAAAGGAAAACACATGTCCCCAATGTCCCTAACTATCCCCTCAGGAATGAAACGGCTTTATAGGAATACTGTCATGGTAACTGAAATCAATTTTTTTAAAGAGATTTTGAAATCGGACGTAGGGCTAGATATAGTGTCAGTTTCCCTGGAGCCCCCAGACATGTGACTTGTGCTCTGATAAACTTCAGTCACTCTTTACTGCTGTACTGCCAGTTGAAGTGATTTCACCCTCCTCCCTCCCCCCCCCCAGCAGCCTAACAACAGAACAATGGGAAGGTAACCACATAGCAGCTCCCTAACACAAGATAACAGCTGCCTGGTAGATCTAAGAACAGCACTTAATAGTAAAATCCAGGTCCCACTGAGAAACATTCAGTTGCATTGAGTAGGAGAAACAACAGCCTGCCAGAAAGCAGTTCCATCCTAAGGGTAGAGGCACACAATGCTATTTGGGGGAGATTAGCACCTAGCGACAAATCACCTCTTCTTCGGGCAACTAATCTCCCCACAAAGCCTTCCCGCGGCTAGAATGTAAGTCGCCAGCGGGGTGGCACTCGGAGTGCTTAGTTTTCCGAAGTCACCGAAAGTTTCCTCGTGAGGCAACTTCGAGCGACTTCGAAAAACGAAGCGCCCTGAGAGCTATCCCACCGGCTACTTACATTCTCTACTAGGTTTGCCACCTGGCTGGTATTTTACCGGCCTGGCTGGTAAAAATGATGGTTGATCCCAATGTTATTAATAGGGAAAAAATCGAAATACATAGGAAGGCCGGTATATTTTCCCAAAAAAGGTGGCAACCTTATTCTCTACCCTAAAGTGCTGGCTCTTTCTGAAAGCACATGACCAGGCAATGAATAAATGAATGCAAGCTACACCATAAAAACCATGACTGAATCCCTTTAAGGTTTGGTTATTTGGATGCTGTCCACATTTATTGTTACAAGTATATAGAATTGTTGTATATGAATCACGGCATCCTTGTGCTTTGTTGGGCTTTATTGAGAAACAGGCCCAGACTGATGCCATATATAGTCACTGTTTATTTGCAGAGATGTCAACCCCTCGCTTATCGGGGGGGGAGAGGAAGGGGGACTGCTGCTAGGGTTGCCACCTTTTCTGGAAAAAAATACCAGCCATCCTATATTTATCTTTTTGCCAATTTATAACATTGGGATCAGCCATCATTTTTACCGGCCAGGTGGCAACCCTAACTGCTGCGCATGCAATGCTGCCAAAAAAATTTCCCTGCTTCCAAGAAGGGATGTCATTGTGCAAGCTTGTTGGTGGAAGTGATGTCATTGTGCATGCTTGCTGGCGGAAGTGATGTCATTGTGCATGCTTGTTGGTGGAAGTGATGTCATTGTGCATGCTTGTTGGCGGAAGTGATGTCATTGTGCATGCTTGTTGGCGGAAGTGATGTTATTGTACATGCACACACTCTCCTGAAGCTGCTGAACTCTCGCTGCATGTGCACAAAGCTCCCAATGACGTCACTGAACACCTACTGTGCATTCATGCTTTGAATTAGCCGGAGAAGCTAGAAAATCAGGGGAATAAGGTATGGTGACGGGAAGCAGTGGGAAGGTTTCAAATCATGTAACACCCGGCAAAATCAGGTGGGATCATATGTATGCATTTGGGTCTTTGTATACTTGAAATGCCAGGGCCTATTTTGAACCTTAGTCCAGACCTGATCATAGGACTAGGGTTGCCACCTTTTCCAGTAAAAAATACCAGCCTTCTTATATATTTATCTTTTTCCCTTTTAATAACATTGGGGATAAACCATCATTTTTACAGACCAGGCCTGTGAAATACTGGCCAGGTGGCAACCCTACATAGGACATAAGCCTGCTCTCCATTTACAGTTTGCATCTACACATGACTCTCTTACACCTTGAGAATCACACAGTAATGCCATTTTGGGTGCTGCACACATTGGAGTTCTTGATGTGGGCACTCGGCCTCTTCAACTTGTTCCCAGTTTTTGAATGCGTCCAGTACTGCTCTGAAATTTTGGGGGAAAACACAGCATTATAGGTAAATTACAGGCACATGTGTGTTAAAGGGGTGGTTCACCTTTAAGATAATGTCTAGTTTGTTCAAAAATGTCCAATTCTAAGCAACTTTTCAATTGGTCTTCATTTTTTTTCTTTTTATAGTTTTTGAATTATTTGCCTTCTTCTGACTCTCTCCAGGTTTCCAATGGGGGTCACTGATGCCATCTAAAAACAAAAGCTCTGTAAGGCTACAAATGTATTGTTATTACTACTTTTTATTACTCATCTTTCTATTCAGACCTCTCCTATTCATATTCAAGTCTCTTATTCAAATCTGTGCATGGTCGCTAGGGTAATTTGTGCCCTAGCAACCAGATTGCTGAAATAGTAAACTAGAGAGTTGCTGAATAAAAAGCTAAATAACTCAAAACCCACAAATAATAACAAATGAAAATCAATTGCAAATTGTCTCAGAATATCACTCTCTACATCATAGAAAAAGTTAATTGAAAGGTGAAAAACCACCCTGACTGGTGAGAATCCTGATTGATAAGAAGCTTCACTTTACATATTTGTGCAAATCTTCTCCAAGGATTGGGGTCCCCAAAAGGATTTTGGTATCCAAACCAGTAACTTCTAATTAGGCCACTGGATGGAGCCTTTCTGGTTAAAGCATGCTCTTATTTTTTAGGATTATTTCCTGAAATTGTAAGAACTAAACAAAATATTTTTTTTCTGTTCAGATGGGCTGCAGTATTGGAATATGTTTTCCTACAATGTCTGCATATCAACTGTCATTGGAAAGTCCCAGAAACTCCAAAATGGGACAAAGGAACATTCACACAAAGAAGAATAGAGATTATCATCCCACTTATTGAGAGTTGTGTTTCTTGTGTCAAAAAGGGGAATACTAGTCAAAAGCTGGGGCGTTATATTTTGTTTCATAATTACAAAATAAAAATATACAGTGGTTTAAAGTTTTTTGTAAATGTATTTGCATTTATAAAATCATTATCTGCTCTGCTGGTTCTGACTCAGTGGTGTATCTAGAGTGCACCCGGCCCCCTGCAAAACAATCTTCAGAGGGGCCCAGTGCTCTCCGATCCCCATCCTCCCGCCCACTTACTGCCGCAACTCTGCCCACTCCCTGCCCTGACCCCACCCACTCTCATCCCGACCCCACCCACTTCTCTGTTACCCCGCCGTATATAAGAGAGCTGCTGGGGATAGGGGGCATTCTTGTTAGCTGAGGAAGCAGATACTTCTTTTCCCCGGGTCCCCCTGCGACTACGGGGTCTGCTTCCTCTATAGTTACGCCACTGTTCTGATGCCAAAAGTTAGGTCCTGGACTAGGGATAGAAACAAAAATGTTGGAAGGCACACACTCATCTGTGAATTCAAGGTGCTGATCCAGGAGGAGGCTGCCCATCCAAAAGTCTCCAATATATGTAAACTCAAAAAGTAGAAACGCGGATCACACACTCTGTGTCAAATAAAAAGGTTTATTAAACAAAAAGGAAAAGCAATTACAAAATCAATGCATCTGCCCAATGCGTTTCGACTAGGGATGCACTGAATTCAGTATTTTGAATTCGGCCGAACCCCCGAGGCTTTCCCTCCCCCAATATGCAAAGTAGGATTCAGATTCAGTTCGGCTGGGCAGAAGGATTCGGGCCGAATCCTACTGAAAAAGGCCGAATCCTGAACCGAATCCTGCATCCCTATTTTCGACCGATATGCGGTCTTCATCAGTGGAATTTTTTGCTTTATTTTCATTTTCTATGCCCCTGATGAAGACTGCCTAGCAGTCGAAACGCTTTGGGCCGATTCAATGATTTTTTTAACTGCTTTTCCTTTTTGTTCAATAAACCTTTTTATTTGACATAGAGTGTGCGATCCGCGTTTCTATTTTTCGGGACTAGGGATGGGCAGAAGGTGCCTAGGGCCCCACATTTACGCATAATTTTAATATCAGTGAATATTTTTATTTACCCTACACTTATTTCAAAGCTGAGCACACAGCTCAAGAGTCATGCAGAAGATGAATTCTCACCACCCGACTGCAGAACAGAAAGAAGATTATCTGAAGTGAAAAGTGTTAGTTTAGTAGTACAGGTATGTCCAGAAAGCTCAGGACCTGGGGTTTTCCAGATGAGGAATTTTTGTAATTTGGATTACGTATTTTAAGTCTACTAAAAAATCATTTAAAGGGGTTGTTCAGAGGGTTTGTGGAGGGTTGGTGGAAAGATGCAATTTTAACTTAGTGTTTTTTACTGGTTACTGGCTTCTGAAGAGTAGTGTTACTGGTAATTTTGGACTGAAAGTATTTTGGAGGGTCATAAAACATATATTGTAAGGGAGGTAGTTAACCTTAAAAATAACCAATAATACAGGATATAGTCATTGATATTCTGAGACAGTTAGCAGTTGGTCTTCATTTTTTTATTTTTGCTTTTATATATTAATCTGCTTTTCAACAATGTAAAATAATATGACTAAAGCATCCAAAAAATATTTTAATCTTGTTAAAGGGGTTGTTCAACTTTAGATTAACTTTTAGTATGACGTAGAGAGTGATATTTTGAGACAATTTACAATTGGTTTTCATTTTTTTATTATTTGTGTTTTTCTTAGTTATTTCGCTTTTTATTCAGCAGCTCTCCAGTTTGTAATTTCCACGATTTGGTTACTAGTGTCCAAATGACCTTAGCAACCATGCCTTGATTTGAATAAGAGACTGGAATTTGAATAGGAGAGGCCTGAATAGAAAGATGAGTAATAAAAAGTAGCAATAACCATATATTTGTTATTTAGATGTTATTTTTTTTTTTTTAGATACGTTTGTTTTTTAGATGGGGTCAGTGACCCCTGTTTGAAAGCTGGAAAGAGTCAGAAGACAAAGGCAAATAACAAATAAACAAATAAATAAAAAATGAAGCCCAACTGAAAAGTTGCTTAAAATTAGCCATTCTATACCATACTAGAAGTTATCTTAAAGGTGAACAACCTCTAAATATTTAATAAACCCCAATATGGTTATTTTACTTCCAATAAGGATTAATTATATTAATTGGGCTAAAGTACACGGTTCTGTCTTATTATTACAGAGAAAAAGGAAATCATTATTAAAAATTAGAACTATTTGATTCAAATGGAGTCTCTGGGAGATGGCGTGAACGTAATTTGGAGCTTTCTGGATAACGGGTTTCCAGATAATAGTTCCCATACCTGTACTGACTTTACCTGTAATACACAGCACCGGGTTTGGGGAAAATCAATTGCATTTGATATATCCCACATTTCCTGTCCATCTCAGCAACATAATCCAGGACAGAAGAGCATTTCCTTAGTGTAAATTACATTGTTATTGGTGATTAGTGATAATGTTGCATTTGTATCACTTTAAAAATGTTCCCACAACAAGAGCCTCTTCGTTTACTTACTCTCATGGGAACGTTTGTCTTCCAGGATGGGTATGCATGAGGCTAAAAAAAACTATCCTGCAATCATTTACTACATATTCCAGTAGGCCAGCCTGCTTTATAAAGACATTTTTAGCAAATATCCACTCCCTACATCGAAAGGTTTGGGGCATGTGCCTATGGACCTCACCGTAAATTCTTGTTCTACCAACACCTTCTGGACCTTTTTCTTGATTAATTAACAGAAAATTAACAGAAAAGCAGTTTTAAACTAAAACAAATGTGTCAAACCTGTGACCCTCTAGCAATGGTTGAACTACAACTCCCACAATCCCCAAACGTATTGACATGTATTTTTATACAATTTACAGTGTGCAGCAGGTACTAAATTGTCAACAGGAAAGATAAGCATTGAAAAAACAACATAAAATAGAAGCTTTTCTACTTGCATACTTCCTAGCCCAAAGTACTTCCCCGAAAAGCGCTGCCCTGCAATGGAATTTAAACTTTTATCTGCTTGTTAAGGTCCACATTACCCTAGACACTGGCGGTGGTTTGAAGGAACAGTAACACCAAAAACTGAAAGTGTATAACTAAAATATAATGTACTGTCAACATGCACTGGCAAAACTGGTATGTTTGCTTTAGAGACACTACTATAGTTTATATAAACAAGCTGCTGTGTAGCCATGGGGACAGCCATTCAAGCTGGAAAAAGGAGAAAAGGCACAGGTTACATAGCTGATAACATATAAAACATCATTGTATAGGACATGGCTTATCTGTTATGTGCTATGTAACCTTGTCTCTTTTCCAGCAGCTTGAATGGCTGTCCATGTGGCTACACAGCAGCTTGTTTATATAAACTATAGTAGTACTTATCTGTTATCTACTGTGTTTCCTGTGCTTGAATGGCTGTCCCCATGGCTACACAGCAGCTTGTATACATAAACTATAGTAGTACTTATGATCTGTTATCTACTGTGTATCCTGTGCTTGAATGGCTGCCCCCATGGCTACACAGCAGCTTGTTTATATAAACTATAGTAGTACTTTTCTGTTATCTACTGTGTATCCTGTGCATGAATGGCTGCCCCCATGGCTACACAGCAGCTTTTTTATATAAATTATAGTAGTACTTTTCTGTTATCTACTGTGTATCCTGTGCTTGAATGGCTGCCCCCATGTCTATACAGCAGCTTGTTTATATAAACTATAGTAGTACTTATCTGTTATCTACTGTGTATCCTGTGCTTGAATGGCTGCCCCCATGGCTACACAGCAGCTTGTTTATATAAACTATAGTAGTACTTATTTGCTATCTACTGTGTATCCTGTGCTTGAATGGCTGCCCCCATGGCTACACAGCAGCTTGTTTATATAAACTATAATAGTTATAATAACTGTGTTTTTTGATGCAGGAGTCATATTACTTTTGCATTGTTGAAAAGCAAATAGTTAATATATAACAACAATACTAAAAAAATGAAGACCAACTGCTAACTGTCTCAGAATATCAATGACTATATCCTGTATTATTGGTTATTAACTACCCCCCTTACAATATAGGTTTTGTGACCCTCCAAAATAAAGTAAGTCCTTCATTACCAGTAACACTGCTCCTCAGAAGCCAGTAACCAGTAAAAAACAAGAAGTAAAAATTGTATCTTTCCACCATCACTGAATAGGATATTTTAAGTTGAAACTTTTATTTGTACCAATAAAACTTCAAATAAAACGTAACACCAGTATACAGTATGTATAGCTGTATATATATGTATATATATATCAATAAAAACTGCCCAGCTCCCCATATAACTCACTTCCCTTAGCCAGAATTTATAATCCATTTCAGCTGCCATGGGATAATACTGATCAAAGCCACATCTACACATATTAAAATAGTCTTAGAGCAATATTGCTTTAGGAATACAACCTGATGTTTCTAGACTGCGGTGTGTTTCTTGCCCTGAGTATAAATGCGAGCTGAGTCTGTAACTGGAGCCTTTGTATGAGGCCGGATGCAGACACACAGATTGTATATTGGTGCTAAACATGTAAGTATGCATAGTGATGCCGAAATCTGCTTTCTGTGTCTGCACCCATGCCCCATGCAGCAAAACAAAGCTGATGCCCATAGATCGGCTAAACATGGCTGGTGCCAAGACCACTGTGTTGATCCGCAGTTTGGGAATCAATATGGTGGCAGTGGGGTGCATGCAGTTGGGGAGGGGCAGTGTCGGACTGGCCCACTGGGATACCAGGAAATATCCAGGTGGGCCCAGGTGTCAATGGGCCTTCCTCCTTCTAAATATTTGGCCTATTTCATGGCCATTCCCTATTTCTATGAAAATATAGAGGCTAAATAGATGGAATAATAGGTTATAGTATGTAAAGAAAAGAGAATAGTAGAATAGAGGTTGAGCGAGGAGAGGAAGAAAATAATACTTAGAGTGGGTCCCTGGTCTAAAGGTTTTTGGGTGGGTCCCTGGTCTAAAGGTTTTTGGTGGGGCCCCTGGTGTCCCAGTCCGACACTGGGGAGGGGACAGGAGCTCTGGCAATTTTATTGGTCATTTTATGATGGCCCTTTTTGCAAATGCTAGGGCACTAATGGGAGCACAAATCTCACTAACAAAAGTTGTGAGTTTCCTCCAAGAAGTCAGCCAAGAAGTAGTTAAAAGTCTGAAAGCATTTATTAGGTCATTACAAAATGAGGGCCTAACGCGTTTCAGGCCTGTTGGGGTATTTACTCATATGATCACAAAACGCTTTAGGCCCTCATTTCGGGTATTTTCTATGACCTTAAAAATCCAACATTATGGGGGGAACATAGGTCAAGTTATCCCAAACATCCATATTATACTAAAAAAATAAAGTCTTTATTCAAAAATCATGTTAGAAAGATAGGTATACAGACCACATGGTATTCCGCCTTACGCTTTTCATACGGGGGTACCATGTGGTCTGTATACCTATTTTTTTAACATGATTTTTGAATAAAGACTATATTTTTGTTAGTATAACAGAGTTTTGGGATAACTTTTTTGGTTTTGAATGATTATATCCTTGTGAACTGAGGGTTTTATCCCAAAAATCATGGCTGGGCCCTTGTTGCCAGGCTCTGTGGAGATTAGCATCTTATTATATACATTTTTTCTTATGGAACATAGGTCCTGGGGGCTTGCACCTCTTTTTGCACTTTGCACCCTGCCTTGTGTCTTTATAGACTGTAGTATCAACTTGATCAAGATGATCAAAAGAGGAACTTCTGAATCACAAGGAGGAATTCAAGGGAGTTCCCCAATTCCTGGGGGGTATTTCAAAGCCATGAAGCAAGTGAGAGGCAGCCAGTCATGTGAGAGTAGAATCATAAGTGAAATCACAAGATAACACTAACTGGTTTAGGTAGAACAGGCAGAAGACCTGAGTACTATAATATAGATTGCAAGCTCCAAGGCCCCACTGGGGCTGCTATCTCAGGGCCCCCCACACACCCACCAGGCCCCCTGCCCCATTCGTTGAGGTGCTCCACACACAGACAGCGCAACCCCCAGCCATGATTAGAGAAGCCCCATTAGTTTCAGGCATGTGAGGAGCAAGTCCAATCCTGCCCCCCCCCATAAATAATTAAAATGCAAAAGTGGGGTTTAGTCCTGACAAAAATGCATTTCCAGTAGTTGTTCACAGTCCAGTTTATGTGTCTAAAACTGCTACATGTATCATACAAAGTTACATACCGGTAGTTCATTTGGGATGAAAAAAAAGTCCATCAAGTTCTACCCCCTCCAAATGAACCCCAAAGCACATATATATATATATATATATATATATATATATATATATATATATATATATATATATATATATATATATATATATATATATATATACACATAACTTTACTAAACTGTAGATCTTTAGATCCCAATTGTGTTTTTTTCTAAATGGGAACATGAAACAAGTTCTAAGAATTTCCCTAAATAGATTTTTAATACACTAATGGCATGGGGTTAGTTGACATATCTTGACAGTAGTGCAAAAAATCGATACTTTTCTAAAACAAAAATTTTTAACTACCCACACACCCATACAGTATGTAATAAAAAGCACCAAGTAGTAGCCCCAACAGATGACCAGTAAAGTCTACCTGCTGCTCTGGGTTACTGCTACCACCGAGCAAACCTTGTGTATTTTATTACATAACACCCACCAGATAAATTTATATCATATGTGGCTTGCCAACCTATTGACTATATGACCCATAAAACATTACATAACTCATCATAAACACAATTCGCATTTCTATAAAAGCAGCCGTGGGAATCAACACATTTACATAAAATCAATAATAAAACTCAATAAAATGATGCAAATGATGTCTCTAATTTGCTGATTGGCAGAAAAGTGTTCTGTGGGTAAAAACTGAAATGGGGTGTCTGGCGCCCACCTGTGCTGCCACTGCAGGGGTCCCCCACCCTGGTCACAAACTGTTTCCTCCACTTCCCAAACCAGCTGTCAGAATCCAACCCACACCTCCCACCCCATGCACTGTATCTTTTACCTCTTTTTTGCCAGTGTAAGACTGGGGGGTCAAGGACCCACTGGGACTGCTACATCATAGGCTTCCACACATCCCCATGGCCCTCCAACCAGATGCAAAGTCCCCCCCACCCCAGATGCAAAACCAACTCTGGCCCCAGCTACACCCCCTCTCTGCCACCCCACCCCTTTCCCGTATGTACCTTTTCCATCTCACGGCCACAATCGGGGTCAGGGAGGGGGCAATGTCTATGCATTCAGGCAGGGAGTGGTCTGGCGGAGCACACGAGGGCTGAGGCCCACCTGGGTTTTTCCCTGTGTCCTGCCGGCCAAGTCCGACCCTGTTCCTTGCCTTGCTGCTGTGATTGGGGGTGAAATGCCCAAAGAGTAGACCTGGGTCAGCATGGCCAACAAGAGCCAGGGCCCACTGGCTTTTTCCCAGTGTCCCCCCAGCCCAGTCCGACACTGGTAAGAAAGGCTACTTTCTCAGGGCTCTGTGTTGACCAGTCAAGTTTTTCCTCTCCCATCTCTGCCGACAAAAAACTGTATGGACCTGGCTTTTTTCATCGGGCATGTGCTGAAACAGGAAGGAGCTTTCCCCAAAACTATTGCCATGAGGTAGGAAACATGGAATTGTCATGAAAGTCATTGTATGGTGTAGCCTTATAGTTTGCTTTCCAAACCATGGAAAACAGTCCCAGAGCATTATTCCTCCTCCACCATTAAGCATTCAGGCAAGTAGCATTCTCCTTCCCTCCACCAAACCCAGACTTTTCATTGGACTGCCAGATGGTGCCATGCCATATATTATTTCAGAGGACACATTTCCACTGCTCCAGAGGCCAATCAATGATATTGACCGTTAGGCCATTCCAGCCTCTCGTTGGCATCGCACATAGTGATATTAGACATGTGGGCAGTTGCTCACCCATAAAAACCCCATGCTCCCAATCAATAATGTTTGTGCAGTCATTGCATCCAGAAATAGTTGAGAACTCAGCAGTGAGTGTTCAAACTAAAGACAAGTCATTTTACAAAGAATGCCCAGATACTCAGTGTACATAGCAGCAGCAGAAAGTGGCATTACACATGGGTGATAATATCACAATCCTCAGATTTCCAAGAAAAGAGCCCAACTACAATGACCCCCTTGCTATTTGTTAGGGATGCCTTAAAGCAGGAGGACATTCCTATGAGTCTCATTGTGAATGTGATAGAAACATTAGATTGTAAGCTCCACTGGTGAAGGGACTGCTGTGAATGATGCATAATCTCTGTACAGTGCTGCAGAATATGTCAGCGCTATATCCTGCAATATTTTGTAGGTCCCAACAGAACATGGTTTATTTTTTATGCATGGAGAACTCCTGAAATGGAAGGAACCTGCAGGGTTAAATTCCAATGGAGGTTTCTGTAATGCTAACCTTTATGCAGCGTACAGCTGCGCGCATTTTTTAACAACACCAGGAATCTTTTTTTTTAATCTTAAATTGTTTTTTTTTTTGCAAATCTTGAGCCCAAAAATAATAAAAAGCATGTGTTGTTTAATCCTCTGTTGGCGTCTCCCCTCTGCAGGAGGTTAATGGTAGCAGGCGCACATTGCCAAACGGTACCCCTTACGGCCCCCCGCTGTGATTGGACGCAACTGGATTAAACAACATAATTCTTTTATTTTTCTGGCTTTGCCTCTTTGTAAAACATTTTTTTTTTTAATATGAAAAAGAAAGCCGTGCTGTAACATGAGGGAAAATGAATGAATCCATTGTAAAGTTAAACTTCAACTCCAAGACTGGGTACTGTGGCTGGCCAGAAATAAGCCTTTAATATTAGCAACCGCCATTGAAGTCATATTTCCATTTATATAAGAGGAAGACCCTTCTCCTTCAGTTTTATATCACCAGTGGCAAGTAGCAATGGCATGTCTCACATTCATTTGTTGAGTAGGGGAGATATGTTACTAGAGTCATGGATGATTATTAACTCACTGGAGGAAGCAGTGTTATCAGTTTAGCATTTATGTGAATTTATATTACATGGGGTTATTACATATGGTTGCCTCCAAGACAGGTGTTCTATAGTACGGATGTATGTAGTGTAAATCAGCTCTCACTGATAGCAGTCTGCCTTCAACATCACAGGGAAGAAAGAAAGAAATACAAGTATGGGGGGATCCCTTATCCAGAAACCCATTATCCAGCCTCGGGGTACTGGTATGTAATAAGCTTGGCTGTAGCAAGCAATGCCAGGCAGCAGTTGCAAGGGCAACCAAGGTTTTGAGCTGCATTAAAAGGGGCATACATTCGCGGGAGGAGGGGGTTATTCTTTCACATTACAAAGCCCTGGTAAGGCCCCATCTATAAAATGCCCTGCAGGTTTGGTCTCCAGTGCTCAAATGGGATATTGTGCTATTAGAGATTCCAAATGAGGGCAGCTAAGCTGGTAAAGGGAGTGTAAAGTCTCAGTTATAAAAAAAGAATGGCCAAGTTGGGGTTGTTTACACTGGAGAAGACGTATGATAACTAAATGTATAAGAGGATTATACAATAAACTCTCTTTTGCTTTTCTTACCAGTAGGTCCTTCCAGCAGACACAAGAGAACTCATTCCAACAGAGTTCTGCACCAGGTCTGATTCCCGCGGAATACCAGCAAAGTGGACAGGTTTCGGCAAAATTTCCAGATTCCCAGGCCATGGGGGCAGTATTGAGTAACCCGGCTGGTTACCCAACAAAGGTGCGTACTTGAGCCCTTCCACCCTCCCCTGTAGATGCGGTGGGTTCTTTCTATTTTTGTGTGAATTTGGTGTCTGAGTGACGTCACTTCCAGTCCATCCCCGATCGGATGGTAAATTGGCCTATTGCGGGTCAGGTCAAGTAGCAGATCAGTGGGGGAAAATTGTGGGTTGCGGGTCACGAGTAGCGGGTATGGGTCAGGTACAGGTATAAGAAAATGTTCCTGCACAGGACTCTACATTCCAATTTAAAAAAACGAAGTTCCATCTATTCCACTTCAGGCTTCTAATACCACTAGTAGAGCTGAAAAGTGGTACTAATACTACTAAACATCTGTAAGAAATGGCTTCTTTTTAATGGACCAGTAAGAACAAAAAATTAAATGGTTTGGTATTTAATCAAATAAAGTAGAGGCTGGATAAACAGATTTAAATGTAAAAGAAAATATTACTGGTCCTTTCATCAGCAGAATCGGTTTCAGAACATAACTTTCATATAGATGAGCTAATACCTAGTACAGCTGCTTTAGTAGAGCTCATTGCTTAATATCTGCAATATCTGGCCTTCACAGGAAGTTGTTTCGACTTATATCACTTATTAAAGGAGAACTAAATCCTAACTAAAGAAGTAGGTAGAAATGTTGTACATTATGTTTTGTGCTTCTGTACCAGCCCAAGGCAACCACAGCCCTTTAGCAGTAAAGATATGTGTCTCCAAAGATGCCCCAGTAGCTCCCCATCTTCTTTTCTGCTGATTCACTGCACATGCTCTGTGCTGCTGTCACTTACTGAGCTTAGGGATCCACTCACAATATACAGTACACATAGAATAGAAATGTCACAATATAAGGCTGATTAGTAATTAATACAGATAATTACTACATGGCAGCACAGAAACCAGTGCAATTAGCATCAGAATTTAATAATCAGCAAACCTGTAGCATCAGCTTATATTACAGGGGAAGCTCATTTTCTGCTGGATAATTAGTGACGAGCCCTAAGCTTAGCTTCTCAACAGCCAATCAGAGCCCACTGAGCATGTGAGTGTCACAGATACTTTCCAAGATGGTGACCCCCTGTGACAAGTTTGAAGTTCTGGATCATTGCTGCTATTGACAAGCTGAAACTTTAGGCTGGTGCAATAAGTTCAGTATATAAAGTATGACATTTTTAGTCATTTTTATTTTTATGGTTTAGTTCTCCTTTAAAGGACACAGTTCCAAAAAGTAGTAATTGATATTTATATGTGTGACCATGTCCAGAAATGTCAACAAATTCCTAATTACCAATGTAAACTCCAGTCCTGGTATTTAAAACCCTTGGGGCCAATAGCAGAGAAGCAGCAGAAGACTTGGCAAATCCAAGAGCAGAATAGGGCGGCATGGGGCCAACTTTCCTCTCTTCTTATCATGATGGATAAAATGGCAATTAAAATAATCACATAAACCTTCTGTGTTATAGGGACCACTGAGGGTGATAAAACTTACATCTACAATGTACATATAAACTGAAAACAAGAAGAAATTGCCTATAACCAAAAAAATCAATCCCTGGTGGGAGGCGATGCTTCTTGTAATTAGTCCTGATGGCCCTGACATTCCTTAAAGGGATACTGTCATGGGAAAAAAAAATTTTTCCAAAATGAATCAGTTAATAGTGCTGCTCCAGCAGAATTCTGCACTGAAATCCATTTCTCAAAAGAGCAAACAGATTTTTTTATATTCAATTTTGAAATCTGACATGGGGCTAGACATTTTGTCAATTTCCCAGCTGCCCCATGTCATGTGACTTGTGCTCTGATAAACTTCAATCACTCTTTACTGCAGTACTGCAAGTTGGAGTAATATCACCCCCTCCCTTTCCCCCCCCCCAGCAGCCAAACAAAAGAACAATGGGAAGGTAACCAGATAGCAGCTCCCTAACACAAGATAACAGCTGCCTGGCAGATCTAAGCACAACACTCAATAGTAAAAACCCATGTCTCACTGAGACACATTCAGTTACATTGAGAAGGAAAAACAGCAGCCTGCCAGAAAGCATTTCTCTCCTAAAGTGCAGGCACAAGTCACATGACATGGGGCAGCTGGGAAATGGACAAAATGTCTAGCCCCATGTCAGATTTCAAAATTGAATATAAAAAAATCTGTTTGCTCTTTTGAGAAATGGATTTCAATGCAGAATTCTGCTGGAGCAGCACTATTAACTGATTCATTTTGAAAAATTTTTTTTTTTCCCATGACAGTATCCCTTTAAGTAATTCTACAATGATTTCATCAGATGCAACTGGGATACGATTTGTCTGATCTGTTGCTCAACCGCCTGTAGGACGTGATACTCTCAATAATGAAGGTAAATAGGTTTGTGGGTGTTGAACTTTGAACATATAAGCTGAGATCATGCTGGGATGTTCCACAGAAAATGTAACTGTTATCAACATTTACCCAAACAGAGATGCAAATTGCAGGGAACTATCAAGACAAAGATACTGCCTTTAGTGTACTTAAAGCATGTTAAAGATGGACTGCCAAGAAACACCACCCAGCCTCACCCATGGACGAAAAAACCATGATCCCATATTAGTAGAAATATGGAGGGTGAATGAGGTGCACCTTAAAGGGATACTGTCATCGGAAAACATGTTTTTTTCAAAATGAATCAGTTAATTGTGCTACTCCAGAAGAATTCTGCACTGAAATCCATTTCTCAAAAGAGCAAACAGATTTTTCTATATTCAATTTTGAAATCTGACATGGGGCTAGACATTTTGTCAATTTCCCAGCTGCGCCTGGTCATGTGACTTGTGCCTGCACTTTAGGAGAGAAATGTTTTCTGGCAGGCTGCTGTTTTTCCTTCTAAATGTAACTGAATGTGTCTCAGTGAGACATGGGTTTTTACTATTGAGTGTTGTTCTTAGATCTACCAGGCAGCTGTTATCTTGTGTTAGGGAGCTGTTATCTGGTTACCTTCCCATTGTTCTTTTGTTTGGCTGCTGGGGGGGGGGGAAGGGAGGGGGTGATATCACTCCAACTTGCAGTACAGCAGTAAAGAGTGATTGAAGTTTATCAGAGCACAAGTCACATGACTTGGGGCAGCTGGGAAATTGACAATATGTCTAGCCCCATGCCAGATTTCAAAATTGAATATAAAAAAATCTATTTGCTCTTTTGAAAAATGGATTTCAGTGCAGAATTCTGCTGGAGCAGCACTGTTAACTGATTCATTTTGAAAAAAAAATTTTTCCCATGACAGTATCCCTTTAACATTACCTTTGGTATGTTGTAGTAAATAGTATATATTTCCTCTCAACCTGCTCCCAGCCCCACAACTCACATTTAAATGTTTGGACCCACTACCTCATCTGACCCAAAATGCCTTATCCACAACCCTCCACAAAAAACTGAAAGTGCCAACATTGCAGACTGGAAATGACAGTATCAGAATCGGGGGGGCGAAGGTAAAAAAAACAGACCTCGGGCGCAGGTTAAAAAATCTTCAATCCATGATGGTTCTATCCCACCCTCACTTGACTTCTGCCTCCAGACTTATTTATATACCTGTGCCTGAACCACCCATGTCTGATGTCATCGGAGGGGCCAGGGTGGGCACCTATCGTTTGGCCAGAACCCAACTGACCTGTGGATTTCATACCAACACACTCATCACTACTGCTGACCTACTGACCAGCACCCATATCTATATCCACAAGTCCTAACCGAAACCTAAACAATACTCATGGTCCACAACACTATGCTGGGCTCTAGGCTATAGCTTGTCAAAATGGAAGTTAATTAGAGAAAGGGTCAGGGTCGGACTGGCGCAGTCGGGGCCCACCGGGTTGTGAACCTCGGGGGCCCCGTGCGCATGCGCAAAAACTAGTGCGCATGCGCGAACGTCAGCCCCAATGCGCATGTGCGAACGTCAGCCCCAACGCGTGCATGCGCAACAGCGCCGAAATTTTTTTACTGCCGTTCGGGGGCCAATCTAGGACCGGGACTGGGCCGGCGGGGGCCCAAGTGGGCCGGGGCCCACCGGGTTTTTTCCCGGTTTCCCGCCGGCCCAGTCCGACACTGGAAAGGGTATCTATAGGGGTGATCCCAAACTAGTGACTCCTGACAACATGTTCCTCACTAACCCCTTTGATGTTGCTCCCAGTGGCCTCAAAGCAGGTGCTTATTTTTGAATTCCAGGCTTGGAGGCAAGTTTTGGTTGCTAAAAACCAGATGTACTGCCAAACAGAGTCTCCTGTAGGCTGCCAGTCCATATAGGGGCTACCAATAAGTCAATAGCCCTTATTTAGCACCCCCAGAAACTTTTTTCATGTTTATGTTGCTCCCCAACTCTTTCTACATTTGAATGTGGCTCAAGGGTATAAAAGGTCGGGGACGCCTGCTATGTAAGATTAATAAATAAACAGTAACAATAATAATAAAAATGTACCTATGCAGAGCATCAAGTTTTTACATGATGGGGGTCAGTGACCCCAACAACATGATTGTTAAATTAAATTCAGCAAAGAGATTATTTACAAACCAACAGAAAAGTTGGAAAGCTGCTATGAGTTGGTCAATCTACAGTGAACTGGCACCTTTATTTCCCTCCTGGGAACGGCACAGGGAGTTTTTTTGGGCACAGTTGAAAAATATTGCTGAGCGACACAGGTAACAAAGGTATTAGTGAGGTGTGATGCTAACTTCACATAAAAGGTTTGGGTAATTCATATTCAGTATATCAGTATATATTCTGTCTGGAGAGAGCAAACTATTATTGAGCTGGATGTACATGGGCTGATATTGACTGTGGATATTCTTTACTTACTGCCCTGTGAACAGGAACAATAAATTGGCCTCTCCTATTAATGTTACAGATATGCCCTTTGCCCTTCCCATCTCAATAGAATTGCAGCAATAGAAGCACAGAATCTACAGAATTCAGTTTTATCCAGTTGTTTTATCTAGTCAGACTGCCGTTATATGCACAAAGTACTATACAGCATATGAGCCCCAGATATAATAGTGTGGGTCTGTTAGGGTGAAATTTGGGGTGAGTGCTTATTTGCTGCCCTGGGTAACCATGGGCGGACTGGAGCCTTGGGGGCAAAGGTCTGAAGGGACAAAGGGCCCTCCTGGCAGTCCCTGGGGGCACCCTCCAAACCTCCAATTCAATGGCCCGCTGAATGCACTGACACGACGGTGCCCATGAGTGCAGGGGCCCGCCGGGTTTTTTCCCGGTGTCCCGACGGCCCAGTCCGACGCTGAGGGTAACCCTGGAACTATAGCAGGTTGGTTACCCCAATATTTCTATATATCCGTAACCTTGTTATGAGCTAAGGGGGTCCAGCCTGAAGGCCAGTTAGGGTGAGATTTGGGGGTGAATGCTTATTAGTGCCCTGGGTACCCTGAAACTATAGCAGGGTGACTGTTACCCTAATGTTTATATTTATCTGTAACCTTGTTATGAGCTAAGAGGGTCCAGTCTGAAGCCAGTTAGGGGGAGATTTGGGGTGAATGCTTATTAGTGCCCTGGGTACCCCTGGAACTATAGCAGGGTGACTGTTCCCCCAATGTTTCTATATATCTGTAACCTTGTTATGAGCTAAGGGGGCCCAGCCTGAAGGCCAGTTAGGGGGAGATTTGGGGGTGAATGCTTATTAGTGCCCTGGGTACCCCTGAAACTATAGCAGGGTGACTGTTCCCCCAATGTTTCTATATATCTGTAACCTTGTTATGAGCTAAAGGGACACAGCCTGAAGGTCAGTTAGGGGGAGATTTGGGGGTGAATGCTTATTAGTGCCCTGGGTACCCCTGAAACTATAACAGGGTGACTGTTACACCAGTGCTACTATTTTTCTTTTTTTTTTTACAACTCTTCTCCTGACCAAGGTGACTATATGCCGGAGTGACCAACACTGGCAGAGCAGCTGCAGGAGTTTTGTGCTATAGGAATGTTATCAATTGGTTGCTGAACTACAACTGCTATCACTATAAGGCACTTAAATCTAGAAGGCTGCACATCTAGATCGTTCTTGGAATAAAATGACTTTCCAATAATGTATTTTCTTGCAAACCCTTTGTCTCTGACATGACAGTGGCTTTTGGGAGGGGGGTGCATTTAACTGAAATTTGTTCACCCCCAGGGGAGTTCTAAGAATTGCTTGTGTCCAAGCAGAGTGAAAATGCCCCAGTCAGAAAGTCTGTCCAAGCTATTGCAGCTCAAAGTCAGCCAAAATAACAAAGCTGATTTATTAGGGCTTAGACTAACAGATGCAGTCTCCAGCCAAATAACATAATGTGGTGCAATAGCAAAGTGTATTATACCCATTGTAAATGTAAAATAATTGAACTGGGAATAGGAAACAGATTGCCCTGGTTGAATACAAAATCCATAAATGATTAACCAATGGATGTCAGGTAAAGAGCTTATCCACTGTTTCAAACTTCAGCAGGAAGAATCCTGTAGGAATAGGCTATGCATGGGGTGACCCATAGTGTTCTGAATGGAAGGATGCTGTACAAGGGGTTATTCACATGTATGGCCACCTTTGCTTTGTTCCATTCATTCAGGAAGGGAAATGCAACTCTTCTTCTCTGCCTTTTGCCCAACCAATGTAAAGATCAGGATTTCAAGATACAGGATTTCAGGATTATTGGTCTAAATCAGGGCTGTCCAACTGGTGGCCCTTGTTTGCCCCCCTCACACAAAAGCCTGCCTGCTGTGTCTGTTTACCAGGTGTAACATTTAAAAGGTATAACTACAGAGATTAACTGGCCCCTGCATTGTTTTAAACCCAAATTCAGATAGTAATCCCCTGTATTGTTCACACATGTAATCCCATGTATTGTTCACTCCTGTGATACTTCTATTGTTCATACCCTAAAGACCTGTACTGTTCATACCTGAGACCCAGACTGAAACTGCCCACATTGTTCACCTGTTCACACTCATACAAACTGCTGGAGGGGCACCAGCACAATGTCATTGTATGTAGTACATCATAGGGTAAGGGCACACCTGGAGATTCGGGGAGATTTAGTCGCCCGGCGACTAATCGCCTCTTCTTTGGGGTGACTAATCTCCCCAAACTGCTTCCCCGTGTCTTCCGTATGCTTCGATGAAAAACTGCCTGCGCCAATGCACTCGCGGCGCTTCAATTTCCGAAGTCGCCCGAAGTTTCCTCACGAAACTTCGCCCTGATAGGTCTACCTGTCTCCTGCTCTGTTCTGCCTCCCTATGCTCACTGTGTGTAAAAAATAGTAGAAGTCAGCACTCAGCAATGGAAACTTTTGCAGTTGGGGTGCACTTCTCAGGTAGCCACTTCCACCTTTATACTAAACTCAATATTCGCAGGTAGACAGCACCACACATCCAGTCATATTCCTTAAAAAGCCTTTATTGTGTGTGCCATACTTTGCCTGTCCTACTCTGCCTGTGTGCCGTACTTTGTCTACCCTACACTAGCTGGTTGTGCCATACTCTGCCTGCCCTATGCTCCCTTTGTGTGTCATACTCTGCCTGTCCTATGCTCCCTGTGTGTGTGCCATACTCTGCATGCCCTATGCTCCCTGTGTGTGCCATACTCTGCCTGCCCTATGCTCCCTGTGTGTGTCATACTCTGCCTGCCCTATGCTCCCTGTGTGTGCCATACTCTGCCTGCCCTATGCTCCCTGTGTGTGCCATACTCTGCCTGCCCTATGCTCCCTGTGTGTGCCATACTCTGCCTGCCCTATGCTCCCTGTGTGTGCCATACTCTGCCTGCCCTATGCTCCCTGTGTGTGCCATACTCTGCCTGCCCTATGCTCCCTGTGTGTGCCATACTCTGCCTGCCCTATGCTCCCTGTGTGTGCCATACTCTGCCTGCCCTATGCTCCCTGTGTGTGCCATACTCTGCCTGCCCTATGCTCCCTGTGTGTGTCATACTCCGCCTGCCCTATGCTCCCTGTGTGTGTCATACTCCGCCTGCCCTATGCTCCCTGTGTGTGCCATACTCTGCCTGCCCTATGCTCCCTGTGTGTGTGCCATACTCTGCCTGCCCTATGCTCCCTGTGTTTGTCATACTCTGCCTGCCCTATGCTCCCTGTGTGCAGCGCCGTTTCTGGGGAAGGAGCCGCCTGAGGCGGCTCCTGCAATGCCGCCCCCCGCACCGACTTACCTGTCGGCGAGGGGAGGCAGGAACACGATTACGGAGAGCGCAATTGCGCTCTCTCGCAATAGCGCAGCCGAATTTCCGGTTTAAAAACCGGAAATTCGGCTCTTAAAGGTGCAGGAGCGGCTTTTTGCCGCCCCTGGAATCCTGTCTGGCGCTGCCGCCTGAGGCGAGCGGCTCAGCTCGCCTCATTGGTGGAGCGCCCCTGCCTGTGTGTGTCATACTCTGCCTGCCCTATGCTCCCTGTGTGTGCCATACTCTGCCTGCCCTATGCTCCCTGTGTGTGCCATACTCTGCCTGCCCTATGCTCCCTGTGTGTGTCATACTCCGTCTGCCCTATGCTCCCTGTGTGTGCCATACTCTGCCTGCCCTATGCTCCCTGTGTGTGTCATACTCTGCCTGCCCTATGCTCCCTGTGTGTGTGATATTCCGCCTGCCCTATGCTCCCTGTGTGTGTCATACTCTGCCTGCCCTATGCTCCCTGTGTGTGTCATACTCTGCCTGCCCTATGCTCCCTGTGTGTGCCATACTCTGCCTCCTAAGGTGTTTAATCATGTGCTGGGGGTGCTGTGTTATCCACATGGGAGGAGGAGGTATATGGAGTTAAGGGTATGTCTTAATATGATAACTTTTTTCACATATGAGTGATATCTGTGCAGTGAGCACCAACCATTAGTTTTTTTTGGTGTGCTACCACTATTAATATGGACATGATCTTGTGGTAACATGGGTGTTGTTTAAAGTGGGTGTGGTTTAAAAACAGGAAGTGCTCAACACTGGCTTCCATTATTGGCTCTCCACTATGTAGGCCAGAAAAATTCCGGCCCTTAGTACCACAGAAGTTGGACAGCACTGGTCTAAATGGTCATGAACTGCAATGCAGGCAGAAGTGATGAGCCAATCTGTCCCACCAAAAAATTTGCAAAACGCATTGAAGTCAATGGGCGTCATATTTATTTTGCACGCGACAATTTTTTCTCGCTTTTTCTCGCTTTCTCGCTTATGGCGACCCTTTTGTCTCAGCGCCATTTTTGTCTTGGCAACTTTTAGGTGGCGGCGAATTTCTCCACAGCAAATTTTTGCAGCAGTTTTGTGAAAAAATTTGCAGAGGGCGAAATGTGGAATTTCGCCGCAAATCCATGGCAGTATGGATTCTTTAAGCTTCCCAGTACGGTGTATCTGGAGTAGTTGAGGAAGGACAGTTGCCCAGCGTTGCTGCTGGAGGAAACAGCTGGTTCAGAGCAAATAGTAAAAGGTGCAAAGCTGCACTTTCATAAGCAACTGGTTTTCAGCCGGATAAAGTTTTCTATCTTTCTATCTATCTTTTCTAGCTTTGAGTTATCTCATAGTGTTCTGATCGGGACCAACAGTGATTTTTGGGTAAGAAGGGCAGTTCCAGTAAATCTGTGACCTTTAGGGTAGTGCCAGATGCAGCAGAGAAGAGAATCTGCCCCTACACTGCTCAATGTGGCTGCACCCGGATACATTACCTTGATTGGGTGCAGACAAACGCGATGTATTTCAGCTTCAAAGTGCAAACTCTCTTGTTTCACCGCTGAAATCTGCCTCATCTGCTGTGGTAATGAATCTGGTTGCAGACACATTGGAGCAGCGGATTCTCGGCCTCCACTACTGGGGGCTCAATAAACTGGTCTTGTGTTTGAATTTCCTTTACCTATATAGGTACTAAATTGCAGTTGACAGCTCGTTGGATCGGTCTTGTGCTTGTAAATGAAAGCAAATATCTGATAGGTTGCTATGGGCAACTGCACTGGTGCAATTTAGCACCTAACTTTGTCATTCTGCCCCCATATGTAAGTACAGAACAGAGATATTCAATCCAGCAGTGGAGATGCAACTGAATGACAATTGAGCCATTTCCCTAATACTGGAAACATGGTGTGGGCATCTCTCCTTGCATACACTCTTCTAATTCCAGAGCAAGAGAAGGGGTGGTAGTATAGGTGTGCGATCCATTATCCAGAAACCCAGAATGCAGAAAGTTCCCAGCTACAGCAAGGCCATAGATTACCTTGTACTTGATGGTAACTAAGCTGCTTGAGGCCATATTGGTGGCAAACAATCCTACTGGTTTTATTTAATGTTTAAATGATTTTTAGCACACTAAAGGTACAGAGATCCAGTTTACAGAAAGAACCCTTATACAGAAAACCCCAGGTCTCTATAAAATAGATCCTATACAGATCCTCATGCAATAGGCCTAATGGATGAACATCCTTTATTAACCTGCCAGTATTAGTGCAGCAAGGCAGGGGGACTTGAGAGTTGCAGAATACATTTTGTACGTTCCCTAACAGCAGGGGGACACGACTAACAGCTCTGATTGAAATTCCTGCCCAAAATTACCCTTTCATAAATGACCTTGATTTAAGCCTCCCCTGCACAATGTTACAGACATTCCTTCTTTTCCAATCACTGGCTTGTCCCAGAAAACATGTTTATTGCACATTGGCTCCCTTTCAATTCCAGCCTGTTGCCTTCCCCGTTCTCCTCACCCACTTACTCATAAATTATGGATGCCGGGCTAGAGGAAAATTCCACCAGAACAATGGTGGGACCCGGTCCTTGTAAAAAGGATAAACCAGGTTTCTAACTGCTAGACTGGGACACATGGGTTTCCAACCACAGTATGGTCTATTCCTATATAAAATGGTAGCCAAAATCCTCCTCCTTATAGGAAGGATGTAGTACCCAGGAGTGGGGAGAGTTCCTTGGATCAGCCACCCTTATTTTGCCTGGAGAATTGGTTCATTACAGGGGATATTTCCTATGCTGGCAGGTATCTTTCTATACAGGTAATGAAAATGCCAAGGGAGCTGCCCATGATATGATGTATTTCATTTATAGCACCTGTTGGTAGACAGTGTCCCCAGTGAAGCCAATATAGAGGAAAAGTAATTCACCGGCACAACTTGGGTAATGCTGGCAGGGAAAACCCTATCTAGTTTATTGCAGCGTTTCAGGGCGTAACCCCTTTGTCAAGCATACCGGATATCAGTGCACATAAAATGTAAAGTCATAACAATTAGGGATACACCGAATTCAAGATTCGGTCCAGGATTCCGCCTTTTTTGAGCAGGATTCGGATCCGGGCGAAAACTTCTGCCTGGCTCAACCGAATTTGCATATGCAAATTAGGGGCGGGGAGGGAAATCGTGTGAATTTTTGTCACAAAAATAGGAAGTAAAAAAATATTTTCCTCTTCCCAACCTTAATTTGCATATGCAAATTAGGATTCGGATTTGGTTCGGTATTCGGCGAAATCTTTCGCAAAGGATTTCGGGGTTCGGCCAAATCCAAAATAGTATTACTTTTTCTCTATACTGACTATGTGGTCGCTGATTCATCTCTCACTGGGCACCAGGGATTTGCATCGATCAGACCACCAGGGTGTGTGAGGGTGATCCTTTTTTCCCCAGTAAAGCCAAGTCATCCTCCTTGAGTCATGATTTTTCTATAAGGTGATTATAATACAAAAGAAGAGCTATGGTCGCTGGTAAAGGCGGTTGTGGCCAACCAGCCTTAGGCAATGCTAATTAAAGAACTACCAAAACTTTAGGATAAAAACATTTGAAAAATAATATCTCCAGGAAGAAGAAAGGCACTCAATGGCTAAAAACAACCTGGGTATGGCAAGCTATTGGTGTGACCTTAGAGGGTATTTAGCAGTTCTACGACACACAGACCTATAAAAACCCAGGAATAAGAGCAAGCCCAGTGTCTTAACAATAGGTCCATCCCTTCTGTGCATTTGCTTTGGAGAGCCATGACACCTACTTCACATTAACATTCTTCTCCCTCTCTGACAAGGTTGTCATGTGATTCGTCTATTGTGATTCAGTGCAATGGGATTGAAAGGTAAAATGGATTGTCCTTGCATGCCATGGTTTATGTATCATCTTGGCTTCTAAATATATTCGTGTAATAACCATGGACTTTGATCCTCCACATAGCAATGTTGGGAAAATCAATGCATCTCTCTTGTTTAGTCTTTGACCCTATTGATGTGTCTGGAACACAACACTGTTTTGCAATAACAAAGACCAATGAGGAACTTGACATTCCGGGCTTTTATTATCAGAGTAGGTTATCATGGTGGCCTTAGGTATAGCGTTACTCACCTGGATATTAGCCAGTTACTGACAACATGTTCCCTTTATATTAATGATCATACCACAAAGCCTTCATGAAAAGTCAAGGTACTGGTCAGGCCATAAGTCACAGTTTTATTCTGCTCAGGCACTGGCATTGTATCTCCTGTTAAAGTGCTTCATTGAACTCAATGTCAATCAGTTTTTGATAGTGAATACTCATCATCTTACTTACTCAACTCAATGGAAGGCCAAGTTTAGCATACCAAGCCCTTCTAAAGCTTGGCCCACCATCCTAAAACCCTGTCTGTCTATAACAAACAAGGGAAAGTTGTGCTCACCACTAATTTTTAAAACCATTAGGCGGGGGTGCAATGAGGCTGTGACCACAAAATACATATAGTCAACTACAAGAGTCCTCTGCACTCAACCCATTATCAATATATTTAAAGGAAAACTATACCCCCAAAATGAATACTTAAGCAACAGATAGTTTATATCAAATTGAATGACATATTAAAGAATCTTACCAAACTGGAATATATATTTACATAAATATTGCCCTTTTACATCTCTTGCCTTGAACCACCATTTCGTGACTCTATCTGTGCTGCCTCAGAGATCACCTGACCAGAAATACTACAACACTAACTGTAACAGGAAGAAGTGAGGAAGCAAAAGGCAGAACTCTGTCTGTTAATTGGCTCATGTGACCTTACATGTGGTTTGTATGTGAGTACAGTGAATCTTACGATCTCAGGGGGCGGCCCTTATTTTTTAAAATGGCAATTTTCTATTTATGATTACCCAATGGCACATACTACTAAAAAAGTATATTATTATGATAATGGTTCATTTACATGAAGCAGGGTTTTACACATGAGCTGTTTTACTCAGTATCTTTTAATAGAGACCTACATTGTTTGGGGGGTATAGTTTTCCTTTAAGACAAAGACATTTTGTGCATACTGCTACTGAAAAATGTCTTACCCTTTAAACAACACAGGGATTGTTTGTCCATATATTGCAATATATTTAAGCTGGCCAACTACATCAAAGTCATCCCATATCTGGCCAGTCCTATGCTCAATTTTCATCTGATTCATTAAGAATTCTATTGCTTCATTATACATTTTACAAAGGGACTAAGTTTTACCTGCAACTTACTTGCTGCTTTCAAAGTAAAACTCCCAAACTTGGCTGCCCTTTTATTAGACACCACACTGTCTGCCTGTAAAGCAAGGAATAACTTGTAACATGTTTTCCAAATTAGGCCATCTCCCATAGACTTCATTTTATCAAAATAATCCAAATTTATTAAAATGATTTTCCTTTTCTCTGTAATAATAAAACAGTAGCAGATACTGAGCATTTTGGATAATAGGTCCCATACCTGTTATACACAAGAGCATCAAATATCCTTTAAATTATATCTTTATAATCTACAGTCTGTTCATTTCCCTATGGGACCAGACTGTAAATTATATAGTGAATAAAGTACCCCCTATTGTAAAATATAAGGATATTATAAGTTACCTAGGAGTTTCATGACCATATAAAAACACGAGCATATTTTGCAACTGGGGGTACTTTATTTATTATAATAAACAAGTTTCAGTGAATCATGTGACAGAAATGACATCAGAACTCACCGTTTATAACTGATGACATCAGAACTCACCGTTTATAAGGATATAATTTACAGGAAAGTTATGGCTTTTGTGCATTATATCCTTATAAACGGCACGTTCTCACGTCAGAACGTGCCGTTTATAACAGGGGCCTCCAGACCGCCGACTTTGGCGCCGTTTGTCCGAAACGGACGCCGGCACGCCCAAATTGGACACTGCCGACAAAAATTTGATGCCGGCGACCAAAATTTTGACGCCGACCCCTCCTCCCTACCCCCCCACAAAATGTAGATTATAATGCATAATGTACCCCCTACTAGAAATTTATAAAGATAACAGAAGTCACCTCGGAGTTATGTGACCTGTATATGTATATGGTCACATAACTCCTCGGGGACTTATAATACCTTTATAAATTACAGTAGGGGGTACATTATCCACTATATAATACACAAAAGCTGTGAATATCTTGTAAATTATATCCATATAAACGGTGAGTAGTGATGTCATCAGTTATAAACGGTGAGTAGTGATGTAATTTCTGTCACATGACTCACTAAAATTTGTGTATTATAATTAATAAAGTACCCCCAGTTGTAAAATATGAGGATATTATAAGTTACCTCGGAGTTCCATGACCTGTATAAAAACACTCGGCCTTCGGCCTCGTGTTTTTATATGGTCATGAAACTCCTCGGTAACTTATAATATCCTTATATTTTACAAGAGGGGGTACTTTATTCACTATATAATACAAAAGAGCTATGAATATCTTGTAAATTATATCCTTATAAGTGGTGACCATGATCTGTATAAAAACACTCGACCTTCGGCTTTTTATATGGTCATGGAAGTCCTCGGTAACTTATAATATCCTTATAAGAGGGGGTACTTTATTCACTATATAAATGTATTTACTCTCCATGCAATGCCTTTGGACTAGCACCACAATCAGAAGTGGTTTGAGTTCGTCTGATTACAGATTTCTTCATAAAAGGTTTGGCCGAACTGAATTTGAACCCTAACTTGCACATGCAAATTTGTGGAGAATTTCAGTCAATTTTGAACGTATTCAGTAGTGATGGGTGAATCTGACCCGTTTCACTTCGCCGAAAAAATTTACAGACTGGTTTGGGTTCTGTACGACTAAACACTCAGAAATTGACTGATTCGGAAGGTTACAAAAAAGGGCTAGGAATTCGAATGAATGGATTCCTTGTTTAGGTTCATACCAAATAAATACAATTTTAATAGGGGTTAAAGGGGTTGTTCACCTTCCAACACTTTTTCCAGTTCAGTTGGTTTCAGATAGTTCCCCAGAAAAAAAGACATTTTCCAATCACTTTCTATGTGTGACTGTTTTTCTAATATTGACGTGTAAAGTGTCATTTTTCACCATCTAAAGCAGCTCTGGGGGGTCACCAACCCTGTAAACTGTTCTAAATTGATACATTATGGGGCATTTTTATCAAGGGTCGAATTTCGAATTTGAAAAACTTCAAAATTCAAAAAGACCACCGAAATGAAGTCAAAGTTTTTTCTGGCCGAATGGGTCCATGTTCGATCGAATAGGTCCATTTTCTATCGTATTCTAATCGTATGAATTGAAGTAAAAACTTAGATTTTTCAAAGTCCACCAATTTACTCCATGTAGGTTCTAGGAGGTCCCCCATAGGCTAAAACAGCAATTCGGCAGGTTTTAGTTGGCAAATGATCAAAGTCGAATATTTAAAGAGACAGTACGTTATAAATTTCGATATTCAAATTTTCAGGGTTTTTTTTCAAATCCAAATCGAATTTGGACTATTCCCTAGTCGAAAATTCACTTCGACCTTTGATAAATCTGCCCCTTAGTTGATACATTTCTTATGTTTGTCCCTGCTGAGCAGAATCCCTGGGTTTCATTACAGGCAGCTGTTAGAATTGATACAATAGTTGCTAATACTCCAGAGATGCTGCTGAGAAATGGATCAACTCAATATTGCAAAACTTTAACAGTTCAGAATCTGCACCTGAATTATTGGACTGATAGACTGAAACACCAGAGACATGAACATTAAACTTTAGGGCGGGGATGTAATTAAAGTCGCAAAGAGAAAAACAATTTGCACCAATAAAAATAAAAAGCCACATCCCACAATGTAATATTCTTCCTTTAACTGTTATTGCACTGCCAATTTTAATTGCGCACTCTTAAGAAGTACTCGAATTTACTGCTCATTGCTGCAAATTATAAAATTCGCAAACGGTCTTCCACTGTCAGAAGTTTGTTGCTAAACAGTTTCCAGGTTCACAAAAGCTATATTCGATTCGCGCAAATCAAAATTTGTTCGCACAAAGGCATAACTTTTCGAATTGCAAAAAGTTTTTCCGTTACCGACTTTTATTACATTCTTACATTATTACAGAAAGATGAGAAATATAAAGTAGCAATAACAATAGATTAAATAAAATAAATAAATAAATATATTTGTAGCCTTACAGAGCATTTGTTTTTAGATGGGGTCAGTGACCCCCATTTGAAAGCTGGAAAGAGTCAGAAGAAAAAGACAAATACTTAAAAAACTGTACAAATTAAATAATGAAGACCAATTTAAAAGTTGCTTAGAAGTAGCCATTCTATAACATACTAAAAGTTAACTTAAAGGTGCACCACCCCTTTAGAACTTAGATTTTGGAAAAACGGTAAAAAATGGAAAGTAGTTGGAAAAAATCTTTATTTCTGGGGAACAATCTGAAACCAACTGCACTAGAAAAAGTGTTGGAAGGGGAACAACCTCTTTAGGTAACCATTTATTTTTGGCAACTATATTAGGTGGTGGGCACGGAATGAAAAAAAGTGTAAATGTTTTTGAAAAGTATCAACAGAGCTTGTGGGGGCACTAGTGGTTTTGCTGTGGGATTTAATAACTTCTAATTAAATCATTTTCTTTGACACTGAAGTTGCATCTGGACGTATGAAAAACCTGTCCCTGAATTCCGTTTCCTGCATCATGCTCCTCTCTGGCACAAACCAGGGATAAGGGACTTAGGTAAAACTCACAAAAATATAAGACTAATGATATATTCACAGGGCACAGTTCTGGCCATAAATGAGCTGATAAAAGATGCAAATCATCCGAGCAACTGATGGGGTGCATTGGTGCTAACTGAAAGTATTTAAGAAACATGGGTGCAAGTTCTTTTCTACTTTCAGTTGTGCATCCAGACTTGCGCCTGTAATTGAGGTTTCTAATCACAACTCACCATGAACTGCATTTTCAAGTACCATGTTATAACGTTTTATCCCTGAGGAAAGGCTGAGGTGAGACCTTATATAGATTTATTTTTCAATAAGGTTGGTTCCCATACACATTGTCGGACTGGGGCCCCAGGGGCCCACTGAAAAACCAGGGCCCACTCTCAGTACTATTATTCTTAATCTCCTCACTCAACCTCTTTTCTCCTAGTCTCTTTTCTTTACATACTATAATACTATAATCTATAATTCTATTTAGCCTCTTTTTTCTCATAGAAATAGGGAATGGCCTTGAAATAGGCCAAAAGTTTAGCAGCATGAGGGGCCACTGACACCTGGGCCCACCGGGAGTTTTCCTGGTATCCCGGTGGGCCAGTCCGACACTGCCCATACAGAAATAGGGAATGACCATGAAATAATGATAAAGCAGTTAGAAGCAAAAGGGGGAAAATTGGCACCTGGGTCCACCGAGAAATTCCTTGGTATCCCAGTGGGCCAGTCTGACACTGCCACCTTAAGATCATCTAGTATTCTCAGCCTACCAGTGATTAGATAATGAGGGAAACTCCAGTATTCAAAACTAACTAAACTTTCCTTGTTAGAGACTTGCCCTTCTTTGTCAACAGAGGCCCGAATAGTCCTCCACCAACCCACTAAATAGTGACTGTCTATGGCACCTTACAGCAGCCACTCTGGCATTTGCCAGAACCCACAGATTGTCAGCCCCGGCCTGAGTGTGTCAGTTTGTCCCAGTCCAGACCTGTAGCAACAAATACCTGTATTATGATATTGATACTCAATAAACAGTGTCCCTGTAAAACCATTCTTAGATACAGGAACCCAGCAGTATATTGCGCCACGTATCCCAGTGTGACATAAACAAACAAAAGAGATAAGAATCATAAAACAGTTTAAAGTCAGTGTAAATGGAATAGGTGTGATGCACTGGAGAACCAAAGCAATAAAATGGAACTATGATACTTTATTTGTTATGCCTAAAGAATAAATCACCAGAACAAATTTGCAGCAAAGGGGGGTGGGAATAGCTGGCAGTTAGATTCCTGGCCATTAGATGAGGCCACATTCCATGGCATATAGCACTGGTATCTTAAGTTCATGGGTGTTTATTGTTTTCTAGAAAACATGTTCACTTGTGATTCATTTGACCATTACTGCAGGGAACTTACTGATTGGTTCCAACCGGGATCATGTTTCTAAGTTCCGGACACAGTGACCAACACAAATAGCTGACACATTAGCCATAGGCGTATTAAAGCTACTTGGCAAGGAGTCCAAAGTGATGGTAATTTGTTCTTTTATCACAATTTTTTCTCCTGTTGCAAAATTTCTGCCATATTTGATAATGGCCACAGTGGCAGGAAGGTACGAAGGTAAAGAAATACAGGAAAACAAACACCGCTATAGAAATGAACACATCTACACATTAGATAAAGGCCTCTGATTAGAGGTAGTGGTCTCTTGTAAATTGGACGTCTTGAGTTAGGCTCCAACACTACATTGCAGGGACTTGTGACTGTCACCTGAATACCAGTAGGAGGAAAGGTCCTAGTGCCTCCACCTCTGATGTTGGTTTGTAGACTCAACAGGCGAAGCCACACAAAACCATTCTCCTCCGATACGAGGCCCTTTTGAAGGCCCCATATAATGTTCAATAAGCTGCCAACTCAGTGGGGCTGAGTAGGAAGTTTTCATCTGCCTGAATAATGCCACTTTTAGACAACTTCCACATCCGGGAAAAGTACCAGCCCCACTACTTGGGGTTTATGATTATCTTAAGATAATCTCCACTTTCTACCCACTTACCATTCCATTGCTTTCACCCCATAACCTCTATACTGTATATTAACAGACTCTTATGAACTTGGCCAGCTTTTGGAACTGACCCAAAAAGGGCACTGTGTTTCTTGACACGCTGCTTGGGACAGACTTTTGTGCTTTAAAAGGAAGTACCAGGTAGATGGGCAGCAAAACATGGTCATATACGCATTTTCGGAATGGGCCCTGAATGCACTAGCTGGGTATAGGCGATTAAGTCAACTGAAGGAGTAACTGTCAGTGTTTCCCCCATGTGCCACTGTTTTCTCTCCAATTTCAATGTTTAGAATGAGGGCAGACACTGGAAACTTCTGGTCATGAGATCACTAAAATGATGAGCACCTGGTTGGCTTTAAAACAGAGAATTTGAGTCAAAACCAGGGGCAGTTCCTGAGAAATAGGGACAGTTGGTAACTAGAATGTCTTAAAAGTCTTGGTGAGGCCATTTCAGTCCTAACTAGAACCTGAAAGAAGGGGTATGGGGTTATAACCTTACTGGGAAGCATCTTTGGAAACCTGTAAGTCAAAGAGAAGCCTTCTCTGCTTAGCAGGAACGGGAAACTTGAATCATGACATCACGGTGATGTCATATTAATAACATGGGGCAAGTGTATGGAGTCAGATAGATCAGCTTAGTCTCAATAAATGCATCTTTAATTTTATCCATCTCACAGGAGCAGCTGACTGAAATGAAGCATAAAACATTAAGTTCAGTTATACAGTGAGCAAATAGATCGGTAGCAGTTACAGCCTCTTTATCCAATGCATCCACAAATGGCCAAATTGTTTACAAGCCATTTAGCTTTAATTTCCTGCTTCTGTGCAAAAGAGCCTGGAGAGTCTGACTGTTTGTCAGAAAGTTGTGAGTCACAGAGCACATGATTGGAATGTACTGAATTTGCCTGTTGCTAAGCAATGCTGCCCATGCTACAAGAGCTGGATACCTGGTGCGTTGCATTACCAAGAGCTTTAATAAAGACAAGCAGCTTCTGCCCGACCAGAATAACAATAGAAATCTGCCTTCTTCTCTGTAACTTTGATTTTAAATACCGAGCACATTCACGTGACAATTATTATTGAGTGCCGTGGCACATGGGCCCTTGTGATCAAATAAACCTCTCAAATATCTCAAATCAAATGGCAGGGACGGAGGGGGGACAGGACTGAGGCACATGCACAATAACTGGTAAATTTCCATTAATAAATTAAATAAAAATAAAACAGAATTTCTCTTGTCTCTGGCCAGCAATTTACGACCTATGAAAATGTCAATTAAAAGGGTTGTTCACCTTTGAATTAACTTTTAGTATGAAGTAGAGAGTGGTATTCTGAGACTATTTGCAATTGGTTTTTATTGTTTATTATTTGTGTTAGCTTTTTATTCAGAAGCTCCCCAGTTTGCAACTTTAGCAATCCAGTTGCTAATGTCCAAATTATCCTAGCAACCATGCACTGGTTTGATAAAGACTGGGATATAAATACAAGAGGGCCTTAATAGAAAGAAGAGTAGTAAAAAGTAGCAATAACAATAAATGTGTAGCCTTACAGAGCATTTGATTTTGGATGGGGTCAGTGACCCCCACTTGAAAGCTGAAGAAGAAAAAGGCCAATAATTAAAAAACTATAAAAAAAAGAAAAAATGAGAGCCAGTTGAAAAGTTGCTTAGAAATAGGGATGCACCGAATCGACTTTTTTGGATTCGGCCGAACCTCCGAATCCTTCGCAAAAGATTCGGCTGAATACCAAACCGAATCCGAACCCTAATTTGCATATGCAAATGGGGTGGGAAGTGGAAAAAAATGTACTTCCTTGTTTTCTGACAAAAAGACACGCAATTTCCCTCCCCGCCCCTAATTTGCATATGCAAATTAGGATTCGGATTCGGTTCGGCCAGGCAGAAGGATTCGGCCGAATCCTACTGAAAAAGGCCGAATCCTGGCCGAATCCCGAACCGAATCCTGGATTCGGTGCATCCCTACTTAGAAATGAGCGATTCTATAACATATTAAGGGGTCTATTTATTAAGCCTCAATTTTTTATGGTCCAGTTTTGAAGGGAAAGACGCCACTTTTTTAGAGGGAAAAAAACCTCGAATTTTTCAAAATGTATTATGCTCCAAAGCTGCTAAAATTTGAATCCGAAAATACTCCAGCTAAAACCTGTCAAAGTCATGTAGAAATCAATGAGGTCCCTTTTACAATTGGAAGATGTTTCTTTATCTTTGTGGGTTTTGAACATTTTGATGTTGGTTTTCGTACAAAAATGCGAAAAAATTGTTGTTTTCCGGCAACAATTGTCTCACTATTTTTTTGAGACTTTTACGGCACTAACAATTTTCATTCGGATTTTTTAGTAAATTAAGCCAAATCATGGTTGGGAGTTAGGTTACATTTTAAAAATACTGAGAAAAATTTGAGTTTAATAAATACCACCCTTAAAATTAAAGGTGAACCACCTTTAATGGCAATAATTTTTTTTTTACAGAAAAGGTGTCATCCATAAAGCTAGGTAAGCACCCATAGGACCCCATTGGCATGACTGGAACTAGAGGGAAGCAGAAGAGGCAGTTGCCTAGGGTGCATTTGTATGTGGGAACACATTTCCCTCCCCTACACTTCTTCCGCACTAGTTAAGTTCTTGAAAAGCCAAGCATGAGTTGCACATGGGTTGAGCGAGCAGAGGAACTAGGGTGGTGAGGGAGGGTCTTGGTGACCAGAAGTGTGGGCTGTTGTGGCTAGTGAGCAAGCAGCTGGTGGCAGGCAGATGAGTGACGTTAGTAGTGAGTGGGACAGGGGACACAAGTTCAACATTTCTACTCACAGAGGCTGTGGAGCCGCAAGTTCTAAATCTCTTCTCAGAGATGAAGGGGAGCCACAAGTTCTAAACCTCTTCTCACAGTTGCTGGGAACCCAAAGTTCTAAATCTCTTCTCAGAGTTGAAGGGGAGCCACAAGTTCTAAATCTCTTCTCAGAGTTGCTGGGGAACCCAAAGTTCTAAATCTCTTCTCAGAGTTGAAGTGGAGCCACAAGTTCTAAATCTCTTCTCAGAGTTGAAGGGGAACCCCAAGTTCTAAATCTCTTCTCAGAGTTGAAGGGGAGCCACAAGTTCTAAACCTCTTCTCACAGTTGCTGGGGAACCCAAAGTTCTAAATCTCTTCTCAGAGTTGCTGGGGAACCCAAAGTTCTAAATCTCTTCTCAGAGTTGAAGTGGAGCCACAAGTTCTAAATCTCTTCTCAGAGATGAAGGGGAACCCCAAGTTCTAAATCTCTTCTCAGAGTTGAAGGGGAGCCACAAGTTCTAAACCTCTTCTCACAGTTGCTGTGAAACCCTAAGTTCTAAATCTCTTCTCAGAGTTGAAGGGGAACCCCAAGTTCTAAACCTCTTCTCACAGTTGATGAGGAACCCTAAGTTCCAAATCTCTTCTCAGAGTTGAAGGGGAGCCACACGTTCAAAATCTCTTCTCAGAGTTGAAGGGGAGCCACAAGTTCTAAATATCTTTTCACAGTTGCTGTGGAGCCACAAGTTCTAAGTGCATCTCACAGTTGCTGGCGTGCCACAAGAACTGATTCTCTTCTTAGCACAAGGTCCACATCCTTTCTCCCAATAGCTGGGGAAACACAAATTCTATGTATCTCTGCAATAGCAATGGCTGCGAACATAAGTTATGCATCCCCATTTATTAACAGATGGATAGGCACAAGTTTAACGTATCTTCTCTCAATAGCTGTGGGACCACAAAGTATATGTCCCTACATACAATTGCTAGAAATCCAAATGTTTTTAATCCCTTCTCACAAAAGCCAAGGAAAGACTACGGGGACTGGGAAACCGCGAGGTCTACATCTTAACTCACAATAGCTGTCACAAGACCTATAAACATTTTCATTACTCATAGGGTGCTCCAGATTCTATGTCCCCTCTCTGCAACTGGAGGTGGCACTTCCAGATCCGTCCTCCTAATAGCCAGGAACCCAAAAGTTCCGTGATCCATTCTGTAACAGTTAGGGAGCTACCAAACTATTCACATACACTACAATACACTATAAATTTTCTTCATTTTTGTATATCTACATAGTTGATTCTTTCAGTCTGTGGAATGTTCTATAAAAATAAACTTGGGGATCTTTCTGAGACATATTTTTTTAACCACATTCATCTGAATGTTTTCTGTCGCCCATATCAGTGTTTTGCCATATGGTATAAATAAGTGCATCTTGTCTAGGTTTCTGTCTCTTGCTAATAAAAATATATCACTTGTAATGAAAATATCTAATATCTAGATCTCTGTCTCCTAAACCACAGTCTGTACAATTAATTGGCAAATGTTACTGCTGACTGCGTTTCAATAGGCCAATTATTGGTTAAATAATAATTCTAATTTTACAGGAAGAGATAGCTTGGGGTATAGCACTATAGAAGGCAGCTATGACCATATTTAAACGGTTTCCTATGTTATTTGAGTTGGTTTCAGTGTTCCTACGTGTTTTCTTACAAAAGCAATGCCTGGAGTTATCGAGATCACTATTTCTAGGTGTAAATGAGTTAAGTGGCTCAAGGTAACCTGGGTTTCTTCAGGGTATAAGCTCCATCTGCATTTTCCCTAGAACACAATGTTCTCTCTCCCTTGTAGTCCACTACATTGACGTGGAAAAGTTCAGAACTAGGATTCTCCCTCCATATATAGAAAACCTGGCCCCCACCAAGACAAAGATCCCCAACTCTTGACCCAAAGGCAGGCAGAATGTTCCCTCTGGTTTGAGGGTTCTAATAATTTGGTTACAAACGCATGTTCCCATTTGGGCACAAGTTTGGCACTGTTGCCTCTTAGTTTTTCTTAAACTTGTCTCCGTTTGTCCCTTTTCGATGGTGTTTAATCACTCCCTGCTGAATGTCTGTACAGAGAGCTGGAAAATTCCACTACTGCGTGGCTAATAAAAATCCCAAGAGAGAAGAGACTAAACAAAAGGTATTCTATGCGTTTGGCAGAGGGGGTGATTCATTGGTTAACTCATTACTCTCTTTTAACCGAAGTCATAAACGCACTGTTCCCTGGGCACCAAATTCTAGTTAAAAGAGCTGGAAACATGAATGTGCCTAAAAATATCCGTGAATTGATCACTAAAGATAAGATTATAATGATAATTACTGGGTGTGCTGTAGTAGTAAATAGCAATGTATTCCTGCCTGAAGAACTGCCGATTTATGGTTTCAGTTTAGATGGCTCTTGTAAATGCTACTGTTCCAGCCCAGAGACAATTTTCCCACTGTTACTATAGGCACCATCTCTCCCTACTATACCTGCTATCCCACAGTCACACTCCCTTCCCAGAGATTATTATCCCACTGTTACTATAGGCACCATCTCTCCCTACTATACCTGCTATCCCACAGTCACACTCCCTTTCCAGAGACTATTATCCCACTGTTACTATAGGCACCATCTCTCCCTACTATACCTGCTATCCCACAGTCTCACTCCCTTCCCAGAGACTATTATCCACTGTTACTATAGGCACCATCTCTCCCTACTATACCTGCTATCCCACAGTCACACTCCCTTCCCAGAGACTATTATCCCACTGTTACTATAGACACCATCTCTCCCTACTATACTTGCTATCCCACACTCACAATCCCTTCCCAGAGACTATTATCCACTGTTACTATAGGCACCATCTCTCCCTACTATACCTGCTATCCCACAGTCACACTCCCTTCCCAGAGACTATTATCCCACTGTTACTATAGGCACCATCTCTCCCTACTATACCTGCTATCCCACAGTCACACTCCTTTCCCAGAGACTATTATCCACTGTTACTATAGGCGCCATCTCTCCCTACTATACCTGCTATCCCACAGTCGCACTCCTTTCCCAGAGACTATTATCCCACTGTTACTATAGACACCATCTCTCCCTACTATACCTGCTATCCCACAGTCACACTCCCTTCCCAGAGACTATTATCCACTGTTAGTATAGGCACCATCTCTCCCTACTATACCTGCTATCCCACAGTCACATTCCCTTCCCAGAGACTATTATCCCACTGTTACTATAGGCATCTCTCCCTACTATACCTGCTATCTCACAGTCACACTCCCTTCCCAGAGACTATTATCCACTGTTACTATAGGCACCATCTCTCCCTACTATACCTGCTATCCCACAGTCACACTCCCTTCCCAGAGACTATTATCCCACTGTTACTATAGACACCATCTCTCCCTACTATACCTGCTATCCCACAGTCACACTCCCTTCCCAGAGACTATTATCCACTGTTACTATAGGCACCATCTCTCCCTACTATACCTGCTATCCCACAGTCACATTCCCTTCCCAGAGACTATTATCCCACTGTTACTATAGACACCATCTCTCCCTACTATACCTGCTATCCCACAGTCACACTCCCTTCCCAGAGACTATTATCCACTGTTACTATAGGCACCATCTCTCCCTACTATACCTGCTATCCCACAGTCACATTCCCTTCCCAGAGACTATTATCCCACTGTTACTATAGACACCATCTCTCCCTACTATACCTGCTATCCCACAGTCACATTCCCTTCCCAGAGACTATTATCCCACTGTTACTATAGGCATCTCTCCCTACTATACCTGCTATCTCACAGTCACACTCCCTTCCCAGAGACTATTATCCACTGTTACTATAGGCACCATCTCTCCCTACTATATCTGCTATCCCACAGTCACACACCCTTCCCAGAGACTATTATCCACTGTTACTATAGGCACCATCTCTCCCTACTATACCTGCTATCCCACAGTCACACTCCCTTCCCAGAGACTATTATCCACTGTTACTATAGACACCATCTCTCCCTACTATACCTGCTATCCCACAGTCACACTCCCTTCCCAGAGACTATTATCCCACTGTTACTATAGACACCATCTCTCCCTACTATACCTGATATCCCACAGTCACACTCCCTTCCCAGAGACTATTATCCACTGTTACTATAGGCACCATCTCTCCCTACTATACCTGCTATCCCACAATCACACTCCCTTCCCAGAGACTATTATCCCACTGTTACTATAGGCACCACCTCTCCCTACTATACCTGCTATCCCACAGCCACACTCCCTTCCCAGAGACTATTATCCCACTGTTACTATAGGCACCATCTCTCCCTACTATACCTGCTATCCCACAGTCACACTCCCTTCCCAGAGACTATTATCCACTGTTACTATAGGCACCATCTCTCCCTACAGTCTTTTTCTGTAAAATTGCTACATGATGGAAAGAACTATGCTTTTGAATAACTTTTGTATCCTAGTTTTAAAACAACACAGATCTAATTGTGACAGTACTTGTTATAAAAAAAATGATGGGTGTGCCTGTGTTCCTGGTATTTAAAATATGTTGAAGACACTACAAATTATTTCATTCTCCAGCATAACTGGGAAGGTTTTGTTTACAGAGAAAAAGCCAGAAGCCACTCATTTCCGTGTACACACCTACAGGATGAAATTATAGTAGGACAAATCACGTTACACAGCGAGAGGAAAAGGTGGAAGTACAAGTGAGTGTTTGGCAACATTCTGGAGAAAGGGATGTGTCAGAAGAACACAGGTGTAACACTAATTGCTTCCTACCACTTCCTTTGACTGACAGGGAGGTCAGAACTTGCAGTCGGCATTCAGCACAGGGAAGCAGTCATAAAGGAGTTAATGGGGGAAACGTTGGTCCCAACGTTAATATTAATTACTGTGTTAAAAGTTATGGGGACCCTCTAGGGCAGGGGTCCCCAACCTTTTTTACCCATGAGCAACATTCAATTGTAAAAAGCGTTGGGGAGCAACACAAGCATGAAAATAGTTCCTGGGGTGCCCAATAAGTGCTGTGATTGACTATTGGTAGCCTCTATGAGGACTGGCAGCCTACAGGAGACTCTGTTTGACAGTACACCTGGTTTTTATCCAAACAAAACTTGCCTCCAAGCCTGGAATTCTAAAATAATCACCTGCTTTGAGGCCACTAGGAATAACATCCAAGGGGTTGGTGAGCAACATTTTGCTCATGAGTTGGTGATCACTGATCTAAGGCCTTGATTCCTCACTAGCACAAGGCCTCAGAGTGTCAAAGTACTTCTCAAGGTGGCCAAGTGTGGCTGGACAGGAGGGGGTGTGAGATACTCTTGTGGTGACCTAGGGTTCAGCGTTGGATTGGAGGATCAGAGTCCCACCGGTGCTTCTGCCACAGCGCCCCCTCCAGGCCCCATACCCCAGCTGTAAACCCCCCTCTGTGCCCCCAAGCTGAAAACTCCTCCAGGCCCCTGCATGTACCTGGCCTCTAGTTGCAGCTGCGATGGGGGCCAGGGGGAGAGATCGGGGGCAGCGCAGGCCCATTCAGGCAGTAAATGGGTGCAGGTCTGGGTTAACCCCACAAGGGCCGGAGCCAGACGGTAATTAGAGTCAAGTGGCAGGGTACACAAAGAGATACTGACACCAGAAAATAACCTTTTTTCTATCTATCATAACATTGTCTTTGCATATTATTTATAATTTTGCCATAAAAGTATTTGCCAGACACTTTTACATTACCTTTCTTACCCCCATGTTCCTCTATGAGGGGGGCTGCCATATTTGTGCAGCAGGAGTCTGTTAGTATTAGAAACTCTGACAGGTTGAGAAGGGACAGTCACGTTGGAAAAACAATCAGGTTTAGGAACTTCAAGTAATAATTACTTACAAAAGCAGAACTATCAGTGAAAATGATCAACATGACTTATATGTAACTTTTAATGTAGATTAAAGGACAAGGAAAGGCAAAAAAATAAAATCCCATTTTTACTTTCTTTAATGAAAAAGAAACCTATCTCCAATATACTTTAATTAAAAAATTAAGAAACCTGACTGTATGCAGTGAAATTCTCCCTTCATTTACTGCTGTGGATAGGAATTGTCAGACGGTCCCTAACTGCTCTGCACGGAAACAATCATACTTATGAACAGCAGGGGGAGCCCCACCTTACTTACCAGCCATGCAGAATTCAAGCAGCTTTGTTTATGACGATCCCTAAGCAGCCCAGACCACACTGAGCATGTGCACAGTCTTAGTCTTGCAAAGATGTTTCACGTTTAACGTTACAAGATGACAGCCCCCTGTGGCCAACTTTGAAAGCATAAATTATTTGTTTGATTAGGCTTGTGGTGCAGTGAATTTATGCTTATGTTTAGTATACAAAATACAGCATTTCTAGCCTTATTCTATTTTAGACTTTCCTTGTCCTTTAATACTTTGAAAAGAAAAATGTTAGTGTCAGTATAGTTAGCAGCTTATTAAACAAAATAAATTATTGTTTCTAAAGAAAACATACCAGTTTTACCAGTGCAGGGCAATAGTACATTATATTTTCATCCATTTAAAACACTTTCATTTTTTCTTGTTACTGTTCCTTTAAGTACAGTGCACAGCCATTCAAATCATTGGGTCTCCTAATTTAAAGACAGAGCTGTTGAGGAGCTGGGAGTGTGACTGGGCTTGATCAGGGTGTAAAGGGTCCTGTGTCTCTGTCAAACCTCAGTCAATACAAACCTAAGGGAAGGCTTAGGTAAATATATTTTAATATAAGAGATAAACAAATACATCCCACTACATACAGAATGCATCATTTGTTTTATTCTGTTTCATTTCTTCTATATAGTTTACACAATTATCTTTCTCCAGATGCCGTGAAGCTGTGCTGTACATTCAGACACAATGACAGTCTTAAGATGATTCCTGAAATTAATTTCACACACAATCATTACATGTGAAAACACTATGAAATCTCAATCTCCCGCATTTCTCCTTGCGCCAGACTAAAAGGACAATCACATTAACAAAGAAATCAAAATGCCTCTTATCTTGAAAGAATTTCCATTTTTTATGATGGAGCGCCCTCTTCTGGTGGAAAGTCACTATGACACTGTCACTTCCCAAAAGGTTACTTTTTATTACACGTGTTGTCTTGCAAAGTCCTCTAGCTATAAATTAAAGGAGATAATCACTAAAGTAAGCTGGTCTTCTTATATTATTATCTTTCTTTATTGTCTTTTAGTAACATTAGCATCAAGCACCATTTTTAAAGGAGAACTAAACCCTAAAAATGAATGAGTGTATTGATGAATTGATAATAATGTCATATTTTACATACTGAACTTATTGCACGAGGCTAAAGTTTCAGCTTGTCAATAGCAGCAATGATCCAGGACTTCAAACTTGTCACAGGGGGTCACCATCTTGGAAAGTGTCTGTGACACTCACATGCTCAGTGGGCTCTGATTGGCTGTTGAGAAGCTAAGTTTAGGGCTCGTCACTAATTATCCAGCAGAAAATGAGCTTCCCCTGTAATATAAGCTGATGCTACAGGTTTGCTGATTATTAAATTCTGATGCTAATTGCACTGGTTTCTGTGCTGCCATGTAGTAATTATCTGTATTAATTACTAATCAGCCTTATATTGTGACATTTCTATTCTATGTGTACTGTATATTGTGAGTGGGTCCCTAAGCTCAGTAAGTGACAGCAGCACAGAGCATGTGCAGTGAAGAAAGAAGAAAAGAAGATGGGGAGCTACTGGGGCATCTTTGGAGACACAGATCTTTACTGCTAAAGGGCTGTGGTTGCCTTGGGCTGGTACAGAAGCACAAAACATCATGTACAAAATTTCTAACTACTTCTTTAGTTTAACTTTAGTTGTCGTTTAAAAGACAAGCTAGAACATACCAGCCAGGTGGCCACCCTAACCAGTGCCCCTGGAGCATTTGTAATGAGTGTTGTATTAGGCCTTGCAGCCCAGAGATGGGACTCCCTGCACCACAGATATGGGGGCTCCATGCAGCAAAGATAGGTGATCTCCCTGTAGCCCAGATGGGGGGTTCACTGCAGCCCAGACAGGGGAACTCACTACAGCACAGAGAGGAGCTCCCTGCAGCACAAAAAAGGGGCCTCCCTGCAGCACAGAGATGGGGACTCCATTCAACAAAGACAGGGGAACTCCCTGCAGCCCAGATGGGGTGATTCACTCCAGCACAGACTGGAGAAACCATTGTAGCACAGAGAGGGGGGGTTCCCTGCAGCACAGAGGGAATGCACAAGTGTCGCCTTTATCATGTTGCAAGCAGAAGGACTCATTGGACATTACCCCCCTGCAGGCTTGGGATGCCGGCACTCTATGGTGTGACACCTGTTTGGGGGTATTCCTGAACTGATTGTCAGACAGCTGTCTCATGAAAACTGATCTCAGACGTGTCACGGGGAGTGTCGGTGCCAACTGCTGTCACTAACTTGGTGAGGATCTCCCTATATATAAAGTGTAAAACACACAGGATGATTGACAGGTGTACTAACAGGTCTAAAAGGAAATCAGTACCAGATATCTATATCTATCTATCTATATCTATACACATATATATATATATATATATATATATATATATATATATATATATATATACAAAGTCACGTGGAGCCGGCACTCTCGATGAGATGCATTAAGTTGCCTGGGTGCACGATCACAAACATCTCCATACAAGAGGTCTCTGAGGAAGTGCGTAGCCACGAAACGCGTCAGACCTCAGACGCTAGATGTTTGATCAGATGAGAAAATAAAGTTATACCTTTTTAGCCATAACCTCGTGTGGGCGATTCCTTCGCGTGCCGGTGTGCGCTGCTACAAAACCTGTTGTGCTGTCAATACGTCTCCTCTGTGACGGACTCGGGGCGGCTGCACCCGGGTCACCACGTGGACAGAGTAAGACTCTGCAAATATTTATCTGCTAATAACTTGATGTTTTTGGATGGGGAGCCCGATGGGACGTACGTTTGTGTAGAACTTCAGTGCAGGGTCCGGGGCTATCAGCACCCGGGCCACTAGCCTTAAATGGTGAGCGACGCCAAGGGTGGTATAAGTTCCCCGAGAGTTAAAACCCCCGTGCCCTGTAATTGATTGACTAGACAAATCTTAATAGAAGCGCTGAATTGACGAATTGTTTGTCTCCCAGCAGAAAAGACTAAATTAAAAACAACACAATAATAGCAATATAACAAAATGTGTCCAAAATCTGGGACACAAATCAGGGAATGTTCCTATATGTTACTGCTTTTATCTGTTACATTTATACATTGTTTCATTACTAGATTACTCTCAAGGACACCATTTTCGTAAATGATATTGTTCATGTGAAAATCATTGAGTCTAACACAGCGATCTCTCGTTCCTTGTGGTGTACCAACATTTGGGGATACTAGTTGAAGACATATGATTACCCCGAGGTGGGTCGCTCCCTGTAGTGCTATAGAGTAAAAGGGTTAACAACAGAGAGCCAATATGTCAGTGCGACATTTCAAGTGAAAGTTTAACAGCCCAAAGGAAGGAGAGATTGTTGTGTTAGACTCAATGATTTTCACATGAACAATTTAATTTACGAAAATGGTGTCCTTGAGAGTAATCCAGTAATGAACCAATGTATAAATGTAACAGATAAAAGTAATAACCTATAGGAACATTCCCTGATTTGTGTGAAACATTTGGACACATTTTGTTATATTATTGTGTTTTTTATTTAGTCTTTTCTGCTAGGAGAGATGAATACAAACTGAAATATACCCAATCGATTTTTTAATTCGCTTTTAATCATGTGACTAAGCGGTAGCTGGTGGTTTCCCGCCAGTGTGTGGTTAAAAGACATGTTCAGTATTGACTTTGGCACTTTGAGAAAGGCTGAGGAGTCAGCTGAAACGTCAGTCGGCTGCTATTTTACTAAAAACATTCTGTTTCATTTTTAAGACCTGAGTAGTGCTGATCCCCTTTTTGCGATTATATATATATATATTTATATATATATATGTATATATTAGTGTAGGCTGTAGGAGGCTCAGTCCGATGGTGCTCATGGGCTGTTCTGTACTGCAAGATCAGAAACATACTCTGTGCTTGTGCATAAGCCCATTAGATTGCAAGCTCTACAGGACTAGGACTCGCTGGTGTTCATGTAAGAAAAAGTGAAATGTTTGCTCCAGGGCTAGCTTCTGATACCTGATGTTTCCTTTAATACAGGAAGTCTGTAAATGCTGCCTGGTGATTGGTTGCTATGGGTTACAAGAATTGGAGCTACTTATTTTACACTTTGTAGAAGCGGGACAAGTAGTGGCACCCAAGGCAATTCTAGCAGCGCCCACCCTGAAAACCCTGCTGCCACTCAGTGTGCACACGTCATGCTGCAGCCAAATAACCACAGCTCCACCCACACGGATTGCGCTCCACTTGTAACCGAGCCCCCAATAGCACCGGCGGCACGTGTCTCTTCTGCCAACACTAATTCCAGCCTGGTATAAATTAGGGATGCACCGAATGCACTATTTTGGATTCGGCCGAACCCCCGAATCCTTTGTGAAAGATTTGGCCGAATACCGAACTGAATCCAAACCCTAATTTGCATATGCAAATTAGGGGTGGGAAGGGGAAAACATTTTTACTTCCTTGTTTTGTAACACAAAGTCATGCGATTTCTCTCCCCACCCCATATGCAAATTAGGATTCAGTTCGCCGGGCAGAAGGATTTGGTTCGCCGGGCAGAAGGATTCGGCCGAATCCGAATCCTGCTGAAAAAGGCCGAATCCCGAACCGAATCCTGAATTCGGTGTATCCCTAATATAAACATAACCAAGTAACTAAGTGCAGAGTCACATATCTGCCTGGGACAGAACCAGACCCCACAACTGCTTAGTGGCCCCACAGCTATAGGAGCCCCAAAGGAACACTGACTGGTTAACTTACCCTTTAATACATGTTCCTGCTCAAAGTTGGGGGGGGGGGTGTGAGGCTAAAATGACTGTGCTGTGTGGGTCCTTTCTGCCACTGCCCTAAAGCCTTCCTACAATAGCAAATACTCTTTCCAGCTTTCAAATGGGGGTCACCGACCCCATCTAAAAACAAAAAGCTCTGTAAGGCTACACATTTATTGTTATTGCTACTTTTTATTACTCAGGCCTCTTCTATTCAAGTCAATGTATGGTTGCTAGGATGGGTGTCTGTAGAAGGGGGCAAGAGGCGGCAGTTGCCCCACCCTGATTTCCCCAGGTAGTTACAAGAATTTTTTTGTAAATTTAACTTCCAACACAAAGGGGCAGATTTATCAAGGGTCAAATTTGAAATAAAAAACCTTCGGAATAATAGGCCGTTTTTGGTTTAAAAAAAAAAAAAAACAACTTTGAAGTCCACCAATCTCCAAATAACTTATAGGAGGTCACCCATAGGCTAAAACAGCAATTCGGCAGGTTTTAGATGGAGAATGGTCAAAGTCGTATTTTTAAAGAGACAGTACATGATAAATTTCGATATTCTAATTTGTTTAATTCAAATTTTCACTTAGACCCTTGATAAATCTGCCCCATAATGTTTTTTTGAACTTCCCACCCAAATACAAGCCTAATTAATTAGGTTATATTCTACAGTGTCATGAATAGGTTCATATTGAGTGGGATGCTACCCTGATATAACCCCCCTCCCAGGACACCCATGGTTGCTAGGGTCATTTGGAGCCTAGCAACCAGTTAGCTAAAGTAGCAAACTTGAGCTGCTGAATAAAAACCACAAATAATAAAAAAATGAAAACCAATTGCAAATTGTCTCAGAATATCACTCTCTACATCGTATTAAAAGGTAATAACCCGTTTAATACACCGGCTCCTGGGTCCCCTCCTGTCTCCCATGGAGCCCGGGCAGCATCACCTGTTCCCTTCAGTCCCCTGGGCCTCGAAACTTCTGGAAAAATAATCCGCACTTCAAGACATATTTGTAAGCACCGCCCCGAAAGCCTGATTGGTTGATCAGAGGTCGAGTTCTTGCCCATTGGTAGAAATCTGTTCCGTCACCAAACTTTATCAGCGAAAGCCACGCCCCGCCTGTTTTACAGACCGACTCGGGGAGCTGCGGGGGAAGCGAGAGACGAGAATGCCGGAGATTAATTGGAAGGTGCGTAGGAAACGGGAAGTGAGTGTTGGTCACGTGGTGCCGCTGTATAATGTTCAGAGGGGCTTGGGGGAGCGATCCCAGTGCAACGCTCTGATAAAGAAGAGCTCGTCCCCAACATTGCTTATTACAGGGTACAACTCCCAGCTGCCCCCCGTATTGAGCAGAGAAGGAAAGGATTATGGGAGTTTGCAAAAGTAGCTCCATGTTCCTTATTGGCTGGTTTAGGGCGGGGCGGTAGGAGTATTTGCTATGGAACCCCCCCCCCAGCATCACACAGGGGGCCCTAAGCCTAAAATACAGATAAAATAGGAAGTGAAAATCAGACGGAAGAGTATTATATTGTTATGTAACCAACCTGCATAGCCAGGGCCCATCCTCTCTGACCCTGCTGGAAAGCACCAGTCAATGTATGAGTTAAATGGCAGCTTTTCTATCATTTCATTTAATCTGAGCATTGGGCAAAATCTGATTGATCCAATTGTTTAGGCCCTGGCCAGTAATTACTATTAGTCTAGAGCAGCATCAGTGACTTATAATGAGCCCAATGGCATTTATAAATACAGACTGATACGTCTGCCCCATATAAATACAGACCAGTGCGTCTGCCCCATATAAATACAGACCAGTGCGTCTGCCCCATATAAATACAGACGTGTGTGTGCCCCATATAAACACAGGCCAATGCGTCTGCCCCATATAAACACAGGCCAGTGTGTCTCCCCATATAAATACAGACCAATGCGTCTGCCCCATATAAACACAGGCCAATGCGTCTGCCCATATAAATACAGGCCAGTGTGTCTGCCCATATAAATACTAGTGAAACTAGTAAGTGAATTAGAGTCCTGCGATTGGGTCAGGTACCTGCAGAATTCCCTCAGAGTGGGGGGTTTCAGGTGGAAAGTTTGTATGGGTGGTCTGTGGGTACCATGTATATGTAGAGTACAGGCTTTATCCCCCACACCTTCCTTGGGACCCAGGGACTTTTAGGGGCAGGCAATTATGTGGTTGGAGGGGGCTGGCTTTGTTCTTTGAAGCAAGAGGAGGGGGTTACAGAGGAAGAGAATAGTATAGTGCCAGGAGGAAAAAGGGTAAGTAGCCACAGAATGGCAGAAATAAATGAGTGCAGGAAAGGCACTGGACTAGATGCACAAATGCAGAATATTACAATGAGAAACAATATGTATGTACAGGGGTAACTAAGAGTTTTACTGTTTATTTAGTATGAGGTGGAGCTTACAGTCTAAGGTCCCTAACACACACACACAGATGCATGTACACATTAGCCAGTAAATTCAATCACCAATGGGTCTATCTAGAAGCTGCATCCCCATCTTACCCTTTGTGTATAAAGACTCCTAGACTTGCACATGCAGAGTACAGTTATATACTGAGCATCCACAATTCTAACACAGGATCCCTGGAAAGGAAGGATGTTGCAATTGTTTCTGAAGAGGAGCACCTTTCTTATTTAATTCTTGGGAGAGTACTGAATAACTTGACACCCGGGGAAGGCCCATTTAGCCAAGGTTGAAACTTCTAATTCATGTGAATTTTGTTTTTACTCTAATAAATTCAAAAATGCTCACTATTCGACTGGGAGGTCATTTAAGAAAAAATTTGAATGTCTAATATTCGATCCAATAGTTCCGACCTGAAAATTCGAATCGTATTCAAATTGTATTTGAATCGTGTTTTCCCCAACGGAAAAAAAAAACTTGAATGTCAGGAAGGCTATTAACATCTCCAAATGGCTCAACAGAACTCGGCAGGTTTTAGGTGGTCAAGGGGTGATAAATCTCACATTTGAATTCACATTTGAATTGGGGGATTAAAATTCAAATGTGTGAATTGACACCAACCTTTTTTTTTTTAAAAAAAAAAAAAAATCGAATTCACTATTCGACCCTTAATAAATCTTCCCCGTAGTGTATTGGGTCCTATATGTTATTGGTTTGTGGGAAGAAAACCAACACAGAAATAGGGGGAACAGACAACTTCCAGTCCAGAATCAAACTCATGACCCCAGTAGTGCAAGACGGCATGGAGAGAATAGCTCAGCTGAGATAGGGAATGATATGAAGGAGAGAGCAGTGCACAGTAACACAATGTATAACCATTTCATTTTTTCCCTTTTGTGTTGCATTTTCATCCCCAACCCCATATGAGACCAGTGTGTAGGTTCCCCCATAAGGGAACAAGTCTCAGATTGGAGCGTAAGTAAATAATCATTTCATCTTTTTACTTGCAGGCTTTGGATAATTTTCCTCTGCTCTTATACATTCTAGCAGCAAAAACAATCCTGCTATGCCTGGCATTTGCTGGGGTTAAGATATACCAGAGTAAGAAGTTGGAAGCAACGTTAAAGCTGGAGCGAGAAGCCAGACTGAGAAGGGCAGCCGAGAAAGAGGAAATGACAGAGGAAGAGGAAATGAGAGAGGAAGAGGGAATGGCAGAAAAAGCGGAAATGGACAAGAAAGACGACTAAGGTATTGGCTACGGCTCTTATGTTTGGCCAATATCAGTACAGGTATGAGATCCCGTCTGGAAACCAGTTATCCAGAAAGCTCCGAATTACGGAAAGGTCATCTCCCATAGACTCCATTTTATCAAAATAATCAAATTTTTAAAAATGATTTCCTTTTTCTCTGTAATAATAAAACAGTAGCTTGTACTTGATCCCAACTAAGATAGAATGAATCCTTATTGGAGGCAAAGCCAGCCTATTGGGGTTATTTCATGTTTACATGATATTCTAGTAGACCTAAGGTATGGAGATCCAAATTACAGAAAGATCCGTTATCCGGAAAACCCCAGGTCCTGAGCATTCTGGATAAACGGTCCCCTACCTGTATCTGGCAGCCCAAGACATAACAGTCCCCACCAATGATCTCTCTTGGCTGTGTGCTTGTAAGACGGACTTTTTAAGGCCAGTGCATGTTCTGACAGAGGAGAACTGCTCAGTCAAAACTGAAATTAGAAGGAACATCTTCGGGGCCTACAAAGTGCAAACTGAATTCCAGTGCTCTGTAAGCATTGGGTTCTGTATTCTCAGAAATGCAGCGCTTTAGACAAAGTACACAGCTCAGGATATCTGGTCTAGGGAGTTGGCATTGCTGAATTATTTACAGATTTAATACCAAGATGTCTAGTACTTTAAGAAGTCTGATGCTCTAATTGGCTATGGATGCGTTCTAGTCCCGCCCACCTCAAAGTTTCTTACATACAGCAGAGCCAATAAAATGCGGTGCTCACAATCTCTCTTCCCTTCCAGGTTTTCCTCTACATACAAGGACGAGCCAAGTCGCTGGAAACGTGTTGCAACGGATCATGGATAAAAAGACAAGTTTTGATAGACTTTTAAATTATATGTTTATATCATTTTAATATTTTGTTTGCTTTGTACATAATAAACCTTGACGGCTTAAAGGTGCACTTCTCTGAATTTTGATCGTATCTCTGGTATTCACAGAAGGACACAGATGGAAGAAATCTGAAGAGTGCTGGAGGCTGTGATCATTTTCTATTTTATAGCAGCCAAAGGCTATAAGCTGAAGTCCAAGGTCTCTTTCATGTCTGCATTTCATTCATTGGATGCGAGGACTCACAGAAGTCCCATACACTGACTTGCATGGAAGTAAATGTGCTCAATGGATATCACTTGCCCTACAATTGGAGCAAACCACAGCTTTGGTGCAAGTACAAACTCACCCAATAACACTGCTATAATATGTGTGCATTCAGTGTATAGGAATTCTCTGTGCTCCTGCAAGACCTCACATATGGCTGAGCAGTCAGAACAAGTTTTATCAAGATCGACTTACACAGAGCAATGAAAGGTGGCCATACACGATAAGATCCCCTCGTTTGGCACGATCACAAAACGAGGAGATCTTCACCTGATATGCCCACCAAAGGCAGAGTGATATAGGGTTAATCCAATCGTTTGGCCCTAGGGCCAAACGATCGGATTAAATTAAGGAAATGGGCACCCACGGGACGAGGACCACTCTTTATAATGTCTGCACTATGTCAGTATAAATGTTTGATAAAGGGGGTCACCCCGAAACGTTGCACGTCTGCACAAGGAATAAAAAGCAAGGGGAAACCCTGCATTTCACTTGCCTCGAGTGCCAGAGTTTTTCTATTTCTACTATATATTGGGGGTTGCCGTACTCTCTACCCTGTGCACCAGGCGTTCTCTGTGAAGATAGCGTGTGCTCTGCTTCACCTTGTTCCTGCCACCCTTACACAGAGCAATAAAATACATTTGTTTAGAACTGGTCTCAGAATTTAAGACTCTTCCAACTGAATCTCCTTGATTGCTAAACACCACTAACTGTTTGGAGGAACTGAGGAAAACTTCAATGATAGAAATAGCAGGTAAATAAGACACATGTAATGTTTTTTTGCTTGAGAGTGCCATCTTGGCATTCACTGGGATGGTACAAAACAAATCTGTCCAAGTAAAACACTCTGTCCTCTCTAGCATCACCCACCAAACCTGCCTAATTGTTTCCCTCTGTAAATACATACACACTACACAGATACATACCAACATACATGCAGAATGAACTCTCAATGCTGGGAATCACAGAGTTCAGACGGGGGCTGAACATGCCCCTACACAGGCATTCGCCTCCTCTCGTGCCTGCACCTTGGCCGATTTTGGCAAAGAAGCAAAGTTTGCATTCTTGTATCAAAATCAGTTAAAGGGGTTGTTCACCTTTAAAAGAACTTTTAGTAGGATGTAGAGTGATATTGAGACCATTTGCAATTGTTTCCCATTTTCTATTATGTGTTTTTTGTAGGGATGCACCGAATCCACTATTTTGAATTCGGCCGAACCCCCGAATCCTTTGTGAAAAATCCGGCCAATTATCGAATTATGCAAATTCGGTTCGGCCAGGCAGAAGGATTCGGCTGAATCCTGCTGAAAAAGGCCGAATCCCGAACCGAATCCTGGATTCGGTGCATCCCTAGTTTTTTGAGTTATTTAGATTTTTATTCAGCAGCTCTCCAGTTTGCAATTTCCGCAGTCTGGTTGCTAGGTTCAAAATAATTCTAGCAACCATGCACTGATTTGAATAAGAGACTCGAATATGAATAGGAGAGGGGCTGAATAGAGAGATGAGTAATAAAAAGTAGCGATAACAAATGTGTAACCTTACAGAGCTTTTATTTTTAGATTGGGTCAGACCCCCCCCATTTGAAAGCTGGAAAGAGTCAGAAGCAGAAGGAAAATAATTCAAAAACTATAAAAAAAATAAAATAATGAAGACCAATTGAAAAGTTACTTAGAATTAGACATTCCATAACATACTAAAAGTTAACATAAAGGTGAACCCCCCCCCCCCCCCCCCCCTTTAAGTGTGCCTGCCCCAGAGCTGGCAGGAAGGTGAAGAGACCAATACCCCCTGTAGGGGATGATTTTCAGTGGCCCAATTTCAGCCCCTTGTCTATAATTAGCTTTAAAAGACAAGGAAAGTTAAACTAAAAAAAGTAAGATAGAAATGTTGCACATGATGTCTTGTGCTTCTGTACCAGCCCAAGGCAACCACAGCCCTTTAGCTGTAAAGATCTGTGTCTCCAAAGATGCCCCAGTAGCTCCCCATCTTCTTTTCTGCTGATTCACTGCACATGCTCTGTGCTGCTGTCACTTACTGAGCTTAGGGACCCACTCACAATGTACAGGACACATAGAATAGAAATGTCACAATATAAGGCTGATTAGTAATTAATACAGATAATTACTACATGGCAGCACAGAAACCAGTGCAATTAGCATCAGAATTTAATAATCAGCAAACCTGTAGCATCAGCTTATATTACAGGGGAAGCTCATTTTCTGCTGGATAATTAGTGACGACCCCTAAGCTTAGCTTCTCAACAGCTGCTCAGAGCCCACTGAGCATGTGAGTGTCACAGACACTTTCCAAGATGGTGACCCCCTGTGACAAGTTTGAAGTCCTGGATCATTGCTGCTATTGACAAGCTGAAAATGTAGGCTGGTGCAATAAGTTCACTATATAAAACATGATATTTTTAGCCATATTGATTTTTAGGGTTCAGTTCTCCTTTAACAAATTTGACTCAAGTCTCAAGAAAGAACCAATTCTCAATAACCAAGTGTCTATCAAATGAGTCCCACAAATCTCTTCTCATTGTTTATTTTAACAACTGATGTTAATTATTGTTACAGTGTGAATCTGTTTAGTGAGATGAACATACAGAACATAAAAGTGGTGATTCCTTAACAGTAACCAATATGTAGTGGTTCCAATAGAAAGAATACAGTGCGGCAACTCAAGTGTGACAACATCTCAATAACACAAATAAAATAACATTTTTAGTGGAAATCAGAGCGTTCTAGGCATGATCAAACCAGAGATTTAGTGCTGCCCTGGGGGCTAGAGAATGTACACCGGAATTCATTTTCCTGATCTCCTACAGCAAGATTAGAGGGAGGGAAGCATCTATTCCCACTAAAGAAAGTCAGCGAGGGTAAAAATGAGTTCCGTGCCTGAAACAAATGAGGTGAGTTGGGGGGTGTCATCAGAATACTCTCCTTCTGATCTAACACTGGATACTTGTTCTGATAATGAATCGTGGTGCTCGTGAATGTCTTGTGCTTTGGAAGGGTGTAGGAAACATCATTAGGCTTGTCTTCTACCATATTGATCATGGTCAGCAGTGACTTCAACAAAATTAGGATACCAATAAATCCAAAAACGTAGAGTCCATCTCCGATGGATATTTGCATCTCGTATGTCTCACTTGTCTCATTTTGGAAGCCGCTGGGGATTGGGGTTAAACAGTTCCTGGAAGCAGAATGTATTCTGGTTCTATTTAGCAAATCCAGTTTGTCGTATTCCATTTTTCAGGTGATCCTGTACATTGAAGAAATAATGTACAATAAGCTGTGCTAAAAATACACAAAGTATTCTCCAGGTGCAAAATACAGGAAGGAAAATGATCCCAAAGCAACAAATACAATGGGCCAGTTAAAGCCCTCAGTGGCTTAAAAGACATGTAAAGGCTAAAAAATAAAATCCCATTTTTACTTTCTTTAATGAAAAAGAAAGCCATCTCCAATATACTTTAATTTAAAAATGTGTACCGTTTTTATAAAAAACCTGACTGTATGCAGAGAAATTCTCCATTTACTGCTGTGGATAGGAATTGTCAGACAGTCCCCAACTGCTCTGCAGGGAAACAATCATACTTATGAACAGCAGGGGGAGCCCCCGTCTTACTTCCCAGCCATGCAGAACTCAAGCAGCTTTATTTGTTTCCCTGTAGAGCAGTTGGCGACTGTGTAGAGATTTGTTTTGGATTTTATTTTGCCTTTACATCCCCTTTACTGTTTCCAACTCCAGCTGCAGGGACAAAGATCATGGAGCCAGATTTAAACATATAAACTGGGATTCTATTTGGAAGATTATTTTGCTGCAGCCACTGGTTCTGCAGAGTTGAAGAAAGTTTGTATTAAACAATGCAAAAACTATAAAATCCACAATAGATTACATGACAACACAGGACCCAGTGCAGTCTGTATATTATGATTATTAATCAGTCTTGTTGTATTGGCTTCTGGCAGATATTATTTGACTTGTGCTGTTTTGATCATTTATGACAATCCCTAAGCAGCCCAGACCACACTGAGCATGTGCACAGTCTTGGTCTTGCAAAGATGTATAACAAAGTTACAAGATGGTGACCCCCTGTGGCCAACTTTGAAAGCATAAATCATTTGTTTTAGGCTTGTGGTGCAGTAAGTTTAGTATACAATATACAGCATTTCTACCCTTATTCTATTTTAGACTTCTCATTTAACTACCTACCAGCAGACCTTGCAACCATAGGTGGGCCCAGAAAGGACCCCCAGCACCCTTTCTCTTCTGCCTGGAACCATGCCATCAGATCCATTTGCTTGTGGGTGCAGGAGGGAGGGGGTCTCAGTAATGTGACATGAAGGGGGCACAGGAAAGGGAAGCTATGCCACTGAAAGCCCTAATACCATTTTAATTGAATAAGCTGTAGGATATGGGAAAATTAAGAATGGGCAAAAATAATTTCTGAACAGTTTGAAAAGCTGGCACATACACAAGACCACTTTGAGTAAACTTTGAGTACGATGTAGAGGGGGTGATATTCTGAGACAATTCTAAATTGGTTTTAATTTTTTATTATATGTGTTTTTTGAGTTATTTAGCTTTTTATTCAGCAGCTTTCTAGTTTACATTATAAACAATCTGGTTGCTAGGGTTCACATTAGCTTAGCAACCAGGCATATATTTGAAAAGAGACTAGAATATGAATAGGAGAGGTCTGAATAGAAAGATGAACAAAAAAAAGTAGCATTAACAATAAATCTGTAGCCTTACAAAGCCGTTTGTTTTTTTAAATGGGGTCAGTGACCCTGATTTCAAAGCTGGACAGAGTCAGAAAAAAGGCAAATAAATTATAAAATATAACAAAAAAAATAAGACAGACTAAAATGTTTCTTAGAATTTACCATTCTATAACCTTAACTTAAAGGTGAACCACCGTTTTGCCGCAAAGACATTAAAATATAGTAGTTGGCTGGGGGTCGGGTTATACATGCCAGTAAATCATATCCTTACTGAAATCCGGCAGTCCTGGCTTCCACATATGCAGCCATCGCACTAGGCAGGGAGGGGCAGTGCCATGCACAGACTAATGCTCCACAAATATGGCAGCCCCCTCATAGAGGAACATGGGAGATCATATAAGTAATGTAAAGCATCAGGCAAATATTTTTATGGCAAAATTATAAATAGCAATCAAAGACAATGTTATGATCATTGTAAAAAGGTTAATTCCTGGTGTCAGTATCTCTTTAATTAGGGCCTTACTTGGCCATCTACACTCCAAGCCCTCACCAGGTCCGGACTGGCAATCTGTGGGTTCTGGCACATGCCAGAGGGGCTGCTATAAGGTCCCATTGAAAGTCAGTATTTAGTGGGCTGATGGGGCTGTTTGGGCCTCTATGTGGGCTGAGTGGGCCTCTGTGTACCTGAAATGCCAGGGCCTAATTTAATTCTCAGTCCGGACCTGGCCCTCACCCCTGCAGAACTGCAGAGTCTATTTCTTCTGTAGTCAGGAATTAGTAGCCTAGGAAGCGACTGCCGTCATAGGAACTTGTCAGAAGTAACCATTACCTGGCTGGCACAGGAGTGCTGCCTACTGTCTCCAGAGCAACTTCTTGCTGGAAAACTGAACCAATTCTAGAAAAAAATGAAGTTTACATTTCAGTATCAAAAGGGTTTATGAACATCTACCTGCTAACGAGCTTCCAAATTCAGGCTAAATACAGGGCTTTTGAAGTAAACACAACACCCAGTTATTCCTTGCATCTGTCAGTTCCGGATGCCCTGATATGATTTCCAATTCCACATTGTTCTAAAGCCCTGTAATCAGTTGGGTCTCTATCACTCACCCAAGCCCACCAGCAATCTGCTCCATAAAAGGCTGAGGTCCGTATACAGCTAAAGCCAAATAATAAGAGACTGTCTGTATCGACTATTCACCCTTCATGCAATCTGCTTATGGGGACTGCGAAATCCACAGAAAACTGTCTTTATAAAGCCAATCTGTTTGGATGACGGGGGTTTACACAGTGAATAAAAGCATTTAGAGGCAGCTCCCAGCAATCTGCTCAAAGCATTTCTATCAGTACATTGGCCCTGGTGAAGAGATGGGAGTCTTTATCTGTACATTTGATAATGTACTTAAGTAGAAATGCAAATATTAGAGGAGATATCTGCAATTTTGTCTTTCCAAATAAATAAATGAAAACTATTTATGGAAAACTAAACAGCAGCAATGTGTAACTGAATCCTAGCCCCTAATGCTACACACCTGGGATACATAACTTGCACCAGCATATTCTCTTGCTAAAATCTGAGTGAGCAGGGCTGGCGTTAGGAAAATATTAGGCCCAGAAAGCAGAAAGTCTGTATCCCCAATGTTAGTGGGAAAGAAACAATATAAATCCATACCTGCAAACATCAAGCTCTTGTAAAACTACAACTCTCAAATTAAAACTGCTTCCCCCAGTCTCCTTTCAACTGTGGCTTCCAAACAAATATTTTCGTCGCTTTTGATCAGGAAGTATGGAGCGCAAACTAAAACTGTTCCCCAGGTCCAAGTACTTCCAAACAGATTACATTGGTTCCAAGAAAGCTTGGAGTGCAAATTGAAATTGCTCCTCCAGCCCATGGTTTCCCCAACCTCCTGACCAAGGTGTGCACATTTTAAATCAATTTTTTTTTCCACTTTAAAGTTTATTCATTTTGAACAATAATTCAACAGCTCTGCGTATGTAAAATAGAGACTAGAAAGCTGATAATCCATTGTAACTCAATGTTGATAAAGGGTGTATTTTTATTATTCGTATCTTTTTGTTTAAATAGCACGGGCATATTTCTGCACAGTTTAACTGAGTTTATTCATCACTCACGTCAGTTCCTGCACCAGAAGAGCTTACAATCTCAGACAATATTACATTTACACAAGCACTGTGGCCCCAGAATACTTTATTCATCACTCGCATCAATTCCTGTACCAGAAGAGTTTACAATCTCTATTACATTCACACCAGCACTGTGGGCCCAGAAGAGTTGAGAAACGGATGCAGATTCAGTGGATTACCCACTTTTAAACGTTGAAGAGACATCTGTTACTTTGGAGAGGGATTTCTACCACAGAAGGTAGTGGTCCTGGTCTTTCAATTTATATATTTAACAATGCTGAAAAGTAGTTAGGTGCCTCCCAAGTGGTCTCTCAATGGACCCCGGGTACGGCACCCTTAAACAGATGTGCCATTTGTTGTCCTTTCATCAAAGGCTCAATTAACTTTTCCCCTGAGAGGATCTCAAGGGAAAGAGCCGCAGGTTGGGAGTAGGAGTGGGTGGAGCTGTGGGAGTGGGTGGAGCTGTGGGAGTGGGTGGAGCCATGGGAGTGGGCTGGTGTTGGGGGAGGGGCAGAGTTATTCCATCAGGTCCAATTGCAGTGGGAAAAGAATAAAATAATTTATGTGACAGTTGCCTCCAGTGCTTTTTGACAATTTTCACCATTTTTTTATTTTTTTTCCTGGACTGATTCATCATCGCTAATCACTAACCATGAACCCTGGACTAGTGAGTCAGGTTTGTCCAATTCAGTCGCAGGAATTCCAGAAATAATCTCTGTATGTGTGTGCAGGGCCGCCATCAGGGAGGCACAGGGGGTACAAGTGAACCGGGCCTGGGCCTGAAGGGGGGCCCAGCAGTGCTGAAGAAGAGGCAGGACAGGTAGAGGCAGAAGTGGGAGCCGAGACCAGGGAACTTAGCTTGGGTTCTGGATATAGGGTGCCAAACATGACAAGAAGCAGGAAAGGGGTGATGATGAGGAGGAGGAGGAGGTTGATGAGAAAAATGATGATGATTAGTCACATGTTGCTGGACTGTGTATTTTTCTGTTCTGTAAAAAATTTTTGATAATTTTTGACTACAGTGTTATTTTTGTATTTTTATAGAGACAAGTTGCCCTTTGCTTCTCCCGGGGGAGAATAATCCATAATAAAACCAATTTCAGCAGAGAAACCCCATGTGATGTCTATGGAGCCCCCTCCCTGTATTGTGCTGCAAGTGGGGGTGCTGGGGGGCTGCAGTATTGCTGGGGACACTGGCACGACAGACAGACAACAGGGAGTAGTTACTGAAAGCCGTACAGGGTGCAAAGTGGAAAAACAAGACTGAAGCCATGTTGATTTGCACCCTTATGTGATGCCAGTGTTGATGGGAGGGGCCAGGGACTGGTGGGAGGGGCCAGTGGCTGATGGGAGTGACCAGGGACTGATGGGTGTTCAGGGGAACAGTATTTAGCCCAGTGATGCTGCTTGTGTTGCATCAGGGACCTGCACTGGATCCCACATTGTGACTATTGCTATTATACTGTGAGTGGTAGGACGCAGAGCTACAGGTGCCTGTAGGGGTTGCTGAAACTGCATTTGCTGGGGGTATAATATCTCTTTTCCTGTTCCTTTGCATGGCAGTGGTCACCAATGAGATTCATCCCCTGCCATGTGACCTAAATTAGCAACTGCCAGTGGGTTGGATTCACATTCCTCCAGAGAAAGTTGGTATCCTGCATGTGCTCAGTTCACAGCTTGATAGAGCATATCTGCTGTTTGTGCACTGTCCCTTTAAGGGAAGGGCTCCTAATGCAAAGAGAGGCTGGTGCTCACTAATTGCCTCCGGCATGCAAATGACTGTTGGATTATTCTGAACCTTTTGGAAGGTGCTGCAGGTGTATTTTGAAGTTGAAGTAGCAAATTTGCCAATGAAGGATCTTAAAGGGATACTGTCATGGGAAACAATTTTTTTTTCAAAATGAATCTGTTAATAGTGCTGCTCCAGCAGAATTGAGAAATGGATTTCAGTGCAGAAAAGAGCAAACAGATTTTTTTATATTCAATTTTGAAATCTGACATGGGGCTAGACATATTGTCAATTTCCCAGCTGCCCCAAGTCATGTGCTCTGATAAACCTCAATCACTCTTTACTGCTGTACTGCAAGTTAGAGTGATATCACCCCCTCCCTTTTTCCCCCCAGCAGCCAAACAAAAGAACAATGGGAAGGTAACCAGATAACAGCTCCCTAACACAAGATAACAGCTGCCTGGTAGATCTAAAGGGATACTGTCATGGGAAAAAACATTTTTTTCAAAATGAATCAGTTAATAGTGCTGCTCCAGCAGAATTCTGCACTGAAATCCATTTCTCAAAAGAGCAAACAGATTTTTTTATATTCAATTTTGAAATCTGACATGGGGCTAGACATATTGTCAATTTCCCAGCTGCCCCAAGTCATGTGACTTGTGCTCTGAGAAACTTCAATCACTCTTTACTGCTGTACTGCAATTTGGAGTGATATCACCCCCTCCCTCCCCCCCCCCAGCAGCCAAACAAAAGAACAATGGGAAGGTAACCAGATAACAGCTCCCTAACACAAGATAACAGCTGCCTGGTAGATCTAAGAACAACACTCAATAGTAAAAACCCATGTCTCACTGAGACACATTCAGTTACATTGAGAAGGAAAATCAGCAGCCTGCCAGAAAACATTTCTCTCCTAAAGTGCAGGGACAAGTCACATGACATGGGGCAGCTGGGAAATTGACAAAATGTCTAGCCCCATATCAGATTTCAAAATTGAATATAAAAAAAATCTGTTTGCTCTTTTGAGAAATGGATTTCAGGGCAGAATTCTGCTGGAGTATCACTATTAACTGATGCGTTTTGAAAAAAATGTTTTTTTTCCCTTTAATCTGCCCGATGTTACAATTCACTTAAACTGTAACAAACTGTGGCATTGACACGTGTCAAATAGCAGTTAATACGGGACTCTTATAAGGACTGAAACAATAACTGCTTTAATAAGCAATTCTGAACTAAAAACCAGAGCCCATATGCCTCCCTAAATCGCCAATTTTATTAAAAATATTTATGTATAGAAATACTGCTGCAAATAACCATAATGGATGAATTTAAATGAAATTGAAATAATGAATTAATGTTTGTTTATTAACTATATACATGAATTTTGATAAATTAATATTGCACATAAGTTTTTAATATCTCTGTATGATGATTAAAAAACCTCAATTCATTTACTCCAATAATTAATCATATAATAATATGAAGTAATTTACTGAGTGCGATAAAAGAGATTCCTAATTTATTGATTCTAGTAATTTAAAATAAGCTCACGCACTGCCTGAATAATAAGACTTGTTAAACTTTGATTTGCATTTAGTAGTGTGCGCTGCCACCTTGTCATGTATCAATTCTAGATGGGGCTGATCTCTCTAACAGCCGGGAGACCAGTTTCTCTGTTAGTGGTGGGGAGGAGAGCAGAGTCAGGCCTAAGCAGATTGTGGTTGTAGGGGATTCAATTATTAGGAAAGTGGATAGGGTAATCTGTCGTCCGGATCAATGTCACTTCCACATTGTCTTTCCCCACCCTCAGGGGCAGCCTCTCGCTGGGATTGGCCAGTTGGACAGGGATGACAGTTTTGACAGGCAATGACTAACATCACAGGGTGGCACTCTCATGTTCCATTGTTTGCCCAATGGTAAGAGAACCACCATAAAGTGTGAAGCACTGGGTTATGCTGTGTTCATCACGGGTGGCTGGTATGGAGTGGGGTTGTATGTAGATGAGGTTTTGTTATATCTCTTTTATAAGAAAACCACAGTGTTTTTTGGGCAGGAGAATATTGAGCATGGCGTCTTTCATCCACATTGTGTTTCATAGCAATCTGCATAACAGGTCCCACACCTGTACAAAGGTGGGATTCTTCCTTCTTCCATTTGAGGATGAACAGAATCCACTATTTGGGGATTTGTCCGAATCCTGAATCCTTCATGAAAGATTCACCCAAATCCTGAACTGAATCCAAACCCTAATTTGCATATGAATATTAGTGCCAGGAAAGGGGTAAAGAGAACGGCCCAAGCAGCATGCGGTTACAAATGTTTTCACTTCTTTGTTTATGTGATTAAATGTCACCAGTGTCGGACTGGGACACCAAGGGCCACCAAAAAACCTTATACCAGGGGCTACCAAAACATAACACCCACCAAAAAACTTTAGACTGAGGTCCCACCCTCAGTACTATTTTCTTCCTCTAGTCACTCAACCTATACTCTCCTAGTCTCTTTTCTTTACACACTATAACCTATTACTCCATCTATTTAGTCTCTTTGTTCTCATACAAATAAGGAATGGCCATGACATGGGCCAAATTAGCAGCATGAGGGCCCACCGGGAGATTTCCTGGTATCCTGGTGGGCCAGTCCAACACTGAATGTCACATGGTTTTAATGATTCAGTTCAGCCAGGAATTGGACTGGGCCAAATCCAAATCCTGCTAAAAATGACCAAATCCTGAAAGGAATCCTGATTTGGTGCATCCATACTTTATAGTAAAAGATTTGTAGGTTCAATAACTCCCAAGATTTCAAAACTGTATTTTTTACCATGACCATTTTGTGGCCACACCTCCTAAATACCATCTTAATTACAACATTTGACAGGTTATGATTTCTGGGTTTTAGGTGCATGTTTTATGTGTTATTGCAGTTCTGCTATTGAAGATGGAATTGCCCTGTGAGTCTCTCCCAAGAGACCTGCTTGATTTATTTGTTACAATTGTATCTCAGTGCAGCAACTAAGTATTCTGGGCTCCCCTGCGAAAAGCCTCTTATTTAATGACGTTTCAGAAACTCTTTTTAGTTGAAGTATGAACTGCGTCTGGGTGGGAACTTGCACACAGTCACACACAAACAGCTCTGATATGCCAAAATATAAAAGCTTCCAGTACCACATTTAAGTGATGCAAACATCCGACTCTTGATATCTGTTGAGGCTAACCCCACTCAAACTTGGGAAGGTTCCACATTTAACAGGACCCATGAAGCCCATTTTGTGGAAAAGTGCCAAGGGGTATAGCAGCTAAAGTATCAGGTTGTGGATAATGTACCCAGCATGCGACGTGGGGGTGACCAGACCAAAGGGCTTCTTAAGAAAGAGGCCATGTGGATTAGGAGATTAGAAACCCTCACTTCCCAGGGATTAAATAAGGAATACGATTTGCAAGCTATTTTACGGGTTTAACTATTTTTGTTTTTAAATCTTGTGTTTTGCAGATACCTTAGAGCTTTGGCTAGCTTTTAGTTATTCAGCCTTCTATGAGTTAATGGGATTTAAACGTGTGACATTATAACAAACCTGTTGAAGATTGTAACAAATGCGTAACAATTTTGGCAGTAGATGGCGCAATATGTTTCTCTATAAAAAGCTGTATTGTTTAGTGTCTGGTAAGCTTGAAATAAGTCTCTGTGTAGCCTGAAACTTCGCTTATCCAGGTCATGCCAGTGTTCCAAATAAAGGCATTTTTTATTCAAAGAAAAATTGTGGTGTTGGGACCCATAAGGTTAATATGCCTATATGGCTTTAAATCCCTACCCTTGCTCATTTCTCTAGTTTAACATTTACATATCCTAGCTATTGGCCAAGAGGTGTTATGACTACGGATGTAGCGAACGTCGGAAAAAAAGTTCGCGAACATATTCGCGAACTTGCGCAAAAATGCGAGCGGTTCGCGAACGGTTCGCGAACCCCATAGACTTCAATGGGAAGGCGAACTTTAACATCTAGAAAAGACATTTCTGGCCAGAAAAATGATTTTAAAGTTGTTTAAAGGGTGCAACGACCTGGACAGTGGCATGCCAGAGGGGGATCAAGGGCAAAAATGTATCTGAAAAATCTGCCTGTGTGTGCTTGGAAGAGATAGTGTAGGGGGAGAGCTGTTAGTGATTTCAGGGACAGATGATAGTAAGCTTGCTGGCTAGTAATCTGCTTGATACTGCTCTGTATTGGAGGGACAGAAGTCTGCAGGGATTTGAGGGACATTTTAGCTTAGGTAGCTTTGCTGGCTAGTAATCTACTGTTCTCTTTAAACAACTGCCATACGTTGACCTTGTAGGCATTGTTTGCCCAGTTTTTTTGGACGCAGCCACTGAAGCACAGTTGCCAGAAAAATTATGCCATATAAATGCTGAAAATATAAATTTTTTTGGTTGCAGCCACTGAAGCACAGAGGCCAGAAAAATTATGCCATATAAATGCAGAAAATATGCATTTTTTTGGTCGCAGCCACTGAAGCACAGTTGCCAGAAAAATTATGCCATATAAATGCTGAAAATATAAATTTTTTTGGTTGCAGCCACTGAAGCACAGAGGCCAGAAAAATTATGCCATATAAATGCAGAAAATATGCATTTTTTTGGTCGCAGCCACTGAAGCACAGTTGCCAGAAAAAATATGCCATATAAATGCTGAAAATAGTCATTTTTTGCCATATACATTGAGTCAACGTATGGCAAAAAATTACTATTTTCAGCATTTATATGGCATATTTTTTCTGGCCTCTGTGCTTCAGTGGCTGCGGCCAAAAAAACTGGGCAAACAATGCCTACAAGGTCAACGTCGTTGACCTTGTAGGCATTGTTTGCCCAGTTTTTTTGGCCGCAGCCACTGAAGCACAGAGGCCAGAAAAAATATGCCATATAAATGCTGAAAATAGTAATTTTTTTGGTCGCAGCCACTGAAGCACAGTTGCCAGAAAAATTATGCCATATAAATGCTGAAAATATAAATTTTTTTGGTTGCAGCCACTGAAGCACAGAGGCCAGAAAAATTATGCCATATAAATGCTGAAAATATAAATTTTTTTGGTTGCAGCCACTGAAGCACAGAGGCCAGAAAAATTATGCCATATAAATGCAGAAAATATGCATTTTTTTGGTCGCAGCCACTGAAGCACAGTTGCCAGAAAAATTATGCCATATAAATGCAGAAAATATGCATTTTTTTGGACGCAGCCACTGAAGCACAGTTGCCAGAAAAAATATGCCATATAAATGCTGAAAATAGTCATTTTTTTGCCATACGTTGACCTTGTAGACATTGTTTGCCCAGTTTTTTTGGTTGCAGCCACTGAAGCACAGAGGCCAGAAAAAATTAAACCAGTAGGGTTTGCACCCTAGTTTGTAACGGTGGCGGAGGGAGGAGGAGGACGCTAAAGGACAGCTGTGTGTGGAGTCATGAGGCTTGAAGAGAAGGACAGCTGCATAGAAGTCAGAACAAGTCTTCCGGCGTGCAGTAACCCTCCGAGATCCACCCCTCATTCATTTTAATAAAGGTCAGGTAATCGACACTTTTGTGACCTAGGCGAGTTCTCTTCTCAGTTACAATCCCTCCTGCTGCACTGAAGGTCCTTTCTGAGAGCACACTTGAGGCTGGGCAAGACAAGAGGTTCATGGCAAATTGTGACAGCTCTGGCCACAGATCAAGCCTGCGCACCCAGTAGTCCAGGGGTTCATCGCTCCTCAGAGTGTTGATATCTGCAGTTAATGCCAGGTAGTCCGCTACCTGCCGGTCGAGGCGTTCTTTGAGGGTGGATCCAGAAGGGTTGTGGCGCTGCCTTGGACAGAAAAACATTTGCATGTCTGACGTTACAGACTGGCCAAAGGGCTTTGTCCTTGCAGGTGTGCTCGTGGCAGGATTACTGGCACCTCTGCCCCTGGAATGTTGATGAGTTCCTGAAGTGACATCACCCTTAAAAGCATTGTACAACATGTTTTGCAGGCTGGTTTGTAAATGCCGCATCTTTTCGGACTTGTGGTATGTTGGTAACATTTCTGACACTTTATGCTTGTACCGAGGGTCTAGTAGCGTTGCGACCCAGTACAGGTCCTTCTCCTTAAGCCTCTTGATACGGGGGTCCTTCAACAGGCATGACAGCATGAAAGACCCCATTCTCACAAGGTTGGATGCAGAGCTATCCATCTCCGCTTCCTCATTATCAAGGACTGCATCATCCACGGTCTCCTCCCCCCAGCCACGTACAAGACCAGGGGTCCCCAAAAGGTCACCACTAGCCCCCTGGGAAGCCTGCTCCTGTTGGTCCTCCTCCTCCTCCTCCACAAAGCCACCTTCCTCCTCTGACTCCACTTCTGGCACCTCTCCCTGCGTTGCAGCAGGTGCCTGGGTTCGTTCTGGTGATTCCGACCAGAAATCGTGCGCTTCCAGCTCCTCGTCACGCTGGTCTACAGCCTCATCTGTCACTCGTCGCACGGCACGCTCCAGGAAGAAAGCGAAGGGTATTAGGTCGCTGATGGTGCCTTCGGTGCGACTGACCATATTTGTCACCTCTTCAAAAGGTCGCATGAGCCTGCAGGCATCGCGCATAAGCACCCAGTAACGGGGGAAAAAAATCCCCAGCTGTGCAGATCCAGTCCTACCACCCAGTTCAAAAAGGTACTCGTTGACGGCCCTTTGTTGTTGCAGCAGACGTTCCAACATAAGGAGCGTTGAATTCCAGCGAGTCTGGCTGTCAGAAATCAAACGCCTGACTGGCATGTTGTAGCGCTGCTGAATGTCAGCAAGGCGTGCCATGGCTGTGTAGGAACGTCTGAAATGGGCCGACACCTTTCTGGACTGGGTGAGAACGTCCTGGAATCCTGGGTACTTGGAGACAAAACGTTGGACTATTAAATTTAACACATGTGCCATGCAGGGCACATGTGTTAAATTGCCTAGTCTCAACGCTGCCAACAGATTGCTTCCATTGTCACACACCACTTTTCCGATCTGCAGTTGGTGTGGGGTCAGCCACCGATCGGCCTGTGACTGCAGAGATGACAGGAGTACAGATCCGGTATGGTTTTTGCTTTCCAGGCACGTCATCCCCAAGACAGCGTGACAACGGCGTACCTGGCACGTCGAATAGCCTAGGGGGAGCTGGGGGTGCACAGGTGTGGAGGAGGAGAAGGAGGACCCAGCAGCAGAGTAAGAAGAAGAAGAAGACGAGGTAGAGAGCGATGGAGGAGTAGAGGTGGTGGCAGAACCGCGTGCAATCCGTGGTGGTGACACCAACTCCACTGTTGTTGTTGAGCTACCCATTCCCTGCTTCCCAGCCATTACCAAGTTCACCCAGTGGGCAGCGTAGGTGACATACCTGCCCTGACCATGCTTGGAGGACCATGCGTCAGTAGTCATATGGACCTTTGGCCCAACACTAAGTGACAGAGATGCGGTAACTTGGCTCTGCACATGTTGGTACAGGTGTGGTATTCCCTTTTTAGAAAAAAAATTGCGGCTGGGTACCTTCCACTGCGGTGTCCCAATTGCTACAAATTTGCAGAAGGCCTCAGAGTCCACCAGCTGGTATGGTAAAAGCTGGCGGGCTAAGAGTGCAGACAAGCCAGCTGTCAGACGCCGGGCAAGGGGGTGACAGTCAGACATTGGCTTCTTACGCTCAAACATGGCCTTCACAGAAACTTGGCTGGTGGCAGATGACTGGGAATGGGAACAGGTGGTCAAGGTGGAAGGCGGAGTGGAGGGTGGTTCAGACGGGTCAAGGAGAGCAGAGGTAGAGCAGTAAGATGCTGGACCAGAAGGAGTGTGGCTTTTAGTTTGCCTGTTGCCTTTGAGGTGTTGCTCCCAAAGTGCTTTGTGCTTGCCGCTCATGTGCCTTCGCATAGAAGTTGTACCTATGTGGCTGTTGGGCTTACCAAGGCTCAGTTTCTGACTGCACTCATTGCAAATTACAATGCTTTTGTCAGAGGCACACACATTAAAAAAATCCCACACTGCTGACTTTTTGGAAGTGTGCGATCTGGCGGTAACAGTAGAAGTTGGCGGAGTTGGCGGTATTGGCGGCAATGGCGGGTGCGTTGGCCGGCTGAACACAGGTGCCGATACATGTTGTTGCCCTACTGATCCCTGCGGGCTGTCCTCCCTGCTTCTTCTAAGTCTTATTCTCCTACTGCCTCTCTGACTCTCCGTCTCTCCATCTGAACTACCCTCCTCTTGCTCTCTTCTACTAGGCACCCACAAAACATCAATCTCCTCATCATCATTCTCCTCAGATGCATCAATTTCTTCTGACACATCACAGAAGGAAGCAGCAGCAGGGACCTCCTCCTCATCACTCATTATGTCCATCTCTATCGTGTTCTCTGCCAGAATTAAATCTGGTGTAAGGTCCTCATCTCCTTCATCTTCTTCTGGCAATAATGGTTGCGCATTACTCAGTTCAAGAAACTCATGGGAAAATAACTCCTCTGACCCCAGTGAAGAAGGGGCACCGGTGGTGGAGGAAGTGTTACGTGGGGTGGCCATAGCAGTGGAGGATGAGGAGGATGTTGTGGTAAAGTTAGAAACGGTAGAGGATGGGGTGTGCTGTGTAAGCCAGTCAACTACCTCTTCAGCATTTTGGGAGTTCAGGGTCATTGGCTTTTTAAAACTGGGCAATTTGCTAGGGCCACAGGATTGCATAGCAGCACGGCCCCTAGCACGGCCTCTGCGTGGCGGCCTGCCTTTGCCTGGCATTATTTTTAAAACAACAACAAAAACTCAGTTGGTTTTTCTGGAAACGATAATACACACAGCTAGATGGCGGGTTGAAGAAAACAGTGTGCAAATAATGCCTACAAGGTCAACGTATACACTACTACAGCGGTGGATACGGATTACGTAAAATATATTATGGCTGCTTGAAAAAAGTCACTCCGGTGTTTTTTCTGGAGACGGTAATATTATGGATATTTAGACAGAATGTGAACAAGGTCACACAGCTAGATGGCGGGTTGAAGAAAACAGTGTGCAAATAATGCCTACAGGGCAAATAATGCCTAAAAGGTCAACTTATACACTACTACAGCGGTAGTAAAATAAAAAAAAGTAAAATAAAAAAAAATGAATATTAAAAAAAAAAAATTAAAGTTGGTGCTGCTGAACTACTAGGAGCAGCAGATTAGCACACCAGTCCCACTCCCCAACACTGCTAGACTAATAGCACTGGGCTCTTATAGTAGTAGTAGTAGTAGTAGTAAAACAACAAAAAAATAAATAAAAGCAGTCCTTACAAGGACTACTGTTATTGCAGCAGTCAGCAGATGAGATCAGAAGCAGGACAGCTGCCCACTGCAGCTACATACAGAGCACTGCAGTAGAAGGTAGATTACTAGCCAGCAAAGCTACCTAAGCTTAAATGTCCCTCAAACCCCTGCAGACTTCTGTCCCTCCAATAACAGAGCAGTATCAAAACGATTACTAGCCAGCAAACTTTCAACTGTCCCTGAAATCACTAACAGGCAGCAGCTCTCTCCCTACACTATCTCTTCAGCACACACAGGCAGAGTGAAAAAACGCTGCAGGGCTTCGGTTTTTATAGGGAAGGGGAGTGGTCCAGGGGAGAGCTTCCTGATTGGCTGCCATGTACCTGCTGGTCTGGGGTGAGAGGGCAAAAAAAAGCGCCAACAATGGCGAACCCAAAATGGCGAACGTCGCGCGACGTTCGCGAACTTCCGGCGAGCGCGAACACCCGATGTTCGCGCGAACAAGTTCGCCGGCGAACAGTTCGCGACATCTCTAGTTATGACCACTTCCTGACACACTTTAATATAGTGCTTGGAAAGGGGTGGGTCTTCCTCTTTGGCTCCTGGTGTCCTAACCATCTGGATGTTCCCACTGAGCCTGGGTACACCAAGGCCCAGTAAAGCCATTTTGCCCTTAAAGGGGTGGTTCACCTTTTAAAAATTAGTGGTGAGCACAACTTTCCCTTGTTTGTTATAGTTATACAGGAGCAGTGACCAGCTCCATGTTGTAGCTCCCACCCCCTCCCAGCTATAGTCAGGTGATCCCACTGGTGTCTAATAAAAGGGCAGCCAAGTTTGGGAGTTTTACTTTGAAAGCAGCAGGTAAGTTGCAGGTAAAACTTAGTCCCTTTGTAAAATGTATAATTTAGCAATAGAATTCTTAATGAATCAGATAAAATTGAGCATAGGACTAGGGTTGCCACCTTTTCTGGAAAAAAATACCGGCCTTCCTATATATTTATCATTTTTCCTATAAATAACATTGGGAACAGCCATCATTTTTACCAGCCAGGCCGGTAAAATACCGACAAGGTGGCAACCCTACATAGGACTGGCCAGATATGGGATGACTGTGACGTAGTTGTTCAGCTTAAATATATTGCAATATATGGACAAACAATCCCTGTTTTGTTTAAAGGGTAAGGCATTTATTAGTAGCAGTATGCACAAAATGTCTCTGTCTTAAATATATTGATAATGGGTTGAGTGCAGAGGACTCTTGTATTTGCCCATATTTTGTTAAGACAGTCCTGTTGTGTGTGTGCATGGGGGGGAGGGGTGGCAAAAAACTGCATTGAGAACTGCAGAGTAGCGCAGTAGCCAATCAGAGACTTGCGCAGTGCAAGCAAGAACCAGATGTGCTTAGGGTTGCCACCTTTTTAAAAAAAATTTACCGGCCAGTGATGGCGGGGCAGTAACGCCGTGATGTAAAAAGGGGAGGGCCACGGGTAAATGGGCGGGTTGTGTCGTAAAAAAGGGGGTAGCAGTGTGATGCAAAAGGGGGCGGGCCCCATCGCAAGAGGGGCAGAAGACGAAGGAGGGGTACGTTTCTTGCGGAGGGCCAAGGGATTTTGTTATAGGTATTACAAATTACCGGCAGCTACATTGCCGGTAAATTTGTAATACCGGCCCGGCAGGTATTTTACCGGTTAGTCCGGTAAAATACCAGCTGGGTGGCAACCCTAGATGTCATGTGCTACATATCGTTCCCACAGGGGGCACTATCATTCCTGATCCCAGTAGAGCTCACAGTAAAGGTGGGGAACCCACTCATATACAGCTACAGGGGAGGGGAGCATGATAAGAGGCAGAGCCTTGGATCATTATTAATAAATGATGTCCCAGTTACCCCACAAGGCACGAGATAGACACGGGGTGTTGCCTATAAAGCCATTATTCCTTTCACATGTCCCTGTTTAGCTATTTAATCCTCTCATTGGCTACAAAGTAACCAAATTCTCTTCACAAACAAACCATGTGTCTTGATGAATGGGAAGATTGTGTAATACTCAGTAGTCACACTGTATCTCAGCGCAGAAACAGAAACCAAAATTACCCAACATGCACTGGGAGACTTGGCCCATTAGGACAAGAAAAAACTTTGGTGGTTTCCAAAATACAAACCAGTCAAAGGGCCAAAAAGTAGCCAAATCCGTACCTTGACTTGTTTGTACTTTCAAAAACAGCCCGGGCTTTAAATAAGTAGCACAATTTGTCTGGAAAACCCGCCAACCTGGAGCGCATGCGCAATCAAACGCGCAGAGATCCTATTACCCAGAAGTCAGCGCGCGCGGTACAATTGGCGCATGCGTATTGAAAGCGGCTCTGGGTCATATCCACCAGCGCGCGGCGTAGCTGACGCAAAACGTGATCTGTAGAGTGGGAGGCGTTCGCTTTGACCTAGTGCAGCGGCCGGAGGAGAATATGGCAGCGGTAGGGAGCTTCTCAGTGAAGGTAAAAAGCTGTGCGGGGAATGAAAGTTGTGTCAGTGCATGTGAGCTTGTAAATATCCGGCACACTGGGGAGCAGCAGAGGGTGTTGGGTGTTTGTTCCGTATTAGGGGCTGGAGGTGCAGCCTGACAGAAACGTGGGTTACTGGGATATATCCGGGCCGGCTGTCACCCCTGACACTTACTGGTACCTTCCTATACACCGGCCGCCAGGGGGCACTGTGTTGAGAATGGGGACGCCGAGGGCAGTTTGACCGAGAGCCCTAAAAACGCTTATGCGATTATATGTCCGAATAGTGAGTTCTGTTCTTCCCATGAGCCTCCGGGGCAGTTCTGTTTTTCCCATGAGCCTCCGGGGCAGTTCTGTTTTTCCCATGAGCCTCCGGGGCAGTTCTGTTTTTCCCATGAGCCTCCGGGGCAGTTTGCCCTTACCGCACATGACTGTCATCTATTCCACCTGCCCTCAGAGTACAGAAAATCTCAGCCCATTGCTCCAACATAGCCATTTGTTTTCTCTTTTTAAAGTCCAGCCCTACAGGGTTTTGTGGACTGCTCCACCCCTGGAATTCTGGGAGTTGTAGTGTTGCTGCATAAAGTTGTCCCCTTATGTGCAGGTGTCTGTAAGTCTTGGTGGTATTCCTGTTTCATGAAGGGCATCTGCACAGTGACAGGGATGAAGGTCACATGCATTTGTCTGGGCCAACTACGTCAAAGTCATCCCATATCTGGCCAGTCCTACACTCAACTTTCATCTGATCCATTAAGAATTCAATTGCTTCATTATACATTTTACACAGGGGCTACTTTGTACCTGCAACTTACTGCTTTGAAGCTTAAAACTAACATGGTTGCCCTTTTATTGGCCACCACTACCTGGGAATGATGGGAGTTGCTGGCCTTTTCCTCCAGCAAAATTAACTTATCGAACTGAGCAAAGCCAGAAACTTCCATTATCGGCCCTCCACTATGTAGGCCGGAAAAAATTCGTCCCTCTGTATTACTGAAGTTGGACAGCACTGTTATATTATCAGACCAATCACATACATAGGATTAAATGTCTGGGTGAAGCTCTGTCTCTGGGTAACATGGAAGCGTGTACTTGCCTCTCTATCTTGTGTGTATGGAGGGGGTGGGAACTTTAGCCTGGACCCCAAACAGTAGCCAATGTGATATAAGCAGAGCAAGATCCAAAATAATACAGGAGACTGTGCTGCTGCCACTGCCTTTCATTCTCACTAGGAGAGAGAGAGAAGTATTAACGTCATATTCACCTTCACTATGTGCCTCTCCAGCTACTGCTGAACTACAAGTCCCAGCACCCCAGTAAAGTCCTCATTAAGGCTCAGCGTGTGGGAGATGACGGTGCAGTTCTTGATTATTCATAAACCTATAAATCTCCTAAAGCCAAGGGGCAATGACATATCTGTGCAGTTTGCTGTGTGAGACTCCTATTAGTGACTGGGCAGAAAAGTATTTTCATTCCTTTATACTTTGTCTCTTATTAACGATTTCCATTCTCTTCCTGGGTGTTAGGTACGTTCCTTCAGCACCAGTGCAGTCCGGCCAATTTCCAGGCTGGTCAAGGTTAGTCTTCTGGGGATGACGGGGGGGGGCTTTATATGAGCTGCAAATGCCTTGTATTACTGGTGTCTTGCATGGCATGTATAGAAACAATTGCAATTATCGGAGGGTACACTATAAGAACAACACATTCAGCATGAATTACATGGGGATTGGGGAAGTATAGATCTTATACACATGGCTCCTTTAATATAAATACAGCAAGTCTCCAGTTATTCGAGAAGGAAAGCTACAGAAGCAGTTTATTGCCAATAGATTAGCCACAATAGTGCAACACTATATCTATTCTGCAGAATGCTTTACCATACCTGAGTAACCCGCTCTAGAAGCTCTCTCTGTTTCTTAGATAGCAGCTGCCATATTAGCTTGGTGTGACATCACTTCCTGCCTGGAGCAATGCAGACAGATAATCACAGTGTTATTGTTGTGTCTCCCCTCAGCCTCCTATTCAGGTATATGGACTGGAAGGTCGTTATGCCACTGCACTTTATTCCGCTGCTTCAAAGGGGAAGAAGCTGGAGCAGGTGGAGAAGGAACTGAATAGAGTGTCGGTGAGTGAGACTGGGCTGGTCCCATGAGGCTTTCCACAAAAGGGGTTCAGTGTTACCTGTAATTAAAGGGGGTGTTCACCTTTCAATTAACTTTTAGTATAGTTGTTTAGCTTTTTATTCAGCTGCTCTTCAGTTTGCAGTTTCAGTAAGCTGATTGCTATGGTCCAAATTCCCCTACCAACCATACACTGATTTGAATAAGAGACTGGAATATGATTGGAGAGGCCTGAATAGAAAGATGAGTAATAAAAACAGTACATTAGTAGCTTACAGAGCATTTGCATTTTAGATGGGGTCAGTGACCCCCATCTTAAAGCTGAAAAGAGCCAGAACAAGAAGGCCAATAATTAAAAAACTAAATATTTAAGACCAATTGAAAAGTTGCTTAGAATTGGCCATTCTATAACATACTAAAAGTTAACTTAAAGGTGAACCCCTCCTTTAGAGTATACCCCACCCTGTGCAGTCTTTCCTCTGTCGTTCAGACAAATCCAGAGCATTAAACAAATCTGTTGCTTATGCTAAATAATAGGTTTTTTTTGTAATTGAGAAATGTTAAAAGCATAATTGTGATTGTAGAACCCATTTTATTTTGTTTAACATTTCAGACCCTTTTCAAGGATCCCAAATTGTCCGGCATCGTCACAAACCCACACATTAAACGCGCTCTCAAACAAAAGACTGTCGGTGATATCTTGGCAAAGGAGAAGTTCTCCCCTCTGACTGTCAACTTTGTCAGTGAGTATGGGGGCGGTCCCAGCAAGATTGGGGGCGGTCCCAGCAAGTATGAGGCAAGAAGTGCAAAGTGAACAGGGAGCGTCTGCTTTTCTGCTCTAATGTTGGTGGGCAGTTTTGTTGCATAAATAAATGCAAGGAAATAAAATAACGACTAGTATGCTAGGGAGTATGGCTCCTTTTACAGCGGGAGTCTAAAGGGATTGTTCACCTTTAAAGTCACTTATGTTATAGAATGACCAATTCTAAGCAACTTTTCAATTGTTTTTTTCATTATTTTTTAGTTTGTCTTTTTCTTCTGATTCTTTGCAGCTTTTAAATGGGGGTCACTGACCCCTTCTAAAAAAAACAAATGCTCTGTAAGGCTACAAATTTATTGTTATTGCTACTTTTTATTACTGTTCCTTCTATTCAGGCCTCTCCTATTCATATTCCAGTCTTTTATTCAAATCAGTGCATGGTTGCTAGGGGAATTTGGATCCTAGTTACCAGATTACTTAAAATGCAAATTGAAGAGCTGTTGAATAAAAAGCTAAATAACTCAAACCTTCAATAATAAAAAACAATTGCAAATTGTCTCAGAATATCATTCTCTACATCATACTAAAAGTTAACTCAAAGGTGAACAACTCCTTTAAATTAACTTTTAGTATGGTATAGAGTGAAATATTGAGACTATTTGCAATTGGTTTTCATTTTTAATTGTGTTTTTTGAGTTTAGCTTTTTATTCAGCAGCTCTCCAGTTTGCAATTTCAGCCATCTGGTTGCTAGGCTCCAAATTACCTTAGCAACCATGCATTGATTTGAATAAGAGACTGGAATGTAAATAGGAGAGGGCAGATGAGTTATACGCGTGTAGGTTACAGAACATTTGTTTGTTAGACCAGGTCAGTGACCCCCATTTGAAAGCTGGAAAAAGTCAGAAGAAAAATAATTGAACTATAAAAAATTAAATTAGGGATACACCAAATCCACTATTTTGGATTTGGCCGAACCTCCTAATCCTTCAAGAAGGATTCACCGAATACCGAACTGAATCCAAATCCTAATTTGTATATTCAAATTAGGGTTGGGAAGGGGGAAACATTTTTTACTTCCTTGTTTTGTGATTAAAAGTCACACTATTTCCCTCCCCACCCCTAATTTGCATATCAGTAGGCTGGGCAGAAGGATTCGGCCGAATCCTGCTGAAAAAGCCAAATCCCGAACCGAATCCTGGATTCGGTGCATCCCTAAAATAAATGAGGACCAGTTGAAAAAGTTACTACTTGGCCATTCTATAATATACTTAAAATTAACTGAAAAGTGAACCACTCCTTTAAGAGATTTTTAGGTTTCAGGTTTCCCCTCTGTGGCTCATGCTTTGGCGAGGGCCTGATCCCATTCTAGATATTCCGAGTCCTCAGTCACTAAGTCCAGGCATGTCCGTGCCTTATTTACCTTCATGGTGCCCTTTAATCCCTTGTATTGCAACTAGGGCTGGTAATTATACAAGGCTGAAAATCTCATGGATCCCAAAAACTGTACCTGACCGTATTTTTCCCCCATAGATTTGCTCGCTGAAAATGGCCGCCTGAGTCGGGCCTCTGATGTCATTTCTTCATTTGCGAAAATCATGAGCGCTCACCGGGGGGAAGTTCTGTGCTCCGTTACTACTGCCTCAGTAAGTGGGAGATACACTGATTACTTGCCCTTTATCACTTCCCTGCTGTTCAAATGAAACCCAGCGACGTATTTACATTCTGTTTCCTTTCCCAGCCCCTGGATGAAGCAAATCTGACAGAACTGAAATCTGCTCTCAATGGCTTCCTGGCAAAGGGGGAAACATTACAGCTGGAGACAAAGGTAGGAAAGGGTTTCAGGTTGCACATATTGGTTTTCTCTCTCTCTAAGTTCCCATTAAAGGGGGTGTTCCTTTAAATTAAATTAACTTTTAGTACGATGTAGAGAGTGAGACAATTTGCAGTTTGTTTTCATTTTTTATTATCTTTGGTTTTTGAGTTATTTAGCTTTTTATTCAGCAGCTCTCCAGTTTCAGTAATCTGGTTGCTAGGGTCCTAATTAACTTAGCTGCTACACATTGATTTGAATAATAGTCTGGAATATGAATAGGAGAGGCCTGAATAGAAAGACGAGTAATAAAAAGTAGCCTTACAGATGTTTGGTTTTTTTAGATGGGGTCAGTGACCCGCATTTGAAAGTAGGGATGCACCGAATTCAGGATTCGGCCTTTTTCAGCAGGATTTGGATTCGGCCGAATCCTTCTTCCCTGCTGAACCTAAACTTAATTTGCATATGCAAATTAGGACGGGGAGGGAAATCGCGTGACTTTTTGTCACAATACACGGAAATAAAATGTTTTCCCATTCCCGCCCATAATTATGTATATGCAAATTAGGATTCAGTGCGGTATTTTGCCAAATCTTTCGAGAACAATTCAGGGGTTTGGCTGAATCCAATAAAGTGGATTCGGTGCAGCCCTATTTGAAAGCTGGGAAGAGTCAGAAAAAGGTAAAAAATAAAAAAAAAAGACCAATTTAATAGTTTCTTAGAACCAGCCATACTATAACATACTAGAGGTTAATGTAAAGTTGATTCACCCCTTGTTTTTTTGTTTCATGTAAAGACTGATGTGAGTATCCTCGGAGGAATGATTGTCAGCGTGGGAGACAAATACATTGACATGTCCACAAAAGCCAAGATCCAGAAACTGACCAAGATTATGAAAGAGACTGTGTAACTGATCTGCTGAGACTGCTCTGTTATAAATAACTATAATAAATCATTGTCCTGAATCTATTTATGTCTCATTTAATTGGAGTTTTACTTCTCCAACAGTTCTGTCCCAATATGTCTGATTCTTGTTCTCTTTACAACTGAGCCTTCAGTGTTCTATCATATATAGTGATGGGTTATCTTACATACAAGATATTGTGTTGTATAATAATAGCGTTATATTATATACAAGATATTGTGTTGTATAATAATAGCGTTATATTATATACAAGAAATTGTGAAGGTCAGTGACTGGTTCATATTTGGGCTCAGCTGCCCCCAGTCATGTGACTTGTGCTCTGATAAACTTCAGTCACTCTTTACTGCAAGTTGGAGTGATATCATCCCCCCCCAGCAGCCTAACAACAGAACAATGGGAAGGTAACCAGATAACAGCTCCCTAACACAAGATAACAGCTGCCTGGTGGATCTAAGAACAGCACTCAATAGTAAAATCCAGGTCCCACTGAGACACATTCAGTTACATTGAGTAGGAGAAACAACAGCCTGCCAGAAAGCAGTTCCATCCTAAAGTGCTGGCTCTTTCTGAAAGCACATGATCAGGCAAAATGACCTGAGATCTACACACCAATATTACAACTAAAAAATACACTTGCTGGTTCAGGAATGAATTTTATCTTTGTAGAGTGAATTATTTTAGAAATAAAAATGACAGATCCCTTTAGGTCAGGCCCGGGTGCCAATTGTGGCCTGTTTACAAAATTTACACCGGCCCTCAGCCTCGATCATGAAATTAATAATAACGTGGCCCCCCCAGCACAGTGCAATCAGAAGGTTGTTCACCTTTCCTACACTTTTTCAGTTCAGTTGGTTTCACATTGTTCCCCAGAAATAAAGACTTTTTCCAATTTTCTGTGCGACTGTTTTTCTAGTATTGAAGTGTAAAGTGTCATTTTCACCTTCTAAGGCAGCTCTGGTAGGGGGGTCGCTGACCCTGTAAACTGTTCTAAATGGATACATTTAGCTGATACATTTCTTATCTTTGTCCCCCCCAGAGTAGAATCTCTGAGTTTCATTACAGGCAGCTGTTAGAATTGATACAATAGTTGCTAATACTCCAGAGATGCTGCTGAGAAAAGCAGGAAGTAGAGTTCTGGCTATTATGTTAGACATCCAGTCACTCCAGCTTTTATACATTACATTTTTGGCTAACTAACTATACTACATACATGTTTTATTTTGCACAGCCCATCTATTTACCCAGTTTTTATATTTACACTGAACAATTCGTTTGAGGCTCATACAGTGATGTGTGCAGTAAAAGTTCAATGAACTGGACTGACCTGAGAGGCTCCCCCGTGCTAGAGATGGTACAGACCAGAATATAAGAGACAGAGGAGACAATTGGAATGTCCCAACACTCAGCTTTTATTTACTGTAAGACACAGGAAGAAGTTCAGATTAGCGATATAAAACATGGCGACGTGAGGGTGGATAATTCACTGGAAATCAAGAAACAACCTAGCGGCCATATCATTATACACACGCCTAGTTATGTCTCAGTGTAGTAATAAAATACATTTCTTCTTCAATATTACATTTTCAGGAAAGAATAAAAACCAACAAGTGTAACAGTAGATAAACGTGTATCCCCCCCTCATCCCCAGCACAACATGAACCTCACACATCACTGGGGAGGGAATAACCTTGATATGTCGGGCGTTAGAGCCCCCGTACCGCATTACAGAGATACGTAACCTGCTGCTCTCCAGCTGTTACACAACTGCATATCCCAACATAGCTGAACATGGTAGTCCTCTAGCTGCTGGAGTACAGGACAGGAGGGAGTAACCTTGATATGTCGGTGTTAGAGCGCCAGTAACGCATTACAGAGATGCGCAACCTGCTGCTCTCCAGCCGTTACACAACTACATCTCCCAACATAGCTGAACATGGTAGTCCTCTAGCTGCTGGAGTGCAGAACAGGAGGGAATAACCTTGATATGTCGGGCGTTAGAGCCCCAGTATTGCATTACTGCTGCTCTCCAGCCGTTACAGAACTACATCTCCCAACATAGCTGACATGGTAGTCCTCTAGCTGCTGGAGTGCAGGACAGGAAGGAATAACCTTGATATGTTGGGCGTTAGAGTCCCAGTACCGCATTACAGAGACAGGCAACCTGCTGCTCTCCAGCTGTTACAGAACTACATCTCCCAACATAGCTGAACATGGTAGTCCTCTAGCTGCTAGAGTGCAGAACAGAAGGGAATAACCTTGATATGTCGGGCGTTAGAGCCCCAGTATTGTATTACTGCTGCTCTCCAGCCGTTACAGAACTACATCTCCCAACATAGCTGAACATGGTAGTCCTCTAGCTGCTGGAGTGCAGAACATGGTCTATGCCTCATCTCTTGCCGTATCTGTGGAGTCGGCACCACACGAACCCCCAGCATTGCCCCAAAGTGAGGCCATTAAAATAAAATCACATCTAGTGACCTTTATTGTCTCGTGTAAAAGAAAACAATCATAAAAATGCTCCAAAGTGCAACGGATCCGTCCTACGGCAACATGAGCGTTACTAGTAGGTGTAGGTCAGTAGTTCGGTGAAGAGAAGGGGCACATTTATTGGTTGTCTCCTGTTAGCAGAACGAGACCACCCTCCTGTCGTCTCCGATGGACGGCATTTTAGTGAAGGGTAATGGGCTGCTTTAAAATGTTGCTCGTTGGAGGTCAGATATAAAAAAAATACTCCTGCGTAGTACAATTATTTATTGATATATAGCCAGAGACGTTTCTCCATGCAGAATCTGCTTTCTGCTCTGTAGTGTATCAGAGGGGTGGGACTTCCTGCAGTACAAGCTCTGACTGGCAGCTGCCTTTTCCTATCAGTCAAAGGCTAGACACAATAAGCACAAGGCATGAGTGCGACCAATAAAATGACACCCTGGGGGGTTATTATTTACCCCAAGGATCCAATGCCGCCATTCGTTTAGAAATACTAGTATCCCTTTAAACCCCTGGGAAGTAATAGTAGCAGTAATAGTAGTAGTAGTAGTAGTAGTAGTAGTAGTAGTGGTAGTAGTAGTAGTGCAACCATATACACATTAGGGATGCACCGAATCCAGGATTTGGTTCGGGTTTTGGCCAGGATTTGGCCTTTTTCAGCAGGATTCAGATTCAGCTGAATCCTTGTGCCTGCCTGAATCTAATCCTAATTTGCATATGTAAATTAGGGGAGGTTGGGAAATCACGTGACTTTTCGTCACAAAAGAAGAGTTTTTTCCACTTTTTCCTTTCATTCCCCTAATTTGCATATGCTAATTAGGATTCGGTTCTGTATTCGGCCGATTCTTTCACCAAGGATTCGGCCGAATCCCAAATAGTGGATTCGGTGCATCTCTAATACACATACATACAAGTAACAAAAATACTTTCAAGGTTTTAGGCCTGTGAGTGGCAACAAAAAACACATGCTTTATACTGGAAACAATTCCCTTGAGCCAATCAGACACAGGATAAGAGGATCCCTCCCCCTAATGATTATTTCTGCTCCTAATAAATAAACATGAAGACCTTCTATATGAAATGTAAACTTTGTCGTATCTGAAAGGTACGAAATGCTGTTTTGTTATGTGGTTTTATACAGTGGTCTGTTGTAGTGTCCCCGCCCTTTCCTGCAACTGCTCCATGTGGGCGTGTCCTTCCTCAGAGCGGGACAGTTAGTGGTGACTGTCAGTTTTCTATGGTTGTCCGGAGAAACGTTGGCTCGGATTGCGAATGTACCCCCCCTCCTGATAATCCTTACACAGTGACTGGGGCAGAAGTTTGGCTGTCCAGCACTGGAATTATCACACTGAACATTTTGGCCACAGAAAACTGATGCCACTCGTTTAAAGGGCAAATATTAAAAAAACAATGTCCAGGAGTGAAAAAAGAGGTTTCAGACCTTCCCCCTGCCGACTAATTTTCCTCTTCTTCTGAAAATTTCCTCCTGATTGTGAGGCCAGTTGATAGACCTGGCCAGCAGGTGGCGCTAGTGTGTTAATCGCTATATATTAGTAGTGGAAAAAACTGCCGACATCTTGAAAACTAAAAATCAATGTAAACTGCAAAAGTTCTCAGATGAGTACTCTGTATCCAGGACAGTGGATATTAATTTGCCTCAACTGAGTCCCTTTCCGACTGCATTAAACCTGCCTATGGGGGCCAGCCCCACTGTTTAGAATCCATTGAATTCTTATGACTAACCAACCAATGCAGTTGCCAGTGAGACCCAAGTGCTGTCACTAAGAGACAGCCGCGAGTGCAGCAAATTACAGTCACGATTTCTCTGCAGCAACATTCTGAATTAACTGTATAAGGACCATCGGGTCACCAAAAACAAAATGAAAAACAGAATTGGTTAAAACGCTTAACTCATCTCGTTCATTGGACCGATCATGGGGAATGATCACGAAAATGAAAATTTAATATAAGCTTCACCATACTGAAATAAGAAACCTTCGAAAATCCAATCAATTAAAAATTCTGTACCATTTCTTCACTATTCCTCTCTCAGCATCTGTTTCTCTTCATTCTGTCTTCATGCAGCAGTTGGGTGTCAGATGAATGATCCAATATATCTTATAGGGGGGCTCCTTTTGCCTAGAAGATGTATCAGAGCTCACTCTATTAAAATCACCAGACATCATGTCTCTCTACATGCAGAATTTGTGCAAAAGGCAGTTATTTTGTTAGATTTTCTTTGTACTGGAATCAGTTATTTGAGTGAGCTCGAATTCATCTGCTAGGAAAGGAGCCCCCCTATAAGATATATTGGATCATTCATCTGACACCCAACTGCTGCATGAAGACAGAATGAAGAGAAACAGATGCTGAGAGAGGAATCGTTTTCAGAAACAATGCAGAATTTTTAAATTATTGTATTTAGAAAGTTTTTTATTTCGGTATGCTGAAGCTTATATTAAATTTTAATTTTTGCGATAGTTCCTCTTCAACAAAAAAAAAAAAGCAAGAGAGTAAAAACTTCCATGTAGATTTGATTCAGGTCAGAATTTGCTCTGTAAACTTATTTTTCAAAGCAAAATTGTATGATGTTATTCCAGGTTCTGTCACTAGGTGGCACTGTCCAGTTGCTGAGCACAGGTCTGCTACGGTGGCCCAAGAGTGCCATGTTCCTGCTGCTCCTGAAGCTCACATGTCAGCTTTCCACCAATAAACTTGCTAATAAAGTGCATTGTACAAGTAATTCTATAAGAACAGCGCCACCTAGTGACTGACGTGTGGAAAGTCATTTAGTACCATAATAATACCATAGTACCAATCAGTTCCTAAGTATGTTTTTCAGGAAACACTTCCAACACACAAAGGCATTTAATTGGCTAATAGTCGTACCTTTAGCGTATGAGACTTTGTTATTGCTAAAAATGATCAGTAATGGAAGTGAATAAAAAGCTTCAGCTGTTTGGTCAAATATCCCCAATATAAATGAAGCCATACACACACTTGGTGGGGATGAGCTGCAGTTGGTTGAACTACAACTCCCAGCTAGATGGCTGCAGATGGGATAGCCTCGCCCCGGCTAAGATCAGGCAGACAAGGAACACTAAGAAATGAATAGGAACCCATAATATTTGCTGTAGAACTACACACGAAGTTAGTCTCTAAATTTCGATATCACAGCAGTGGTCACAGTTATTTGTATTCAGAAAAAATACACACACCCTAAAATCTAAAACGAAGTCCCACATATAAAACACGTACGTACATTTTCTTAGAAAATGGTAATTCGAATTAAAAATTGATGATGGTGAAACAGAGAGATAGAGAGATTGGATTCCGGGCTGCCCTGTTCATAAAACAAAGTACCATTGGGAAAGGGCTCCGGAGCTGCTGCAGACTGCAACGGGAGGGGAGAAGTGGGGATCTACTGTGCAAAACCTCCTATGGCTCGTCAAACAGCTGCAGATCCAATCGGACGACTATTTCTCCGGTAGGAACTTCGTGCAGAAGCAGACACTTGGTCACCGGTCCCTTAGAACCTTGGTCTTTCTTTATGTCGGCAACTCGGATTTCTGTCCGGCCCAGAAAATCTGAAACAGGCAAAAAGCAGATTTTGTGTACTCACCGATAAATCTCTTTCTCTTTAGCCGCTTGGGGGACACAGGGACAGTGGGGTATAGCTGGAACCACTAGGAGGCAGGACACGATAAAAAAATAGAAACTTGATCCCTCCTCCTCCTGCTATACCCCTCCTCTGTAGGCAGAGACACTCAGTTTGTACCAAAACAGGAGGTTATTAATAATCAACAGAAAAATGGATAACTAAATACAAGAAGAACAGATGGTTGAGTCAACCAAGTCTGAAGCCAAGAGAAGACCTCTATCCAGGGAGGGAAGCCCTTTGCCCCCCAAGTGACCGAAGAGAAAGAGAATTAACGGTGAGTACACAAAATCTCCTTTTCTCTAGGTCAGCTTGGGGGACACAGGGACAGTGGGGACGTACCAAAGCTGTCCCCTGAATCAAGGGCCTACGTGGAGGCCTACATGGAACCAGCCTCTGCAGCCTGAAGTTGCTGGTTGAAGGTTCCTGCCATAGCGGGTGTCAGATGCCGCAAAGGTGCCAAACTGGTGAAATTTGGCAAAAGTATGGATTGAAGTCCACGTTGCAGCCTTGCACAACTGTTCCGCTGAGGCTTGGTTTCGAAAAGACCAGGACGCACTCATTCCTGCCCTGATTGAGTTTGGGAGAACCTCACCCTGTGATGAATAGGATCTCTGGATGGCCTGTTTTATCCAGCAGGATATGGTATTCTTAGTAGCTGGTGTGCCCCTGAGCGGGCCTGAGTGAAGGATGAACAAGGAGTCCGATTGACGGATGTCCTTGTCCCGGTGCAGGTAAAACTTGAGGGCCCTAACGGGGTCAAAGGTGTGCAGTGCCGCTTCCTTCGCACTGGAAAGGGATGAGCAGAAGGTAGGAATCGTAATTTCTTGGTTGAGGTGGAAAGTGGAAACCACTTTGGGAAGAAAAGAGGGAGAAGTATGAAGTACTACCCTGTCGTTGTGGAAGGTCAACAGAGGAGACCTACAGGAGAGGGCAGAGATCTGAGATACTCTCTGTGCTGAGGCAATAGCCAGCAGAAAAACGATTTTCCATGTGAGCCACTGAAGTGGAATAGAATCCATGGGCTCAAAGGGAGCGCACGTAGGACTAGGCTTAAGTCCCAATTGGGCACCGGTGAACGTACCGGAGTGCTTTATGGTGGCCACTCCCTGAAGAAAAATCTTAACATCGGGGAGCAAGGCGAGACTGGCGAAAACTGAGATTTCAGCGACCCGAGGGACATATCCAGGGACAGTCCCTCCTGTATAAAGGCCAGAAGGTGTGGAGTGGAAAACTTCAGTGGATTGAAGCCATTACGTTGGCACCACCGATGGTAAGTGGACCAGACCCAATGGTACGTCTTGGCGGAGACCGGTTTGCGGGCTGCACACATGGTAGAATGACAGCGTCAGAGAACCCCTTCCTTCCTCAGGATCGCGGTTTCAGTAGCCACGCCATCAAATTCAGGTTGGCAGGACAAGGGTGAAGGATTGGACCCTGAGAGAGAAGCTCCGGGATGAGAGGCAGAGTCCAAGGTTATTCTCCTGAGAGATGTACTAGATCTGAGACCCAGGATTAACTGGGTCATCTTGGAGCTATGAGGATGAGAGTAGTGTGTTCTCTTTAAAGATTCTTGATTGTTCTTGGAATGAACGCGAGATGGAAGTCCCAGGGAGAGGTGAGGGCGTCTGCCGCCAGCGGCAGAGGGTCCCTGGACCTTGCAAAGAAGAGAGGAACTTTTCGATTGTACCGTGATCAACATCTGGCGTCCCCCATCTTTAAGTGATCTTGTTGAAGATGTTGTCCTTTAGAGACCACTCGCCGGGATCTAGGGATTGTCTGCTGAGATAATCTGCTTCCCAGTTTAAGAGACCTGGAATGAAGATGGATGACAGGCAAGTCGGATTGCCCGTATCTCAAGAAGGTTGATGTGAAGACGTTGTTCCAATAGAGATCAGCGACCCTGCGCTGACCGACCCTCTAGCACTGCTCCCCAACCGGAGAGGCTTGCATCTGTGGTGAGCAGTCACCATTGTGGATCCCCTAGGGGTCTGCCCCTGGTCAGGTGACTGGTTTGCATCGACCAGAGAAGATGGACTCGAGTCCTGTGGGATAGACGAAATTCCAGGAGAAGGGATTTGTGCCTGCAGGCCACAAAAATATTCCACTGAAGCTCCCTGAGGTGATGCTGGGTGAAGGGAACTGCTTCTATCGTCGAAACAATCTCACGATGAGAGGAGAGACCGTACGAGGGTCCGTAGATGCTGGACCTTGTCGCTGGGACAGTTTGTGTCTGGGTGTTGAACTGCATCCCGAGGAAGACCATGGATTGGCTCGGGGTTAACGAGGACTTGTCCAGGTTGATGAACCAATCCAACTCCTGTAATCGAACAATGGTGAAGTGCAACGCCTTCTGGGCCTCTGCGAAGGAAGGTGCCTTGATCAGGAGATCGTCCAGATAAGGAGTTATGGAGATCCCCCTGGTGCGGATTGGAGCAGTGGCCACCGACATGATCTTGGTAGGGCCGAAGTAAGGCCAAAGGGAAGGGCCGTGAATTGGACGTGGCGATTTTAGAAGGCAAATCACAAGAATCTCTGATGGGGATGTAAAATTGGGACATGAAGGTAGGCATCCTTTATGTCCAGAGAAATCAGGAATTGGCCTGGGGACATGGCCGCAATGACAGACCTGAGGGATTCCATCTTGAACCTTCGCGGTCGAATGAATGTATTGAGTTCCTTGAGGTCCAGGATTGGCCGAACAGATCCATCCTTCTTGGGAACTACAAACAAGTTTGAGAGATAGCCTCGGAATCTCTCCTAGGTCGGAACAGGGTCGCTGGAGGGAAGAAGGGGCAAGTCATGGAGACGTGGGCTTGCTGGGCGGCTTGTGGGACTGCCAGGATGGCCTGGACTTTCCACTGAAGCATCCTCTGCCGGTGGTGGAGTGTCGGGGAGGAGACGATCTTGCGCCTTTGTGGTGGGAGACACAAAAAAATGGTTCAGACGAAAGGAGGGGCGAGATTTTGGTACTCTTACCCCCGGTGGCCTGGATCGAAGAGGAGTTTTCCCTTGAATGAAATTGAGGTGAGAGACTTTTTTGAAGACAAGTCCGCAGTCCACAGCTTCATCCAGAAAGATCTGCGAGCCGCTACCGACAAGTGAAGTTTGCTGTAGTTCTGCTAATCACCTGTAGCGCATCGAGGGAGGCTTCACTTATTACCCTCCTTGATTTGCGAGGCCAAACGAGCGAGTTCTTCGCGGGGGACCCCTATGGAAATCGCTCGGCATAAGGAGTCCGACCAAGTTTGGATGGCTCTACTTACCCAAGCTGAGTCTAGAAACGGCCGGAGGGAGGTACCTGAAGCAGAGAAGAGGGAACTTAGAATGCCCTCAAGCTTCTTGTCCATGGAGTCCTTGAAGGAGGCTGCATCAGGAACTGGCAGTGTCCTTGGATAGTCGAGAGACAGGCACGTCCACTGAAGGTGGGGAGGTCCACTTTTCTGTTAGATCCTGTGAAAAAGGATATATTTTGAGAAAACAGAAACGTCTCTCTGGCTTGTCCCATTCCTGTTGGATAATTTGTTCGAGTGGAGCATGAGAGGGAAAGGAAGGTGAGGACCTGCTGCGGAGCTTAAACAAGGAGGTGGAAGTACTGGAACTAGGTTCAGGCTCCTGTAAGTGAAGGGTCTCTAATACTGAGGAGATGAGGGGATCAATGGCCTCAGAGGAGAGTTTGGGGGAGTCCTCTTCTCATGGTCGGAACTGTGAGATAGTTCACAATCAGACAGGGCCGGATCCTCCTCGGAATCAGGCGGCAGGGGAGAAGTAGTGATGGACTCCGCCTCACACTCATCCTTGGAAGGAGAGGGGGCTCTACGTTTTTGAGGCTTAGGCCAAGGATTATCTAGCCGCGCTAGCAGTTTATCAAGGGAGAGAGACAAATTAGGAATACCGGCGGCAAGCTGAGATGCCCATTCTGGGGGAGGCTGGGGGTCCAGGGGGGTGGAGGTCCGGGGGCTGGCCTGTTGGGTCCCCATGAGAGGCTTGGCTTCCCTGAGGACAGAGTTCTGAAGTTTCCGAAACGGCTCAGGTGGCTTGCACGTGGAACACAGAGGGTCCTTGTGACCAGATGGCAGGCATTTGCGGCATTTGGCACAAGCTAAATACTTAACCGATGAAGTAGTTGCTGGCCTGGAAAAAAGGTTATCACCTGTACATATATATACATATATATATATATATATATATATATATATATATATATATATATACATATACATATACATATACATATATATATATACATATACATATACATATATATATATATACATATACATATATATATATATACATATACATATATATATATATACATATACATATATATATATATACATATACATATACATATATATATACATATACATATACATATATATATATATATATATATATATATATATATATATATATATATATAATGTAGGTTATATATATATAAATAAACTGAAAATGCCTCCCCAGGGTACTGCTGAGTGCAAAGCCCTGGAGGAGAGTAAAGCCTGATAAGGCAGTAATTACAAAGCCTGCTGCCCTGTGGCAATAGCTAAAAACCCCACTGAAGTACTGCCCTGTTGTGTTCTAAGAAAAAACAGGGCGGGGGCTGAAGCTGGGGAAGAGCCCAGCGTGGTGAGTCTGCTAGTAATGGAGACTGGAGCGTCGCCGGAAGAGGAACCTCCTCCAGAATCAATGGGAAGTAGCTGCCTGGGCGCGCAATGGAGAGCGCGAAGAATGGCCCCTCCCCTAGCAGTGGCGTATGGTGCCGAAGCGTGCCTTAGAAAATGGCGCCTAAGGCATCGGCGCGCCCTTCCGGGTTGTGCACTGGGTGCGCGTACAGTAAGCGCAAAATCTGCCCCAGCCGTTGCCTCCCCAGGTACAGTGAAAGACAGCCCCGGTGAAATCGCTCGTAAAATAGAGGTGCGCAACCGGTGCTAAGCCCACAATAACTCTCTTGCGCTGCTGACAGTGAGGACAGTAGGAAACATAAGTGCCATTCCCATTGCCTGTGTATGTAACTATGTAACTATATAAGGAGGAATGAGCCACAGGATGAACCTGGCTATACCTCAGCCCTGTGTCCCGGCCAGCGCATCCTCTCTCTGTACGTCAGAGGGAGGGAATCAATGCTGGATGGTCAGTGCAGAGCACAAGAGACCCCGGTGACATCCTCAAGTAATGGATCAGACTACTCAGTGTAGCTGTCCAGCTCCATATCATGTGAAGGAATTGTAATGAAATAAAAAAAAAGAGCCAAATAAATAGTAAAATACTCCTGAATGCGGGAGACGGTCCTAACCTCCTGAGGACACAACGAAACTGGGTGTCTCTACCTACAGAGGAGGGGTATAGCAGGAGGAGGAGGGATCAACAGACCTAGAGAAAGAAAACACAAGATCTGTTTAATCTAAGGCCCGTTTGTTGTGTACAATGAGACCAAATGGATCGGCCGTACTGATGCTCCTCCCTGCTCATTGAACAGGCAGAATTTGCATGCAGATATTATATGTTGGGTTTACTCAGGAACTCCATGTGATATGGCTGTAAGCAGAATAGGGGACTGCAGAGAAGACCTGCCAATCGAGAATCACTGCTGAGGTCCAGGAAGGTTCCATCTGCTCTACATTGGGTCGTGGCCACTATGCTTCTAATATTGGCCGTCTACAGAGAGATTAGCCTGATGTGGCTTATCATATTGGTGATATGGCTCATCGTGTCGGTGATAAGGCTCATCGTGTCGGTGATAAGGCTCATCATGCCGGAGATAAGGGTCATCATGTCGGTGATATGACTCATTATGTAGGTGATATGACTCATCATGAATGTGATATGGCTCATTATGTTGGACCTGGCCAATTGAGTGGGTCTTTCTGTGTATGGGCAGCTAAGGGTCTCTATAGCCTCACATGTGCCAGTAATATCTACATACAGGCAGGGTTGGACTGGACCAGAAGGACAAAAACCTGGTGGGCCCAAGCCCAGACCCACTCCCTGCCTGAAACCATTGCTGCTGCTGCTGCCCCAGATCTCCATCCCTGGCCCCGGTTCAGTGAATAAAAAGGTACAGGCGGGGGGCAGAGGGGGCTTTGCAGTCCAGTCCAACACTGTGTACAGTCTATGAGAAACTTAGTGGGTTTGCCATTTTCTTCACTACTGGCCCTGCCTATATACTGTATGTCACTGTAACAAGTTAGCAGTAGTCAGCTCTCTTCCAATTCCCAAAAATGCTTTAACACCTCTGTGGTTCTCCTTTACATGTCTGTTAGTGACAATACATGCAAGGCATTGTGGGAACTGGATTTGTGGCTGGAGGGGACTACGTATACATTGTATCACTGGTGAAGTAGACAGGACCAGTAGGGAAGAGTAGCCCTCCCATTACTTACCATCAGGGGAAAACTGGTCCCTCTCAAACACAGTGATGCACAGAACATCCTGCTCCAGGTCCTTAATAAAGAATTGGCAGTTGGAGTTCCACTTGGGGTTCAGGGTGTCCTGTATGGTCTTGGTAATGTGGCACTGAGAGCCCATGGTGATCTCACAATATGGATTACTCTTCCCTGCAGGTGAGAACGAACCAAAGTTACATAAAGAGGAACCAAGGAACAGAAACTGGAAGGTTCTCTATCTCAAACAATGGGCAAACATTTGCTGTTTGACCCTGGGCATGATGGGCTGGTAACTGTTTAGTTTAATTAATGTACCAAACACTTCTGGCAGTTGTGAGAATAAAAACAGGCATTTGATTGGCTACTACATGTCCCCGTCACAGCAAACTCTTACCCTTATTATTGTATATAAATACTAAAGCATTTACGTTAAAGAGAGCCCCTATTCTAGGCCCAATAGATTTCCAAGTACAGGTATGGGATTTGTTATACAGAATGCTCAGAATTACGGAAAGGCCGTCTGCCATAGACTCCATTTTATCCAAATAATCCAAATTCTTAGAAATGGTTTCCTTTTTCTCTGTAATAATAAAACAGTACCTTGTACTTAATCCTTATTGGAAGCAAAACCAGCCTATTGGGTTTATTTAATGTTTATATGATTTTCTAGAAGACTTACGGTATGAAGATCCAAATTACGGAAAGATCCATTATCGGGAAGACCCATACCTATCCAACTGACAGCAGCAAGAATACATAATGTCTGTTCTTTATTAAGTCACTCACCATGAGTCCTGCAGGGCTTCAGCTCAATGCCCTCTACAATATTTACCATCAGCCTTCCGATACCCGTTGCTCGTTGAGAGCGAACTGTCATGTTAAAGGAAAGACAATAGCGTAAGCCTTAATACAGGGAAAATACACCCCCTTCCATTTCACATGAGCTCATTTAGTTGTGGTTATGTAAAAATGGTGCATAAACACTCTCTGAACTTCCAAAAATAAATACATATGAAGCTATCATCGTCTGACAGAATCATTTAACCCTTCCCTTACCATGCAAAAGTTATGGATTCTAGGACTTGAAGTCCCTTTATCTGCCAAGGTGGCTGGTTAAAGGAATAGTTCAGCGTCAAAATAAAAACTGTGTAAATAGATAGGCTGTGTAAAATAAAAAAATGTTTCTAATATAGTTAGTTAGGCAAAAATGTAATGTATAAAGGCTGGAGTGACTGGATGTGTAACATAATAGCCAGAACACTACTTCCTGCTTTTCAGCTCTCTTGGTTTCCTCTGATTGGTTACCAGGCAGCAACCAATCAGTCACAATTAAGCAATTCAGGTGGCATAAATATGAGGAGGTTTATTGCAACATATAGGGTAACAACATCGCCTTATGCGTTTCGGGAAAACATTTCCTTATCATAGAAATATAGAGAAACATTCATCACTTCCTTAAATAGTCCATCTTATAGTGACCTCTAGTGGGCTAAGTGTTAGTGATGTGCGGGTCAGGGTTTCCCTGACCAGCACCCGACCCTAACCCGCCCTGCTAATACCTGCGCCCGCACCCGCTTCCGGGGGTCCTTCTTTGGACCCGCCCCACCGATGACGTCACAAAAGGAGCGGGGCAAGCAGACGCGACACTATAAAACCAGAACCCGTAAGTCGGATGCCGGCATTTGAAGGTGGCAGTGGGTCGGGCAGGTTCGGGTCGACCTCGCAGTGCTCCTCGCGGGTGGCGGGTCGGCCTGCACATCACTACTAAGCGTAGAACAATTGCACAAAATTATACAATTCTAAGACATTAATTATATCCAAATTTTAAAATGATGTATTGCAAACTCACTGAACAGTTATGTCACATGTGGCCCCCCTTGAGGTCACTGACTAACTCAGAGTTAGAGAGCTGAAAAGCAGGAAGTAGTGTTCTGGCTATTATGTTACACATCCAGTCACTCCAGCCTTTATACATTACATTTTTGGCTAACTAACTATATTAGATACATTTTTTATTTTGCACAGCCTATCTATTTACCCAGTTTTTATTTTTACACTTAACAATTCCTTTAAGAGATTCCCTGGAAAGAGAATTTTTATGAAGTGGAAGTTGGGTGCACCTGTAGGAAATCATGAGCTGCAACTGAACTTTTAAAGTCTTATAAAGAGTTGATGGTGTCGTACAATCCCTAGGATAGCAAATCCTCGGCACAACACTTTAGCTCTCATCAGAAAGGGGTCAGTATCACTTTAAATATCAGTGCCAGGCCATGGATAATACCCCAGTTTCTATATTTCCAACACCCCAAGTAATCTCCCCGAAGATCCATACCCAGATAGGCCTTCTCTCTCTTCTTCTTCTCCGTCTCTATGTACAGCTCTGACGCAGCTTTGATTTTCTGCACCCAGGCAGTCCTATAGGATACAGAGTGGCTAGAATGATTTCTTGGACAGACATAGGGGCAAATTTACTAAAGGGCAAAGTGACTAACACTGGCGATTCGCCAGCATGACGTCATTTTGGCACTTCGTCGATTTACTAACGGGCGCTGGCGTAAATTCGCTAGCAAAGGCAAATTTTTGCTCTGGCGAATGGACGTAACTACGCAAATTCACTAAAATGCCGATTTTATTGAACGTTACCTCTTGCGCCAGACTTGCCTTCACCACCTCAGACCAGGCGAAGTGCAATAGAGTAGATAGGAGTTCCTCAAAAAATAGTTGAACATTCTTCTAAGTCCCAAAAACGCTGGTGTCTTTTACTTTTTAGAGGGTGAAAAAGATTTTTTTTTGGTTCCCTCCTTCCCCCCTACATTTCCTAACATATGGCACCTAATCTATACACTGGGCTCATGTGTAGGGCAAAATAACATCTCTATTTTATTTTATTAAGGTTTCCCAGGCTTGTGTAATGTAATGTATTTGCTGCAACATATACGTCCATTGTACTTTAACTTCACGTCGTATGCTAATTAGGCATCGCTAGCGCAACTTCGAACTGCTTATCGTATTATCGCTAACGCAACTTCGCAAGCTTTCGGACCCTGGACGCAAATTTGAATTTTCGTGAATTAGCGTTGTCCTGGCGAATGTACGCCTGGTGAAGTGTTGCGATGTCAGCGAAGCCATCCCTAACACAATTTCGGAGGTAAGTAAATTTGCACCATAATATCAAAGGCTATTGTGATACTAAACTCTGTAGTTAGTATAGGTATATAAATACATGTTAATAATAATAATATGGGTATATATAATTTATGTGAGAGTAGGGAGAGGTTTGTGTATGGATGCTGGGTTTTCATTTGGAGGGGTTGAACTTGATGGACTTTGTCTTTCTTCAACCCAATTTAACTATGTAACTATGTAATGTAATGTTCAAACATTTATCCTGCATTTATATTGCAGTCGTCTATTAATTACAACAATAAAAAAGTTAAAGCAAGAATTGTTACAGTCACAGAGTGGTTACACTGTATATACCAAGCATTATATAGAAGGTGTAGCCCCCTAGGTAAGGGGAGGAGTCTCACCTCTCGTTAATGCTCTCCGCACGTAACGTGTAAACCCTGTCAATGTGAGAAATATGAAAGATTGGCTCGTCCCCGGATGGGTCGGTGGGAAGTTTCACCAGCACTTCGTTGAGGAATATGGGCTGAAATAAAGGAATTACTGTATAAACATCAACGCACATAAACACAAACATGCTTGCCTTCTGATTACATTAATAATATGAAATAATATAAAAACTTGTGCTAACTGTACAGCTGATTGACTTCTACTAGCTGCCTATACATGATAAGGTCAACACAGATTGTATCTTCACATGACCAGTTGCTAGTAGGGATGCGCCAAATCCAGGATTCAGATTTTTGTCACAATACAAGGAAGTAGAAAAATGTTTTCCTTTCCTGCCCCCTAATAATTAGGATTCAGTTCAGTATTCGGCTGAATCTTTCACGAAGGATTAGGGCAAATCCCATATAGATGATTTGGTGCATCCCTAGTGTGTATATATATATATATATATATATATATATATATATATATACTGTATATAAACAGGGCCACCATTAGCAATCATGGGGCCCCATACAACACCCACCCCAGATCCCCGCCCACCCCACACACAAGTTATAAAAAGCCATTGATATTGAGGGCCCCCTTATGAGTTAAAAAAACTGTGGTACCAGGGCCACCCATAAGAGTTAAAAAAAAACAAACATACAAGTTAAAAAGAAACATTGGGGCACCAGAGAATATTTTTAAAAAAAAAAAAAAAAAAATTGGTGGCAGGGGCCCATAGAGTATCAAAAAAATTAGGGATCCAGGATTTGATTCGGACAAGATTCAGCCGTTTTCAGTAGGATTTGGATTCGGCCGAATCCTTCTGCCCGGTCGCATCCTTCAGCCCGGCCGAACCGAATCCGGATCCTAATTTGCATATGGAAATTAGGGGCGGGGAGGGAAATTGCGAGACTTTTTGTCACAAAACAAATTAAAAAATGCTTTCCCCTTCCCACCCCTAATTTGCATATGCTTCGGAGGTATGGCCGAATCCAAAAAAGTGGATTCGGTGCATCCCTAAAAATAATACATTGGTGGCCAGGGGTTTAATAAAATGTAAAACAAAAAACAAAAAAAAAACACATTGGTATTCAGTTGAACTGAACTCGTGGCTTCGGGTCTTTTTGCGGCTTCGGGACTTCGGCAGGTGCGGCATGGCTTTGGCACTATCAAGGGGGCCCCCCTTTAGGCGCGGTACAAGAGTACCCCCTGTGCCCCCCTGATGGCGGGGCCCTGTATATAAATGATTTTTCCACACACACCATACCAGCATGAGCAGAGCGTCAGACTCAAGGCTACTCACAGTTTTGTACATCTTATACTGGAGGTTGGATTTGGGGCTGAACACCTTATCATTGCCAGAGGAGCCCAGGGGCTTAATGATCTGGGTGAGCAGCAGGAAGTCGTTAAACAGGAAGCCGTATAATTCCTTGTTGCTCTTGGCTTTGTACAGTTTCCCACTGTGCAGGAACTTGCGTGGGCCCAGGCAGTTGGTAACAGAGTTAAATACTAATTGCTGGAGAAAAATGGGAAAAAAAATAATTAGATGCTAAATCTTTACTATGTTGGTTTTATAGAGTGTAACGTAATGACCTCTCATTGGTAATATGAAACTGCTCTTTACAACTACTCATCCCCAATGTAAAAAAACACTGGCTGGATAAGTTGATGCCACTTCCAGTATTCCCTGCTGCCTTTGTACATCATAGATTTCAAATTCCCAGCACTCAAACCACAAAACAGTGATCAAAATGATATCAAACCTCTAGTTTAATACGTGGGAAATAACTCCCTTCTGTGGCCTAACTACCTAGATACAGAGCCCTTTCCAAAGTGCTGCCTTCCTACACTGATATGGGCCATTATCTGAGTATTGTATAAAGTGCTGCCTTCCTACACTGATATGGGCCATTATCTGAGTACTGTATAAAGTGCTGCCTTCCTACACTGATATGGGCCATTATCTGAGAATTGTATAAAGTGCTGCTTCCCTAAACTCATATGGGCCCCTTTAGTGTGGCCTCCCTACCCAGATGCACTACTGGACGTACCTGATAAATCCTCAAAGTGAATGTGTACCTGAATCTATTCCATTACAGTGAATCTAAATCTGGCCATAGATCCAAAGAACCAATCGTACGAATTAAGGATTCGTACGATTTTCGGACCGTGTGCGGAGAGTCCTGACATTTTGGTCCCGCGGAGATCCGTTGTTTGGTCGATCGGACAGGTTAAAAGATTTCTGTCGGCTGCTGATAACATCGCTGCATGTATTGCCGATCGTACGATTTTCATTGGGAGACTGTCACCAGCTTTTGTCGGACATAACTTTCGTACGATTGCTGTCAGGGGCAGAACATCGACTGATCTGTTCTTTTCTATTTATTTGATCTGAATGGTTAGTGGTCGGGAGATGGGGAAGTCCGATCACTGGAGGATGCGAACAATCAGATCTTTGCATCTATGGCCAGCGTTAGTCAGTGATCCCCAACCAGTGACTCAGGAGCAACATGTTACTCACCAACCCCTTGGATGTTGCTCCCAGTGGCCTCAAAGCAGGTGCTTATTTATGAATATCTGGCTTGGAGGCAAGTTTTTGTTGTATAAAAACCATGGTGTCCTTTAGCTGAGTACTGAACATAGTGATGCCTCCTTACACTGCTACAGAGCACTGTATACTGTCCCCAACCTTTTTTACTCCTGAGCCACATTCAAATGTAAAAAGAGTCGGGAGCAACACAAGCATGAAAATAATTCCAGGGGTGCCAAATAAGTGCTGTCATTGGTTATTGGTAGCCTCTATATGGACTGGCAGCCTACAGGAGACTCTGTTTGGCAGTACCTCTTGTTTTTATACAACCAAAACTTGCCTCAAAGTCAGGAATTTAAAAATATGAACCTGCTTTGAGGCCACTGGGAGCAACATCCAAGGGGTTGGTGAGTAACACGTTGCTAACAAGCCACGGGCCTTGTGACAGAAATCCCTTTAGTAGAGTACTGTACAAAGTGTTGCCTCCTTACTCATGGACTCACCTCAGACAAACCCTCACACTGAACGTGCCCTTGAATCCACTCCAGACGGTCAGAGTTTTCCTTCTCCCGAACCCCTTCATTCACTTGGGAACATAATTCTTCAGCTTTCTCTAGGGCTTGTTTCAGGTGGCTGTGGTCAGGGTGATTTTCAGGGGTATTTTCAATAATCTGCAAAACAGAAAATAAAAACAATTTCATAAGTACTGATAATTTATTAAGGGTTTTTCTCAATATTTTGCGGATACTTTTTAACTCAGCTCAGCAAGAGGCCTACCAGGTTTGAGAACTGGAGAGGTCGGTAAGTTTTCTGATGAAATATCATTACCTTTGCACTTGAGAGAGTCTAGGTCTTTAAAAGTGTAACATGGCATTCTTCTACATCATGCTAAGTTCCAGTTAGAAATATAAGTCTTTGCCCTAGCATTTAGGAGCAGCTAGTATTAGAAGTATGATACACATATTTATATTTTCTATTTTTTCCCTAATGATTGGTCAGCACTATCTTATGGTAAAAAGGGTTCATGCATGAATTTCTAAGAGTTCAATCCACTTATCAGTAACAACTTAGACTCAGTGCTTGGCCACTTCTAATACAAATGTTACAGAAGTTACTGTTCTTACTGGGAGGGGCTGGAGGGTACAATGGGTGGCACTTGCATATAGACATTTAATGGTATCTATCTATCTATCTATCTATCTATCTATCTATCTATCTATCTATCTATCTATCTATCTATCTATCTATCTATCTATCTATCTATCTGGAGGGGTTGAACTTGATGGACTTTGTCTTTTTTCAACCCAATTTAACTATGTAACTATGTAACTATCAAAGATAGAAGCTGAATTATGGCCATTTTAGAAGAATAGAACCATACATACATTTTTAATGATGAGCGGGTATCTGGTTACTCGTTGCATAGGTTTGAGAAGAAAGCTGGACAGAGGCATTCCTTTACACCGGGGATCCATCGCGAGCCTCTGAAAAACATTTAGAATGCATTTACATTTAATAGTCAAACACATTTGTATAAAACAGCGATATCCCTGCAAGAACCTCTATAGAACATTGTTTTTTTGGAAATCTTTAGTTGAATCCCGGTTTTAAGGTCCAACGTTTGGGTCTGGGGCTTCCTTATCTCCCTAACGAGGCCTCAGATACGAAAACATTGAAGTATTTTGGACGTAGCTTCAAGTAAACATGGCAAACAATGGAGCACTCATAGGACTTCATTATCAACGTTTCAGTCCAACCAGGAGGACCTTTCTCAAGACATCACATTTTCTTTGGATGCACCCGACCTACAGATGTTTCACAATCATTTGGGAGAGAGTTACTATGACACAGTTCCCAGTATTGAAAATAGGTGCTCAAATCTCACCATAGCGGAATTACCGTTTCTAAGAAAGACATTCACCCCAAATATCACTCTACTTGCCTTCAAGCAGGACCCACCTAAGCACAACTAGGGGAAGGGGTCAGTGATCTAGAACAGAGTTGACAACACAACTGCAGAAGACAAGCAGTTAATGCTCCCTATGCAGTAAAGCAACTACAAAAATAAAGGTTCATATAACTAAACATGTAATTCAGGATCTCTGCTATCCCAGAAGAGAACCAAGTGCAGAAGGTACTGAAGATCATCCCAGGCTCCCCATGGAGAGTAGCAATGCACATAAGATATTTAGTGAAGAAAATGGAATTCCTGCATGTACCAATGATGGGTTTCAGATACAAAATTACTTACTTTAACAAACTCCTTGAACTCGGGCACCTCGTCTGTTTTCTGTTGAATGAGAGCGGCTCCATTGAGCTGACAGCTGCAGAATCGGATATATGGCTGCATGTGTGGCAATTGGGCCGTCAGGATGTCCCCGATCATCTTTACCGGCATCTTTTCCCCAGACATTTTCTTGCGGACTCTCAAGGCCCTGGGAGTAACAGACAGAAAATTTAGAATGTAATTACAGTCCTGTAAAAGGGAATTTCAGCTGAAGAGAGGCTGCTATTGGTAAGAGTTGACTCATACTGTCTAACTTTCTGTTAAGGTGCCTCCAGGTGTTATGGAAGCTCCCATTAACATAAGCAAATAAAGTGAGTGAGCAGAGAAGAGTTTCTCTGGTTGGTTCTAAGCAGAGCAACATCACAAGAGGGCACGCAGCACTGTTGTTTCACATTCATTTTATCAGCAGTTTAAAAACTGCCAATATCTTGAGAACTAGAAAACAACATAATGAATGTAAATGATAAACACGCTAAGAAGATCCCTCTGATCAGTTTTACGCTGTGCTGAGGGTTTACATTTCCTTTAAAGGAAATTGTTCAGTGTAAAAATAAAAACTGGGTAAATAGATAGGCTGTGCAAAATAAACAATGTTTTCGATATATTTCATTAGCCAAAAATGTAATGTATAAAGGCTGGAGTGATTTGATGTCTAACATAATAGCCAGAACACTACTTTGCAGTTCTCTTGCATTCCACTGATCAGTGACATGAAGGATGAATTGCAAACTCACTGAACAGTTATGTCCCATGTGGCCCCCCCTTAAAGTTGCTGACTAACTCGGAGTTCGAGAGCTGAAAAGCAGGAAGTAGTGTTCTGTTATGTTATGTAGCGTTTATACATTACATTTTTGGCTAAATAACTATATTAGAAACATTATTTATTTTGCACAGCCTGTCTATTTACCCAGTTTTTATTTTTACACTGAACTGTTCCTTTAAAAGCCAAGTAAAGCGAAGCATCACTGCAATACAGTCGCTCTTGAAAAGCACAAAAGAATATTCGGTGTACAGTGCACAGAGGATCTCACTTGAGGAGTTTGATGTTGCACATGATCAGCTCCTTCCAGTTGACGAAAATCATGGCGACTTCTTTCTCAGTCAGTAAGTCAGACTCCAGTAGAGGCTTTTGGAATGTCTGTGTTGTACAGGAGGAAACAGGGTGCCCGGTTAATTGCTGAACATAAATAGCAGATAACTGGTACAGGTATGGGATCTGTTATATGGAAACCTGTTATCCAGACAGCTCCAAGTTACAGAAAGGCCGTCTCCCAAAGACTCCATTTACCCAAATAAAAGTTTTTCAAAATGTAGTTCCTTTTTCTCTGTAATAATAAAACAGTAGCTTGTACTTGATCCCAACTAAGATATAATTAATCCTTATTGGAAGCAATACCAGCCTATTGGGTTTATGACAATCCAAATTACAGAAAGATCTGTAGGCAATAAGCAGAGCAACAAGAACGAGATTCAGTCGATCACAGGAAAAATAGGAGCCTAATCCATTCGCCCTCCCCTCCGGCCGCAGAATCAAACACTTCAACATGAAAACTTAGTAGTAAGGATCACTTTACTGGGTCAGCAATTCACAAGGAAACCAAACTTGAATAAAATAATGAAATCTTTATTAATGTAAAATTACAACAATGGAAGCGAGCAGGGGAACTAGCTTAAAGGACCAGTAACATCAAAAAAATGGTTTTAAAAATTCGTTAGTATACATAGAAAAAAAACCACCAAGACAAATAAAACTTTAAACTCGCAAAGCCTTTATTAAGAAATAACCGCTTTGCTCCTCTTCAGAAATGGCGACAGGGCAACGATCTATCGTGCGGTGCTCGATTTCTCCTCCCTGGCTATCTCCTATAAGGAAGGCAGGGAGGAGAAATCGAGCGCCGCACTATGGATCGCCCGATTGCTTTCTGAAGAGGAGCGCAAGCAGTTTCGGTTAGTTATTTCTTAATAAAGAATTTGCGATTTTAAAGTTTCATTTGTCTTGGTATTTTTTTTCCCCGATGTATTCTAACGAATTTTTGTATAAAATATTTTGATTTTACTGGTCCTTTAACGCGTTTTGTGACCGACTGTCCGAGGCGCCCCCTGCAGGTGAGACGCTTATATAACCGCAGCAATAAAATATTCATGGTTCGCCTGATAAAAATGTCACAGTACATTTTGGTTTCAATTGACAATAGTGTAATCTATATAATTAGCAGCACACTCAATCAATTATTAGTATTATTAGTGACCGATAATCATAGCAATGGGAATAATTGAATAATATTCCAATAAATACACGAGAAGCAGAGCAACAAGTAATATTACCTCTGTGACTAACTGCAAGTCACTGACATAGTTCTCCTCCGTAACAATGAGTTCATGAATGTACCCCTGTCTCTTCCTCTCGGTGGGACTCAGCATGTCCAGGAGATGAAGATCCGCACACCCTGGAAATAAAAAGGGCATTGCAGAAGATTCAGACAAGAACACTGAATAGATACACTGAACCAGCAGTAGAGAACCTCCATTTTGGATATATATATATATATATATATATATATATATATATATATATATATATATATATATATATATATATATATATATATACACGGTTAAAAGCTTTCATATATTCTCCAAAAAAGAACCAGCAACACCGTGATATTTTTCAAAATCAAGAAATCGTGAATAAACGTTTTCTTGATTTTGAAAAATATCCCGGTGTTGGTATCCGGCTGAAAAACAGTCAAATTCCGTTAGGGCAGGTTCAAAAATCCAATCAGAATGTCTAATCTGACCAAGCACTCAAATCCAAATCAGGCAAAGGTTTGCTACGTTTGTCGACCTTGAAAAAACAAGAGTGGATCTTTCCCTTATTACAAGGCTCTCTGTGATTTACCAGTTGTGTAGTTAAAGGGATACTGTCATGGGAAAACGTGTTTTTTTTTTCCCTTCAAAACACATCAGTTAATAGTGCTGATCCAGCAGAATTCTGCACTGAAATCCGTTTTTCAAAAGAGCAAACAGATTTTTTTTAAATTAAATTTTGAAATCGGACATGGGGCTAGAAATATAGGGGTATATTTATCAAAGAGTGAAGTTAATAGTGAAGTTCCGCCACTAGAGTGAAATTCCGCCACTTCCCATTCATTTCTATGGGATTTTTATAGGCATATTTATCAAAGGGTGAACTTTCACCCATTGATAAATACGCCTTTCAAAATCCCATAGAAATGAATTGAGAGCTGCGGAATTTCACTCTAGTGGCGGAACTTCATTCCTTGATAAATTTACCCCATTGTCTGTTTCCCAGGTGCCCCCAGTCATGTGACTTGTGCTCTGTTAAACGTCAGTCACTCTTTACTGCAAGTTGGAGTGATATCACCCCCTCCCTCCCCCCCCCCAGAAGCCTAACAACAGAACAATGGTAGGTAACCAGATAGCAGCTCCCTAACATAAGATAACAGCTGCCTGGTATATCTAAGAAGAGCACTCAATAGTAAAATCCAGGTCCCACTGAGACACATTCAGTTACATTGAGTAGAAGAAACAACAGCCTGCCAGAAAGCAGTTCCATCCTAAAGTGCTGGCTCTTTCTGAAATCACATGACCAGCCAAAATGACCTGTGATGCACCTGCACACCAATATTATAACTAAATAAATACACTTGCTGGTTCAGGAATGAAATTTTATATTGTAGAGTGAACTATTTGCTGTGTTAACAGTGTAATTTAGAAATAAAACTACATCATAAAAATCATTACAGAATCTCTAAAAAAAAAAAAAAAAAAAAAAGACATTCATTCAAGTCTTAGAGGCCGTTACCACCAATTGGCATCTCTGCTCGTCGATCCTACTGGCATAAAGGAAAATTGTTGATACTTACTGTCATTTTTTTAACTGTTCCACTTCACATGAAGAACATTTGTAAGAAGTTGTTCCTCCCCATTAAACGGAGGTCTTTTCCCCCCCGATTCCAGTTTAGGTTTGGAACAGTACAGCTATGGTACATGAGGGGTATTAACGGACACATCACTTCCATTTATTTGGGACCTGTAGCAGCCCCTGCATGTGAGCCCTAGGTTTTATTCTTATTAAAGGGTATATATACTTTTAGTATGTTGTAGAACAGCCAAGTCTACCCAACTTTACAATTGGTCTTCATTGTTTATTTTTATAGTTTGAATGGTTTGCCTTTTCTTTCGACTCTTTCCAGCTTTCAAATGGGGGTCACTGACCCCATCTAAAAAAAACCCAAAGCTCTGTAAGGCTACAAATGTATTGTAATCGTTACTTTTTATTACTCATCTTTCTATCCGGGCCTCTCCTATTTAGAATCCAGTCTCTTATTCAAATCAATGCATGGTTGTTTAAATTAACTTTTAGTATGATGTAGAGAGGGATATTCTGAGACAATTTGAAATTGGTTTTCATTTATTATTATGTGTGGTTTTTGAGTTATTTAGCTTTTTATTCAGCAGCTCTCCAGTTTCAGCAATCTGGTGGCTAGGGTCCAAATTACCCTAGCAACCGTGCATTGATTTGAATAAAAGACTGGAATAGGAATAGGAGAGGCCTGAATAGAAAGAGGAGTAATAAAAAGTAACAATAACAATAAGTGTGTAGCCTTACAGAGCTTTTGTTTTTTCCATGGAACCCAAATTTGAAAGCTGGAAATAGTGAGGCAAAAACTATACAAAAGAAAAAACGAAGTTCAGTTGAAAAGTTGCTTAGAATTAGCCCTTCTATCTGATCTTAAAGGTGAACCACCCCTTTAAATATAGTTCCATAGAATTCTTCGGGCAGGATTAAGACCAAGTTAAACTGAACGTATAATAATTTTATTTTGCTTTAAATTTTTTACATTTCAACCCAACATATAACAATATAAATACATAAAAAAAAATTCAAAATGATTCAGGTAGGTGGTCACTTAAAATCAGTGATAGGAATTTTCCAAATCTCCTAGGTTGTATCCCCCAGTCTTGCAACAACAATTATATAGAGCAAAATTGCATAACTCCCAACTGTCCCGTTTTAAGAGGGACAGTCCCTCTTGACAGCTCAACCCGAAGTCCCTCGTTAGTACTGGAAAGTCCTGTTTTTCTCTGCACTGAACAGCCAGAAAAAGAAACAAAGTTTCTAACTTAATTGGCTTTTGGCAGAGAGCCCAGAACAGCCACAGCAGCAGATAAGATACTTTTGTAACAATTCTCAGATAAGTAATTGTAACAATATAAGATAACAGGTCTCTTAGGAGGTTAGACTCAGCTTAAAGGGCAATTCACCTTCATTAGCAAAACTGAAAAAAAACACAGAAATATGTTCAAACTTTCATAACCTGACAAATTTTGTAAAATGAACAAGTTAATTAGGAGGTGTGGCCACAAAAATGGGTGTGGTCAAAAAAGTACCCGCTAAACGCACGCCAACTTATTTGTCCCTCTTTTTATTTCCAAAATGTTGGGAGGTATGAAATTGGTGTGAGTTACAGTTCTCCAACTTGGGAGTATTATGGTTTATTGTTCTTATGTTGATTCTTTTTTGCATGAAATTGCATAGACATGTGTATGTGGTTGTCAAATAGTCATGTCAATTTTATTTATTTATTGTATTGCAAACTCAATAAAAAGAGATACACAGGCACCATCTTGGATTTTCGGTAAAGTGGAGACATAGCGAAAAGGCTGTTGGATTCAGCTCAGAGCTTTCCTCAACTTTTGAGGAAAGACTGGAACACAGAATCTGGCGAGATCAGCCCGTGATTGGGGGGCACGTGTACTATAACTCACACCGGAACACTGGAGAACGATAACTCACACCGGAACACTGTAGAACTATAACTCACACTGGAACACTGGAGAACGATAACTCACACCGGAACACTGGAGAACGATAACTCACACCGGAACACTGGAGAACGATAACTCACACCGGAACACTGGAGAACGATAACTCACACCGGAACACTGGAGAACTATAACTCACACCGGAACACTGGAGAACGATAACTCACACCAGAACACTGGAGAACTATAACTCACACCAGAACACTGGAGAACTATAATTTACACCAGAACACTGGAGAACTATAACTCGCACCGGAACACTGGAGAACTATAACTCACACCGAAACACTGGAGAACTATAAATCACACCGGAAACACTGGAGAACTGTAACTCACACCATAATACTAGAGAACTGTAACTCACACCGTAATACTAGAGAACTGTAACTCACACCGGAAAACTATAACTCAAACCAATTTTGCTCTAAACAATTGTTGTTGCAAGACTGGGGGAATCATTCAGTGCAGCCTAGGAGATTTGGAAAATTCCTATTACTGTGATTTTAAGTGACCACCTACCTGAATGATTTTGAAAAATATTTTTATACATGTATATTGTTATATGTTGGATTTCTGGCCAGCCAGGTTTTAAGAAAAATTTTTGTAAAGCAAAATGAAATTCTTATACATTAGGATTAATTTGGTCTCCAAATACACCTTTAATCAATTTGTTACTGTTTTGTTATCCTTAAAAGGACCTTGGGGATTTAAGGTGTGTTCCAGACCAACTAAAGAGATTTCTCTGTAATGCCACATTACCTCAATTAATTAATCTATGGGAGAAGACCTTTTCATAATTCGGAGCTTTCTGGATAAAGGGTGCCATACCTGTGATTATCTTTCTATTCACTCCATCTACTATGCATATTCTAGTTTCTCAGTCAAACCACTGCCTGGTTGCTAGGGTAATTTAGACACTAGCAACCAGATAGCTGCTGACATCTCAAATTGAAGAACTGTTTAACAAAAAGCTAAATGATTAAAAAACACACACACAAAGAATATGAAGACCAATAGCAAGCAGTCACAGGCTACTGCTCTGTATGTCATACAATAAATTAATTTAAAAGTGCAACAACTCCTTTAAAGGAGAACTAAAACCTAAAAATTAATATGGCTAAAAATGCCATATTTTATATAATGAACTTATTGCACCAGCCTAAAGTTTCAGCTTGTCAATAGCAGCAATGATCCAGGACTTCAAAGTTGTCACAGGGGGTCACCATCTTGGAAAGTGTCTGTGACACTCACATGCTCAGTGGGCTCTGATTGGCTGTTGAGAAGCTAAGCTTAGGGCTCGTCACTAATTATCCAGCAGAAAATGAGCTTCCCCTGTAATATAAGCTGATGCTACAGGTTTGCTGATTATTAAATTCTGATGCTAATTGCACTGGTTTCTGTGCTGCCATGTAGTAATTAACTGTATTAATTACTAATCAGCCTTATATTGTGACATTTCTATTCTATGTGTACTGTATATTGTGAGTGGGTCCCTAAGATCAGTAAGTGACAGCAGCACAGAGCATGTGCAGTGAATCAGCAGAAAAGATGGGGAGCTACTGGGGCATCTTTGGAGCCACAGATCTTTACTGCTAAAGGGCTGTGGTTGCCTTTGGGCTGGTACAGAAGCCCAAAATATAATGTACATTTCTAGCTACTTCTTTAGTTAAGCTTTAAGGTGGCCATACACAGGCCAATAAAAGCTGCCGACAGACCGAGTTGGCAGCTTATTGGCCCGTGTATGGGGCCCCCCCAACAGGCTTCCCCGATCGAGATCTGGCTGAAAGTTGGCCAGATCTCGATCGGATGGGACTAAAAATCCTGTCTGTTCGTTGATGCGGTCCCGACATCGCTCCGTGTATGGCCACCTTTAGTTCTCCTTTAAATAAGGTAAAATAATTGGTGCTTATAAAGAGCATATATATCAGAAACACACACATTCAGATGTTGGTTTTATAAGAAGAATTTAATTATCTATACATGTTACTGATTGTAAAGGCTGTTTTACAGTTGTTAAAGCTGTAGGGTTTATATATTTATATATTTTACATTCATATCAGGACAAAATCGAGGTGCAGTGAAACAACGGAATTTAATCATCACAACTGAGAGAGGGGGAGCCTGGAACGCATTCGGCAACAAGGAGGGGCCGTCACGGAACGGAAATAAAATAAACGGGCGGTCTCCTGTTGCCGGTATTCCACCTGCTGGTTTAACTCCTAAACGGACTGCTTTAATTGAAAACAAATTCTAGTGTTGAGTGAAACAGTTAATGGACAGAACAGAACAAGACGTAACACTGTAAGCTGCGTATGGGGAAAAGGATATCAAAATTCCACAGTTCTACTTATTGATAAAATAATAATAATAAAAAATGATGTAAACATTGCAATTACTTCCAGGTTAAAAATAGTGTATACATTCTTTGTCATGAGTTACGTTAAAAATATTTAAAAAAAAAAAACAAACAAAAAATGACCCTCTGAGCGGGACACATACCCCTCAGACACAATACTTTCTTAGAATGAATGGATTAAAAAATAAAGAGGGGGGGGGAGAAAGTCTGTATAAATGAACATTAGTGAAAGTATCCCCAATAAGAGTAAAAAATTATAATATATAATATATATATTTATATAATGACAGTTAAAAACAGGGATGCATGTACTCAACTATATGTGCAAAATATAACAGTATAATACACTCCTCCTATGCCATAAATACTGGAAGCAGTGAGCGTGTGAACGAGCAGGGACCATTGCACGGGAAGGAGCCGGTTCTTCTGCATTTAAAAAGAGTCACTACTGACGCCTTCAGTGACAAGACTGGGCAACCTCCAGAACTGTAGCACTTGTGGAAATCATTGCACCCACCCCCTGGAACAATGTAGGGCCACTCGAATGGCTCGTGTGTTCAGCCTCATTCAGTTGGATACCACAGAGTATCAGCCCACAGCATAACGGAGACCCAGGGCCGGAACTAGGGGTGATCAGAAGAGGCACCTGCCTAGAGCACAACAATGGGTGGTTGCTTTGCAGTTACCTCTTCTGCCCACCTCCAGTTTGTAGTTGCTTCCTTGTGCTGGTCTACCCTCCCCACTCGGGCCCTCCGCTCTGCCGCGCCCACTCCAGCCCTCCCCTCTGTCGCTTCCCCTCCCCACTCTGGCCATCCCCTCTTTCCCTTCTCTTCTCACTCCGTCCCTCCACTCTGCTGCTTCCTCTTCCCACTGTGACCCTCCTCTTTGCCGCTTCCCCTCCCCACTGCGGCCCTCCCCTCTGCCGCTTCCCGTCTCCGGCCCTCCCCTCTGCAGCTGCCTCACCTCCTCCACATCAAGGTGCTCATGCTCACGTTCACACATGTATGGGGGAGGGATTGCTGGCCAGGTTGTCTAGGGCGCCTGATCAGCTTGGCCCAGCCCTGCAGAGCCCCAAAAAGTCTGTTTTCCTCAAAAACAAGTGACCCTCACCCTCCCCAACAGCTGAACTGGAAAGAGGTTGCGGGGAATCTCCGTTCCACACCTGCTACAGGACGGGAGGTTACCCAGCCACGGGACACTGGAATCTACCTGGAATATTCCTATTATTACTGTATTGTATAGGAACATACTTCGGGTATAATAAGAACTAACACTGGACACATAAAGACTAATAATGGAAATAAAATAAAACATTTCGGACATATGACACATTATTAATAGCACATGCAGCATTCCTTGATAGTGGGTCTTTTTGCACAAAAACAGGTTGCAATAAAACCTTTTCACCATTTTGTATCCCTCCCCCTTCCCTTCTTTTACTTGGCGTGCAGGGATAAAAACATCCTAAAAATGAACTAAAAATCAATGGCAAAGCACCAGTTAAATGAAATACTATTTGGAGAATGGAGAAAGCCACAAAAGGACCCACTATCCTCTAAACTGTGTGACATTTTGCTTGTGGGTGTGCAGATACAACATTGTGGTGCCATGCATTGAATAGGAGGTACAACTGCTGTGCAGCTTTCTTCTAGTCACAAGGCAGTAGGGGGATCATGCTGGAAGTCACATGATCAAGGCTGCATCTCCCATCATCCCTCGGGGCAGTGAATTGGGGATAGTGGGTCTCTTTGAGGACTTTCAAGCCTGAGTAGGGGGATGGACAACATATGATTCCTGAAAAAAGGAGGAAAACAACACATAAGCAAAACCAAAAAAAAAAAAGGGAAAAAAACTAAATGATTTAAAAAATAAATTAGGAGCAATTGTTTCTGCTACAATAATGAATTGGGAACGGTGAAAATAAAATTGGAAAAGGGGGAAAAAAATGTTGCATGCAACACACAGGGAGTGAAGGAATGCTGGGAGTTCTGACTACAGACTACTACTAATCCGGCAAAACAATAAGCCTTACTGGTTTTGAGTCAGAGCTGAATATCATTAGTCAATCAGATTGTATGAATTGCAGGTTTGTGTATAGAACTGTAACAAATGAATTGCTTTAAATTTGCAATTAGTTAAAATGTCAGTCCTTTAAGTTATTCCTTGCCGATCACCTTACAGTCTCTCAGCTGTAGAAAAAAATCCAAACGAATATATATATAATACACAAAAGCCGTGAATATCTTGTAAATTATATCCTTATAAACGGTGAGTAGTGATGTCATCAGTTATAAACGGTGAGTAGTGATGTAATTTCTGTCACGACTCACTAAAATTTGTGTATTATAATTAATAAAGTAGCCCCAGTTGTAAAATATGAGGATATTATAAGTTACCTCGGAGTTCCATGACCTGTATAAAAACACTTAGCCTTCGGCCTCGTGCTTTTATATGGTCATGAAATTCCTCGGTAACTTATAATATCCTTATATTTTACAAGAGGGGGTACTTTATTCACTATATTTCCAAGAAAATATATAAAAGGGGATCAGCGCCTGTGACACCAGAAATTAGGAACCAACAGCGTAATACGTTCAATCAAAAAAGGGGTATCACCAGGTGTTTTAACTGGCTTATTTCAGAAGTGCTCCTCTTTCTCTATTGGACACCTAGTTAGAGAAGAAAAAACATTCTAGGGGTACAGGTAAAGCGTAGGGTTTGTTCTCCAGTGCAGCAATTGATTGCGTGTTTCAAATCTGGAACACCTCCACCATTTAGGTAAATTGCCTACTTACAAACCACTCTTGTGGTGTAGCGTGTCTATTAAATCCTCTTATGCGATCCTTGTCAGACCTCGCACTCTCTGCAAACTCCAGAGTGGGGATAGAAACCGGAGATAGTATAATACCGTTTTATTTAAACTTCTTAAAAACAACAATAAATGCACTCACATTTCTTTCACTTAATGTAATCGCATCCAGTCCAATTGTTGTAGCTACAAAGTCCCAGAGGGTGGTCTTGCCGGACGGATTCAGACCTCCTCGTGGTGCTTGTAATGGACCGATGTGCATTCACCTAACGCGTTTTGCAGTTTCTCACAGCTTCATCAGAGGCATATTTTCTAAAATCCCTATGTTTCCCTTTTTAAAATCCTATTCCGGCCAGATTTGAAACACACAATCAATTGCTGCACTGGAGAACAAACCCTACTCTTTACCTGTACCCCTAGAGTGTTTTTCCTTCTCTAACTAGGTGTCCAATAGAGAAAGGGGAGCACTTCGGAAATAAGCCAGTTAAAACAACTGGTGATACCCCTTTTTTGATTGAACGTATTACGCTAGGTTGGTTCTTCATTTCTGTTGCCACAGGCGCTGATCCCCTTTGATATATTTTCTTGGAAATACTGTATATATATTCGTTTGTGTATAGAACTATACAGAGATTTATCATTTAAAGAGCCCCTGCCTATTTACATGCTGAACCTGGGGCAGGTATCTAAACACTCTTCCTTCCTGGTGCACTTAAAAGGGGAGGATCACCTTAAACGGGTGGTTCACCTTCAAACAACTAGTTGTTTTCAGATAGAACACCAGAAATAACAACTTTTTCCAATGACTTTCTATTTTCTATGTGTGACTGTTTTTCTAATATTGAAGTGTAAAGTGTCATTTTTCACCTTCTGAAGCAGCCATGGGAGGGGGGGTCGCCGACCCTGTAAACTGTTCTAAATGGATACATTTAGTTGATACATTTCTTATGTTTGTCCCTGCTGAGCAGAATCTCGGAGTGTCATTACAGGCAGCTGATAGAATTGATACATTAGTTGCTAATACTCCAGAGATGCTGCTGAGAAATGGATCAACTCAATGTTGTAAAATTGTAACAGTTCAGAATCTGCCCCTGAATTACTGAGCTGCCAGACTCAAACACCAGAGACACGAACATTCAACTTAGATTTTGGAAAAACAGTAAAAAAATAAATAATGGAAAGTAATGGAAAAAAGTCTTTATTTCTGGGGAGCAATCTAAAAACAACTGGATTGAAAAAAGTGTTTGGCAGGCGACCATCTAAAGTTAACTTTTAGTATTTTATAGAATGGCCAATTCTAAGCAACTTTTCAGTTGGTCTTCATGATTTATTTTTTATAGTTTTTGAATTATTTGCCTTCTTCTTCTGACTCTTTCCAGCTTTCAAATGGGGGTCACTGAGACCATCTAAAACAAAAGCTCTGCAAGGCTACACATTTCTTGTTATTGCTTCTTTTTATTACTCATCTTTCTATTTAGGTCTCTCCTATTCATATTCCAGTCTCTTACTCAAATCAATGCATGGTTGCTAGGGTAATCTGGACACTAGCAACCACACTGCTAAAATAGCAAACTGGAGAGTTGTAGAATAAAAAGCTCAAAAACCACAAATAATAAAAAATTAAAACCAATTGCAAATTGTCTCAGAATAGCGGTCACATCTGCAGCTGCTTATAATGTAGTAAAAGCAGAGCAGACACCCCAAAGGAGTCAGTTGCCAATCTATTTGGAAGGTTTGAAATCCCACCAGGAGACGGCCACCTAGTGCTTTTAATTGCAGTCCTCTCCCATTGGGTTTTTAAAGGGCCCCTGCAGAAAGTGGATCATTGATTGGGACGGCTAAAGATTGGATAAGCCCAGTTTGATCCACCACCTTTGTTACCAAAGCACCCAAACACCCACTTTTTGATAAAGTCAACAAAAGTCCACAGATTTGTCTACCTACCCCTATAAACCTTGCACCCTCCCCCCTACTGTAAAGCAAGTTTGGCCCAAGGGGTCCCTGCACAATAGAGACTCAATAAATATATTCATATATTTCTGTGGAGTGATGCAGAGTGATATGCGGAGACAATTTGCAATTGTTTTTAATTTTTTATTATATGTGGTTTTTGAGCTTTTTATTGAGCAGCTCCCCAGTTTCTAATATCAGCCATCTGGTTGCTAGGGTCCAAATTACCCTTAGCAACCAGGCAGTGGTGTGGATGATAGACTGGAATATGAATAGGAGAGGGTCTGAATAGAAAGAGGAGTAATAACAAGTAGCAATTACAATTAAGGATGCACCAAATTCACTATTTGGGATTCGGCTGAATCCTTGGTGAAAGATTCGGCCGAATACAGAACCAAACCCAAATTTGCATATGTATATTAGGGACAGGAAAAACTGGAAAAAAATCTTTTTTGACGAAAAGTCAAGTGATTTCCCTACCAGCTCCTAATTTACATTTACAAATTAGGATTCAGATTCAGTTTGGCCAGGCACAAGGATTCGCCCAAATTCGAATCCTGCTGAAAAAGGCTGAATCCCGAAGCGAATCCTGGATTGGGTGCATCCCTAATTACAATAAATGTGTAGCCTTACAGAGCATCTGTTTTTAGGTGGGGTCAGTCACCCTCATTTGAAAGCTGGAAAGAGTCAGATGAGAAGGCAAAAAATTCAGAAACAATAGAAAATAAATAATGAGGAGCAATTGAAAAGTTACTTATAGCCATTCTATAATATACTAAACGTTAACTTAAAACAACCCTTTTAAAAGGAGGCGGTAATATAGCACCTACAGCTCTGTTCAAACTCAGCTGGGTTTTGCAGAATTAATTCTCATCAAGGCTCAGCCTGTTATCCCGGGACAGTCCCACTATTGGACATGTAGAAGGTCTTCAAAGAGACTTGCGCAAAAACAAAAGCAGCAGCGGTCAGAGCTTTCATTTGGGCAAAGAGCCGCAGAATCACAGCAATGCTGCATGTGATTATTAACAAGGCAAGTGTTCATGAAATAGGCCCTCTCGTTACTTACATTGCTGACTAGGATCCATGTCTGTGGTCAGTTTCACGTAGTTGGAGGGAAACAGACCAACATGGCCATTCAGTTCTCCTTTCCACCAGTCGGGATCCTCTTTGTTCAGCACGTTAATCACCTGCCCTTTACTGAAGGCCAACTCGTCGTCATTCTGCGCGATATAATCGTACATCCCGATAACTTGGCATGCTGAAACGCAAGAGAAATTGTACAGTCAGGCTAAGTCATGCATTCAACTCCCTGAACATATAAACACACGGTTGTCGATTCACCTTTACATTAACATTTAATACAATGTAGAGAGTGATATTCTGAGACAATTTGCAATAGGTTTTCATTATTTATTGTTTTTGAGTTATTTAGCTTTTTATTCAGCAGCTCTCCAGTCTGCAGTTTTAGCAATCTAGGTTGCTAGGCTCCCAAGTACCTTAGCAACCATGCATTGATTTGAATAAGAGACTGGAATGTGAATAGTAGAGGCCTTATTAGAAAGATGAGTAATAAAAAGCAGCAATAACAATAAGTGGCAGATTTATTAAAGGGGTGGTTCGTCTTCAAACAACTAGATCACCAGAAATAACGACTTGATGACTTTCTATTTTCTATGTGTCACCGTTTTTCTAATATTGAAGTGTAAAGTGTCATTTTTCACCTTTTAAAGCAGCTCTGAGGAGGAGGGGGTCGGCGACCCTGTAAACTGTTCTACATTGATACATTTAGTTGATACATTTCTTATCTTTGTCCCTGCTGAGCAGAATCTCTGAGTTTCATTAAAGGCAGCTGTTAGAATTGATACAATAGTTACTAATACTCCAGAGATGCTGCTGAGAAATGGAGTCTGCACCTGAATTACTGAGCTGTCAGACTCAAACACCAGAGACACGAATATTCAACTTAGATTTTGGAAAAACAGTAAAAAATAAATAATGGAAAGTAATTGAAAAAAAGTCTTTATTTCTAAAGAACAAAATAAAAACAACCGAATTTAAAAAAGTGTTTGGAAGTGTTTTAAGGATTCAAATTCGACTATTCGCCACCTAAAACCTGTCGAACTACTGTTTAAGTCAATGGGAGAGGTCCAGGTATCAACTTGGAGATGTTTGCAGCCTTCCCTACATTTAAGTTTTTTTTGGAGAAAAACCTTGAATCAAATTTGATCGAATTTGATTCAAGTTTTCTGTTCGTTTAAATTTGTCCCAGTTTTAAGAATTCGATTTTATTAATACATTTTGGCAGGTGGAATTCCAAATACATTCGAATTTAAGGGAGTTAAAAAAAACTCACATGAATTCGAAAGTCGACCCTTGATAAATGTGCCTCCCCATGAGTAGCCTTTAACAGCATTTTTTTAGATGGGGTCGGTGACCTTTATTTGAAAGATGTATAAAAAAAAAAAAAGGCTGTATATAATTCAAAAATTATAAAAATGTAAAAAAAAATGAAGGCCAATGGAAACATGCTTAGAATTAGCCATTCTATAACATACTAAAAATTAACTTTAAGTATTTGTGACCAGATAAAGCAGATGAAATTTGATTTTATACAAGCAACAATACAGGAATGGGACCTCTGGGGTTTCCATGAGTTCTCAGTATCACGTTAGTTTTAAACTATATAAAAATTGTCTGACATATGCTTAATACGTTAAACAGGTATGGGACCTGTCATCCAGACTGCACGGGACCTGGGGTTTTCCGGATAATGGATCTTTCCGTAATATGTCATATCTTCATACCTTAAGTCTACTAGAAAATCATGTAAACATTAAATAAACCCCATAGGATAGTTTTGCCCCCAATAAAGATTAATTATATCTTAGTTGGGATCAAGTACAAGCTACTGTTTTATTATTACAGAGAAAAGGGAAATATTTTTAAAAAATTTGAATTATTTGACTATAATGGAGTCTATGGGAAACAGCCTTTCCATAATTTAGAGCTTTGTGGATAAGGGGTTTCCGGATATCGTATCCCATACCTGTACATCTTTACTGCCTACTTTAAGTTAAAATACAGAGAATATGAATACACGTATAGTCATCAACTGAACTGCACACTCTGTTACAACTAAGTTTCCTATGATTTCTGAAAGATTTAATGTAAGGCCAGAAATTAAATATAAACAATTTACTGCATGTGAGGTCTTTATCAAAGTAATCATTCCGTTGCATGAGAATAAGACCAAAATCACACACAGCGAATAAAAAAATCTGCATAAAATGACACATGGTTATATGCAATCATGCAACCAACATAGGGTTGCCACCTCACCCCTTTAAAACCGAACACATATGGAATACACAGCCTGCATGGCTCATTAGCGATTCATTTAGATCCATGATGCATGGCTGCACATAAATCAGTTCAATCTGAAGCATAAATCTAAAATAATTGCTAATTAGCCATGCAGGATGTGTATTCCATATGTGTTCAGTTTTATAGGGGTGAGGTGGCAACCCTAAACCAACTGCTGAACTTACTAGGAGGCAATGACGTTGGTTTGGGTGGTTCCGTTGGCGTGCTTTTATTTGTGCCAGGGCTCAAAAGCTTAACATAATTTGCTGGAAACCATCCAATCTGCCGCTTCTTCCCACGTGCCTGCACACACAATGGTGTTGGTTAGTTTTACAAACAGTCATGGACAACAAAACAAAAGCAATACATTAAAAAAAAGGCTTCCCTTTAATAAAAAGCTGATGGAGAGGACATCTCTCTAAAGGTGGCCATAGACCGAGAGATCTGCTCGTTTGGTGATGTCGCCAAACGAGCGGATATCTCTCTGATATGCCTATATTGAAGTGGGCGATATCGAGCTGATCTGATCGTGGGCCCTAGGTCCCAACGATCGGATCATAATGGATCCAATACGGGCGGTCGGATCACGGGACCGCATACACGCATAGATGCGGCTGCGATGCAACGGGATTTTTTAACCTGCCCTATCGAGATCTGGCAGACTTTTGGCTAGATAGCGATCAGGGAAGTCCATCGGACGGCCCCACACACGGGCCAATAAACTGCCGACTCAGTCTGTCTGCAGCTTTTATCGGCCTGTGTATGGGGGCTTTAACAGAAAATCAGATTTCTCTAGTGAAATTGCATTTCTGCTCATTTAATATATTCTTTTTTATTTGTTCATTTTAAGGTTAAGCTTTGTCTCAGGACATACACTATATATTAATGTCCTCAGTTGGAACACTACAGTTGGTCCTTGGATGCAACATGAGCCCAAAACCATCAGTCAGGAGCATGAGATTTTAACTAGTGAGCAGCCACACACAAGCTTGACATCACCATGTCGACTGTTGGCTGAAGTCGTAGACTTGTCACGGCCATTGGATAATGCAGTCTCTGGAATGATGAATCTGACGTTACAATCTGGCATTCTGACTGGTGGGTCTGGCTTTGACGGACGCCAGGACAATGCTGCATGTCTGAATGAACAGCGCTGCCTATAAAAATTGATGAAGGAGGAATAATGATCTGGGGCTGTTGTTCATGGGTTGGGCTCAGGCCCCTGGTGTCTCATTTAAACAGGAACATCTCCTTTTCTATCAGGCTGGCGTTGCTGCTGCACAGGGCTCATACTTCCCCCTTTCTGTCTCATGTTTTTTTTTTTTCAGTCATCACTCGTGTAAATTCAGACTTCTTATGCACCTTTAAAATTCTCCAATTCTTTCTTATTTGCGAAGATTCAGTGATCTTCATATAGATTTGTTTCCTTCATTCTTATCCAGTTGTCTTGCACACTCCCACCCTTCCGTTTGTCATTCATTTCATCCCATTCCCTTATTCATCTTATGAAAAATAAAGGTGAAGCGGTTTTATGCTACATAACTTTTATATATATATATATATATATATATATATATATATATATATATATATATATATATATATATATATATATATATATATATATATATATATATATATATATATATATATATACATACATATATACATATATACATACATATATATACACACACACATACATATATATATACACACACATCCACAAGTAGGCGAGCACACACAGGTCTTGTGAAAAATAAAGGTGATATATGCACAAGTTTGAGGAATAAACACCGATATTTCACTAATTTTGGAGTGCGGGTCCTTTTGAACTATACATAATGCGTTGACCCTGCACCCACAATAATAAGCGACTGGTTCATACGTTGGGCTATAAATGTATATAATACACAAAAGCCATGAATAAACAGTGACTAGTGATGTCACCAATTATAAACGGTGAGTAGTGATGTAATTTTAGTCACATGACTCACTAAAACTTGTGTATTATAATAAATAAAGTAACACTTGTTGGAAAATATCAGGATATTAGAAGTAATTTAGTTCCATGACATGTATGTTTATATATTTCTGATGCTGTCCCTTTACATATGCCCTTTACTGTAAAATATGACCAAGTGGAAACTCTAAGGGCCAATATAATATTACTTGTGACTTTCAAAGTTTGGCTTTGTTTTAAAAGCCCGTTCAGGTAAAATGCAGAAGATTGCAGAGGTTTTTTTTTCGACACAAAACCCCATGTGATTAGTAAACTGTTTAAGATTGCTCATGTTGAAAAGCACAAGCAATCGGATATTGGCCCTAAGGCTCAGTGGCGTTTTTCTGCAGTAGCAGAAAAACACCACTGCTGCTACTTGAGTGTAGAAACTGATAGTAATGCCATGTGTCCCGTGTGTGCAGTGACAGGGTTCCCTGGGAATTCCTTTAAGATGGTAGCGTGGCTTTAAGGAATGATCCAAGATGAAATGTAATATACAAGCGAACATTGAGGCTTTTTTACACTAACCTGCAGCTCTCCTTCCCACCATCCTCCTGGATTCTTTTTTCGGATGAGGATAAGTTGGCCAGGAGCCAGTGTTAGCTGTTCAGGACCAGTTGCTGCATAAGATGCAATAACCTGGGCAATTTCTAGGGGAAAGGACATATAAGTAACAGTATGGTAATGACACAATAAAAATGAAATAGAAAAAAAAGGTTGATTTTTATATGATACAATATATTTATGTTTCATTACTGGAAAAAATAAGTGTGATAAGACTATTATGGGTAACTTCCACAAACAGTTTCATTAGAAGAAACATTTACATTTTAAATGTAAAACAATGTAACACACCTGGTTTCTTCCCAAGACTTCCTGTCTTTCCTCCGCTTCCAGCCGCCTTGGGAAAAATACAATGCTACATTTTAATCAAAGCTAAAATGAAGCAAAATGGCACTAAAAGACAGAAACATTTTTTTTTTTCAGTAAATACAAAAGGGGTGCAATTGGTTGGCTTGAAACCGAGCTAATCGGCACACACTCAGGGGGGTTATTTACTAAAATCCGCATTTATTTATAATCACTTCAATAAAAAATACCACAACCAAACTCCCATACCCCATTTTACCTTATTTATTATAAAAACTCAACAAAATCGAGCAAAAACCCGAATCCGTACAATTTTTCTGTGTTTTTCTTCCCCCAAATCGCTGGTTTTTTAGGGCTTCTTCCCGAAAAGCCAGTATTTTTTGGATTTTTTGCCTGAAAAGCCCCAAATGGTTTTGGGCTAATTCCAGTTCAGGTCACAGTAACTTCCAAATAGGACAGGAAACTCTGCCAATTACTTATACACAACCTCGGCAGGTCCGAGATGGCAGATTTTCAGATTCAAGTTTTTTAAATTTCAGTTTTACCCCAAAAAGCCAGACCAGATAATTTCGGAATTTAGTAAAGATCCCCCTAATTACTGTAACCAGTTTTTCGTTTATTGGTTCCTTTACCTCCGAGTCTTTGGGCCTCACGTAGTTGGAAGGGAAAACCCCAGTCTTCTCTCCCACCGTGCCAGTCCACCAGTCGCCATCTTTTTTAATCACCACAATCAGATCTCCTTGCTGAAAGGTCAAGTCTCCTTGCTCGTTGCTCTCATATGTGTACATGGATATGTATTCTGTAATGATCAAATGTCACTTTTAGGGCTTAAGAGAACAAAAAATGAATAAACACTCCATTTACACATTCCATAAAACCACTGACAAGATGTAATGAATGTATATTTGCTTACGACGCTTAGAATTACATTTTATTTCACAATGCTTTTAAGTTTTTTAATAAACAAGTCCCATCATAAAAAAGGGGATGGAGCAATATACCCACTTGTTAAATTTAATGAATTGCGGAAATTTTAAGCTACTTGATGTTTGGTCTTTGCAAGGTAGATAGATTACTGTATACATCCCACTCTCTTTGTTGTGACTGTATTGTAAGCTGGAGTCCATTATGCATATGGTTTACCCGTGAACTGCTAACTGAACTACCTCACAAGGAGCAAACAGGGAGTAGCTTTAAACATTCAGTTTTCCCGGTTTAGCTAAAAATAATAACCCAAAACATATGTCCTATTCCCTGCACACACGTTGAACAGTGGGGTGTACGGTCGTTTTAAGGCTTGTATATTTAATTTTCCATTTGCTTTATTTCCACAAACTACTGTGACGTTACTGCTGGCTTCAGGCCCGGATTTGTGGGAAGGCCACCTAGGCCCGGGCCTAGGGCGGCAGGATTTTAGGGGGGCGGCATGCTGCCCAACCACACCCACATTGGTTCAAAAACACTGGGGATGCACAGGAGATACAATCTCCATGAAAATTTGCACGAATAAAGGGGAGGAGACAGGGGCGACAAATGGCAGTGGGCCTAGGGGCGTCCGCTATGTAAATCCGGCCCTGGCTGGCTGAGCATGAGCCTTACCTAAAGCTACTACACAGTAGCATAATAAGACAATTTGCAATAAATCCACTTCTATTTTTTCTTCAGTCAAGAAAAAAAGGTACATGAATGATCATAAACAATTGAAACATACGGTGAAATGTGAAATAAAAAATGTATAGGAAAGTGAAAGTATAAACAAGATAAAACTTGTGGGTTCGGTTGCGTTATTCCAGTACAAAAATACTGTATGGACTGGCAAGATTTCAAGGGCAAGCAAGCATGGGTGACGGAGGGGAGAGGAAGGAGGAGAACACGGCGGAGGGGAGGTAAACAGGAGGGATGGGAGAGTGACAGAGGGAAGGAGGGGAGTAAGGGGTGCTAACCCAGCTAGGGGTAGGCAGAAGACACATTTAGAGTTACCTGCTAAGCCCCCCCCCTATCATTGTGCCCTAGGCAGCTGCCTCTTCTGCCTACCCCTAGTTCCGGCCCTGCACATAGAAGCGAGTTTGCTCACAGCCTGCACTGGGACATACCACAGGTCTATACCAGCATAATTACTCCACTGTACAAAGAACAAGTCTGCTGCAAAATTGAGGGTGTGCTTTCCCTTTAAATATAATGTTTTATAACTGATGCTGGTACCCTAAGTGGCTAAGCAGATGATACAGGAACACCCATCAAAACTCTCTCTCGCTCTCACTATCTACTCGCCCTCAATCTTTCACCTTTCTTCCCTTTCCTTTAACGTTCAAAGATTCAATAAAACAAATTTTAAAAAAAATAATAATAATAATAATGTATTTTTATTGTTGTGTGTTTACTTCTACAAAGTTTGCCAGAAAATATATACTTGTGAACATTCTATTGCTCTAACTGACCACAGAATGCACGTTCTTACCTTCTCCTTGGATGGCAGGTTTAAATGCTGGTGAAGAGACTCTCTTTAAACTCGCTGGGCTTTCTGAAGACGTGGAATCGATGCTGCAGCAAAAGAAAAACCAGGATCACAAACAAGTATAGCAAGGTAATAAGAGTAACACTTATATTGCACAACGAGGAGCCTTACAGCAATGTATATAAAGCATGGCATAAAATTTCAGGCCAATTTAGCCATACGGCAATCATTATTTGCTACAGAGTTATTAAATTCAGCTGTAGAATAGTAGACTGTGCTTTGGTAGGGACTGCATAAAGCAGCCACATTTTTATAGCTGCTATGGGGTCACAGTCTGATTTCTACTACAGGGATATTGCCAAATTCTTTGTTTGTGTGAAAAAAAGTCATTTTAAAGGACATGTAAACCCCTCACACAAAAATTTCATCAGTGAACAGACACTTTGAAATCTTTATATAACTGACACTCTGGTTGTTCAAGGGTTAATAGTAAGGCTGCAGCAACCCCTTAATCACTTAGGATTCCTTCTGCTTCTCTAACCCACTCTGCTCCCTCCCTCAGGAATTTTCTTTGGCTGTTGGCTCATGAGCATGCTCAATTCTTCTCAAATCAGATTAATAAACACACCAATGCCAATGAAGAGCTGGCATTGCTGGTTCCCATATAAACTCTGCTCTAGTTGTCTGCTCCTATTATTTAATTCCTAACCCCCTCTCCTGAGCTCAGAGTAACCATTACAGTGCTCAATCCAAGCAGGACTTGTCATCATAGTAAACTGTCTGTGTAAGCCTAAATTATTCAATTGTGTGAACTTTACATCTCATATGTGATGTTTGCAGATATAAATGCACGGATTATGTGTCAGAGGGAAATTGGCCCCCCGGGGAAAGCTGCTATTTGTTTTAGCGAAATGTAATGATGCTGGCAAAAGGAGGGGATATATGCAGGACAAATAATGCCATTTGGGTGAGGGAGATGTGCCCAACATATATACATGGTAGGAAAATGTAGGCTTTATATGTCCTTTAAGGATTTGGTTCAGTATGGAACTTTGACTCGGGTAAATTTGAATTCTGCTGAAAAGCCGAATCCTGAATCCGGTGCATCCCTAATTTCCATATAGTGGGCCAGCAATTCATTAAATTACATGTTTACTTAAGAGAAAATGAGGATGAAATGGCATAGATATCCCTGCGCTAGATGAGGAGATGAGGAAGGAGCTCTCAAGTTGGTCCCAGAGCTATCCATCTCTATGAGGGATAAATATATAATAAAGTTCTTTAACAGGGTGTATTTCACCCTTATCATTTAGCAAACATTTATAACAATTTGTCTGATCAATGTCCTAAATGCAGAGATGATGCAGGTTGTCGGTTTCATGTGTTTTGGATGTGCCCGGTAATACAGATATGTTGGAGCAATGCCCTCTGGTAAATGAACGAGAAGCTTGCCCTCCCAAATATCCACTCCCCAGATCACGGTTTGTTGGGTTTAACAGGGGACTTACAACTCCGATCCTATTCCAGAATGTGATATTTGCAGTTGTTATACTATGCTAAAAAGGCAATTCTAATGTGTTGGAAATCCATTGCCCCCCCCCCCCATCTACAATTTTGGCAAAATTTGGTGAATTTTTCCCTACCGCTTCAGAAACTCACTTTATCTAGAAAGGCCATATGGGGGACCTAGCTGGATCTGCAAAATATGTGACTGTACTTGAATTCTACTTTGACATGATATAATTGGTACCCTTGTCTCATCACTCTCTCTTTTTTTTTTTTTACCTTTCTTACCTTTTTCCTTGTTATTGTAAATTCTTCTGTTTTGAAAAATAAAATCTTATTTTGTGGACCTACAGTGAGACAGCTCTGCTCTAGACCATTAAATGCTCCTAAAAAAAGCCTCTGCCCATAGTTGTATGCAGGATTGTAGGTAGGGTAAGCTTACCTTGTAGATTTCCTTAGTGGACCGGATATAAGCTTTACATAGGATTTGGGAAACCAGCCCTTTTGACCTTGAACTTCCCCAAACCACCACATATCCTGCTGTTCAAGAACCGTGATAACATCATTTTTGTTAAAATTAAGATGGTTGTCCTTCTTTGCTCTCCAAGGATACAAGGCTTGTGCCTGAAGGCCTTCTACTTTTTCACCCTTTAAAAAAAAAAAAAGAGGACTCTCTACAACAGCACTTTATAGACTTATCTAAGCTGTGTACCAGCTGTAAACCTGACTCAAAAGCAAAATAAAATCATAATGAGAAATTGACATCACTATTTGAGTCTGAATTTACAGACCACATGCCTTGTAGCAGCAAGGGTGGGCAGCCAGGAAAAGTACATTTTTGAGCACCACCTCCAGCTGTCTATCACCTGATATTCCAGCCAATGAAAATCCATAGAGAACATGGCCAAGAAATAAAGCATGGAATGAAAAACATGGAATAATATAGATTGGGAGATTGTGTTTACAGCAACGAAAGACTTGATTAAGTTACCCGATGTAGGACAGGTCAATATATAAAAGAGACAGTCAGAAGAAAAGTCAAAGTGCAGGACAAATCCACAGAAGTAGTCTTATTTATTTGGGAACGTGAAGAACACTACATGCTTCAGGTTAGGCCCTTTATCAAGTGTATCACACTTGATAAAGGGCCTAGCCCGAAACATGTAGTGTTCTTTACGTTCCCAAATAAATTATTTGCAGTCTAAGACTACTTCTGTGGATTTGTTCTGCACTTCGACTTTTATTCTGATTGACTATTGGGAGATTAACACAGGATACCCCGCAGGACAAGCAGCATACAAACACTTCAAACGGTGAGCTGCAGTCTATCTATATATATTGGAACTGTCCAAATATATGAAAGAGATACTACAGTTACTGAAAGATCTTATGATTTTTTTACTTTCCTCGTCCACTTACAAAAGGGGGAAAAAACTTGGATGTATAAATGCGGGTACATTAGAAGGGCCACATCTGCATTTTCTGTATTTGGGATGGAAAAGAAGACTAACAAAACCACTTAATACTCATACCTGACCAAGTACAGGAGATGGCGATGATCCAGTTACAGTTGCTGGGGTAAAAGCAGAGCGCTGTCTGTGCTGACCAGCACTGGGAACAGTTAGAGATGGTTGAGCTGCCCATGTATCCCAGTTATCACTCTCTACTTTATCAGTGTTATTGGTTGGCCACCTAATAAACAGAAGGAAGAATGAAAACAAGAACATTACCAACAATCCTTTTGAAGAAAATTCTGCTTCCCTTTAAAGGTTATGTGAAAGGCTCCTCTATGTGGCCACAACCTTCCTTATGCCCATGGAAGAGTTGCCTAACGTGAGTCCGGGTACAGCCTGCTGAAAAAGGATTTAACACAAAGCAAACCCCCTAATTCTGTTCAAAGCCTGAAAAAGGTGATAACATAAAACTGTGTAGCATAGTTGTTCAGCTGTAATAAAATACAATTCTGCAGAAGTGAGGGGGAGGGTTTAATTTAGAAGTTATAATAAAATAACATCAGGAACAGCCTCAACCCTACCGCCCCATTTTTTTTTGTTTTTTTCTGCAAGTATTGGTTACATCATCCCATTCTCCAACTTCTGACCAAGAAACCCCCTTAACCCCCTTAACAGCAGACAACTAAACCCTAAAAATTATTATGGCTAAAAAAATTTAATCCAGGATTCGGTTTGGGATTTGGCCAGGAATCCTTCTACCCGGCCTGAACGGAATCCTAATTTGCATATGCAAATTAGGGGCGACTTTGTTGTCAGAAAACAAGGAAGTAAAAAAAAATTTGCATATAATTATCATATAATTATCTGTATTAATGACTAATCAGCCTTATATTGTGACATTTCTATTCTATGTGTACTGTATATTGTGAGTGGGTCCCTAAGCTCAGTAAGTGACAGGAGCACAGAGCATGTGCAGTGAATCAGCAGAAAAGAAGATGGGGAGGCATCTTTGGAGACAGATCTTTACTGCTAAAGGGCTGTGGTTGCCTTGGGCTGGTACAGAAGCACAAAACAATGTACAACATTTCTAGCTACTTCTTTAGTTAAGCTTTAGTTCCCCTTTAAGGAATCAGAATACAGATACTCACGTTGAGCTGAAGTCTGCCCAGTTGTTGGAATTTGTAGATGTATTTGTAAAAGCTGCAGGTGCAACAGGGGAAGGTGCCACATGGACAGTGGGTTTGGCTGTAGTTTCTGCTGCTGGTTTAGTTGTGCTTGGAAATTCACTCTCGGGCATTCGCTCTGCATAGTTGGCAGGAAACCAGCCCGTTTTTCCTTTCAGTTCACCTCCCAGCCACCCAGGCTCTCCGGTTTGGCTTTCATCCACCTGTAAATGTCCATTAAAAAGCAAGTGAAGCACAAAACACTTAGAAGAAGCAAACGGTTCTAGGTGGCAACAATAAAAGAAAAAGGTAACTGTATGACATACAAGACATCTGCGTGTGCTTTCTCATAACCAACAGAGGAAAGTGGTTCTACTGACTACTCAAATATCCTTCCTTTTATTCCTTTCTAGCAACCGCAAAGAAAATGAAGCTGCTGATGACTTTTAGGCACCTAAACACACACACAGCTATTCCTATTACCATCAATGACCTAAACAATTAATCTTACCTTACAGAATAGAGTCTGAATGAAAAGCAATAACTTCTTTTTATGTGCCATTACTACACAATCGTGGAAACAGTGTACATGCATGGGATCAGTTATCCAGAAACCCATTATATGGAAAGTTTTGAATTACGGAAAGGCCATCTCACATAGTCTTAATTTTTTTTTAAATAATCCAAATTTTTAATAAAATAGTAGCTTGTACTTTATCCCCACTAAGATATAATTAATCCTTATTGGAAAGAAAACCTGCCTATTGTGTTTATTTCATGTTTACATGATTTTCTAGTAGATCTAAGGTGTGGTGATCCAAATTATGGAAAGATCCGTTATCCGGAAAACCCCAGGTCCCGTGCATTCTGGATAGCAGGTGGCATACTTGCATTTGCACTCTGATGCAAAGATGTATTTCACTTAGGGATGCACCGAATCCATGATTTGGTAAGGGATTCGGCCTTTTCAGCAGGATTCGGATTCAGCCGAATTCTTCTGCCTGGCCGAACCAAATCCAAATCCTAATTTGCATATGCAAATTCGGATTCAGTTCGGGATTTGGCTGAATCTTTCATGAAGGGTTCGTCCGAATCCAAAATAGTGAATTCAGTGCATCCCTAATTTCACCAGCTGGGGGTTTCCGAAGGGGTGGTTCACCTTTAACGAGATACTGACACCAGAAATTATGCTTTTTTGACATGTTTCATAATATTGGTTTTGCATGCTACTTATAATTTTAGCTTCTTATAAAGTATTTGGCCAATGCTTTTACATTACCTATCTGTTCCTGTATGAGGGGGCTGCCATATCTGTGCAGCAGGAGTCCGTTCGCATTAGAAAGTTTAACAGACATTGAGAAGGGACAGTCAGGTTGGCAAAACAGTCAGGTTTAGGAACTTCAACTAACAATTACTTACAAAAACAAACCTCTCAGCAAAAAATAAAAAAACAATCCGCATGACCTATAGCTAACTTTTAATGTACATTCATATTTTTAAAAATATTTTTTAGTGTCAGTATCACTTTACTTTAAGATAACTTTTACTATGTTATAGGATGACCAATTCTTAACACATTTTCAGTGGGTCTTTGTTATTATTTTTTTTTTTAATTATTTGCCTTCTTCTTCTGACTCTTTCCAACTCTCAAATAGGGGTCACTGACCCCATCCAAAAAAACAACAAATGCTCTGTAAAACCACACATTTATTATGACTGCTACAAGCAATTGCTCATCTTTCTATTCAGGCCTCTCTTATTCATACTGCAGTCTCTTTTTTTAAAATCAGTGCATGGTTGCTAGGGTAATTTGCACCCTACCAACCAGGTTGCTAATCTGTAATGAGAAGTGGCGCACTCCTGGGCCTTTTCCATAGATCGCTCGACTCCAGACTAAGTAAAATCAATGCACTTGCGATCTGTGGAAAAGGCCCAGGAGTGCGCAGCTTCTTATTACAGATTGGCTGGCAACATTCCCCCTAGTGACGGACTCGGGGCGGCGGCACCCAGGTCACGACGGGTACGGGGTAAGACTTAGTGTTCCTGATATTTTGGAAACGTGATTGATGTTCTGTGCGGGGAGTTAGGGGTGATATTACCAACTCTCTTCTTTAAGCGTGTGGTTCGGGGCGTCTGCACCTGGACCATTAGATTTTAATGGTGAGCAGTGCACAGACTGTAATCAGAACTAAATGTTAATTAAATTCAAAGAAAACCCACTACCTAAAAAATTGATTTACTAAACTAAATTCTGGGAATAGTGCTGGATATTTTGTCTCTGTAATTTCCGATATATATATTTATATATATATGGATAACAACCAGGTTGCTAAAGCTGCAAACTGGAGAGCTGCTGAATAAAAAGCAGAAAAACAAATAATAAAAAAATGAAAACCAATTGCAAATTGTCTCAGAATATCACTCTCTTAATTATACTAAAAGTATAACTTACCATGATAATGTCTCCAGGCTCAATAGTGATTTCATCATGACTTCGGGCATCAAAAGGGTAGAGTGCTCGGTAATACACAACCTTCACATCGCCCTGGTTGATCGTTAGAGGGGCTTTCTCTGAAAAATAATCACAAGAGCTTTCTCATTAAGCTTTCAAGAAAGTGTTCTTACGCTCTGCCTCTATCAAATCAACACAAGAGGGCCTCAATCCTTTTTCAGGGAACCGCCACCCCATAGGTAGTTTCTTCAATTCAATCTTAAGGAGAGCACTTCAAAGCAAATATGCTGTGAAACGATTTTTTTTTTATTGTGGACTACAATTTACATGACATGTTTTGGGCCTTACATGCCCTTTCTCAAGTGTCTTGAGACTTGAGAAAGGGCATGTAAGGCTGAACATGTCGTGTGAATTGTAGTCCACAATATAAAAAAAAAGTATCACAGCATATTTGCTTGGAAGTGCTCTCCTTAAGATTGAATTGAAGATTTCTCATTTACACACACATGTATATATTTATTTCCGAAGGTCACCAAAGCAGTGTTTTTAACATAAAATCATATTAGTGCATATAGTGGGTGCAAGCAGCGACATCTCCCATGAACCATGTACAGCTATAGGTAGAAACAATGTGGGGGAAAAAAAAATGTATATATATATATATATATATATTTGCAGAAGAAAGCGACACTCACAGGAAGTTTTTGATGCAAAATATTCGTGTATTTATTCCACTCTATATATATATATATATATATATATATATATATATATATATAGACAAATACAATAAAAAAATAAAAAAGCAAAGAGCTTGTAAAAAAACGGGAAAACAAGGCTAAAACATTGACTCATTGCTCAAATTTGTTTTTAATGGATGTTTTTTTATTTCATTGTTTCTTTTTTTAACACTAAAAGATAACACTGTCATTTCTGTAACTAAATAGACACTTTGTATAAACTTCACAGATTTCACGACAGAAAAGTTACTATGTGGGCTCTCCATGTCTGCAGCACAACGGTGACACAACGGTGACACCCACTGGTGAGATTAGAGATCTTGTTTCTTTTGACTGTATTTGTTTCAATGGCTTATTAGTGACGTGAAGTTCAAACCTTTGATGACATCATACTTGGCGCCAAAATTTCAAACACAGGTGGGGGTATAAATACACTGTCACCATTGCATGTATGTATCCTTGATAAAGGCCCTAAGAGGGCCGAAACGTTGGAACACAAATCTATGCAAATAAATATTATTTGATTCACAAAGAAGAAAATGGTGTGCGGCTCTATGTGAAAATTATACATAAAATTTGAACCAGCACCCACATTCACGAAATCCGGATCCGAGTGCGGCTGCCTGCAGGAAACTATATATATATATATATATATATATATATATATATATATATATATATATATATATATATATATATATATATATATATATATATATATATATATATATATATATATATATATATATCCGTCATCTATTTACACTCTAGCCAGCGGGAAGGCATTTCGGGGAGATTAGTCACCCAAAGAAGAGGAGATTTGTTGCTAAACTCCCCAGAATCTTAGCATGTCACCACCCTTAAGGTCAATTCTCATTTGGGTTTGAATGCATACTTGCTGCCAGAAGTATTGTTGGAAACGTGGTTCAGTGGCTGATACAGCAATATTTTTATTTATGTAGCCTTATTATGGGGATTTGGTTAAATGTTGGACCTCAAATGTAGAAAACAAAACAAAAAAAAACACACTGTTGTAAAGGCATCATCTTTCATCTCTACCACAGCGAGCAGCAACACACCCGTATTCATCCAGGGAATCTGCCCTCCTAGTTTTCCAGGCTCTGGAGGTTGGTGGAACGGTTTGTTGGGTTTCTCCTGGATCTCTGGTTTCTTTTCCACCTCGCACTTCTGAATGGATTCTTCCCTTTTTTCTTTCTCCTCATCTTGGAATTTGTAACGTTCCTCTTCCTGCTTCACGCGATCCTGCCAAAGCTTGTCGTGCTCTAGCATCCGCCTACAAACAGGAAAATTGTATTCTATACTTGCTTTTACTAGACTTGCAGAGAAGAGTTTGCTCATGCGATTATGATCACAACTGTTGCTCTTCAGTCTCGGACAGTGCATCAAAAGTGGAGACAAACAATATCACCACTCCCCTTCTATGTAAATCAATTGCTATAAATGTTATGCTATAAATTTTGCCTTAATACAAAATAAAGAGAAAAGACATAGATCATGGGGATATGTACGGTACTATCTGAACATTGAGTAAATGTACCCCCCCTACTTTAGGTGACTTAATTTCATAAGCTGCTAGAGAAAAGCCATTAAAGGAGAACTAAACCCTAACAATGAATATGGCTAAAAATGCCATATTTTATATACTGAACTTATAGCACCAGCCTAAAGTTTCTGCTTCTCAACAGCAGCAATGATCCAGGACTTCAAAGTTGTCACAGGGAAGTCGCCATCTTGGAAAGTGTCTGTGACACTCAAATGCTCAGTGGGCTCTGATTGGCTGTTGAGAAGCTAAGCTTAGGGCTCGTCACTAATTATTCAGCAGAAAATGAGGTTGGTGTGTAATATAAGATGATGCTACAGGTTTGCTGATTATTAAATTCTGATGCTAATTGCACTGGTTTCTGTGCTGCCATGTAGTAATTATCTGTATTAATTACTAATCAGCCTTATATTGTGACATTTCTATTCTATGTGTACTGTATATTGTGAGTGGGTCCCTAAACTCAGTAAGTGACAGCAGCACAGAGCATGTGCAGTGAATCAGCAGAAAAGAAGATGGGGAGCTACTGGGGCATCTTTAGAGACACAGATCTTTACTGCTAAAGGGCTGTGGTTGCCTTGGGCTGGTACAGAAACCCAAAAGATAATGTAAAACATTTCTAGCTACTTCTTTAGCTAAGCTTTATTTCTCCTTTTTAATGGCAAGCACCTTTTGTCCTCCTCCTTCAGCTTATCCAGCTCGCTGGTTTTCCGTTCCAGCTCTTTCTGCTTGATCTTCTCAGTTTCAAAGTCCTGCTGTTTCTGGAACTGCTGCTTGTTGTACAATTCTCTCAGTTCCTAAATTGAGAGAGAACAACCAGCTTTAGAAGATAAAACCAGACAAATAAATCTCTGTTACAAGACCCCATACATATGTAACTTCCTGAATCAAACCACTCACCTGGGCCCAAATGAACTGAAAAAGCATAACCAATAGAAAGCAGCTTAAGAACATAAATTCACTATATAAATGTCGATAAGGAAAGTGAATGTAGGGGGCAGAGCTGAGCTTGCTGTGTGCGAGCCAATCACATGGCCATGCCTGAGAATACAATCTGAACATTACTGAATTTGTATTGTTTTACTTGGGTTGTAAAGTGTGTTCTTTTCCTTTTCATGTTAAGCCAAGTCTTGCACTATGTAATGAGTCAGGTCAGCACAACAATACTGTGAGTGAACAAACAGAACATAGAGTGCTTTGTAAGTTACTAAATAGGTCCTTTATATGGGGCCAGAGTGAATGAGACAATAACAAGACAACAATTAAAGGAGTTGTTCACTTTTGAGTTACTGAGTGATACTCAGACAATTTAAAACGGATTTTCAGTTTTTTTTTTATTATTTGCGGTTTTTGAGTTATTTAGCTTTTTATTCAGCAGCTCTCCAGTTTGCAATTTAAACAGTTTGGTTGCTAGGGTCCAAATTACCCTAGCAACCATGCATAAGAGAGGACCAAATAGAAAAATGAGTAAAAAGTAGCAATAACAATAAACGTGTAGCCTTACAGAGCGTCTGTTTTATTAGAAATGGTTTAAATTATTTTATTACAGTTATATCCTGCCCTAAAACACTGCACCTGTAGGGGGACATTAACAAGAATATATTTGTACTCCGAGCACTGCTGCTTTTTTTTTTTTTTTTTTTTTTTTTTTTTTGAGATGTCAAGGCACTTGATGAAAGATGCAAATACCTTTAATTGGTTATTAAATACGTCGATTTCCTGAAGCTTAGCTCGCGTTTCTTTTTCTACTTCATCTAACTGATCTCGGAGCTGCTGGCGTCCAATCTCCTTGGTTTCCAATGCCCTTTTTAGTGTAAGCAAGGAATCTCCTGTTATGGAAAATGGAAAGGACGGCTAAGAAATCAAAAGAACAACACGGCGTGATGACAGATCCTACAAGAGTTTAATAAGTGTACAATGAAGCCAATGCTATAAGAGGTGGTTTGTTCCAAGGAACATCAGAGCAGGATCAATTTAGTTAATTGATCAAGAATAGTTAATTGCATGGCACGTGCTATTCATCTTGAACGAAAGCCTACAAATTAATCTGGCTCCAAATGCTGTATTTTATATAGAGGTATAGGATCCCTTATCCGGAAACCCGGTATCCAGAAAGCTCCAAATTACGGAATGACGAATTACGGTCTCCCATAGGCTCCATTTTATCCAAATAATCCAAATTTTTTTAATGGATTTCCTTTTTCTCTATAGTGATAAAACAGTAGCTTGTACTTGATCCCAACTAAGATATAATTAATCCTTATTGGAAACAAAACCAGCCTGTTAGGTTTATTTAATGTTTAAATGAATTTCTAGTAGACTTAAGGCATGAAGACCCAAATTACGGAAACATCCATTATTTGGAAAACCCCAGGTCCTAAGCATTCTGGATAACAGGTCCCATACCTGTATTGAACTTACTTTCCAGAGGTTTGGCAGCCCTATAACAGTAATGATCTGGGCCCACAAAGTTGTCCACAGGAGCTCCCCATCTTGGAATATTGTTAAAGGAATATTGTCATAGGAAAACATGTTTTTTTCAAAACAAATCGGTTAATAGTGCTGCTACAGCAGAATTCTGCACTGAAATCCATTTCTCAAAAGAGCAAACAGATGTTTTTATACTTAATTTTGAAATCGGACATGGGGCTAGACATATTGGCAGTTTCCCAGCTGCCTCCAGTCATGTGACTTCAACTCTGATAATCTACAGTCACTCTTTACTGCAAGTTGGAGTGATATCACCCCCTCCCTTTCCCTCCCAGCAGCCTAACAACAGAACAATGGGAAGGTAACCAGATAACAGCTCCCTAACACAAGATAACAGCTCCCTGGTAGATATAAGAACAGCACTCAATAGTAAAATCCAGGTCCCACTGCGACACATTCAGTAACATTGAGTAGGAGAAACAACAGCCTGCCAGAAAGCAATTCCATCCTGAAAACACATGACCAGGCAAAATGACCTGAGATGCACCTACACACCAATTTAACAACTAAAGAAATACACTTGCTGGTTCAGGAATGAAATTTTATATTGCAGAGTGAATTATTTGCAGTGTAATTTAGAATTAAAACGACATCATAAAATCATAAACTGAGATGCACCTACACACCAATATTACAACTAAAGAAAATACACTTGCTGGTTCAGGAATGAAATTGTATATTTTAATAATTTTAATAATTTAATAATTTTTAATATTTATATGGTAGAGTGAATTATTTCAGTGTAAACAGTATAATTTAGAAATAAAAACTACACCATAAAAATCGTCACAGAATCTCTTTAAACAATCTTTTCTGTGTAAGTGACACTGCACATGCTCAGTGAGCTCTGGGCTACTATTGAGAAGTTTATCTTAGGGGTTGTTCATCATGAACCAGATAATTAGATACACCTGTCATAGAAGCTGATGCTACAGGGCTGAATATTAATTTCTGATACAGAATGCACTGAGCTGTCCTGTGATTATTTCATGACAGTATCCCTTTAAAAGTGTTTGTATGCCTTTAGATGCAGATTTTAAAACAAATCCGAGGTCTAGAGGTCCCACAAATGTAAAACAACTGTTTGAGACAAAGACACTGATGTCTATTGCTGCTCTGTAAGCAAAAGCATCTTCCATTACATTGAAAAGCCCAGCACATATGGATCGACTTACTGTGCAAACTGTTTTGTTGAACCTGCTTTAATTGATCGTTAAGGGACTGTTTCTCAGGAATCATTTTTCCAAGCAGCTGCTGAGATTCCTAAAGGACAGAAAGACAGCTATTATATCTGAGATTCAGATCGGACACCAGAAATTCTGTAACAATTATATGATCGTGGCACATTTAGCAGATTGCTTTTCTGTACAGCGACTTTCAACTTTTGGCCTAAATGTTGATACAGGTATAGGATCAGTTATCCAGAAACTAAATATCCAGAAAGCTCCAAATTACGGAAAGGTTGTCTCCCATAGACTACATTATAATCAAATTATTACATTTTTTTTTTTTTTTAAAGGATTTCCTTTTTCTTTGCAGTAATGAAACAGTGCCTTGTACTAGATCCAAACTACAATATAATTAATCCTTATTGGGAGCAAAACCAGCCAGTAGGGTTTAATAAAAGTTTAAATGATTTTCTAGTAGAATTAAGGTACGAAGAACCAAATTACGGAAAGATCAGTTATTTGGAAAATCCCAGGTCCTGAGCATTCTGGATAACAGGTTTCATAACTGAATATCATTCAGGAGTATTAAGCCTACAGGTATCCCAGAGAATACATCACCGTACAAATAAACATTTTGGTGGTAGCCTTGTGCTAATTAAGAAAAGCCACATCCAGATTCGGCTCAAACAAAGTACTTTTTGAAGGATTCGGATTTGTTTGTTCCAACAGAATCCAAACCCTCTTTAAAGTTCTAGACCACACAATGTTTTTGTTCACAAATTCTTTCCAACCTAGGGGGTATATTTATCAAAGTGTGAAGTTAATAGTGAAGTTCCGCCACTAGAGTGAAATTGCGCCACTCCCCATTCATTTCTATGGGATTTTGAAAGGCGTATTTATCAAAAGGTGAACTTTCACCCATTGATAAATACGCCTTTCAAAATCCCATAGAAATGAATTGAGAGCTGCGGAATTTCACTCTAGTGGCGGAACTTGACTCTTTGATAAATTTACCCCTAAATGTTTATATTCAAAGTAGGGTTCCGATTCACCCAAATCTTTTGTTAAGAATTCTGTACTTGACTAAATCCAAAAATTATGAATTCCCAAACACAATCCTGCACTCCTGTGAGGTTAAGTTAGGAGGCGCTTACCTGAAGCTGCTGCTGCAAGTGTGTGATCTCTGCGATCCTCAGTTCCCTGGATTTGTTAGTGCTTTCTATTTCGTGCCGTTGAGTAGTGAGGCGACACCGGATATCCTGGAGTTTTCCTTCCAACTGGTGCTTTTTATCATTCTTTAAAATCAAATAAAAATGTGATAGTTCATCAATTTACTTAATTTATTAAAAAGAGAACTTTTTCAGTAAATTATATGTGCAAGGATTGTATGCACCTTTCAGAATTGGCAAATCCCCTCATTTTAAAGTGGACCTGTCACCTACACATTAAAATTTGTATTATGAACGTCTTGTGCTAATTAAACATGGAACACACTTTTTTTTTTCATTAAAGGAGAAGGAAAGGTCATTTTTATTACCTATCTTTAACTGTTGCCTGATCGCACCCCTCCTGAACCGCTATATAGTGTCACCAGCCAATTAGTTTTCCTGCACTTACACTGTGCCAGCGAAGTTTTTCCCCGTAACCGAGTTTGCGGCCACCGTGTTGGCCATGTACGCGTCACATCCTTCGCCTCCTCGTTAAAAGTGTGCATGCACGAAATTGATTCCTCCCCCATGACCTCTCGCGTCATGCGGGCAACGTCACCCACACACCACCTGACCTGCTTAGCATTGATCGCATGGGGGAAGTAAGGCAATAATGTGCGCATGCGCAGGGCTTGCAGAATTTCTTCTGCGCATGTGTGAGCCCTGATAGTGCTGGTTTTGTTAGCGGGAGGGATGTCTTCTGTATTCCATGCACCTAGCAAAATGTTTTACATCGACCTCTGAATGCAGCTAATGGTGAAGACATACAGAGCCACGATTATTGTAAGTAGTTCTTTTTGTGGCCAATATATAGAAATGTATTTGTTTTTTACCTTTCCTTCTCCTTTAAAACATCCATACCGGTTATAAAAGTATTTAAATATAGGAACAGTCAATCAATTATGTTCCCCGCCTCTAGAGGTGGGTCAGTCAATAACTTTCACTTAACCCCTTCCCTCCTTACTCTATAATTGTGTAGGGCACTGAGCATCGTCATTAGGTCCCCCATTCTGGTGCATACACAAGATTTTGAGGTGATACACAATTTGTCTTAATAACAGTGTCCATAAAATGGCTCCTGCCTGTTTGTTGCAATTGTGTAATTCCAAGACTGAAGGAAACAAAGTGTAAATAATAAATACAGTGTAAGTTTATGTTGCTCAACCAACATGATAGAAAATAATTTGGAATTATTTCTTAGGGTGACAGGTCCCCTTTAATTGAAAGACCTTTGCATATACATATATATTTAGATAAAGACCAATAAATCTCCTTAAAAGACAGCAAAGGAGCAGGAGACGGTATATTATAGATCATTCCTTTACTGCTACTTTTCACATCTATAAATAGATAAAGGAAAATATGCAGCAACAAAATGATAAATGTTTTGCTGCATCCTATTAAATGTACTGGAAAACAATAATCTATACTCTCAAAATTGAGGAAATTGGGAAAAATCAGGCAGTATGAGAAAACACATGCAAAGCTTTACAAAGCAACATGTTATTCTTGTTCAGCAGGTACAAATGGGATGGGAGCCACCTCTCTTAGCAGGAGAGCTACTTACTAGAGCTTCCAGCTCAAACTCTAGAGTCTTCTTCTTTGCTTTTAAGACAACAATGTCCTCTTGCTCTCTATTCCTTTGATTAAGGAGTTCTTGCCTTCTGTTTCGTTCCCACTCCAACTGCCGTTGCCTTTCTAGTTCTCTTTTTGCCGCCTGTTAATGATCACGATATGAAGTCAATTTAATGAAATTCATTATGTGCATACCTAAGGTGGAAAGGGGCCCTGACAAGCTCTTTAGAGACTTAGAGACTTTATTTAGAGATGTTTAAAAAAAAATAATTTCACCAGTTGACCCCAACCCACAAACTAGCAAGCCAAAATCAGGCAATTCATACTTGATAAGTAAACCCACACATCAGAATGCTTTAATCTTCAGAAACCGTTACCTCTCTCCTTTCGATTTCTTTTCTGCGCTCCTCTTCCCGTTGCCGCTCCAGTTCTCGTTGTTTCTCCAGCTGTTTTTCCAGGTCTTGCTGCCGCTTCCGCTCTTGATCTTGCCGCTCTCGTTCTTTTCTCTCCTGCTCTGCCCTTTCCAGCTGAGCCAACCTCTCCTGCTCTTTGCGCTGCTGCTCTAAAAGTGCCTGTCTCCTCTTTTCTAATTCTAGGTTTCCTCGCTCAAAGTTCTCCCTTTTCTTGTCTTCAAATGTCACTGTTAAGTAGAAATGTTATACATTTTAAAGGGGTGGTTCGCCTTTAAGTTAACTTTTAGTATGTTATAGAATGACTAATTCTAAGCAACTTTTCATTTTTTCTTCATTAGTTAAGGCTACAGATCTATAGTTATTTTTTATTTGCCATCTTTCTTTTCAAGCCCTCTCCTATTCAATTTCCAGTCTCTAATTTAAATCAGTGCATGATTGCTAGGGTAATTTGGACCTGGGCAACTAGCTGTCTGACATTTTAATCTGGAAAGCTGCTGAATAAAAAGCTAAATAACTCAAAAACCTCAAATAATAAAAAATGTAAACCAATTGCAAATGGTCTCAGAATCTCACTCTCTACATCATACTAAAAGTTATTTTAAAGGTGAACAACCCCTTTAATGCTTTTGCAACTCCATATGATATTTATTAAGAAAAAGACTAAGCTTATTCATGAAAAGACAAATGAGCTTAGAACTGCAACAGGCTTTAAAAGTAATGCAATCACTGGCCCTTGAGACTGCAATTAAAGGTGCCAGTGACCAAAATCACCCAATTTTTCCCACCACCAGATCTGGTTATCTGGCCAAAGAATTAGCCGCTAGTCTGACCTTGAAGTTAAATTTCAGCAAACAACGCACAAGAGGTAAGAACTACCTGGGAGCTTTTTGTCCGCGTTTTGTGGCTCCTCTTCTTCTGGTTCCTCCGGCAAGCGCTGATCAACAGACACAGAGCTCATAATGGATAACCCACTCCCTGATCGAACTCTTCTGAAATAAAGCAAAATGTTCCCATTATATTGAGATCTACAAAAACCACCTCAATGATTCCTTTGCAATTAAGTAGCCAGTACTGATTAGAGAATATTTAAAATCTGGCAGAACACAATATCAGGTTCCCTGCAACATTTGTAAACAAATTAATGAGTATCACCATCCAAAAAGGTAAGGATGCCTTAACCAATAATAAATCCTGCCTGGTGGGTATTATTCAGAAAGGATCACTTCCACTTGCTCATGTCTGTCACAGACAAATTCATGGGACATGGAAGCCAGCAGGCAAGGTGAAGTATGATCACCATAATTCTCGTTTAAATTGAGATTTAGATTTTAAGAGTTAAACCAGTTAACTTTGGAGTAGTAAGGGTAATGTAAACATGCTTTACCACTATACTATTATATTCCTCAAGCCCCTGCTGATAATAAACTCTCACTAAGCATTTGAGTATCCGGCTCACAAAATGCACAGGAAGGAAATACTGCTTCTAATACATCCTAATATGAAGTCATTACTCAAAATGTTCTCATCTTATAAACATCAATTCATTCCCCAGATCTGCTTATATTGTTAACAAACCGTATTCCATGCAACATCTAATATACCCATAACCTTACATTTCTAACAAAGCTGCAAGTTGTAAAGTTTGGCAAATACATTTTCTAAATATAATCAATAAAATAATTCTAGATTTCTAAAATATTCAAGTCACTCTCAGCCAGTATTGGACTGGCCCTACGGGATACCAGGAAAACTCATGCTGCTAAACATTTAGCCTATTTCATAGCCATTTCCAATTTCTATGAGAACAAAGAGGCAAAATAGATAGAATAATAGATTATAGTATTATAGTATGTAAAGAAAAGAGACTAGGAGAATAGAGGTTGAGTGAGGAGAGGAAGAATAATAATTCTGAGAGTCGGTCCCAGGTTTTAGTTTTTTGGGTGGGCCTCTGATCTAAGGTTTTTTGGTGGGCCCCTGGTGACCCAGGCCAACACTGCTCTCAGCTACCCCTAGGGTTGCCACCCGGCCGGTAAAACACCTGACAAGGTCGAGGCCGGTATTACAAATTTACCGGAAATGCAGTTGCCGGTAATTTGTAATGCACTTAAAAAAAGCCCTTGTCCCGTCCCCAATTCACTCAGAACCTACCCTTTTTTCTCAGGCTTCAGGCTATTTTGCATGTTGCTCCGCCCATTTACATCACTGTATGTGGTCACACCCCTTTTGCATCCTGGTCCGCCCCCCTTTTGTTCTGCCCCCACTGGCTGGTAAAATTTTTTAGAAAAGGTGGCAACCCTAGCTACCTCCCACTAAGCATTTTGGAGTTAGGAGTCTGATTTGATTGACGGGTAGGTCTGATATAGCCTTTGGGAGTCGGATAGACTCCTTTTGTTCCTAGAAGATGTATCACCTGAGTTCACCTTTAAAAATCACCAGAAATCCTGTCTCTCTACATGCAATATTTGTGCCAGTCAGTTTTCTTAGATTTTTTTTTTGTCCTGGAATTAGTTATTTCAGTGAGATCTAATACATCTGCTAGGAAAGAACCCCCCCCCCCCCCCGCAAAAAATGATATTAGATATGTCTATGATCTGACCCCCCAAAACCTGCAAAAGGTGAGATTGCAAAGAGACAGATCATGAGAGGGGGATAGTGAAGAGCTGATAATTTCAGAAAGGGTACAGAATACTTAATGGATTGAAATGTTTCCTATTCCAGTATGATGAAGCTTATTTCAAGTTTTGATTTTGTGGGATAGCTCCCCTTTAAATAACCCTCTATTAAAAACATTTAGCAAACTCACATAAACGTTTCTTACCTAAAAGATGGGGGAATATACTCTGGAGGCAGGATTGGAGGAAGTGGCTGGCCAGACATGGCCACATCTATTAAGTGCATAGCTAATATAAATTCTTCGGCTGTTAGTTTTCCATCTTGGTCAATGTCTGAAAGATTCCTGAAATAATACAGTTACATGAGTGAGACTCACTACAGACAAGAGCTTCTGGGACCTGGATCACATGTTCTTAAAGGGGTCGTTCACCTTTAAGTTAACTTTTAGTATGTTATAGTATGGCTAATTCTAAGCAACTGACCCCATGTAAAAAAACAAATGTTCTGTAAGTCTACAAATTTATAGCGATTGCTACTTTTTTATTACTCATCTTTCTATTTAGGCCTCTCCTATTCATATTCCAGTCTGTAATTCAAATCAATACATGGTTGCTAGGGTAATTTAGACCCTAGCAACTGAATTGGTGAAATTGCGAACTGGAGAACTGCTAAATAACTCAAAAAACACAAATAAAAAATGAAAACCAATTGCAAATTGTCTCAGAATATCACTCTCTACATCTGTAGAAAGAAATAGGTAGATAGATCTTGCATGAAACAACATCTCTATTCTGATTGTGTTCTCACTAAAGGTGGGAATACATGTAGAGATTAGGTTTTTTTGGCAAGCAGATCTCTCCCCGATATGCCCACCTTAATGTGGGCGATATGAAACTGATCCAATTGTGGGCCCTAAGGCTCAACAATACGGGAGGTTGGATCGAGGACCGTGTGAACAAACAAATTTAGTCCTCGTTACGACAGGATTTTTAAGATTTTTAACCCTGCCTGATCAACATCTGGCCGACTTTTGACCAGATATCGATCAGGAAAGCCTGTTGGAGGGCCCCATACACTGGGCAATAAGCTGCTGACTTAAAGGACCAGTAACAGCAAAAAAAAAATTTTTTAAAAAAAAATTGTTAGTATGCTATGAAAAAAAGACCAACACATGTTAAACTTTAAGGACGCTAAGCCTTTATTAAGAAATAACTTACCGAAACTCTGCCTGCGTTCCTCTTAAGAAAAAGCTGATCGGCTCTCCATCGTGCGGCGCGCATTTTCTCCTCCCTGCCTTCTATAGGAGAAGCCGCACAATGGATCGTCGCACTGTCACTGAGTTTCGTTAAGTTATTTCTTAATAAAGACTTAGCGATTTTAAAGTTTAATATGTGTTGGCGTCTTTTATTCGTAGCATACTAACAAATTCCGGCCCTTTAATTTGTTGGCAGCTTATATCTGCCTGTGTATGGGGACCTTAAAGGGGTTGTTCACCTTTGCGTTAACTTTTAGTATGATGTGGAGAGGGGTATTCTGAGACAATTTGCAATTGGTTTTCATTTTTTTGTATTTGTTGTTTTTGAGTAATTTAGCTTTTTATTCAGCAGCTCTCCAGTTTGCCATTTCAGCAATCTGGTTGCTAGGGTCCAAATTACCCTTACAACCATGCGTTGATTTATGTAAGACACAAATATGAATAGGAAATAACAAATAGAAAGGCAAGTTATGAAAATTAGCAATAAAAATACATGTGTAGCCGTACAGAGCATTTGTTTTTTTTAGAGGTCAGTGACCCCCATTTGAAAACTGTAAAGAGTCAGAATAAAAGGGCTAATAATTAAAAAAAACTATAAAAAAACAGAAATAATGAAGATAAATTGAAAAAGTGCTTAGAATTGGCCATTCTATAACATACTAAAAGTTAGGTGAACAACCCCTTTTAGGCTAAGGCTACAGGAGTTGTCATATAATAATTTGGTAATAATGGTCTGATTACCTGTGAATGGGTGGTCCCTCAAAACAACCAGCAGACAAAACAAAAAATGTTTGTGTTGCGTACCGTAATTATCTGAAACAGCTCATGGTTTGGGGAGATCAATCAGTCTGGAACTGCACAATCCCATACTTTTATCGACTGGGCTGATTTGCCTATTTAGAGATGTGTCTGAGAATGAGCGAATAGCTGGATAATGGTTCTGAATATCCTAAGTCGACCCATGTGTGGCAAGCGTAAGCATGTGTCTTCCATAAAGTGCAAAGGGAGAAACATGGAAAATGGCATAACAATATATTACACCAGGGAAGGGGGAAAGCCCCTAGACATCCACATCTGTTGCTCATCTACTCACCATATTGTAGCTAGCTGGCTTTGCGGTAAACTTGACTGCATAAGAATAGTTCTTGCCTGAGGACCTGAAATAAAGGGTTGGTTTCAGCACAATAAGAGGACGGATTTATACCTAAGCAAGTAGAAAACTAAGAAACAGATTTTCAACAGTGTATACGGCAAGCTGCATTCTGGAACACAGATTCAAAGAATGCAGATTTAAAAATACAGAGTACTAAATACAAAGAATTAATGGGAAGTCACAGACTGGAGTGAGACTGAAGGAAAATGAAAACTATACAGAAGAATAGGAGGATATAACGGTTTAAAGGGATTCTGTCATGATTTTTATGTAGGGATGCACCGAATCCACTATTTTGGATTCGGTCGAACCCACAAATCCTTTGCGAAAGATTCGGCCGAATACTGAACCAAACCTGAATCCTAATTTCCTTGTTTTGTGACAAAAAATCACGAGTTGTCCCTCCCAGCCCCTAATTTGCATATGCAAATTAGGATTCAGTTTGGCCTGGTAGAAGGATTCAGCCGAATCCGAATCCTGACCAAATCCTGGATTCGGTGCATCCCTATTATTATGATGTAGTTTTTATTTCTAAGTTACACTGTAAATAATTCACTCTGCAATTTAAAATTTCATTCCTGAACCCACAAGTGTATTTTTTAGTTGTAATATTGGTGTGTAGGTGCATCTCAGGTCATTTTGCCTGGTCATGTGCTTTCAGAAAGAGCCAGCACTTTAGGTTGGAACTGCTTTCTGGCAGGCTGTTGTTTCTCCTACTCAATGTAACTGAATGTGTCGCAGTGGGACATGGATTTTATTGAGTGTGGTTCTTAGATCTACCAGGCAGTTGTTATCTTGTGTTAGGCATCTGCTATCTGGTTACCTTCCCATTGTTCTGTTGTTAGGCTGCTGGGGGGGGGAAGGGGGGGGTGTGATATCATTCCAACTTGCAGTACAGCAGTAAAGAGTGACTTAAGTTTATCAGGGCACAAGTCACATGACTGGGGGCAGCTGGGAAACAGACAAAATGCCTAGCTCAATGTCAGACTTCAAAATTAAATATAAAAAAAATCTGTTTGCTCTTTTGAGAAACGGATTTCAGTGTAGAATTCTGCTGGAGCAGCACTATTCATTGATGCATTTTGATTTTTTTTTTTCCCATGACAGTATCCCTTTAACACCTGTAAGGAACACAATACAGCTTATTCCACTCTAAGGGCATTAGTACATGGTGCAGTTACTAGGGTTTCAGATGTCCGTTAATCTGAAAATCATGCAGGAGGAAAAACACTGGCAATCTATGCATTTGTGCTTAGCACCTTCCATTCCCCTATGTCACACAACAGCACACTCTTGTATTAAAATGTGCTTCCCTTGATGCTTTCCTTGTGACAGGATTACCACTTTCTCTGAAATCCTACAGCAGTGATCCCCAACCAGTGGCTCATGAGCAACATGTTCCTCTTCAACCCCTTGGATGTGGCTCCCAGTGGCCTCAAAGCAGTTGCTTATTTTTGAATTCCAGGCTTGGAGGCAAGTTTTGGTTGCATAAAAACCAGTTGTACTGCCAAACAGAGTCTCCTGTAGGCTGCCAGTCCACATAGGGCTCTTATTTGGCAGCTAGGAATTTATCTTGTGCTTGTGTTGCTCCCTAACTCTGGTTACATCTGAATGTGGCTCACGAGTTTATTTTTGAATGCTACTTTGTGTACCAGACTCCACTTACTTTGAAAAGCAAACTGTTCTCCTGTGGAAGAGTTTACAGACTTACCTGTTAAATTCCCACTCATGGTTTTGTCCTGGCTGTTGAACAATTGTCTGTACTTCAATCTTGAAGACGATGGCACAGCCCATTCAACGACAAGTGGTGGGCTGCAGGATGAAAAATAAAAAGGGTCATACACAAAACTATTCCTATCTCTTGAAATCACTCATTGGAGTAAAAATATTATTTATTTTACTTTTTGGGCAGGTTAAGTTGCGGCAGCATTTCATATGCTTGCAGGCTGTGCTTAGACAATCATTGTAAGGCCTATGGCACAGCTGGTGTTTGCTCTGTTGATGCAGAACTGTCACTGTGTAGGTTGACTGCCAAATTAAAGTAAAATATTTCTTTAACAGATCACTTTAGTAAACATGGGACATGCATTCAAATTCAATATTACATTTACAACATTCTTTCTTAACTTATTGAAAGGCTAGAACACCGTAAATTTAACTTAAAGGGATACTGTCATGGGCAAACTTTTGCACTCCTGCACTGAAATCCGTTTCTTAAAAGAGCAAACTGATTTTTTTATATTTAATTTTGAAATTAGGCATGGGGCTAGACCAGTGATCCCCAACCAGTAGCTCGTGAGCAACATGTTGCTCCCCAAACCCTTGGGTGTTGCTCTCAGTGGCCTCAAAGCAGGTGCTTATTTTTCAATTCCAGGCTTGGAGGCAAGATTTGGTTGTATAAAAACCAGGTGCAATGGTAAACAGAGTCTCCTGTAGGCTGCTAGTCCACATATGGGCTACCAATAGCCAATCACAGTGCTTATTTGGCTCCATCCAGGAACATTTTTTATGCTTGTGTTGCTCCCCAACTCTTTTTACATCAGAATGTTGCTCACTGGTGAAAAAGGTTGGGGATCCCTGGGCTAGACATATTGTCAGTTTGCCAGCTGCCCCCAGTCATGTGACTTGTAAACTTCACTCACTCTTTACTGCAAGTTGGAGTGATATCATCCCCCTCCCTTCCCTCCCCAGCAGCCTATCAACAGAACAATGGGCAGCTAACAAGATAGTAGCTACCTGACACCTCTACTTTAGGATTTGTTTGCATTGCTAAAAATACTCCCTAGCCCTAGTGGTAGACATAAGAATAGCACCAAAGCAACCAATTCCCTGCTTTTTTCCTGCTTGGGTGCCGGGTTGTACTCGCCGGTCCCAGAAAAAATCAGTCTAGGTTGGCCCCGGGCCCCCCTCTGCAACCCTAATTTAGCCCAATCTCACCCACCCATGCGTGTGTACATATTGTGTTTTTGACACGACCAAAGGCAGGAAGATTGTTTGCTGTGCAGGGAGAAGGTCTGGTTTTTTTCCTGCTTGGGTGCTCGGTTGTACTGGGGGTCCCGGGGCCCATGGTTTAGGGACCTCCTCTGGCCCCTGCCGCAACCCCAATTTAACCCAATCTTGTCGGCAAACGTGTGTGCGCATATTGTGTTTTTGACGTGACCAGCGGCAGGAAGATGGTTTGCTGCGCAGGGAGAGAGTCTCTCCGACCATGCTTGAGTGCTATTCTCATGTCTACAACTAGGTGGGGCTAGGGTGCACTGCAGACCCAACCCATTCTGTGGTATAATGGAAGGGGAGAAGCAATATCTGTTCCATCCTCAAGTGCTGGTCCCTTCTCAAAGCTCAGAATCAGGCACAATGCAACAAAATGGTGCCTACACATTAATATTACAGCTCAAAAAACATATGTTGGTTCAAGAATAACATTTTAAATAGCAGTGTGAATAATTGGCAATGTAAACAGTGTAATTTAGAAATAAAAAGTAAACCATAAGAATCATGACTGAATCCCTTTAAGAGAATAAAGAGCACAATTTCAAACATAATTCACTGGCCAATCTGTAGCCCCAGTACAGTCTAAAATATGGAGCAATATATTACTTACGCTGGAACATCGAAGGACTGAGCTTTCTGAAGTTTAGTGTTTATCTGGGACCCGGCAACTGAGCGGCCGAATGAAGAACTCTTTGGCAATGTGGCTGCAAAGACAAACATTATTTATACAAAACGCTCCACAGAGTTAGGAAATATTGTTGTTTGCTCACATCATCTAACTTGCTAACATCAGCACAATGAAAACATCCCAGGCGTGGTATTCATCATTAATACAGAACTGCCTTCCAAGAACTTACTAATTGCAGGAGCAGAGTAGCAGGCTTTCAATAAATCTCATTTTCTGTTATTGCACAGATGACATTTATTACGGAAATGGAACTGGATCTCCGTCGTTGTTTTCTACATGGGAAGGAGCTTATATTGCATTCTCTGGCAAATGTCTATAAAATGTCACGTATGAATTACACAGCAGCTTAATTACATAAACTATAGTAGTACTAATCCTGTGCTTGAATGGCTGCCCCCATGGATACACAGCAGCTTGTTTATATAAACTATAGTAGTACTTATCTGTTATCTACTGTGTACCCTGTGCTTGAATGGCTGCCCCCATGGCTATACAGCATCTTGTTTATATAAACTATAGTACTTATCCGTTATCTACTGTGTACCCTGTGCTTGAATGGCTGCCCCCATGGCTACACAGCAGCTTGTTTATATAAACTATAGTAGTACTTATCTGTTATCTACTGTGTACCCTGTGCTTGAATGGCTGCCCCCATGGCTACACAGCAGCTTGTTTATATAAACTATAGTAGTACTTATCTGTTATCTACTGTGTATCCTGTGCTTGAATGGCTGCCCCCATGGCTACACAGCAGCTTGTTTATATAAATTATAGTAGTACTTATGTTATCTACTGTGTTTTCTGTGCTTGAATGGCTGCCCCCATGGCTACACAGCAGCTTGTTTATATAAACTGTAGTAGTACTTATCTGTTATCTACTGTGTATCCTGTGCTTGAATGGCTTCCCCCACAGCTTGTTTATATAAATTATAGTAGAGTTTCTGAAGCAAACGCGCAAGTTTTACAGCGCCGCAATTTATTACTTTAAAAGACTTTCATTTTTTGGTGTTACTGTTCCTTTAACTTAAAAGGTGAACCACCCCTTTCACAATAACAATACAGTCTCACAATCAATCTGCTATTTGGTTTCTGTGGTCACTGACCCTAGCAACAAGGGAAGCTGTTCTTCAAAAACAGGAAAACAAAAAGGAAAATAATTCAAAAGCCACAGAAAATGTAAAAATTAAGATGTGTCGAGTACACACAGCTTTCTCAATTTATTTAGGTCGCTGTTCAGCTTTCCCATGACCCCGTGATCCTGGGGTGAGGAAAACTACCATGTCAATAAAATCTCCAGTCAAAACATTCCTCTAGGAGTGACGCTAATCCAAGAGCTCGGATGCATCAGTATAGTAATATATATGGTTTTACAATACCACATGTGCAACCACTTTTTTTTTATTATACTATACTAAGCAAGTGAATGCTCCTGAAAAAAGCAGTGAAGATGGTATTGCAGTACTTAAAAGGGAAAGTATCTCAGTCTGAGTGCCAATTTCCATGGCTATAAAACCTGCAGCGGTAACCATATGGCATCTTATAAGTAATTAAAGGGGTTTTTCACCTTTGAGCCAACTCTAAAGGTGGCCATACGTGGGCAGATTAAAGCTGCCGATATCGGGTCCTCCCGATCGATATCAGGCCAAAAATCGGCCAGATATCGATTGGTCAAGTTTGATTTTTTTTTTTTTTTTTTAACCATCCAGGACCGCATCGTCTAGTTGATGCAGTCCTGCGACCTGTCTGCGCCCATTCATAGCATTGTAATATGATTGTTCGGCCCCAGGGCTGAACGTTCGGATTCACCCGATATCGCCCAGCGGTTAGTGGGCATATCGGCTCAAGATACGCTCGTTTGGCGACCTTGCCAAACCAGCGGATCTTATAGTGTATGGCCACCTTGTGAGAGTGATATTCTGAGACAATTTGCAATTGGTTTTAATTTTTCATTATTTGTGTTTTTTTTTTTATTATTTAGCTTTTTATTCAGCAGCTCTCCAGTTTGCAGTTTCAGCCATCTGGTTGCTAGGGTCCAAATTACCCTAGCAACCACACATTGAATTGAATAAGAGACTGGAATATGAATAGAAAGATGAGTAATAAAAAGTAGCAATAACAATACATTTGTAGCCTTAGAGGCAAACATTTTAAAAAAACTACAAAAAATAAATAATGAAGACCAATGAAAAGATGCTTAAAATTGGCAATTCCATAACATACTAAAAGCTAACAAAGATGAACCACCCCTTTCGTTTAAAGCAACTCTTCAAACAAGAGTATTTTACACATTTACACTTAAAAAAAAAAAGGAATGGAATGCGCTTAGAAGTCAGCCATGCCTGCTCATTATTATTTCATGTTACTGGCACAACACCAAGTGTTATCACTGCGCATCTGAAGGGCACAATAAACAAACTGGCAGATGCCAAGCATGTAATTAGTACAACATTCTTGTGTAACGTTAAATGATCTCTGGATATTGCTTACAAGCAGTAAATACTTCTCACGCTGTTGAGTGGATTTACTCGCACACAACCAACTGACAACCCGAGACTGTAGAAACTACATGTGAATACGAATTATACAGTACTGTAGTGTTGCAATGTCAAACGAAAAACGGTGTCCGGGGTACAGTAAGAGTCCAAATTAAAATTTGAATTTTCAATTTTTTTTTAAGGTCAAAACTGTCAAATTCGAATAGGGAATTATCCAAACTCCGAGTTTTTTTTTTTAAATTTAATTCAATTCCACTGGGAGGGGGGTTGGAGACACTTGCCACTGGGAGGGGGTTTGGAGGCACTAGCCACTGGGAGGGGGTTTGGAGGCACTAGCCACTGGGAGGGGGGGTTGGAGGCACTTGCCACTGGGAGGGGGGGTTGGAGGCACTAGCCAATGGGAGGGGGGGTTGGAGGCACTAGCCACTGGGAGGGGGGTTGGAGACACTTGCCACTGGGAGGGGGGTTGGAGACACTTGCCACTGGGAGGGGGGTTGGAGACACTTGCCACTGGGAGGGGAGTTGGAGACACTTGCCACTGGGAGGGGAGTTGGAGACACTTGCCACTGGGAGGGGAGTTGGAGACACTTGCCACTGGGAGGGGAGTTGGAGACACTTGCCACTGGGAGGGGGGGGGTTGGAAGTACTAGCCACAGGGAGGGGGTTTGGAGGCACTAGCCACTGGAGGGGGGGTTGGAGGCACTAGCCACTGGAGGGGGGGTTGGAGGCACTAGCCACTGGGAGGGGGGTTGGAGGTACTAGCCACAGGGAGGGGGGGTTGGAGGCACTAGCCACAGGGAGGGGGGTTTGGAGGCACTAGCCACTGGAGGGGGGGTTGGAGGCACTAGCCACTGGAGGGGGGGTTGGAGGCACTAGCCACTGGAGGGGGGGTTGGAGGCACTTGCCACTGGGAGGGGGGGTTGGAGGCACTTGCCACTGGGAGGGGGGGTTGGAGGCACTTGCCACTGCATTTGGCCCAGCGGCATATAGTGCCTTGAGCACGGATTCATACCCCTGGCTTAGATCACTTCTCATTGACAAAGATGTTGGCAGTAATTTGAGATTACCTGCCCAAAAAAAAATACAGCGGGACACAAATAGCCCCAAATTCTACAGTCATAGTAGGATTATGTTTGTGAAGATTCTCATTCATCCAGGTCATGGTATATCTGTAGAAATAAGTCAAATCAACTGGACTTGCTGTGTTTTTCTTGAAGACATTTCTTCAGTCATCCAACTGGCTTTCTCAATCAGAGAAAATCATGACTAGTGAAACGTCTTAAAAAAAACAAAAAAAAAACACAAGTCCAGTTGGTTTGACTTATTTCTGCAGACATAGTAGGATTAATTAACAGAGTGATTGCAGGACCACTCCAGTGTCAAGTAGTGACAAATGCGTAGAATAAATTTTAGAATAAATGGATATATGAGATGCAAATAAACAAATAAAATGGAGATGACTATTCAGATTGTTTTCCTTTTCGAACCTTGTCCTTCTCCAAAAAAAAAAAAAAAACTGTTACATATTTAATTGCCATCAGAGTTTTTTGGGGAGCTCAGCTATTTGTGAGACATAAGGGATTGATATGATACCTCCAAGGAAGAAAAGAAGCAGTCAGTTTGAGAGCTAAGCAGCGTACCAGAGTGAGCGAAAGCAGGATGAGACTGTATTACTGCAGGAGCCCCATTAGACAAGGGTGGAACTGTGGGGACAGAGGACACAAGAGGAGGAGACATTCCTACTACTGGGATGGATGGCATTGGCACAGGGGCTACAGCTGCTAGGGGAGGAATGCCCACGATTCCACTCATCCCTGAAAATACAAAAAGAGAAAAGCGGGTGCAGACATAAGAAGAAAAGAAACACAGTTGGGTTAATCAGCTACTCAGAGATTCCCACTCGGATGTTGTTTTTACTATATGAATTTTAAAGGAGACATAGAATAAATAAAACCCTAATTTTGTAGGCAATTATGAGTAATATATGGTGTTGCTTTTACATATTGCTAAAAATTAATATCTTTAAAAATAGCCTTTTTATTAAAGCTCCCTATAAATTTTCACTGGTTCCTGTCCCTGTTTCAAATGAGGGGTGGGTGTGTCCTAACGGGCCCTGTCATAAGCACAGTAGGAGAGGGACAACCAATAACAGCCCTGCAGTCACACAAGCATAGAGAGCCTTCAGTTCCCTATCAGGTCCTGCTCGCTGCCGATTGGCTCCTGTCCTACAGTGCAGTGAGCCGAGTGCCGCCAGCTCCCCTGCACAGCCTGGGAATTCAGGGAGCAGGAAGTGGAAGAGAAGGGAGGGATTATTATGGTTGTTGCAGAAATATTCAATAAATCAGCCTGAAACACTACTTTTTAAGCACAATTCTTCTATATCTTAACGAGTATAACGCACTGGTACGTTATTATTTTTTTACACAAAATGTCTCCTTTAATGGTTTAGGAAAAAGCACACAGGTCCGTTTGCTGGTGCTCAAAACCAATCCCCATTGCCTCAATGCCTTTATAGATGCGTTTGTAAGGCGGTTGTGCCTCGGAAACGTCCCAGTTTGCTTTCCAAGTGCAAATTGCAGTACAAGCGCTTCCCATTACCACTAATCTTTTTTCACCTTACAAATAACATAATCACTTACTGTATGTACAAAACAACCACTGATTTATGCAATCTTCGTGCCCCCACAAATGGATATCGAGTCTTCTAGCATTATCAGGATGCCCATTAGAGGGAACTTTGCACACAATATCACTTGGGTGATACAGAGGAGTCTATGTGTGAAGTGATGCATTCTGGGACTTGTAAACCCTCTATATCAGTGATCCCCAACCAGTGGCTCATGAGCAACATGTTGCTCACCAACCCCTTGGATGTTGCTCTCAGTGGCATCAAAGCAGGTGCTTATTATTGGATTTCAGGCTTGGGGGCAAGTTTTTGGTTGCATAAAATCCAAACAGAGCCTCCTGTAGACTGACAGTCCATATAGGGGCTATCAATTATCCAATCACAGCCAATGGTTGGCACACTGCCCTCAGCAGTTTTTTCATGTTTGTGTTGCTCACAAACACTTTGTTTACAATTGAATGTGGTTCATGGGTATGAAAAGGTTTGGGAGCTCCGGTATAAATGTTGAATAAATAAATAGTGCTGGGCTTTCTCGGGATTCAGCCCACCTCATTTGGTTTGCTAATATGTGTGCTGACAGAGAACAAGTCATTTACAGCGTTTCCGACACCCCTTCTACTCTTGTAGAATCTTGGCTGCTTTTTCCTCTTTTGATGTTCTCCCTTCCAAGACACACTGCATTTCTGCCTCCTCTTCTGCCAATCCCTCTACCTGCAGCTAGCATTAAAGCTAGGGCCTCACGACATGGATTCTTCGCTGCCCCACTGCTCCCCTTCTATTCTGCAGACACACGGGATTTTGATGAGAAATGCAAAGTCTTGTGTTTTCGGCACCAAAATCAGCCACATGTGTCTGCACCCGAGCACAGGTAATGATTCCGGGACCAGGCAGCGCAGCAGAAGAGGACCAGTGGGTTTTCGCCCTGATCTATGTTGTATGGCCCTAGTCCTAGGGGGGTCCCCCATTGTTGGCAGAAGATAAGCCATAAGGGCAGCTTCCCCCCAACCATCAGAGCAACCAAAGGACTTTAAATCAATGTTAAACGCTGGTCATTAGGCCCCTTTAAGAAACCCTATAATGTAAACTATACGGAAACAAGTAACATCAAGGTTATGCTTTTCTGCTCTTTGTAAACATCAAATAAAACTATTCCTATGCTCTATTGTCAGTTCTATATGGTATGAGCCGGTAACACAGAACCAATTGTTGTTCTCAAATCAATCACAATGCCTAGGATTTAAAGCTTAGCTGCTAACAAAAATGTGTGAAATAACTCTCAAATTGGGAACCATTTTCTTTAATACTAAAAACTGTTCAAGAACTCCCCAGACAGAAACACGTGAATCCATACTAACCGAACCCCGCAACAGCAGCAGCAGGCATGGCAACCGGTTGCTTCAACATATTGGAAGGGAGAATAGAGGGCAACGGGTAACCTTGTAGTTTTAGCTTGATTAATTTCATAGCTATGGAGAACTCCAGTTGGTCCATCCTCCCATCATTGTTCATGTCAGCCAGGGCCCTGAAAGAAGATTTAGCACAATAAATAGAGACATCGGGGGGCTTTCACTTGTCAACAATGCAAGACGATTCTTGGCTTTCATAGTAAGGACTTTGAGATTAGCAAAACACACAGCAAGATAGAGAACAAGGACATCTTAAACTTGATAAAAGGCTGACTTAATAACATTATTGTTTATTAGTAAAACAAATTCTGTAGAGCAGTGGAAAGACTGAGAGGGCATGTTCACCATGATTTTAACTTCTACTACAAGAGTGACATTGGTATCCTAATAGAATCTGCAAATTAGGTTTTATGTTTTTTTTGTAATTTGGATATTCCATTGGTTGCCATGGTTCCACTAAAGCGGACCATACATGCATACATAGATTTGTTTCAGACAGTTTGGCTTATTTCAAACATGTTGCCTCAGAACCTGGGCATGTATATACCAGCTCAGCTGATGCACCATGTTGGTGGATGCAGATGAAGAATTAAAGAGGAGCTTGCAGTTTATTAGGGCTGTCAGCCCAACAAATATATCCATAAAATGCGGCCACTTGTATGGAATCAGTCCATTCTGAACGACAGACGAAGATGAAGGCCATATACATAATGATTCGCCCATTTGGCAAAGTTGCCAATGCCAAACAAGTGGGTCTATGCCAGATTTGTTCACCCGTGCTGCGGGTCAAATTGGGCCAATTTGATCACTTGGTTCCTGGGTCAAAGATAAGATCATACTGTGGGTCTGTAGAGAACAGTCAGGAGAAGACTGCATCAACATGTCAGTCTAGTCCTTGCCCAACAGGTTTTTACAATATAGATAGCGGACAGATTTTCCCCCATATTGAGCAGGCTGCCCTTTAATTGACCAGTCCTTAGCACCTGACAGCATATTAGTGTCTGTTGCAGACTGTGAATTTCACATTCAAGTGAATGATGGAATAAAATAAAACAGCAACAATTCTGTTTAAAGGGCATATAAAGGCAAAAAATAAAAACCCATTTTTACTTTTAATGAAAAAGAAACCTATCTCCAATATACTTTAATTAAAAAACGTGGACCGTTTTTATAAGAAACCTGATTGTATGCAGTGAAATTCTCCCTTCATTTACTGCTGTGGATAGGAATTGTCAGACAGTCCCTAACTGCTCTGCAGGGAAACAATCATACTTATGAACAGCAGGGGGAGCCCCGCCTTACTTCCCAGCCATGCAGCTTTGTTTGTAGAGCAGTTGGCGACTGTGTAGAGATTTGTATTGGATTTTATTTTGCCTTTACATCCCCTTTACTGGGATTCTATTTGGAGGATTATTTTGCTGCAGCCACTGGTTCTGCAGAGTTGGAGAAAGTTTGTATTAAACAATACAAAAATTATAAAATTCCCATTAGATTAGATGACAACACAGGACCCAGTGCAGTCTGTATATTCTGATTATTAATCAGTCTTGCTGTATCAGCTTCTGTCAGATATTATTTGACTTGTGCTATTTTGATAATTTATGACAATCCCTAAGCAGCCCAGACCACACAGAGCATGTGCACAGTCTTGGTCTTGCAAAGATGTTTAACAAAGTTACAAGATGGTGACCCCCTGTGGATGACTTTGAAAGCATAAATCATTTGTTTGATTAGGCTTGTGGTGCAATAAGTTCATGTTTAGTATAAAAAATACAGGATTTCTATCCTTATTCTATTTTAGACTTTACTTCCCCTTTAAGGGTACAGATGTTATCCTACATTGACATTTCTGCTACAACCTATTATAATACAATATGAATTGTCAATGTTGGCATAAAGTCTGTCAAATGCCATCTATCATAAGGGTCTAAAGAAGTTGTGAGGGGTATGTTAAGAGGCCTAGCTCATGCACTTCCACACCACACCTATCATAAAAGCAGAGTAGGGACCCCAGACTAGTAAGTTACTACCTACACCCCGGGGCTAACAGCAGAATCTGCACAATTTTATTACACTACCAATGATTCCAAAGGCAGATAAGCACAGAAGAGAAAAGATTTTATCTCATTATCATAACTGCATTCCATCTCATAATCAACTATATTATCCCAGCACTAGCACAGAGAGGGAACTTTCCCATATAACACACACTACTGACAAAGCAGAAAACCATAATAATAATGGTTTAATGCTCCAGATGTACCCCATGGCCTCTAGAATAGCGCTGCCCTAAAATGGGTAAGGTCTGGGGGTCTCCTTGATTGCAAGGCAATTACTTCCAGATGGAAGCCCCAGGAACCAGCCACTACTAAAGAAAAAATGCTGACAAACAGGCAACTTAAAACTAAAATATCAGTACCAGTAATGAAAGGGCTAGATAAAATTAACAATCCCATGCCCAAAATGAAAAGCACATGGGACAAATATTAAAATTTAATATTTTTTTAATATTTATATATTTAATATTAAAATCCTTCCTGGCTGCTTCCCATGAACTTAAAATCATGAAGAGTGTATAATAGCTACATTATTTTGATATATTTGTTGGTGTAATTTTATGTGTATGCATTGTGCCACCAATATGAATTTTCTTGTGACAAAGCAGTTTATTTTCACCTTGTGTATCTATACAAAGAAACACCCAAAGCTGCCCATGCAATGGTCTAATGCAGGAGTGCCCAAAACGTAGCTCGGGATCTACCAGTAGACCTTTAGCTGTTGATCAGTAGATCTCAAGACACTGTCAACAAACAGCTTGCCTAAATCATCCTCCTGTTTCATTCAGATATTTATTATGTTATGGCTACATATGAAATAGTTGTTTGTTAAATATAGCAATATACAATTTCTCATTAATCAATATTTAAGTGATAGTTTCCATGGAACAGAATGCTAACAATGCTTTTATGGATGTAGATCATAATGGGAAGACATCACGAAAAATAGACCTCACATTAGTAAAGCATGGGCATTCCTGGTCTAATCACTTTAATATAAATGGCCTGACACTGCTAGTACAGGCGGTTATCCACCGAAAAATACTTTCATGTGTGTTTTCAAACGGAGAACCATTTGTACCAGGTGTGCCAAGCAGCTTTCATGCAAGTCAATGGGAGCTGGCGGAGAGAAGACCGAATCCAACCCCACACTCATTCATTTGGATTGGAAACGCTTGGCAGCTCTGGTTCTGCAGCTTTTCAGACTATTTTATCTAGTGAAACTGCTAGTACCAGCGCAGTCATACACTTTTAAAGGAGAAAAACCCTTAACAAAAAAAAAACCCCTACCCCCCCAGCCTAGCTTTCCCGCCAGGCAAATGCCCCTAACACTTTACTTACCCATCCGTTCATATTCTGCCCAGCAGAGCTCACGGTGGCCATCTTCAGCTGCTTCGGTAATCTTCTGAATGAGACTGGCGTTTCGGCAATTCTTGTGAGTTTCAGCGCATGCGCAGTAGTCGCTGGAAAGAAAATTGCTCCAACTGAGCATGCGCAGCTTCGCCGGTCTCATTCAGAAGATTACCGAAGCAGCTGAAGTTGGCTGCCGTGAACTCCGCTGGACAGAATCTGCACGGATGGGTTAGTAAAGAGTTAGGGGCATTAGCCCCAGGATGGGCAGCTAGGTTGGAGGGTGAGGAGGAAGGGTCTATGTAGGGTAGGGTTTTTTTTTATTAAGGGTTTGTTTCTCCTTTAAGTAATGTTTTCCCAGATTTTACAGCAAAAATTTGTTCTGATGTTCCCAAAAAAAATTTCCTCTATGAATGTTGATTTGTGAAAGAGGTTTAAAATAGTAACAGATGTATATTTTGCCATGGTTCTGCCTGTAACGTAAATGGTCAGTTGCAATTAGTCTGCCCCTAATACAGTCCTGCACTAGTCACTTATTGCTTTAGGTTGTGTATGTGATTGACAGAGAGTCTTGCACATGCCCCCCATAGTGTAACATTAACGCTGCAATGTTTAACCCTTGTTATTAACACACTAAATATTGTATCTCAAAGTAAAACAGACTCCTGTGCTTATATCTTTTCATTACTTGAAGAAAAAGTAACTTAACATATTTCGCTGATTTTACATTTTCCCAGATTTTACATAAATTTTTCCTGGTCCCCTGAAAAATGTAAAATGGGTGTTCTACTGTATGTGCTTTCCTACACTTACCATATCTGTGCCAGCACAGGCTGGGGGAGGCCGGACTGAAGGAAAAAATTCCTAGCTTGGTCACCTGCAAATATAAAAGAAAATGAGAAATAAAAATAATACAGCGCTATAACATGACATAACGTGGCAAATGTTAATTTATTTGAGAGATATGCACACAAGCACCTGTTTTATGCCCACATGAAAAACTCATTTCCAGTAAATATTTTGCTGTACAGAGATGTAAAAGCAGACATGCAATTATCACAGATGTATGGAATGGAATTACAGTCATCATCACCATCGTCATCAATTTGCCAAAATGAATTTAAGGAGCAGGAACCATACGGAAGCCGTGCTTCCATTTCCTTTATTAATCTCGTCCTGAGTATAATTAGCAGGAGCAAATCCCATTAACATAAGAATGGATTGGACGGGCAGACGGGTCACAAATGTTGGCTGTTACTTGGCTTAAGCACTCATTTGTATGTGCGCACTTTATAAACTGCCTACTTCATGCTGACAGTTAAGAGGTATTAAAAAAAAAAAATGAAAAAAAAAATGAACTATTTGGCAATAAAAAGTCGGATGACATCAGTCCTGACTTTGTTACGGACAGGATTTCGATTTGGAAACATTTCCATTTATTTCAGTGATCACTACACCATAAAATTCTCCTGTGGGATTGTACTCAATACAAAGCGATGGTTTACAATGGCAACTATTTATCTCTTTGTACAGGTGAGAACAAAAAAACAAAACTAGCCAGTCACCCCTTCTATGCAGAGTGACATTTACATCTGAAAATGGCTTCCATGACTCCATGCCACTCCCCTATTGTTTCACACGATGGATAAAATGGGATTAGAAAACAGATGGAGGTGATAAGGGGCCATAAAGCCAATAGCTGTTTAGGCCTTATATAAAGCAAAAAGGAATATAAATACATTTCTTAAAGAGGTAAATTCACTTAAGGGCAGAGACACATGTCGAGATTTGGGGAGATTCAGCCGGCCGGCGACAAATCACCTTTTCTTCGGGCAACTAATCTCCCCGAACTGTCTTCCCATTGACTAGAATCTAAATCGCTGGCGGGATGGTACTCGGAGTGCTTCGTTTTCCGAAGTTGCCTCACAAGGAAACTTCGGGTGACTTCGGAAAACAAATCACTCTGAGTGCCATCCAGTCGGCGATTTAGATTAGTCGCCCCGAAGAGTCGATTTGCCACTGGGCGACTAATCTCCCCGAATCTCCGCGTGTGTCTCTGACCCTTAGTGTGTTATAGAAAGTAATTCTAAGCAACTTTTCAATTGGCTTTCATTTATTTTACAGTTTTTGTATTATTTGCCTTTTTCTACTGACTCTTTCTTAGCTTAGCTTACAAATGTGGGTCACTGACCCCATAAAAAAATGCTTGTTATTGATACTTTTTATTACTCATCTTTCTATTATTCAGGCCCTCTCCTATTCATATTTCAGTCTCTTGGTCAAATCAATCCATGGTTGCTAGGGTAATTTGGACCCAAACATCCAGATTGCCGAAATTGCAAACTGGAGAGCTGCTGAATAAAAAGCTAAATATCTCAAAAACCACAAATAATAAAAAATGAAAACCCAATGCAAATTGTCTCAGAATATCACTTGCTACATCATACTTACAGTTAATTTAGAGGGGAATAACCCCTTTAATATTTCTATTAGACAAATCCAGGGCCCCATTATTTAAAAAATGTTGGGCAGTACAGCTAACGGCCCTTTATAAAAGATGCAATGTTTGCAGTAGGTCTACCAACACAGTGGAAGCAGATGTTTGCTTTTACACAGGGAATTAGTAAATGCTACAGGATTACCGGTTGCTTTGGGTTACTAGATGACCCCACAACTGAGGGTTGCTTACCTGTGATATATCCAGCTGTTGGCTTGAGCCCATGGAACTGCTGGTCATGTTTAGCTCGTTCCTCCACCGTTATGGCCCAGATGTCCAAATTACCTGTTGCGGGGAAAATATCCAAGTAAATTCCAAGTAGGTTACTGTAAGTGCAACATTAATGATGTATATCACCCACATGCACAATACTTTTGAAGTTAAAGGAGAAGACAAAGTTAAAACTAAGTAAGCTTGATCAGAAAGGTCTATATAAATACATCAGTAAACCCTTAAAGTAATGTTACTCTGAGTCCTCTGTCAAAAGAAACACAGCATTTCTTTCCTTCTATTGTGTATACATGGGCTTCTGTATTAAACGTCCTGTTAAAACATCCAGGGCTAGGGCTTTAGCATGCTCAGTTTGCGCCTCTCTCCACCTCCCTGCTGTAATCTGAGCCCAAAACTATGAGTGAGCAGGGTGAGACTCAGGCAGGAAGTGATGTCACAACAAGCTAATATTGCAGCTGCTATCCAAAACAAACAGAGACAGTGTCTAGAGCTGACCACTCAGGTATGGTAAAGCATTCTGCAGAATAAATATAGTGTTATAGCTTGCACTTTTGTGGCTAATCTATTGGCAATAAACGGCCTCTGTAGCTTTCTTTCTTCTTTAAAATGGCCATATCTGGGTAGGTTAGAAAAAATGTATCAGGAGAGGAAAGACTCGGCACGTTATTGCAGTCCCCATAACAACCAAAAAGAGTTGCCACTAGGACCAAAACTTTGGATCATTCCAATATGGCTCAGTGTGTTGGTGGCCAAGTTGGGAAGAAATCGGATTCTAATCTTTCCCTTTTAAGGACACGGCTGTAGACCTGCAATTTGCTTGCACACTGAAAGTCTGTGGGAGAGGATTCCGCCACATGGGCACACACTGGCACACTGCCATATTTCTATATTTCTCCCCGGCTGCCAATTCACGAAGCTCTCCCCCACAGATGAGACATACAAATGCACCTGTTAACAAAGCTTACACAGTAACACATTCCAACTTCTTCTGCCAAATTCTTTTTGTGTTTAGGCTACATGGGGGTTTAATAAATTGTTACTGGCAAAGATTTCATGTGACAGGGAATAAAATTCCAGATTCTGTATGGGGGAACATTCCCAAGACAGAAATAAAACATTGTGCAGTGCCATGCTGTGCTGACACTTTCATAACAGACTTTGTTTTTGGCATGTGCAGTTACTGAATGAACTTCTCTGTCTTCTTTCTGCGCCCAAGAGACACAGCATTAAGCACACGGCAACAAGTCGTTTTGTCCACATCACTTTTATTTTTCGGTTCGCTTGTTGCAGCTACTCACTGCCATAAATAAGTGTATTTGTAGTTTTTGCCAGTTGGACATGGCAGCAGGCAGAATGGCATCTCTCCAAAAGACACAAATGCTAATTATTTCAATTTGTCATCCCAGTTGAAGGTTTATAAACAATTGATAAAATGTAATAACCTGCCATGAGTGTGTGAAAGTGAAGCCTGCCTGGTCAGAGTGAAAAAGGTCTGGGACCACCTGCTGGAGACAAGGATCTTGGCCAAAACGTTGGTGTCAATGTTCAGGAGGGAGATAGGGCGAGTAGGAGGCACACAAGGAAGGGAGTGGTCAGAAAGCTCCTGGGGCAAATATTGAACATGGTGAATTAATGTCAAGAGTCCTGGGGTGACCAAGTTGAAGCCAGTTTTGTGTGGCAGAGAGTGGCAGGAGAAGGCCTTTTAGTGTGGGGGTTTTTCTACCTTCAGACATTAAAGCTTCAAACCATTTTTTGAAATAAGTGGAGGTGTGTGGGTCAGGCTCGTGTTTGTCTAGGGTCTGGTTTATGTAACAAATGGCGGTTGACTTACTAATGTCCATATTTTTTTCGTTTTAACCAATTGTACTATTTTAGCGCTTAAAATCATGGATTATACTAACTAATAATTAGTTACTTAATTACACACAAAGCTAAAAAAAATGTTTTGACTTTCTTATTTTGTGTGAAGAAAAGTCATGCGAATTTCTGGATTCGAATCCTGCTGAAAAAGGCCAAACCCCAAACCCTGGATTCGAAACAACAAAACAACCCATGAAAAACACTAATACAAACCTTTTCTGTCTAAAAGCTGTCGAGATCACATAGAAGTCAATGGGGATTTGTCCTTTTCCAATATTGTAAAATCTTTCTTTAATTCAAGCTTTGAGGTTTTTAGGGTTTTTTTGGTTTGAATTTACAAAAACAATTTGATGGTTTCAAGTCTTTCATTAGTGGTAAGCTCTCCATACACACACCGATATAAGATGCCGACAGATTAAGTCGGCAGTTTATTGAGCAGTGTATGGGGCCCTCTGAAAGTCGGCCAGATGTCGACCAGGTGGGGAGGGTTTAAAATCCCATTGGATTGAGGACTGCATCAGTTAGTTCTGTGACCCAACAGTCGGTATTCTTCTACCAATCATTCTTCTTCCAAACCCTAGGGCCCATGATCGGATCAGCCCAATAACACCTACCTCAAGGTGGGCATATCATCCATCGGTTATCCCCATGTATGGCCAGTTTTAGGTCTGTATTTTTATTTGTTTGTGTGTTTTAATAAAATACTTGGTTTTAGAGAAAAGAAGTTTGAGTGGTTTCTAAAACCATTAAAAAAAGGCCTCCAGAAGAAACATGTAATGTAACAGGGACTTATTGCTGATTAAGATATATTATTTTTTTATGGCCTATTTCCCCTCCACTAATAAATAACTTACAACAGATCTGAGCCCTGAGTACACTTGATTTATATATTTTTTTTAACAAGAAAATTAAATGATGCTTTCCAAGGAAGTTTTTTTTCCTATGTGGAAATTATGGATTTCAGTTATCCTGAAGATGAAAATACTTACCCCCAAACGGAGTTCCAAACTGAGCCATGGTTGTATCACTATTAGCTTGCTAGTAGGTGCCTAGGATTAGAGAATAGAATTTCATGAAAGTGCTCTCAGTTTATGGACACAGTGGAAGTATTTATAAAGCAGTAAGAAAGAAGATACCAAAACAAGAAATATAACAGAAGATCCACTCAACATACAAGTAGATCTTTGCAAGAAACGGCCACCGCACCATTGAGCCAAATTCTCAACATGTATTATTAATGCCTGACATGTACACAGAACTTTACATTCATTTATAACCCAATTAGGCTGGTTTGATGGTTCTGCAATCTGGCCAGGGAGCACATGGAGCCAAGCAGACTAGTCAGCTGAGGAATTGCCTGCCAGATAGTTTGGCAAGCCATTGGTGTGCCCCATATACAAGCGAAGTCTGTAGACTTGGTTTGGAGGGAATCAAGTCTGCAGCTTAAATTGGCCCATTTAGGGTAAGGCCAGGTGAGGAGATTCGGGGAGGTTTTGTCTCACTGAGGCAACTTTGGGCTACTATTGAAAACGCTGTAGGCTCTGTAGCCTATGGGGAAAAAATGCTGAGGCAGTTCGGGGAGATAGTCGCGCAAAAGACGTGGCGATTAGTCGCCAGGCAACAAAACCTCCCCGAATCTCCTCGTCTGGCCTTACCCTTATGGTTATCTTACAGGAGAACTAAACACCCCATGGTGATAAGTCCCCACTGCTCCCCTGCCTCTTACCCCTGAATTCTGCCCCCTCTAGAAATAGCGACCGCACATGGAGAGTGAGCGCAGTGGAACTCACGGGCGCCATTTTATTCTCTTCGGTAATCTTCGTGTCTTCTTCCTCCCCTCCGGGAATTTCAGTCTCTTTCAGTTGTCGCGAACCGGAAGATTTCTCAAACTGCGCATGCACCAATACGCCGCTCACTTCATGAAGATTACCGAAGAGAAGAAGATGGTGCCCGTGAGCTCCGCTGCCCTCACTCTGCACGTGCAGTCACTATTTCTAGAGGGGCAGAATTCAGGGGTAAGACTGTGCAGGGGGAAGGTTTTATAGAAAAAAAAAAAAAAAACAAAACCTTTCAAACCCCCTAAATGTGTAGCTTTAGATTTTTAGCATTTTTTTTAGATGGGGTCAGTGACCCCCATTCCAAAGCTGGAAAGAGTCAGAAGAAGGGGGCAAATAATTCAAAAACTATAAATAAAAGAAAGAATGAAGTAAAATTGAAAAGTCGCTTAGAATTGGCCATTCCATAACATACTAAAAGTTAACCTAAAGGGGAACCACCCTTTTAAGTTTAGCACCAATTACATTTTCTCCAATTATATACACACAGATAAGGACATTGGTTTTAGGCTTCCAAAAAAATTGTCATCATGGCTAAAAGCAACCAAATTAGCCCAAAATCCGCTAGAATATCTAGGTTAATACAACAGTACAGACCAAAACAATTGATATAAAAGGTATGGGATGGTTTTCCCAGAAACCTGTTATTCAGAATGCTCCGAATTAAGGAATGGCCGTCTCCCGTAGACTCCATTTTATCCAAATAATCCAAATTTTTTAAAAATGATTTCCTTTGTTTCTGTAATAATAAAACAGTACCCTGTACTTGATCCCAATCAAGATATAATTAATCCTTATTGGAAGCAAAACCAACCTATTGGGTTTATTTAATGTTTACACGATTTTCTAGTAGACTTAAGGTATGAAGATCCAAATTATGGAAAGATCCGTTATCCAGAAATCCCATGATGTCAAGCATTTTGGATAGCAGGTCCCATACGTGTATATGTTTTCATGGACAACACCTTTCCAATCTTTTTTTTTTCCTGTGTTAGTACACACAACCTGCCCCTCATGCTATTCCTCAGAATTCTATTGATTGCTAGTCACTGATGGGAGTTGTAGCTGAAAAGATGTTGTAGTGTATTAAGTGGAACACTGATCATTATGAACGTTGGTACCGGCTCCCTAGTGAATCACTAGAAGGCATTTAAATCAAGTCTGTGGAGTCAGAATACAGAAGCAAGCAGCGCTTCAGTCCTTCACTGGGGGGAGGGAAGGGAAATTTAGTGTAATGCATTTCTAATCTGCACAAAAACAAGTTGGCTCTTTATAAATAACCTAATTAAAAAGCCACTTTTTTTCCATGAAAATAGCAGCCCCGTCTCTTCTCTGGTGGTCCTGTGGAGAGTAAAAGCGGTAACGAGACAGCACCGATACTCTTCTGAAAAGCTTCTATTCAGCATCTTTTATTATTCATAAAAATGGGGAGATGGGAAGGGCACAAAATGGGCAACAAATAGCAAATGGATTATGTTTGTCCCTAAAGGGCGGAATTAAAAGGCCTTTATTTATTCACTGGGAAAATATACAATTTCTAGCTTTTTAGAAACAAGGTGTCCCAGTGTTTCCCTATAGCTGGTCTGAACGTAAAAAGGCCACGGGCTGGTTTCTTCGGAAATAAAAATCTATGGAAGTCACAAGCAGAAAACCTATGAAGTGACCCCAGTCAGAGAGAATCCTGTTCTAAGGAAGCAAATAACTTTTCCATAGCTACTGGGACATACATGGATTTAGCAATTGATTGCAAAAGGTCTTCATGGGAGGATATTATAAAATAGGGAAATATTTAAAGACAAGTTTGTTTAAAGGGGGACTATCCTGAACATGAAAATTTAATACAAGCTACATCATACTGAAATAAGAAACTTTCTAAATACAATTAATTGATTTTTTCTGAAATAATCAAGTTTATGTTCACTATTCCTCTTTCAGCATCTGTTTCTCTTCATTCTGTCTTCATACAGCAGTTGGGTGTCAGATGAATGATCCAATATATCTTATAAGGGGGCTCCTTTCCTAGCAGATGTATTAGAGCTCATTCAAATAACAGCTTCCAGTACAAACAAAATGTAACAAACTGCCTCTTGCACAAATTCTGAATATAGAGAGACATGATATCTGGTGATTTTAATATAGTGAGCTCTTCTAGGCAAAAGGAGCCCCCCCTAGAAGATATATTGGCCAAACGAGCGGATCTTTCCCCGATATGCCACTAAACTGCATGGCTATATTGGGGGTAATTCAAACGTTCGGACGTATGGCCGAACGATCGAATTACGATGCGCTAAGCGGCTCCGACGGGTCGGTCGGGTAAAAATCCAACCTTCCCAATCGATATCGTGGCCAGATATCGATCGGGAAGACCCGTCGGAAGCCCCCATACATGGGCAGATAAGCTGTCAAATCGGTCCAAACGACCGATATCGGCAGCTTTATCTGCCCGTGTATGGCCACCTAAACTGTCACTGAATATCTGACACCCAACTGCTGCATGAAGACAGAATGAAGAGAAACAGATGCTGAGAGAGGAATAGTGAAGATGAACTTGATTATTTCAGAAACAGTACATAAATGTTCATTGCTTATATTTAGAAAGTTTTTTTTATTTCAGTATGCCAAAGCTTACAGTATATTAAATTTAAATTTTTGCGATAGTTTCCCTTTAAGAAAAAGTTTAAGAGGAAAGTAGATGTGGAGACAATCTTCTTTTGCGCCCTGGGTCAATAGTTAGGATTTCTTCATTTAGTTTTGGTTCAGCAGATGATGACACTTGCTTGAAGAACCATAAGTCAGTCTAGAGAGGATCTACCAACGCCATGGGCCAAATCTGGATGATCCATCCAAGCCAATGATCTGATCCTAATGGGGGCCTAGGTGAACCCATCAGGATGGTAGTGATGGGTAATAGATAGTGGCCCGATTTTCACCCAGATATTGGCAGACAGGCGGTCAGCCACGAGGGCCCCATATATGGGTCAATAAGCTGCCGAATTTGTCTGGAGGGGTTGACAACGCAGCGTTTATCAATCAAAGTACAATCACCTGTCTGACTACAGATATCCATGAAGACTCATTAAAACTGGCATCTCTCAAAGGGAATGTTATTCCCCTTTATTGATTACACTATCAGACTCTTGGTTTGGAAGGTTGGTTTCAGTTGTGCTTTCCGTTTATTATTTTTTTACCATTTTTCCAAAATCTAAATTTAAAGTTGAATGTCCCTGTCTGGTGTTTGAGTCTGGCAGCTCAGTAATTCAGGTGCAGACTCCAAGCTGTTACAACATTAGTTGATACATTTCTCAGCAGCATTTGTAGACTATTATCAACTATTGTATCAATTCTAACAGCTGCCTTTAATGAAACTCAGTGATTCTGCTCAGCAGGGACAAAGATAAGAAATGTATCAATTTAGATCCGTTGACAGTCAGTGCCCATCCTCACACAGTAGTGATTACTTATGAGTGGGTCGGTATTTCCCCGACCATAACCCGCCCTTAGCCCGCATCCGCACTTCCAGATTGCTTTTATAGACCCCCGCCGATGACCTCACAAAAGACGAACACGGAAGTCGTAAGCCAGCATTTGACGGTTGCGGGAGGGAAGAGCAAGAGAAGAGCTCAACCCGCCACCCACGAAGAAGCGTAGGAGGTCGGCCCAAACCCCCCCCCCCCCCCGACTCACAGGTAAACCTGTGGGTCCTGCCAGTATTGGCCCAGCCTGCACATCACTAGTAGTGTTTTGTGTCCCTCGACCTGCACCCGACCCTAACCTGCCCCCTTCCCAAACCGAATCCTATATTTATAGACCCGCACCTGACCCACCCCGCAGTGATGTCACAGAAGGGGCAGGTGAGGGTTAATAAATCCAGGGAACGGAAGCCGGAAGTGGAAGGGAGCACTCAACCCAAAGGTTTTTTGCCGTAATCTGCCCGAACCCGCAGGTCCCATGGGTTTCGTGCCGGTACGCACATAACTATCACACAGGGCTTCAGAATGAAATAATGAAACTTTAAACTTGAATAGTAGAAAAAATGGTCACAAATAGGCTAGCAAATAGAGGGGAACTGAAGTGTCTTTATTGCTGGTGAACCATCTGAAAACAACTGAAAAAAGTGTTGGAAGTTGAACGACCCTTTTAAAATATCGCGAACATGAAAACAGAAAGGTTTAGTATGCATTAGAATATTTTATGCTGCATTGGTAATAATGGTCCATTCTCTTCAGCCACTCTAATATAGTATAAATGTAATTTTAAGCAACTAGTTTCAATGCTCATGAGCACGAGAATACGGCGCTACGCTGCATCTGTGCCATTAAAGATGCTACTATAATAATACATTTCTGTTTTACTAAGGATTATACTGGAATACAAAGCGCACATGGGCAAATAGCTGCTAGTTATAAAAACTTTGGCTGCGTGTGTATATCTGGCGGCCCATATAAATTCTAGTGCAAGGTTTACGCACTTCCCCAAGTCACAGTTGTGAAAGAATGGGCTGAAGGAACATATTGGGAGTTAGAATATAACATTTATAAGTCATTCGTAGGGCCCCTTTACAGCAATGTTTAATCCACTTGCTCTGCTGCGAGGATTCCAGATTGTCTGTCTGTTCCCAGGAGAGAAAGAAAGGGCAGTCTGAATAAACACAGCTGGTGCTGCTGGGTTCCCGTGTCGGAATGCAAACATTTTGCATGTGGGTGTCAGTATGGGCTCCAAGGGGGCAGCCAATAAGAGGCCACAAATCCTCAGACACCGTTATTACAGTGATAATAAGTTGCACAGCACTGAGCTCATATATAGTGGTTACTTTGTACCATTGTTAATAGGAAGCTCTCAAATGACCATCCAGAATTTCCTTAAAAGGGATGTTCACTTGACAAACACTTTTTTTTCAGTTCAATTGCTTTCCGATTGTTCTCCAGAAATAAAAAAGAAAAACTTTTTTTTTTTTACCATTTTTTCAAAATCTAAGTTAAAAATGTCATGTTCGTGTCTGTCTGGCAGCTCAGTAATTCAGGTGCAGACTCTGAACTGTTACAATTTTACAACATTGAGTTGATCCATTTCTCAGCAGCCTCTCTAGAGTATTAGTAACTATTGTATCAATTCTAACAGCTGCCTTTACTAAAACTCAGGGATTCTGCTCAGCAGCGACAAAGATAAGAAATGTTTCAACTAAATTATCAATTTAGAACAGTTTACAGGGTCGGCGACCCCCCCCCATGTTCCAGAGCTACTTTAGAAGGTGAAAAATTACACTTTACACTTCAATATTAGAAAAACTGTCACACATAGAAAATACAAAGTAATTGGAAAAAGTCTTTATTTCTGGTGAAAAACCCCTTTAAAGGGAATCATTGAGAACCTTTAGTACGACGTAAAGAGATATTTTGAGACAATTTACAATTGGTTTTCATTTTTTATTATTTGTGGTTTTGGAGTTCTTTAGCTTTTTAGTCAGTAGCTCTCCTGTTTGCAGTTTCAGCAATTTGGTTGGTAGGGTGCAAATTACCCCAACAACCATGTATTGATTGGAATATGAATAGGAGAGGCCTGAACAGAAAGAGGAGTAATAAATAGTAGCAATAATAATACATTTGTAGCCTTATAGAGCATTTGTATTTAGACAACCCCCATTTGAAAGCTGGAAACAGTCAGAAGAAAAAAGGCAAATAATTTAAAAACAATACAAAATAAATAATGACGACCAGTTACTTAGAAGTGGCCATTCAATAACATACTAATGGTTAATATAGTAAGCCTAATTAATATATATATATATATATATATATATATATATATATATATATATATATATATATATATAGATATATATATATATATATATATAAAAATATAATGTTTTTTGTTTTTTTTAACACACATAGCCAATTTCAAAACCATGACTTGCAGGGGACATTTACCAACCTCCTTAGGCTGACAGTCATACCGCCTGTCCGACACCTTGTTCCATGCAGGGGAGGGGGAAGCAATTTTGGGATCTGCTTTCCAGAGAATCTGTGCTCCATCCAACATGTCAAAAAAGGGTGTATTTTTTCCACTGTATGGTTAATAGCAGACTGGGCAATAGGTAGCATTTTGCACCTGAACGTTTTCAAAGGAGCGTTGGGTTTATTTCCTCCATTTTCCTCAAAACACTTAAAAAATCATTAGACTCAGGTTCATTGGCTCCTAACAAAACTGGCCAGTGTGTATGATTTAGGGATGCACTGAATCCAGGATTTGGTTTGGTATTTGGCCTTTTACAGCAGGATTCGAATTGGGACAAATCATTCTGCCAAGCCAAACCGAATCCTAATTTGCATATGCAAATTAGGGTGGGAGGGAAATCAAGTGACTTTTTGTCACAAAACAAGGAATTAAATATTTTCCCCTTCCAATTAGGATTCGGTTCGGTATTCGGCCAAATCTTTTGCGAAGGATTCGGGGTTCGGCCGAATCCAAAATAGTGGATTCAGTGCATCCCTAGTGTGATTGTAAACGCCACTGGGACAGAGTCTGATGTGAAAGATTTATAATCTCTGTGTTGTGGAATATGATGAATAATAAGGATGATCATTCTAACAGCTGTTCAAAGGTAAACTACCCCTTTCAGGGTGGTGACAGAGACTAAGATTCCAGGGAGATTAATCTCCCCAAAAAGCCTTCCCGCTGACTAGAATGTAAATCGATGGCGGGATGGCACTCTGAGCGATTCGTTTTCCGAAGTCTCCCGAAGCTGCCTCAAGAGGAAACTTCGAGGGACTTCGGAAAACAAAGCGCTCCGAGTGCCATCTCGCTATCGATTTACATTCTATCTGGCGGGAAGGCTTTTCGGGGGGGGGGGGGGGGATTAGTCGCCCCAATAAAGAGATTTGTCGCCAAATAAAACCTACCTATTTAATGTACAATTGAATGGCAGAGGTCCGTTGAATTTTCAGGTCGGAACCATTTGATCGAATATTGGACATTCAAATTTTTTCATAATTAACCTTCCAGCCGAACTATGAGTATATTCGAGTTAAAAAAAATAAAATAAAAACATTCACATGAATTTGAAATTCGGCCTTTGATAAATGGGCCTCTTAATATTACTAGACATAGGCCTGAAGATAGATGAAGTGCCAAAGCGTTTCCGAATTCTCACAGTCATAAAATTCAGTAAAACTGGGCGTAAAGCAGCAACTCTTTTATTAGTCAGTGTTTTCTGTAGTAAAAGCCATTCACCAGAAGGGAGTCAGTAGTTCAGCAACAGGAAAGGGAAGGACGAGTGAAGACGAGCACATTCAGCAAAACTCCCACTGTCTTACACGGCAGAACATTTGGTCACGGCTAAAAATACGGATTTGTCAGAATCAGAGAACTGCGTTTCTCTTAACAAAATGTGTTCGTTGCTTTTAAATAATTGTATGAAGTCCAGAGCCAATGAATTGCTGCAAACACTGAGCTACAGCTCCTATAATTTGGGAAACAAAGCAAACCAGCTGTTAATATCCCATTAGAGTTTCCCTGATTACTTTCTCTTTAATCCACACCTCAGTGAGTGCTCGGAATTAGAACGATTTTCTTGACTATTTGCACATTCTCTGCCTTCAAAGCTTTCTTGCTAGAAATGGCTTTAAAATACTTTACTAAGGAACCCAGGTTACTCTAGCTGGAAAGTATATAAAGTAACTGTATAATGAACAGTTGGGAAACGTTAAAGCAAATATTGCAGCTTTATCAGGTTGATCAGAATAATGAGAAAAAATGCTTTGCTTTAGGGCTAGGCCACACGGGAAGATTTCAGGGAGATTAGTTACCTGGCAACTAATCGCCGCGTCTAATCTCCCTAAAGGGCTCTCTGGTATCTCGCACCCGCTAGCGCTAAAGTCGCCTGCGCCTATTCACACGCGGCAACGCGTTTTTCAAAGTAGCTGAAATTGCCTCGCGAGGCAATTTAGAGCGGCTTTGAAAAACATATCGCCGCGTGTGAACAGGCGCAGGCGACTTTAGCGCTAGCGGGTGCGAGATACCAGCCAGCCATACATTTTAAATAGCAACTATGCATTGATTTGAATAAGAGACTGGAATAAAGCTGGCCAAAGACGCAAAGATCCGATCGTACGAATCATCTTACGATCGGACTTCCCCATCTCCCGACCCGCCACTTACCATTCCGATCAAATAAATCTGAAAAGTCTATGGCCAGCTTAAGAATAGGAGAGGCCTGAATAGAAAAGATGAGTAATAGTACAAATAACAATAAATTTGGAGCCTTACAGAGCATTTGTTTTTAAGAAAGGGTCAGTGACCCCTATTTGAAAGCTGGAAAGAGTCAGGATAAGATGGCAAATAATTAAAACACTAACAAACCATGCAATATTCCCAAACACGTCAGACAGATGTTGGAGAAGATGTAAGCAGCGAGGCACACTGGCACGTGTGATGTGGTACTGCCCAAAAATCACTCCATATTGGGAGAACATATCAGCACTTCTACGTAAAGTACTCTTTTGCGACATAACATTAGACCCCTGGATATTCGTTTTGGGCAAACCCCACACTAACAACACCAAAGCAGAGCAAAAATGAATGAACCATATACTCACAGCAACAAGGAGACTCGTATGCTCAAAATGGAAACAGAGAGGGGTCTATACGATGAACGAAGTCCAAGATAAAGTAGAAGAGGTGCGGAGAATGGAATATATGTCAGCAGTACATCTGCCCACATATGACAAAATATTGGCGAATTGGGTATACCATTTCCCCAACATCAGTTGATTGATATAAAGACCCAATGAGTGGAACTTTATTCTCAATATGCAGCTCGAAAGAGAATGGAAGACTGGGTGCTAGATTACCTGATTAAGACCCCAACCTTTACAGACTCCATTAAAGTTAAACTGATAAAGTCCATTTGGTAATGACGCCTTGTACCCCCATTCCACGAGGCAATGTTTTGTACTACTGCACCTTGTGTAATTCTGCGATATTCCATAGCACCCGAATAACCCCTTCCACATTTTTTTTCTTTGTATTTTTTACCTTTTATTGCTCTTTGCTTTCTCTTAAAAAAACAATAAAAACACTAACAAAAAAAAATAAAGAAAACCAATTGAAAAGTTGCTTTGAGTCAGCCATTCTCTAATGTACTAAAAGTAAGCTTAAAGGTGAACCACTGCTTTAAGGGGGATACAAGAACTATGTAAAATTATGTATATATGTATGTACGTACTTTATTTACAGGCAGGTTTTATATAGACCTAAAAGGTTGACAAGGGCCATTCCAGCTAGGGATGCACCGAATCCAGCCTTTTTCAGCAGGATTCGGATTTGGTTGAATCCTTCCGCCAGGCCAATCTGAATCCCGGGTGGGAAATCGCGGGACTTTTTGTCACAAAACAAGGAAGTTAAAAATTATTTCACCTTCCCACCCCTAATTTACATATGCAAATTTGAATTCGGTACGGTATTCGGCCGAATCTTTTGCAAAGGATTCAGGGGTTCGGCCGTATCCAAAATAGTGGATTCGGTGCATCCCTAATTTCAACCTAACTTACTGTTCATTATAGCTCCTAAAATCTACCTCCAGGAGCCGTTTTCCTAAACTGTACACACTGTGAAATAACTAATTAAAGCTTCATAATATCAACGTATTCAGATTACAGATACACAAAGGATGTACAATTATTTTACAAAGGTACTATAATCAGAAATAAAAAATTACAACTGAAATAGCTTTGGAGAAATGTATTTAGAAGTATCCTTTATGTCAGCAATGTTATGTAGTCATCTACGGAGATCGTTCATTTCCATGAGGGTCTGTCTCGGTGGAGCTTGCAATTAGAGGCCCCCTTCACATTCACACTAGGGTCGGTTTCATCTGGAGTCAATTAAATGCCTGGTTTTGGAGTGCAGGAGGAAACTGTAAGAGGAACCCACACAGACACATGGAGAACATAAAACTGTTTGCAAAATCCTACTCAAGATCCCTGTTCTGAAAGGCAGCAGTTCTACCCACTGAGCCAATGGGCCTCAATTAATTAAAGCAGCAGATCACCGTTAAATTTAATTGTATCATGTTCTAGACGATGATATTCTGCGACAATTTGCAATTGGTCTTCATTTTTTGATGGTTTTTATTATTTAGATTTTTGCTGGTTGCCAGGGTCCAATTTACCCCAGCAACCAGGAAGTGTTTTTAATGAGAGACCATGATGTGACTCGGCAAATGCATCCGAATAAGAAAAACTCTGGGGGGAATAAAACTGCGTTTGCGTGTAGCCTATACAACTCATATAACTTGTGTGTCATGATAGCAACGGTCAGTTTTTATATTCATTTAATTTAGGCAAGCTAAAGGTTGGTTGTCAGATTATCAAGCAGGTATGAAAGTTATAGAAGGATTAAGAATAAGAGAGACAATGGCAAAAATCGGCAAATAACTTGCACTCTTAAGCATCACCTACACTTTCCTTTTCTTCGGGACAGTCTTTCTGCCTCATTAACCTCCGATTTCCATGAGAATCCCCCCCCCCCCCGGGTGCCTGTGATGTGGCCTTCCTTTCATTCAGTGCTTGCCAAGATAGCCCTGCACTTTAGGGAGACATCAATAGAAAATGCATTTATTCCAGGCAGAATTAAGTAATGACTAGAGCATTAACAATGTTTTTGTCTTTGCGGTTACATTTCAAACACTGCTAATCCCTCTTAACATCCTCCATCGCACCACTAACTGTGCCAGTAACTGTGCCAGTAATGTAGGGCAGGAGTTCACGCTGGTGAATACAGTGGGTCTGTGCAGCTAAAGAGAGAATTATACTGAACTGCTTAACTACCGACGGCTACATCTGCCCACTGCTTGTATCAGACATGCACTGGGCTATACACACTATTGATGTGCGGGCCAGGGATACCTGGGGGATCCGCGGGTCCAGGCTGACCTTGCACCCCCCTTTTCGGGTCGCGGGTTGAGCTAGAGTCCTGCTCGGAACCAATTTCTAAGACGCGGACGCGACCCTGCAGCCCGCAAACCCGAATCGCAACCCTCATATTTACCCACTTTGCTACCCGCAACTGCCTTATCCGCAACCCGACCCGCAACCTTCTGACCACCATAAAACAGGAAGTGATGGTGCTGCAAACCAGAAGTGACGTCATGAAAAGTGGGCAGGGACAGAAAAGATTTGTAAAAAAAACGTTAAAAGGTGTAAAATAGACAATATTACATAAGATAAGAAATTTAGATGAGACCCGCAACCCGACCCGCAGGTACACCCACACCTGAAAATCCTCCCCTCCGTAGTGTGCCCGCTTTTTTTGCGGGTAACCCCCGGTTACCCGACCCACTGCAGGACTCTGGGTTGAGCTCCTTAAAAATGCCGGCTTCAGACTTCCGGGTTGAACTTTTATAGACGCGAGCCCCGCCCCTTTTGTGACATCATTGGCGGGGTGGGTTGGCATTGGTCTATAAAAGGAGCCCAGAAGTCAGGCTCAGGCGGTTGCGGGTCAGGAAAATCCCGACCCGCACATCACTAATACACACACAATAACCACTGCCGATGGTTAGGCACCAGATAGACCCCCTACATGTACTTCTTACAGCCATTTACATGGCACATGAAATCCGATTCAATAAACGTATGGGATCTGTTATCCAGAATGCTCAAGACTGAGGGCTTTCCGAATAACGATATCTCTGCAACTTGGATCTTCATACTTTACGGGGCAGATTTATCAAAATGTGAGAATAGAAAGAACTCACCCAGAAAAACCTCACTCACTTTTAATTCATTCCTATGGGATTTTTAAAATCGTTTTTAATCGAAGGAGTTTATCACTTGATAAATATGCTTTAAAAAAATCCCATAGGAATGAAAAGAAAGCCGTTGAGTTTTTCTGTGCTGACTCTAATCTTACACTTTGATAAATCTGCACCTTAAAGAGGTGGTTCACCTTTAAAGTAACTTTTGTGTTATAGAAAGGCCAATTCTAAGCAACTTTTCAAATGGTTTTCATTATTTATTTTTTATAGTTATTTACCTTTTTCTTGTCACGGACTCCCTTCTAAAAAACAAATGCTCTGTAAGGTTACAAATGTATTGTATACTTTTTATTACTGATCCTTATATTCATCCCCTCTCCTATTCGTATTTCAGTCTCTTATTCAAATAAATGTATGGTTGCTAGGGTCATTTGGACATTAGTTACCAGATTGCTTAAGATGCAAATTGAAGAGCTGCTGAATAAAAAGCTAAATAACTCAAAAACCTTCAATAATAAAAAATGACAACCAATTGCAAATTAGCTCAGAATATCCCTCTCTACATCATACTAAAAGTTATCTCGCAGGTGAACAACCCCTTTAAACAAAATATATGGAACTGACCCCAACTGGAGATAGCCAAAACCATGGCCAACGATCAACTAAAAATGCCACGGTCAGACAGCAGAGGGAGGAAACCAATGAGTCCGGTTATACGAGGTAGAAGAGAAGATTACAATTATTGCTCAAAACATACATTAAACACAGCATCATGTTATTCTTATTAGTCAGTGGAGAATGCAATATTCTTAGCTTAGCGTGACCTTGAGAGATTCTGCAGTTGGTTCTCTTTGCTTTATCCAGCTGCTTCCCATACAGAGAAATTAATCATTTTCTCAGGCTAATCCATTCACATCTTGTAAGCAATCTCCCTTGGATCCCACCATACTGGAATTACGGTACAAGGCCAGCTTGGCTTTACACTAGTCTCTCAATAGAGAACAGTTTCCACACATCCTGGACGATGATCAGCGAGACTGTGAGCCAACCTACCCAGAGACTGTGAGCCAAGCTACCATGCAATCACTAAATGTATGGAATCAGTGGCCAGACCAGAAAGGTGCAAGCAATTGACCAGCAGAATTTTGCACTGAAATCTGATTCTCTAAAGAGCAAACAGATTTTTTTACATTTAATTTTGAAATCCGACATGGGGCTAGACATATTTTAAGTTTCCCAGTTGCCTCCAGTCTTGTGACTTGTGCTCTGAAACTTCAGTCACTTTACTGCTGTACTGCAAGTTGGAGTGATATCACCCTCCTCCTCCCGCCTCCCCCCCCAACCCAGCAGCAGAACAATCGGAAGGTAACCAGTTAGCAGATCTGAGAACAGCACGCAATAGTAAAATCCAAGTCCCACTTGGACACAGTTACATTGAGTAGGAGAAACAACAGCCTGCCAGAAAGCAGTTCCATCCTTAAGTGCTGGCTCTTTCTGAAAGCACATGACCAGGCAAAATGACCTGAGATGGCATCTACACACCAATATTACAACTAAAAAAAAAAAAAAAAATACACTTGCTGGTTCGGGAATGTAATATTATATTGTAGAGTGAATTATTTGAAGTGTAATTTAGAAATAAAAACGACATCATACAAATCATGACAGAATCCCTTTAAGTCAACATAGTCATGGGTCAGATACATCTCTCCATCTCCAATGACAATGATAAAAATATTAAACTGTATTTCAGAAGTTGGATGGGAAATTGTACAATTGTTGCTCTAGCCTCTCCAACAAAAATGGCAGGAACTGCAAGGGGAGGGTGCAAGTAGTAGCAGACAGGTGGAGCATGGAGAATTTTGTCCACTGATTATCTTCTTCCAACTGCAATTACATTATTATTACAGGTACGGCAAATATTATCCAGAATGCTCGGGACCCATTATCCAGAATGCCCAGGACCCATTATCCAGAAAACTCGGGGACCTGGGGGTTTTCGATTAACAGACCTTTCCATAATTTGGATCTCTATACCTTAAAGGGATACTGTCATGGGAAAAAAAAAATTTCAAAATGAATCAGTTAATAGTGCTGCTCCAGCAGAATTCTAAGGGCTAGTCCACACGGGGAGATAGCGACGCGTTTGCGGTCGCGGCAACAAAGCGCCGCGACAGTCGCCGCGACCGGCGCAGGCGACAGTTTTGTATGGGCGCCTATGTAAAAACGCCTGTGCTAACCACACGAGGCGATGCGCTTTTCAACAGTCGCCTGAAAATGCCTCGCCAGGCTTTTTCAGGCGACTGTTGAAAAGCGCATCGCCTCGTGTGGTTAGCACAGGCGTTTTACATAGGCGCCCATACAAAACTGTCGCCTGCGCCGGTCGCGGCGACTGTCGCGGCGCTTTGCCGCCGCGACCGCAAACGCGTCGCTATCTCCCCGTGTGGACTAGCCCTTAACTGAAATCCATTTCTCAAAAGAGCAAACAGATTTTTTTATATTCAGTTTTGAAATCTGACATGGGGCTAGACATTTTTTAAATTTCCCAGCTGCCCCTGGTCATGTGACTTGTGCCTGCACTTTAGGAGAGAAATGCTTTTTGGCAGGCTGCTGTTTTTCCTTCTCAATGTAACTGAATGTGTCTCAGTGAGACATGGGTTTTTACTATTGAGTGCTGTTCTTAGATCTACCAGGCAGCTGTTATCTTGTGTTAGGGAGCTGTTATCTGGTTACCTTCCTATTGTTCTTTTGTTTGGCTGCTGGGGGGAAAAAGGGAGGGGTGATATCACTTCAACTTGCAGTACAGCAGTAAAGAATGATTGAAGTTTATCAGAGCACAAGTCACATGACTTGGGGCAGCTGGGAAATTGACAATATGTCTAGCCCCATGTCAGATTTATGATTGAATATAAAAAAATCTATTTGCCCTTTTGAGAAATGGATGTCAGTGCAGAATTCTGCTGTAGCAGCACTATTCAATATACTAATTCATTTTGGAAATTTTTTTTTCCCATGACAGTATCCCTTTAAATATAACCATGAAAACATTGAATAAACCCAACAGGCTGGTTTTATTTTATCTTAGTTGGGATCAAGTACAAGGTACCATTTTATTATTACAGAGAAAAAGGAAATAATTTTTAAAAATGTGGGTTATTTAGATAAAATGGAGTCTATGGGAGACAGCTATTCTGTAATTCGGGGGTTTCTGGATAATGGATCACATACCTGTAATGATTTTCACCAATTATCACTTAAGGTGGATATTAAGTCTTGAGTCTATGGGAGACAGACTTTCTGTAATTTAGATCATTCTGTATAATTGATAATGGATCCCATACCTGTACAATCATTTAAAGAGCACCAACATATTCTGCAGCTCTGCACACAAGGGTACATGGCATAATGAGCACAAGGGCTTACTATCTAAAGAGTGCACCTGTGGTTCATGGTGATTTTCATTGCGCAATTTCGTCTGCAGTTCCAGCTGAATAATCACAATAGTAACCACAGCTATCACTGCGAGTATGAGCCATTAGACCTGAATCTTAAAACCTCTCAGCTGTTAAGAGCCAGAATCCACACAAATCTGTTTAATCAAGAACATTCTTTTCTGTTTAGACACAAAGCTTTTGTGCACTGTCTACACTAGGCTTGGGAATGGACAAAATTAATGTTTGGCCAAACCAACCTGTTTGAGGGGACGGAATACATTTCGAGGTTTAAAAAAAAAAAAGTATATAATATCTTTAGAATATAATCTCTATAATAACTTTAGCAGCCACCACACACTGGTTTAAGAATTACAATATAAATAAAGAATTAGGAGCAATGTGTAATATATAACACGCGTCCGTCGAAGAAAGGAAGAAACAGATCAGCCAGTGGATAAATAACCAGTGCCCATCCCCTTAGCAACAGTAAGATTTTCAAGGATCAGCACAAACTCAATTTTCTGCCGTTGGAGGGCTCGTCCCTTTTATTAGATCACTAATAGTATCAACGTATATATATCCTTCATCAGGATACAGAATCAAGTGCACCATCCCAAAAAATTGAGTGTGTGTAGATCCATGGAAATCTTACGGTTGCTAAGGGACCTAGTCAGGCCATCAGAGGGCTAGCAACATCAGTGCAGTCAGTGCAGTAAGTATTGCAGGAGTGCGGTGGATTCATCACAGTGCCCATCCCCTGGCATTCTAACCAACAGTACCCTGGTTGGGTCCATAGGACAAAGTTTAAATTAGGGATGCACCGAATCCAGGATTCGGTTCGGGATTCAGCCAGGATTCTGCCTTTTTCAGCAAGATTCGTATTTAGCTGAATCCTTCTGCCCAGCCGAACCAAATCCAAATTTGCATATGCAAATTAGGGTCAGGTAGGGAAATTGCGTGACTTTTTGTCACAAAACAAGGAAGTAAAAAATGTTTTCCCCTTCCCACCACTAATTTGCATATGCAAATTAGGATTCAGAATGCGGCCGAATCTTTTGCGAAGGATTCGGGGGTTTGGCCGAATACAAAATAGTGGATTTGGTGCATCCCTAGTTTAAACATTTCTTAACCTGCATTGGTAAGTTTAATTAGAAGGAGTTCAGACTTCATACTGTTTTTAGCCAATATGTTGCAAGGCTGCTGTAATAAAAATAATAAAATACTCTGAAGAATGAGTCTGCAATGGTTACACATACAGCCTCTAGAAATAGAGCCAGAATTTCCCCACACATGGAATGCTGCTCTGCAACTACAGGTGATACATTGCTGACCCCGCTATAGATATTTGTGCCTCCTAAGAACAGTAAAAGGGAAGCCTCTTCCCCAAGGCTTATAAAAATCTTAACATTTCTGTGGGTGTTAAAACATGCTATTTCATAGGAAAGCAGCCTCTTCCTTGTGCTTCTCAGACAGGCCAAGAAATATGTCTGACCCATAACTCATGTACAGCTACAGATGTTTCCTTCTTAAACACACAGCACCTAAACTATGATGTGCTTTTGTCCTCTATAAAACAGCAGGAGTTGCCATAGTTTACATATCTAGGGTCCAGTACCCCGAAAACAAACACTCTGCACGTTGGACTCACAGATAAAATGGAGAAATTATGCCGTTTAGATGGTAATCCCAGCTATGGACAGCACTTTTACAGCTACACTACCAGCCTCAAAGATTCCTTGGTTATGGACAACAAAGCAGCAGTCCTGCCTTGTTTTGTGGCAGATATTGGAGTCCTGCAGCAGGTCAGGTACCGTACCATGCGGGTTATAGACACGGTTCTGCGGGTCTTCTCAATAGAGATTTTTTACTTCTCTTCTCTGATCCCGCCTACTTCCGATGATGTCACTTCCGGTTTACAACAGCACTTCCTGATTCTTGATGGTCAGCGGGTAAGAATGCAGGTTGCGGGTACAGGTTCCAAAAAATGGACCCACGCAGGACTCTAGCAGATACTACAAATCAAAAGGAAACTTTGGGCGACTTCGGAAAACTAACCGCTCAAAGATCTGCAGCGGGTTGGGTACTCGTGGGTTACCCGCAAAAACCTGCTGTACCATTCGGGGTTGGGATAGAAGTTCTGGGTGCGGGTATAGACGCGGGTCGGGCCGCGGGTCTTCTCAATAGTGATATTAACTCCTTTTTTTTCTGGCCATGTCTACTTCCGATGATGTCACTTCCGGTTTACAATGACAGCACTTCCTGATTCTTGATGGTCAGTGGGTTGCGGGTCCGGTTTGCGGATAAGGTACTTGCGGGTTGTGTATCGGGTCCAAGCGGGTAAGAATGTGGGTTGCAGATTGCAGGTATGGGTCCCAAAAAATGGACCAGCGCAGGACTCTATTCCAAGTGCCATCCCGCCGGTAATTTACATTCTAGCCGGCTGGGAAGGCAGTTCGGGGAGATTAATTGACCAAAAGAAGAGGAGATTTCGGGGTGACTAATCTCCATGAATCGGAGCGTGTGTCCCTGCCCTTAAAATAAAGATATTTTATGGCGACAGAGTAATAAGTAATAACTCACTAAAGGAAAAAAAAACTATTACATTCTAACAACAGGATGGAGCAACCTACTTTTTTTTTTTTGTATTTCTTCGTCTGTCCCTGCCGATTGCCAAAACGTTGGAACGTGAACGGATAGCAGCGGGATTCATTTCGAAATATGACCGTACAATCATCTCTAATGTTGGTAGTACACCAAATTACTCAGCAGAGCCAACAGCAATGAAAGGACAAGCGATGAATGAATAGGAGAACAAGCACAAGAACAGGGTGGGTCGTTCACTCACAGAGGATCCCTTCATAGTGAGAATAAGAAAGTGTACGGAGCACAGATACCCCGAATGCTCTGAAACATTAGCTGCTTGCATCACAGCTCCTAATCCAACGTTACACATTATCCGTAGGAAAGCCCCCCGACTGCACATCAATAAATATGGACGGAAGCAAGTGGTGACCCACAAATGTGTCCAATCATTTGCATCAAGGATTAACAAAATAAGAATGAAAGAAGGGGCAATGTCCAGTGATGCAAAACTATATTGTGCTGAAATCATAATTTATAAACCATCAGAAGCTTTTATAGCAGTGGGGAAACACCAGTAAAACGGAACCTGGTCACAAGAGCTTACAGTTTACAGTTGAAGAATTCCTAAGCGCAAGCCTTCCAGCTGCAGTATCCTACAATGACTTAAAGGGGTAGTTCACCTTTAAAGGGATACTGCCATTGGAAAACATGTTTTCTCCCCCAAAACGCATCAGTTAATAGTGCTGCTCCAGCAGACTTCTGTACTGAAATCCATTTCTCAAAAGAGCAAACGGATTTTTTTATATTAAAAAATTATATTGAAATCTGACATGGGGCTAGAAATATTGTCAGTTTCCCAGCTGCCCTCAGTCATGTGACTTATGCCTGCACTTTAGGATGGAACTACTTTCTTCTACTTAAAGAAATTGAATCAGTCTCAGTGGGACTTGGCTTTTACTATGGAGTGTTGTTCTTAGATCTACCAGGGAGCTGTTATCTTGTGTTAGGGAGCTGCTATCTGTTTACCTTCCCATTGTTCTTTTGTTTGGCTGCTGGGGAGGGGGGTGATATCACTCCAACTTACATTACAGTCGTAAAGAATGACTGAAGTTTATCAGAGCACAAGTCACATGACTGGGGGCAGCTGGGAAACTGACAATGTTTTCCCATGACAGTATCTTTTAGCATGTTATAGAATGGTCAGTTCCAAGAAACTTTTCAACCGATCTTCATTATTTATTTTTTATAGTTTTTCAAGTATTTGCCATCTTCTTCTGACTCTTTCCAGCTTTCAAATGGGGGTCACTGACCCCATCTCAAAACAAATGGTCTGTAAGGCTATAAATGTATTGTTATTCCTACTTTCTATTCAATCAATCAATCAATCAATGCATGGTTGCTAGGGTAATTTGGACCATAGCAACTAGACTGCTGAAACTGCAGAGCTGCTGATTAAAAAACGAAATAACTCAAAAACCACAAATAATGGGAAAAAAAATGAAAACCAATTGCAAATTGTCTCAGAATATCACTCTCTACATTATACTAAAGTTAATTTAAAGGTGCACCACCCCTTTCAAATCATTAAAAGTGCTGGGATTCAACAACAGCAGGGAAGCTACAGAGCACCATACACATTGATCCACTGGAGCACCACTGCTTTAGCTGTTGGATGGATGGATGGATATATAAACAGACAGACAGACACATGAAAAATAGGTCACTGCTTCCAAATTTAATCTGGAGAAGGAAAATGTAAAATGAAGTTACTAAAATACAAGTCCAAGTAAAATACATTTTATAATTCCAAGTCAATGTCTCAATATTGGAGGTTTTTTTTAAAGACCCAGATAAAGGTCCTTTAGGTGCCTCGGGTCAATAAAAACTTATTTTGTTATTTGCAGTTATTAAAGACTATCTCTGCCCAAAAAATGATTATCGTTTAAGTCAACCGTTCCCAATACAGGTATGGCATCTGTTATCTGGAAACCCTTTATCCACAAAGCTTTGAACCATAGAAAGGCCATCTCCCCAAGACTCCATTATTAATGGTTTTCTAGTAGAATTAAGGTATCAAGATCAAAGTTACGGAAAGATCCATTATCCGGAAAACCCCAGGTCCTGAACTTTCTAGATTTTAATACCTTAAATGTTACAAAGTTCAATGGTTGTAAAGTTATGAGTAAATGTAATTGCTGCTGAAAGCAAACATTTCTTTTCCCTTTCCTGCTGTCTGGTTCCAACTCATGAAACAATGTAGCAGAGATCAGTTCTCTACTACATTAATTTGGGAGTCAGAAAAGAAGAGCAAGACATATAAACAGGTTTTTATAGTGGTTCCATTTACAGGGAACTTTACAAAAAACTTTAAAAAAAATGTATATTGCTTAGAATGACATTGTATTTTGGGTGGAGACCCTTGTAAGACCACAGACTTCTCTCATTTTCTCCAGTGTATACAGGGACAATGTGCTGTATTCAGGGAGAATGCTCCCTTTGCCTTTCCTCCCCTCTCTCTGCTTCTCTTCTGCTCCCCTCTCTCTGCTTCTCTTCTGCTCCCTTCTCTCTGCTTCTCTTCTGCTCCCTTCTCTCTGCTTCTCTTCTGCTCCCCTCTCTCTGCTTCACTTCTGCTCCCCTCTCTCTGCTTCACTTCTGCTCCCCTCTCTCTGCTTCTCTTCTGCTCCCCTCCTGCTCCCCTCTGTCTCTGCTCCTCTTCTGCTCCCCTCTCTCTCTGCTTCTCTTCTGCTCCCCTCTCTCTCTGCTTCTCTTCTGCTCCCCTCTCTCTCTGCTTCTCTTCTGCTCCCCTCTCGCTCTGCTTCTCTTCTGCTCCCCTCTCGCTCTGCTTCTCTTCTGCTCCCCTCTCGCTCTGCTTCTCTTCTGCTCCCCTCTCGCTCTGCTTCTCTTCTGCTCCCCTCTCGCTCTGCTTCTCTTCTGCTCCCCTCTCTCTCTGCTTCTCTTCTGCTCCCCTCTCTCTCTGCTTCTCTTCTGCTCCCCTCTTCTGCTCCACTCGCTCTGCTTCTCTTCTGCTCCCCTCTCGCTCTGCTTCTCTTCTGCTCCCCTCTCTCTCTGCTTCTCTTCTGCTCCCCTCTCTCTCTGCTTCTCTTCTGCTCCCCTCTCTCTCTGCTTCTCTTCTGCTCCCCTCTCTCTCTGCTTCTCTTCTGCTCCCCTCTCTCTCTGCTTCTCTTCTGCTCCCCTCTCTCTCTGCTTCTCTTCTGCTCCCCTCTCTCTCTGCTTCTCTTCTGCTCCCCTCTTCTGCTCCACTCGCTCTGCTTCTCTTGCTCTGCTTCTCTTCTGCTCCCCTCGCTCTGCTTCTCTTCTGCTCCCCTCGCTCTGCTTCTCTTCTGCTCCCCTCGCTCTGCTTCTCTTCTGCTCCCCTCGCTCTGCTTCTCTTCTGCTCCCCTCGCTCTGCTTCTCTCCTGCTCCCCTCGCTCTGCTTCTCTCCTGCTCCCCTCGCTCTGCTTCTCTCCTGCTCCCCTCGCTCTGCTTCTCTCCTGCTCCCCGCTCTCTGCTTCTATTCTGCTCCCCTCTCTCTGCTTCACTCTCTCTGCTTCTCTTCTGCTCCCCTCTCTCTCTGCTTCTCTTCTGCTCCCCTCTCTCTCTGCTTCTCTTCTGCTCCCCTCTCTCTCTGCTTCTCTTCTGCTCCCCTCTCTCTCTGCTTCTCTTCTGCTCCCCTCTCTCTCTGCTTCTCTTCTGCTCCCCTCTCTCTCTGCTTCTCTTCTGCTCCCCTCTCTCTCTGCTTCTCTTCTGCTCCCCTCTCTCTCTGCTTCTCTTCTGCTCCCCTCTCTCTCTGCTTCTCTTCTGCTCCCCTCTCTCTCTGCTTCTCTTCTGCTCCCCTCTCTCTCTGCTTCTCTTCTGCTCCTCTCGCTCTGCTTCTCTTCTGCTCCCCTCGCTCTGCTTCTCTCCTGCTCCCCTCACTCTGCTCCCCTCTCTCTGCTTCTCTTCTGCTCCTCTCACTCTGCTTCTCTTCTGCTCCTCTCACTCTGCTTCTCTTCTGCTCCCCTCTCTCTCTGCTTCTCTTCTGCTCCCCTCTCTCTCTGCTTCTCTTCTGCTCCTCTCGCTCTGCTTCTCTTCTGCTCCCCTCTCTCTGCTTCTCTTCTGCTCCCCTCGTCTGTGTTTGTATGTTAGTAAATGTGGGCTCCACTGCAGCCAGGAAATCACAGACTATATCACAGATTTCTGAGCCATTTAATAGAAAGAACAAACTGAATGGGCAAATCCCATGTTGTCCTTCCCACTGAATCTCCCTCAGCCATTTGCCAAGCCATTGGAGGCTACATCTGTCCCACCCCATATATAATCCAGGCGAAACATTAATCATATTTGATAATAATATTAATAATGTGCCTCACCTCATAGCGGTCCTCCACCCTCGCCTTTGCCACAGGGATTAGCACCGGTAAGGTCCAACTGGACTACCTCTCAGACAGCTCGGCTATACGACAACATGCCCTCTGCTTCAGCGCCCCTCCTCCCTTTACTACTCTCCCTGAGCCGGTGTCCGTACGACTCTCCTCTTGTGCCTGTAGCACAGTGCGGATCCCCTCACCCCGCACCACCGTCCCCTCCCACCAATACTACGCACCCACACCACCGACGTCACGCGGCACTCGCCCAATGAAAAACAAGGAAAGACACGCCCATTCTGTAGCTTCAACCAACTGCACGACGCGTTCTTTTTCTCCCTGTCGTTCAATGGCAGTGGTGTCGTCATCACGCGAGCGAGCTCTGCACGTGACGAAAAGTGCTGGCGTCTATGGTGGCCATGAGCTTTGAGGGCGCTGACATTCCAACCTTTTATGTAAGGGGAATATACACTAAACAAAAGCATTAGCATGTGGAAAGGTAAACTGGAAACATTTGCACCGGTCCAGTGTTAGTGGTGGGCAGAGAGGGCGATGTAAGGAACCTACAGAAGCTTGGGGGTTAGGTTACATGTATGATGTAGTAGAGTACCAAGGATGTTCTTATGTTATTGTGTTTGGTAAATATACCTGTTCTTTCTCTCTAGTTCAACTAATGTAGGTTATACAGAGTGAACCTGACTTATTTATAGAAAAACCTCCAGTCAAACACAGAGGAAGGGCTCCAGCATTTCTGCATTGACAAATTTTCCAGCCAGGGTCGCTATCCCTTATAATTTATATTGCACACCATATAAAGGCAAAGCTATAGCAGTATGGGTTTCAGAAGGAATGCACGAGGTCCCTAATTTACTTAGAAGGCAGCAGTGTATCCCTTTATATACTTTGCAATGGTTTAGCTTAACATGCCAGGCCTAAAGATGGCTGTCATAGATATGTCACATGACCATGATGCAGGGTGGGCTCTGCAGAAGGGGTACTGCTGAGCAGGGTCAGGGAGTAATGTGATATATAGCGCTTTGCTTTCTACTACATGGATAGAACTGCATCTCCACTGATCTGTTTGTTTCATAGATCCTGGCCGCTGAGACATTTGGGGGAATCTAATAGCTTGAAAGCTGTCAAGAAAAAAAAAAATCCTATATTTTTATCTTTCTTGCTCATTAATAACATTGGCATTAGCATGATTGTTGCATCCCTAAAGAAAGGGTTACAGTGGTGTGAAGCAAGGGGTGGAAAAAAACCCAAACTGCCTTAAAGGTTGATTGTGACCTGGTGATCAGCCCAGTATTGCGCACTGGTTGGAGACTTCCATGATCCAATATGATGTTTCATGTGGCAGCAGCTACTGTCATTCTTTTGCTCACAGTTTCAACATTGGTCTTCGCTGCAAACTGGACCTTGAGAGAGTTTTCAACCGCAATTTGAATTCCGAAATCCTTGTGCAGCTCACTTTGCTAGTTCTTCATAGCAATAAAGAGCTAGTAGGCAGGCTGGAAATCTGTGGATTCTGAAGGGCTGCTGTAAGGGTGGTGGCACACAGGGAGATATAGTCGCCTACGTTAAATCTTCGCTACTGTGTGCGACTAATCCCCCCCAAAATGCCTTCCCGCCAGCAAGAATGAGAATCACCGTTGAGATGGCATAATGCTTCCCTTCGGTTTTCCAAAGTCATCCGAAGTTTCTTGGTTAGGAAAGGAAGATTTAACACAGGTGCCTTCATCTCCCCGTGTCCCACCACCATAAATTGCCATAGACAGACTATTTATTGGACCTGTCTTCTTGAAATGCTTGTTTTTAATCCCCGTCCAGACCTGAAAGCGAGGCACGTGGAATAGAGGCTCTGGTGAAAGAGGCTGGCTGCAGGTAGGGTTGCCACCTGGCCGGTATTTTACCTGCCTGGCCGGTAAAAATGTTGCTTGATGCCAATGTTATTTATAGGGAAAAACCATAAAAATATAGGAAGGCCGGTATTTTTTTCCAGAAAAGGTGGCAACCCTAGCTGCAGTGGCAAAGTAGGGGGAAGGTGACGGTGTTCTGTGAGTAACAGGTCTGCTATGAATGGGAATCACAGAAGCATGATGAAAATTGGACTCTTGACTGGAAAAGACCTGGCTATGTCT